>NW_026948802.1:0-716389 GCF_035770615.1 Melospiza melodia melodia | reverse complement strand
TGCCAAAAGCTCCCCCCTCTTGGCTCTCCCCATTTCGGGATGCCGGGGCTGTTTGGGCTCCCGGGCTCCCTTTTCCCCTCATTCTCTGCTTGGGGCTGCAGCGGCTCCAAGGAGTCCCCCCTGCCCCTCTCCAGGCTCTTGAGGCTCCCGCCCATGGCGGCGCTCCCCCCTCTCTGGGCTCCCCACTTTGGGCTCCTGGGGCACACAGGGCTCTGCTCCTCCAGGCTGCCTCTGCCGGCAGCCGCCACCGCCACCCCCAGATGTCCCCCCGAGGGGCCTTTTCCGCTCAGCCTTGGACTGCTTCATTCTCCAAACATCCCCCCAAAAACCCCAACCCAGGGACCCCCCGGGATATCTGGGCCGAGCTCCCCCTCCCCGCTCACCTGTGCGATGGGGAAGGGGGGGGGGGGGGGGGGGGGGGGGGGCGATGATCCCACAGGTGGGGGCTGCGAATTCAGGCCGGGTTCAGAGCGACCGCGTGCTTCCCTCAGCTCAGCCTTCATCCGCCTTTGCCCCTCCTCTTCCTCCCGCTCCTCCTCTTCCATCCCTCTTCCCGCTCCTCTGTGTTATCTCCACTTACTTCTCCTCTTCCGTCCCTCCCCTTCCATTCCTTCTCCTCCTCCTCCCTCCTAACCCCTCCTCCTCCTCCCCCTTCATCCCTGCCCTTCCCTCCCTCCTCCTCCTCCCCCAGCAGCAGCCACACCTTCGGTGCCCGTTCCTGCAGCCCTCACAGCCCGCGGCAGGAGCAGGGATGGAGCTGGGACAGGTCGGCATGGGCAGCGCGGGGCTCTCGGCTGCTCCCAGGCGCTGCGGTTGGGGGAGCCCGGCCCGGGCCAAAGGAGAGGCAAACTGGGCACACTGGGGGCTGCACATCCCAACTGGGCCTTGCTGGGGACCCTGCCTGGCCACTGCCAGCCCTTGGGGCTCCTCTCGGCACATCCGCCGGGGGGGAACGCACACAGGGCTGGGGGATCCCAGCAGTGGCAGCACTGCCAGGGACTGGGCTGGACTGGGATCCTACTGGGAGTGACTGGGACTGTGCTGGCTTTGTACTGACATCATACTGGGATCGTACTGGGAGTGACTGGGATGGTACTGGGTTTGTATGGATATCATACTGGAATCATACTGCCATACCAGGGCAGATTGTGATCACGCTGACGGAGACTGGGATCATGCTGGGATCATACTGGGAGTGAGTAGGAGCCGGCGGTGAGCAAATGAGACCATGTTATGGGCAAATGGGATATACTGGGAGTGACTGGGATTATGCTGAGGGTGACTGAGAGCAGCTGTGAGCAACTGGGAACACGCTAGGAGCAACTGGGAGGAACTGGGAGTGACTGGGTGCATGCTGGGGGTGATTGGAAACTGCTGGGCTTATACTGGGATGAACTGGGATCATGTGGAGGTGACTGGGATCATACTGGCAGCGAGTGCCACTACACTGAGGTTGACTGGGAGTGCTTGGGAGCAAATGGGATCATACTGGAAGGAACTGGAAAGATGCTGGAGGGAACTGGGGTACACTGGGACATGCTGTGAACGACTGGTACAAAAGTGAGTGGGAGAGGAACGTGAACCATGTAGAGCAAAACTGGTTTATTCTGGCAGGGACTGGGAGCACACTGGGGCCATATTTGCATCATACTGGGAGGGACTGGACTAATACTGGGAGTATCTGAGAGTGACTGGGAACACACCCTGCACATCATCCCCCATACTGGGCATGACCGGGTGCAACTGGGAGCATGCTGGGAGCAAATGGCATCATACTGGGACTGACTGGGCTGATCTAGGAAGCAACTGGAACCATGCTGGAGGCAGCTGGGACCATACTGGGAGAGACTGGAAGCAACTGGGATTATACTGGGACCACACTGGGAGGACTGGCATGTGACTGGGATCAAACTGGAGCTTACTGGGAACATATTGGGGTTGAAAGGGAGGGACTGGGATCACACTTTGGGCTACTGGGAGCAACTGAGAGAAACTGGGATGATGCTGCAAGCAAACTGGAGGAACTGGGAAGGACTGGATGCAAGCTGGAAGCAACTGGGATATACTGGGCATGAGTGGGGGATCATACTGGGATAACTGACACCTTACTGGGGCCACTGGCAGTGCCTGGAAATGGCTACAGACATGCTGGGGGCAACTGGGATATACTGGGAGTGTCTGTAACCATACTGGAATGAATGGAACCACACTGGGAACAACTGGGACCATGCTGGGGAGAACTGGGACCACACTGGGGGCAACTGGGAGTGTGTGGGACCATACTGGGGGGACTGGGATCATATGGGGAGTGACTGGAACTAGAGCAGGGGCAACTGGGTCCAACTGGGACCATACTGGGAGTGTCTGTAACCATAGGGGAGTGATGGCACCACACTGGGAACAGCTGGGCCCATGCTGGGAGCAACTGGGATCACAGTGGGGGCACTGGCATCAGATTGGGAGTGGCTACACTCATACTGGGATTATACTGGGTGTGAATGGAACCTGACTGGGGGTTACTGGGAGCTACTGGGCCATGTTGGGAGGAAAATGGGACACACTGGGAGCAACTGGGAACAGCTGGAAGGAACTGGAACCATGCTGAGAGGACTGAGACTATAACTGGGGCAACTGGGATCATACTGGGAGCAACTGCGGCCACCCTTTGAGCAACAGATGGAAACTGGGATTATGCTAGAGGAAACTGGGAGTAACTGGGCAAGACTGGGATCATTCTGAGGTAACTAAAACAAACTGGGAGTGTCTCTAACCATCCTGGGGGGACTGGAACCACACTGGGAACAGCTGGGATCATGCTGGGAGCAATTGGGACGATGCTGGGGGAAACTGAATCTACCCTGGAGGCAACTGGGCACGACTGGGACCCTGCTGGGAGGGACTGGGAGTATTCTTGGAGCAACTGGGATCATCATGGGAGGAACTGGGAACAACCGGAATTATGCTGGGAGCAACTGGGATCACACTGGGATCACAGTGAGAGCAGCTGAGTCCATGCTGGGTTACACTGGGATCACATTGAGAGCGACTGGAATCATACTGGGATGGACTGGAAGTGGCTGGTTTTGTGGATTTTGGGGGATTCTATTGGCAGTTTGAGGGGGAGTTTTTCTGGGGGTGTTTGGGGGTTTATTGAATTTTTTTGTGGCTTGTTTTGAATTTTGGGGGTTTTACTGGGATTTTTTGGGGATTTTTTGGATTCTCAGAAATTCTGGGGGTTTTATTGGGATTTTTAGGAGATTTTGGGGCATTTTATTGGAATCGTGGTCGCATTTAGTGGGATTCGTTGGGGATTTGGGTTTTTCTGGGATTTTTGGTGGGATTTGGGGGGGGGGGGGGGTTGGGTGTTGCCAGGATGTTTTTTGATCTTGGCGGAAATTTTATGGGACATTTATGGTTTTGGGGCCATTTTGGGGGGATTTGTGGAGTTTAATCAGGATTTTTGGGGTTATTGGGATTTCAAAGGATTTTGTGGGCTGTTATTGGGATTCTAAGGTGGCATTTTGAGATATTTAATCAGGATTTTGTGGGTTTTATTGGGACTTTCAGGACTTTTAAGGAGATTTTGGTGCCTCTGAGCCCTTCCCCTCACCCAGGCAATGTCCCAAAGTCCCCCTAAAATTCCACTAAAATCCCACAGAATCCCCCAAAATTACAAGAAAACCCTCAAAAACCCCACAGAATCTCTGAAAATCCCAGTGGAACTCACCAAAATTATAAAAAACTCCCAAAAATTTCAATAAATCCCACCTCCCAAGAAACCCCTCACAATGCCAATTAAATGCCCTAAAATCCAAAACCCCCCAAATCACGTAGCTCTCACCAAAACCCAGTAATTCTCCCCCAAAAGCTCCCATAATTCCTCCTAAACTCACAATAAAACCCCCCCAAGCCCAAAAAAGCCTCCCCAAAAACCCTCTCAAAACCCAAAATCCCAAAAAATCCCCCAGAAGCCCCCCAGGCTCAGTGGGGCCGTCCTGGATCAGGGGGCACCGGCCGGTGGAACAGGAGCCACTTCAGGGCGCCCTCGGAGCTCTTTGGGGAGGGGGCACCATGGGAGACCCCCCAAAAACCGGGGGGGGGAAACAATTGTTGTGCCCCCTCCCTCCGAAACCCCCAGACCCCGGTTCAGAGTGGGCCTGGGACCCCCTGGGACCCCCAAATCTTCCCCCAGGACCCCTCCAGGAACCCCAAACCTCCCAGAGCTCCCCCAGTGTTGGCCCAGAACCACCCTGGACCCCAAAAACCTCCCCAGGACTCTCAGACCCCCCCATTTCCCCACAGAATTCACCCCAGACCCCCTGAGACCTCCCCCAAATCCATCAGACTGTCCCACATCCCCCTCAGACCCCTCAATCTCCCCCAAACCCTATGAAATCTCCTCGAACTCCCCAAATTTCTCCCCGGACCAACCTCAGAACCCCCAGATGCCCTCACAACACCCCCAGTTCCTCTCACAATCCCCCAAAATGCCCTCAGACCCTCCCAATTCCCCTCAGATCGCCCTAAACCCACCAGAGAATGCGCCAGACTCGCTCAAGCTTCCCCCCCGCCGCCACCGCGTGCGCAGGCTCCCCGAGCCAATAGCGGCGCGCCCCGCCGAACTAATCAATCGCCGCACTGCACGTACCCGAACTAACCAGTCACGGCGCGGCTCCCCTCAGCAATGCCCGCCTCCCCCGCGCCGCCCCAGCCAATCAGAGGCGAGCCAGAAGCGGCGCTCCCTTCCCCGCCGCCGGCGGGACCCGCCGGGCTCGGGACAGGAGCGGGAGGGGCCTGAGAGGGGATCGGGGGGGGGGCGGGGAAGGGTCCTGGGGTTTCGGGGCGTCTGGGGAGGGGTCCTGGGGCATTGTGGGGGAACCTGGGGGATGCGGATTGTTTCTAAAAGGTGTCTCGGGGAGGGGGGGTCGTGGGAGCGTCTGGAGGGGTTTTGGGGAGGGGTCGTAGGAAGGTCTTGGGAGGGTCTGGGGGTATTGGGATGGTCCTGGGGGGAGTTTGGGGAGGGCTCTGGGGGGTGCTGAGGGTGTCCTGGGAGGGTTTTGGAGGTTTTGGGCAGGGGCTCTGGGGGCTCTGGCAGTGTGATGAACAGGGCCAGGAGAGCAGCTCCTTTCAAAAGGCCTTTATTAAAGACAGCTCTGGGTGCGGAACCCGAGGGGTCGCGCACGGCGCCGCTGCTCCCACAGGGCCGCGCTGAGCGGCAGCAGCAGCAGGAGGAGGAGGAGGAGGAGCAGCAACAGCGCAGCTTTGTCTCTCGGCACAGCCGGGGCTTCCGTCCTCACCAGAGTCCTTAGGAAGGCAACGTTGGCTCGGAGTTTAGGGGGATCCTCCAAGCTGAGCACTATTAAAATTATGATGGCAGGACGGAATCCGGCTCTGGTCAAGGGTGGGTGATTTAGTGCGGTTCTGCTGGGTTAAAGTCATTGTTTATGTGCTGGTTTGTTGTTCTGAGAGGGATCATGGAGTTACCACAGCCTCTCATTTAAATTCAGTCTGGGACGGGAAGGGATTACAAATCCCGGCTGAGACGGAAAGGGGCACAAATACAGAGTGTGACGGGGAGAGATACAAATGGTAAAATGGTAACACTGAACAGCGGCAACTAAAGGCAAGTCCTAGAACTGTAACATTCAATGTTTAACAACAGACCAACACTTCAAATTCAGACCCTATCAACTTCATTAACATCAACTAGCAAATACTGCTCTGAAAAAGAACTCTCATCTCCAGGGTTTCATTTCTCAACTCTATTGGAGCAAAAATGAGCAATGTGCCCTGCTGGTGTTAGATGTTCTGAGTCCCTCAGCTGTTAGTTGGGTTCCTGTGCTGTTCTGCCTGGTGCTTCCTGGATGTGCTGGAACAAGAGCTTGGGCCCTTGATGAAAATGACCACAAATGACTTCCTTGGGATTTACTGGGCTCAGAGTAAAAGGGATCAAATTCAGGTTTGATCTAGAAAATGCTTCTTCCCTGTCAGGATGGTGAAGTCCTGGCTTCACAGATTGCTCAGAGAAGCCGAGTAAATAAAGTTTCAGAATTCTTCCTTTCTGTCCCATTCCTGTTCCGTAAGTCCAGGTTTGGTTTTCAGAGTGCCACCTTCTCAGCTGGTTTGTGTCCTGCTTTCTCTCACGCCTTCCTTTGTCTGCTCCTTTTCCCTTCCACAGGGTCTGTCTTTACCTATGGCAGCTCTCAGCCAAAGACCCTCTCCTGATTTTTTTTTTTTCCCAATCCAGGTGCTCAAACAGCCCTGGATGAAGTTATGGAGGCTGGCAGTGAAATGTCTGTGTAAGATCTTGCTGCACCCGTGTCTTGGCCCCTTCAGAATTTGGCCTTGAAGGGCAGGAGCATCTTTTCCTTGCTGGCAGCTGGAATTGCAGCCCATGGCAGTGAGTGCCAGAGATGTCAGAGGGCAATTGCTGAGGCTGCCGGGGCGCTGCTCCTGCCGTGCCTGCCAGGGGAGCTGTGCAGGGCAGGGTCAGGCTGCAGCAGCTGGCTGGGCTCCCCGAGCTGCACATTCTGCAGCTGGGAGCAGAGGGAAGAAGGGCAGGGAGTCCCTGACAGAATGCTGGAATGCTTGTGGCTGGAAGGAACCTGCCCCCGGACCCCAATCGGGCCCAGCCCTGGATGTCCCCTGAGACCCCCCCAGACCCTCTCCCCAAACCCTTCCAGAGCCCCTGCCCAAAACCTCCAAAACCCTCCCAGGACACCCTCAGCAACCCCCAGAGCCCTCCCCAAACTCCCCCCAGGACCATCCCAACACCCCCAGACCCTCCCAAGACCTTTCTACGACCCCTCCCCAAAACCCCCCCGGACCCTCCCACGACCCCTCCGCCCTCCTGCGAGACCCCTCTTAGGAGCCATCCGCAACCCCCAGGTCCCCCCACAATGCCCCAGGACCCCTCCCCAGACCCTCCAGACCCTCCCAAACCCCCGGACCCCTCCCCAAAGCCCCCCTAGACCCTCCCCCTCCCCCCCCCCCCCGATCCCCTCTCAGGCCCCTCCCGTTCCTGTCCCGAGCCCGGCGGGTCCCGGCGGCGGCGGGGGAGGGGGCGCCGCTTCCGACTCGCCTCTGATTGGCTGGGGCGGCGCGGGGGAGGCGGGCATTGCTGAGAGCAGTCATGCTGTGATTGGTTATTTCAGAGACTTGCAGGGCGGTGGTTGGTTGGCTCGGGGCGGGGCGCTTTGCCATTCTTGAGAGTCCCGGCGCGCGGCAGGGGCGGGAGATTGTGAGGGGCGAGCGGAGCTGAGGTGGGGACGGGGGAAAACTGGGGCGGTTTGGGGCGGGTCTGAGGGGAAATTGGGAATTTTTGGGGGCATCGACGGGAAACACAGGGGTGTGCGATGGGTTTGGGGTGAATGAGGGAGTCTGAGGGGGATTTGGTTGGTCAGAGGGAGCTTCCTGAGGGGTTATGAAATCACAGAGGTTGCTGTGACATCACAGAGTAGTGTATTAGGCCATACTGCAGACTCTACTATCATGGAGGGTGGCTCTGTGACATCAGAGAGTGGGTTGTGACATCACTGGGTGTCTGAGTGACATCACAGAACAGGCTGTGACATCCCAGGACAGTGACATCATTGTGTTCCTTTGTGATATCACAGAGCTTTCTGTGACATCACAGCACAGCTGTATGACATCAAAGAGGGATATGCCAGTGTTGGCTCGGTGACACAGGATGGCTTTGTGACATTCCACAGTGGGCTGTGGACATCACAGGAGGCTGTGTGACATCACAGGTGGCTGTGTGACATCACAGATGGCTGTGTGACATCACAAGGGCAGTGTGACATCACAAGGGAGCTCTGCGACATCACAGGGTATAGTGTGATATCACAGGAGCTGTGTGACATCACAGGGGCAGTGTGACATCACAGAGGCAGCTGTGTGATATCACAGGGGCTGTGTGAGGTCCCTGGGGTGGTCACTCTGCCCCGGCCCCCCTCACAGTTCCCCCAGAGCAGTCCAACCCTGCTCGTGCACAGCGGGGTCCCCTCTCCCCCCGGGTCCCCCCGCCCCCAGCCCCTCAGCCTCCCCCAGAGGATGTTCCACGAGATCGACCCCAGAGCCTGACATGGGGACGGGGGGCCGGGGCCCTGGGGGTGACACAGGGGGACAGGGACCCCCCGGCAGCGTCCTCGTGTCCCCCAGGGCCAGAGCCTGGGCCAGGGCTCCTTCACCCTGTTACCAACGAGGCCTTGAGAGCGCTGAAAAAATCCCCAGCAAGGGAGCAGCAAAAACCAGACTGAATATTAAGGGACAGCAGCACAGAGTTCCGTGGCAAGAGTCACTCTGCTGGTGACTGGACACTTCAGGCAAACCAAGGAAACAAAGCAACAACAAAACCAATTAAAATCCAGGCAATCAAACCAGAAATTTGAACTAAGAACTGTCGAAATTTGTGCACCTGAATGTGTGCCTAAAGGACAGTGAGGGCAAGGATAAAATGAATGCAGCCTAAAAGCGAAACAGAACTCAAATTTAACAGGCCTTGATTGATACCTTAGACTTCAGTATTTAGCAAAATAACAGCACTTGACAGTACTTAACCTTACTTATAACCTAGGACTCAATGATTTTACAGTGGAAAAACACTTAACAATATTCAGCTTAGCTTATAACTGATGTTAAACTTCACTACTTAGCAAAAGAAAAACTCCTAGCAGCATTTAACTTAGCTTACAGTTTTTGACTCACCCTTACCTACAGGCCTGACTGGCTCAGCCATCCAAGTCACTCAGACCCTTCAGAGAGCAGCATTTCTGCCACATTTCCCCAGCACAGGCACTCCTGTGTGCACACAGACACCAAGAGTCACTGCAAGGCACCTGTGAGCAATTCCCCTGAGGGCTGGCAATGCTCACTGTGGATCCTTTGGCATCTCCCCAGCAAAGGGAAAAGGGTTAAGCCCGGAGGAGTGGGGGGATCGGCCCAGGCTCTGAGAGTTCCCGGCTGGGAGAGGCCCCACTCAGAGGGAGTCGCAGGCCCAGGAGAGCTCCAAAGGCTCCTTTTACAGCGCTGTTTGTGGGGCCCCAAGAGAGGGGCTTCAGTCCCAGCAATGGTTCATCCTGGCCACACTTGGCACCAACAGCTTTCTTTGACAGTGTGAGAACAGGGATGTTGTGCCACTGAGGGAACAGAAACAGGTCCCAGGGCTGCTGCTAAAGGACCCAGGAGCTGGTTGGGCAGCAGCAGTGCCTGGAGCAGACAGTGTTTGTGATGTGCTGCAGAGGAGCTGAGCCCAGGGGCTGTTGGCCAAGGCTGAGGCCCAAGGAGCATTTCTCAGCTGGCAGGGTGGCCTGAGAAGGGATGGGGGGAATGCAGCAGCACAGGTCCCATGGAACCAAGGAGCATTGTGACACTCTGGGGCCCTGTGAGAGCAAGGGACCATTGTCACACTGTGGGGCCCTGTGAGAACAAGGGACCATTGTGACACTCTGGGACCTCATGGAACCATGGAGACCATGGTGACATTGCTGGGCCCCATGGAACCAAGGGGACAGTACTCACACTGTGTGACTCCATGGAATGTAGGGATCATTGTGCCACTGAGGGGCCCCATCAAACCAAGGGACCATTGTGACACCAAGGGGCCTCATGGAACTGTGGAGACCATTATGGCACTTTGGGGTGTCATGGAAACAAGGGGCCATTGTGACACTGTGAGACCCCATGGAACCAAATGTCCACTGTGACATTGCAAGGCCTCATGCAACCATGGAACCATGGAAAGATCATTAAGTCACTTCACATTCTCATGGAACCAGGGAGCCATTATGACACTGAGGGGACTCTTGGAATCCTGGAGACCATTGTGACACTACGAAGCCTCATGGAATAAGCAAAGCATTGTGACACTGTGGGGCACCACAGAACCAAGGAGACTATTGTGACACTGTGGGGTACCATGAAACAAGAGGCCTTTGTGACACTGCAGGGCTGCATGCAAGGGGCCACTGTGACATTGTCAGGCCTTCTGTCATCAGCGTTCCTGGGTCCCTGTGGTTCCATGAGGCCCCATGATGTCTCAAGGATCACTGGATACCACAAGGCCCTGAGGTATCCCAAAGGATCCTTGTTTCCAACTGGTCTCACTGAGTCAAAAGGGCCTCTGGATTCCATGAGAACCCACAGTGTCACAGTGTCCCTTTGGTTCCATTTCATCCTGTAGTGTCACGAGGATTCCTGGGAACCATGAGGCCCTGAGGTATCACAATGGATGGTTCCATGAAGCCCCAGAGTTTCACAGTCTCCTCTTGGTTCCATGGAGGCCCATGGTCCCAAAGGCGTCTCTGGATTCTACAAGACCCTGGAGTGTCACACGGCTGCTATAGTCCCATGAGGGTTTGCAGTGTGACAATGTCCCCAGGAGACACTGCAGTGTGACAATATCCCCAGGAGGCCCTGCAGTGTCCCAGAGGAGCAGCACTGGAGTGGGCAAAGCACCAGGGGAGGTTTGGCAGTGTTCCCTTGTCTGTGACACAACAGTGGTGGCAACATCAACGTTCCCCTCTCTATGATACCACAGCGGTACAAGACTGAGCATTGCCCTGTCTGTGACATCACAGGGGTGGCAGCCACAGTGTTCCCCACTCTGTGACACCACGGCTCGGGCAGGACCATGTCCCCCTCTATGTGACACCACAGCAGAGACAATTCCAACGGTCCCCTCTCTGTCCCACCACAAGGGTGGCAATTCCTATGTTCTCCTCTCTGTGACACCATAGCTGTGGTAGCTCTAAAATTCCACTCTCTGTGACACCACAGCCGTGGCTGCCCTAAATTCCTTCTTTGTGACACCACAATAGTGAGAGCCACAATATTCTCCTCTCTGTGACACCACAGTGGTTGCAGCCCCTGTGTTCCTGTCTCTGTGACAACACAGCTGTGCCACCCCTCTTGCCCCTCTCTGTGACACCACAGAGGTGGCACCCCCAGCGTTCCCCTCTGTATGACACCAACACAGTGACAGATCAAATATTCCCCTCTCTATGAGAAAACAGTGCTGGCAGCACCAATGTTCCCATATCTCTGACACCACATTGGTGGCACACCCAACATTGCCCTGTCTATGAAAACACAGTAGTAGCAGCCCCAACGTTCCCCTCTCTGTGACACCACAGCAGTTGAAGCCACAACTTTCTCCTCTTTGTGACACTGCAGCTGTGGAAGCCCCACGTCCCTCTCTCTGACACCACAGCAGTGGCTGCCCCAACCTTCCCCTGTCTGTGATACCACAGTGGTGGCAGCCCCAAAGTTCTCCCAGTCACACCACCGCTGTGCCAGTCCCAATGTCCCCTTCTCTGTGGCACCGCAGCAGTGGAAGCCCCAAAGTTCCCCTCTCTATGACGCTGCAGGGATGGCCGTCCAAAGTTCTACTCTCTATGGCAGCGCCACAGTGGCAGTTCCAACATTCCCCTCTCTGTGACTCCTCAACATTTGCAGCCCCAGTGTTTCCCTGTCAGTGACACCCCAGTGGTGGCAACCTCAAAGTTCCCGTGTTTGTGACATGACAGCAGTGGCAATACCAATGTCCCCCTGTCTATGACAGCAAAGCAATTGCAACCCCAGTGTTTCCCTGACAGTGACACCACAGAGGTGGCACCAAAAGCGTTCTCCTCTCTATGACAGCACCACAGTGGCAGCCCCAACATTCCCCTCTCTATGACACTGCAGGGGTGGCAGCCCCAAATGCTCCCCTGTCTGTGACACCACAGCAGTGACTCCCCCAACATTCCCCTCTCTGTGATACCACTGAGTTGGCAGTCCCAACAATGACTTCTGTATGACACCACAGCGGTGGCAGCCCCAAGATTACCCTCTCTATGTAAAACAGGGATATGACAAAACAGGGGTAGCAGCCCCAAGGTTCCCCTGTCTTTGAGCCCACAAGGATGGCAGCCCAAACACTCCCCTCTCTATGATACCACAGCAGTGGGAGCCCCAGCATCCCCTGCCTGTGACACCACAGCTTTGGCAGCCCCAACATTGCCCTGTCTGTGATATCACAGTGGTGGGAGCTCCAGCATCCCGTCTGTGACACCTCAGCTTTAGCAGCCCCAACATTCTCCTCTCTATGACTCCACAGCAGAGGCAGCACCAATATTCTCCTCTCAATGACAAGACAGCACTGGAAGCCCCAGCGTTCCCATGTGTATGATACCACTGTGGTGTCAGCCATAAAGATCCCCTCACTATGGCACCACAGCAGTGGCAGCCCCAGTGTTCCCCTCTCTAAGAAACCACAGCTGTGCCAGTCCCATTTTCCCGGTCTCTGTGACACCACAGTGGTGCTGCCCGAATGTTCTCCACTCTGTGACTCTGCAGCTGTGGCAGCAGCACTAGAACAGAAGCAGCATCTGTGGAACACCAGGGGTGCAGGGGAGGAGCAGAGAAGGAGCAGTGGAACAGTGGGAGATGAGCAGTGTTGGAGCAGCAGTGGAGCAGCCGTGAAAGAGCAGAGGAACTGTGCTGAAACAGCACAGCACAGCTTCTGAGCAGCAGTGGAGTGAGCATAGAAAAGGAAGAATAGTGGTGGCACAGGAGCTACAGCCATGGAACAGTGGTGGCACAGGAACTGCAGCTATGGAACAGTGGTGGCACAGGAACTCCAGCCATGAAACAGTGGTGGCACCGGAACTGCAGCCATGGAACAGTGGTGGCACAGCCCCACAGCTGTGGAGCGGCGCCTGAGATGCCGAAGCTGCGGGACACAGAGCGGCTCCCAGTGCTGTGTCCTGCAGGAGCCGGCCCTGCACACACCACAGCGATGCCCCTCAGGCTGAGACAGAGCTGGGGGCACAGGCAGGAATTGATGCCGGGCTGTGGAAGGCGTGGATCGAGTGCATTTAATGGTGACCTGGGGATTTGATCCTGCTCATTGCAGCTGCTTTTGTGCTGTCGTGGCTGTTCCTGATCATCTGAAGTCATGAACTCAGGAGAAACTTGGGACAAAAGGAATCAAAGTGCCTTCTGTCCTGCTGTCTTGGTTTGGAAAGACAGGTGCCTGCTAAGGAAGGCAGGAGCCTCCCCTGAAATGGAGAATGTAAAATCCCCACCACCACCAAATTGCTAGAAATTTTAAATTAAGGGGAGCTCTCAGGCAAAAAATATGGGAGCAGGAAATAACAGTTCTTTCATAGAGAAGAAAATAAAAGGATAAAATAAACAATGCAGTAAACTAAAACAGCACTTAGAGAGTCAGAACACAACCTGACACCCTGTTGGTCAGGGTGTTGGTAGCAATCCAATTGGAAATGTGGCTGCAGTCCTCCTGGAGTGTCAGGTTCTGTTGGAGCAGGGGGTCCTGTAGAAAAGGGTGTAGTCTTTCTCTGAGGATCCAGGGGAAGAAGAGGCAGCCGCTGTTCCTCTGGGAAATCCAGTGGAGAAGTTGTGCTGCTATTCCAGAATCTCCAGATTCTAGCTGGCTAGAATGCTTGGCTCTTCCCTTTCGGCAGAGCATCTCCCAGTGGGATGCTGTAGTTCTTATCAGTCATGCAGTGACATTCAATAGCCTGTTATCAGCAGATGTCCCCCCAGAAGGGAGGAGTAGTTGTAGAAGAGATAAGGAAAACTGCCATACAGATAGCAAATAGAATGCATCTTGCCTTGCAATCCAGGACACCTGCAGAGAAAGACATCTTGGTAGAATTTGAATGATTTCTGATTTGGGAAATCATTAAAAAAAAGTGGGTCAGTTATTGGCCTGTGGTTTGTTCTCATCCAGAAAGATGTTCCAAAGTACTGCAATTTGGCATTAAAAACCAGGAACGTGCCTCTTCATCTGGATATTGCACATGGACTACAGAGCTATTTGTCGTCATTATGATAGGAAAACAATTGGAGATCTTTTCCCAATTTAACTCTTTCTTCCTGTCTCTGGGATTAGGGCTCCAACACCCGCTGTTGGAGTCTTCTTTCCATAATCTGCTCCTTTGGAGTTGGGATGTGACAAATCAGTGGGAGAAGGGAGAGACCATTAAAACTGCAAACTCTGTTTTTATAGTCTCTGGCTTTCCAGTGCTTAGAAATTGTCATGTTTTCAACGTCTGAACAAATCCCACATTGCTTACTTTTTCTGTGGCAGGAAACCTTCCTTTGGCCCCATTTAGGAACTGACCCTGGGAAACACCTCATTCCAGATGCTTTTTTGTTGGTTTTGCTAAGAGATGACAAGAAAATCAGCACACGGGGCAGGGATGAGAGAAAGGGAAGAAACAATTCCTTTCTTTATCTTCCTTGTGGGAACTCTCCTCGAGAGATTGTGCTCCAGCCAGAGACTTCCCAGGCCAAGGGTTGAGGGGATCATTTCAGCTGAGGCAGTTGAGGCATCTCCTCCCTGGTCTGTAGCCCTGGGGCTGGGAGGGGACACGGGTGCCCCCCTTGCACCCCCTGGAATGGGGGATTCCTCCTGCCTCTGCCAGGTGCTCCTGATCCTGGCATTAGCCCCGGCCTGGGTGCTCCTGCTCTGAGCTCCCTGCCATGGTCACTGCTGGTGCTGGAGGGCAGGAGGGAGGGATTCGGTGCAAACCTGGGAGGCGCCAGTGGGCTCAGAGATGTGTGGAGGTGACAGTGACAGAGTGACATAGGGAGGTGCAGATGGACACAGGGACAAGACAACACCCCTGGGAAAACTTCTTGGAAATTTGGGGGACTTTGAGTGTAAAATACACACGAACACAGAGACACAGACACAGAGTGCTGCAAAGCATTTCCCAGCTATCTTAAGTTGGACATGGGGCGTGTATTCTATTCCTATCTGATGGGGCAGTTACCTTCTGTTAATTGGGCAGTTTTCTTTATCTCTTCCAAAACCCATCCTCCCTCCCAGGAGATATCTTCTGTTAATGGGCCATTGAGCGCCACTGCATGACTGATAAAATTCCATCATCCCATTGTGAGAAGCTCCGCCCAGAGGGAGAAGTCAAGCATTCCTACCTGGATATAATCAGAGGGCTGGAAGACCAGAGTCAGCCTTTTCCACAGGATTCCCATAGGAAGACCAGGCCAAACACCACCACCACTGGATCTTCAGAGGAAAACGCCACCCTCCTACAGGATCCCTGCTTCAACAGAGCCACACCTGTCACTGCAGGCGGACTGTAGCCACCGTTTATTGGGACTGCCACCGCCACTGTGACCCACAGGGTGTCAGGTTGTATTCTGAATCTGTCGGTGTTTTTTCTCTGTACTATTGCATTTATATTTTAATTTTCCGGCTACATAACTGTTATTCCTAGTCCCATATCTGTTGCCTTAGAGCTCCATAATTTCAAAATTAGAACAGTTCGGAAGGAGGTTGTTTACTTTTTTCCATTTCAAGGGAGGCTCTTGCCTTCCTTAGCAGACACCTGTCTATTTAAACTGAGACAATGCCCCCGGACACCCAGGCAGGTGAGGAGGAAGTCAGTGCCCCTTTCCCCCTCTCTCCTGCTCCATCTCCTGGCCCAGCACGGCCCCCGGCTGCAGGACAACCCTGCTGCCAATGCCATCCTGCCGGGGAAGCACTGGGGACATCTCCTTCTCCTTCCCTGTGGCACAGAGGCAAATCCCATCCTGTCCTTGTCCTTCCTCCTGCAGGCAAGAAGCAGAGGATGGAGACCAGGGAGGACAAATCCCCACAGCAGAACCTCATGGAAGAGGCCACTTTGAGCGGCTCTACTGTGCAGGAATCCAATGGAGAGGAAAAGTCCCAGAGGTCTCACAGGACGAGGGGCACCAAACCCAGCCTGGGTTGCTCTGAGGAGGAAAGACCCACCCTGGGCCAGGAAGGTGGACAGAGCTTCAGCCAGGGCTCAGAGCTGGTGGCCCAGGAGCAGCTTCATGATGGGGAGAAGCCCTACAAGTGCTTGGAGTGTGGGAAGGGCTTCAGGTGCAGCTCTGAGCTCGTCACCTACCAACACATCCACACCAGGAAACAGCCCTATGAGTGCCTCGAGTGTCCAAAAATGTTTCACACCACTTCCATTCTCGTCAGGCACCAGCAGATTCACACAGAGGAGAGGCCCTTCCGCTGCCCTGAGTGCGGGAAGGGCTTTAGAGAAAACATCAGCCTTGTTACCCACTGGTGCATCCAAACCAGGGAGAGGCCCTACGAGTGTCCCAAGTGCGGGAAAAGCTTCACCCAGAGCTCACATTTGACCAAACACCAACAGAGGCATTGGTAAGGGAAGCCCTGCAAATGCCCCCACGCTTCTTGCACTGCTCCAGCTTCATCCCCCATTGGAAGATCCCCTTTGGGAAGACCCCTGGTGATCCATGTTCCCTGTCATCAATGCTAGGAAGACAGCTGTCCCTTTTCCTGTCCCTGCCAATGACATGATATGGGTCCAAGAACACGAGGGTCTGGCCATGGTTGTGTCATTATATTCACTCCCACATCAGGTTATTGCTAGGGGCAGGACAGGGACTGTCTCTCTCCCTCCCCTGAGGAGAAGGGCGTCCTTTCCAGGCAGGAGTGAATGTGTGGCTGGAAAGAGACAGTAGGTGGTGTTGTAATTTTACCTGTAAATAGTTTTTCTGATCCTTTCTGTTACCAGTGTTGTTGCTGTTCCAGTTTGTTCCTTATCTGGTGCTTTCCATGGAAGGTGGGAGGGCAGCGAGGGCAGCGCGGTTTTAGCAGGAGCAGAAAATTGGGGAATCCCATTCCTGCACCCCAGCCCCTGGAAACCGAGCATCCCAGCTGGTCCCAGCCCTGGTGGCCATGACAACAGCCTTGGGAGCGGGTCCCTGGCTGGGGCTGTGGGAACCTCTTCCCTCTGGTGCCCAGGGACAGGAGTGGGGGGAACGGCTGCAGCTGAGTTGGGGCAGGCTCCGGTTGGATGTCAGGAAAAGGTTTTTGCCCAGAGGCTGCTGGGGCCCTGCCCAGGCTCCCCAGGGAAGGGTCCCAGCTCCAGGGCTCTCTGAGCTCCAGCAGCGTTTGGACAGCGCTGCCAGGCCCAGGCTGGCATTGTTGGGGTGTCCTGTGCAGGGCCAGCAGTTGGACTGGAGGATCCTGATGGGTCCCTCCCAGCTCAGCCAATTCTGTGGTTCTGGGATCCCATGAGCCTGGGGATGGGGCTGCCAATGGTTGCCATGGCAACGGGCTGTGGCTGCAGGCCTGAGCTTGTGTCCATGGCAACCACCCCGGCATCGGGTCTCCATGGAGCTGCCGAGGGACTGAGCATAGCAACAGGGGCCTGGTGATGGTTGCCATGGAAACTGATCATAGCAACAGGGGGCTGGTGATGGTTGCCACGGAAATTGACCATAGCAACAGGGGGCTGGTGATGGTTGCCTGCTTAGGATCAGATTTGTCACAGGCCTTCAGAGGGATTCCATGGGGACCTTCCAAGAGTCTCTAGGCTGTTCCAGAGCTGGAATGTCACAGGCACAGACAGGGGCTCCATGGAGACCTCCCAGGGCTTTCTGGGGATGGTAAAGAGCCCTGTCGTAAGAGGCAGTATCAGCCATTCCATGGTGACATCCCAGGGGACCTTGGCCGGCAAAGGCACTGATCTGTCACAGGCACTCACGGGGGTTCCACGGTGACATCCCAGGAGTCCCCAGGCTGCCAAAGACCCAGGATGTCTCAGACATTAACAGGGTTCCTGTCATGGGCAGATATATTTATATAAATATGTATTATCTATTATGGTAATAATTGAACCAATTGCCTTAATCAGAAATATTCATGCCAGGATGGCATTGGTTGGACTTGATGATCCCAAAGGTCTTTTCCAGTCTATTTGATTCTGTCATTCTGTGATAATTGGGACACTCTGGGGCCATTGTGACACTGCAAGGCCTCATGGAACTAAGAGGACCATGGTGACACCATGCAGCCCCACAGAACCAGGGGTCCACTGTGGTGCTCTGGGGCCAAATGGAACCAGGCAGTGCACCGTGACACTCTGGGTCCTTGTGGAACCACAGAGGCCATTGTGATATTGCAGGGCCTTGTGTAATCAAGGGGTTTCACCATTTTGACACTAGAACACCAAGGAGACCATTGAGAGACTCCAGGGCCCAGTGGAACCAAGGGGCCATTCTGACACTGCGGGGCCTCATGGAACCAAGGGGACATTGTGACAGTGCAGGATCCTGTGTCACCGAGGGGCCACTGTGACACGAGGGGGCCTCAGGGGATCTGGAAGAACGTTGTGACACTGTGTGGCCTCGTGGAAACAAGGAGTCCATTGCTACACTGAGGGGACTTGTGGAACTACAGAGACCATGGTGACAGTGTGGGACCTCATGTACCCATGGGGCCATTGTGACACTCTGGGGCCTCATGGAACCAAGGGGCCACTGTGAAACTGCAGCACAAACAAGAACATGTGAAGCCCCATGGAACCAAGGAGTCCATTGTCACATTTTGGGGCCCCACGGAACCAAGGTGACCATTGTTGCTCTGCATGGTCTCATGGACCAAAGGAGAACAGTGTGACAGTGCAGGGCCTTGTGTAACCAAGAGGCCATTGTGACACTGAGAGGCCCCCTGGAACCTAGGACATCTTTGCAGATGACACCAAGCTGGATGTGAGTGTTGATCTGTGGGAGCATAGAAGGGCTTTGCAGAGAGACCTGGACAGGCTGGATTGAGAGGCTGAATCCAGCAATTTCAGGTTTAAAAAATCCAAGTACCTGGCCCTGCAATTTGGCCCCAGTGCTATAGGCTGGGGATGGAGTGGCTGAACAGCAGCCAGGCAGAAAGGGACCTGAGGGACTGATGGACAGCAGGCTGGACATGAGCCATCAGTGTGACCAGGTGGCCAAGAAGGCCAATGGCTCCTGGCCTGGCTCAGGAATGGTGTGGCCAGCAGGAGCAGGGCTGATGTGCCAGCACTGATCTGCCCCCAGCTCTGCACACAGACATTGCTGCTGCAGCTCCAGAGAAGGCAACAAAAGGGCATCTCTGCAGAAAACTCTGCTGGGAGATCCTTTACTTCCTTTAAATACACCAAGAGTGCAGTCCCCCATTGACACAGTCTGTGGCCACAGGGAACGTGGAGAGAAACAAAATGAGAAATAGCACAAGCAATGATGTTTCTTTGTGGACAGAATGGAAAAACTAAAACAAAGGAAAGAAATCTCCAAAATGAAACCAACAAGAAGTATCAAAAACTAGTTTTATTACAAGTGATTTGCAGAAATTGACCAGCAGTTTAATGTTCCTTAAAGCACCCAGTCATCAGTCTCCTCACAGCAGCCTTGAGCTCCTGGTTCCTCAGGCTGTAGATGACGGGGTTCAGGGCTGGAGGCACCACTGAGTACAGAACTGAAAGGGCCAGATCCAGGGATGGGGAGGAGAGGGAGGGAGGCTTCAGGTGAGCAAACATGACAGTGCTGATGAACAGGGAGACAACAGCCAGGTGAGGGAGGCAGGTGGAAAAGGCTTTGTGCCGCCCCTGCTCAGAGGGGATCCTCAGCACGACCCTGAAGATCTGCACATAGGAGAAAACAATGAACACAAAACAACCAAATAGCAAGCAGGCACTAACTGCAATTAGCCCCAGTTCCCTGAGTGAGGAATTTGAGCAGGAGAGCTTGAGGATCTGTGGGATTTCACAGAAGAACTGGCCCAGGACATTGCCATGGCACAGGGGCAAGGAAAATGTATTGGCTGTGTGCAGCAGCGAATAGAGAAAGGCACTGGCCCAGGCAGCTGCTGCCATGTGGGCACAAGCTCTGCTGCCCAGGAGGGTCCCGTAGTGCAGGGGTTTGCAGATGGACACATAGCGGTCATAGCACATGATGATCAGAAGAGAAAGCTCTGTTCCAAGGAAGAAGTAAATCAGAAATAGCTGTGCAGCACATCCTTTGTAGGAGATGGACCTGGTGTCCCAGAGGGAATTGTGCATGGCTTTGGGGACAGTGGTGCAGATGGAGCCCAGGTCGCTGAGGGCCAGGTTGAACAGGAAGAAGAACATGGGCGTGTGCAGGTGGTGGCTGCAGGCTACGGCGCTGATGATGAGGCCGTTGCCCAGGAGGGCAGCCAGGGAGATGCCCAGCAAGAGGCAGAAGTGCAGGAGCTGCAGCTGCCGCGTGTTTGCCAGTGCTAGCAGGAGGAAGTGGCTGATGGAGCTGCTGTTGGACATTTGAGCTGTCTTGGCATGGGGATCTGTAAGAAAATAATCATGGAATAGTTGGGATTGGAGAGGACTTTAAATATCCCAGCACATCTTGGGGGCACTTTCCCCCTACTGCCTGCCCAGGGCTCTGCTGCCTGGAGCAATCCCTGCCAGCAGCTGCTTCCCTGTGCCCGGGGCTGGGCCCTGCCAGTGCTGCCAGAGCCCAGCCAGCCCTGGGGGCTCAGCTCTGCCCTGAAGACCCCTCCCAGCTCTGGCACTGCCCAGGGGATGCTCTGGCTCTGCAGGCTCTGATAGGAATGTCAGAGCAACCCTGAGGAGGCTGGAAAAGAGACACTGATGCTGCCTCAAAGGGGCCCTGTGCAGATATCTGTCACTGCCTGCTTTATTCAGATCTGAGACAAAATGTTTTTATTGTTCCATTCTGAACTGAGAGATGAAAATCTATAGGCTCCATCCAGGCAACCCAGAGCAGTATATTAAAAAAGCAGGATTTTTGCTTTTATGCAGCCCCTGCCTTGCTATGCTCCCTGTATAATATACTTGGAAATGTGCTGCAGTTAAATGCCATGCTAAGAGCAGCCCTGAACAATGCAGCATCCTCCCCACACAAGCAGAACACTTCCAAGCCTTACCAGCTGTCTCCTCCCACCCAGATCTTGTCCCCCACTGCTGGGAGCAGCTGCCAGGGCTGGCTGAGAGCTGTCCCTGGCAGGCAGCAGAGTCCCTGCCCCAGCACAGCGCCCTGGGCTCTGCAGGACCCTGCTCTGCAGGACAGCCCTGGGCACCCCTGGCTGCTCTGCACAAGGGACAATCAGAGAATGTACTCACAGGGTCTGTAGTCATTGGGATGTTCCAGCTTGAGGAGATCATTCCAGGAGCTGCAGCTGCATTGTCCTGCAGCCAGAGGTTCCTGTGCCAAGGGCTGGCAGTGATTCTGCCCTGGGCACTTCTCAGCACCTTCCCAGCCCTGACTGATTGAAACTCTCTGTGCCTCTGTGCTGTGCCCAGGGTGGCTGCAGGCAGTGCCCCAGCCCTGCTGGGCTGGCAGAAGAGCTGCTCATCAAGGGAAATGTGCTTTTGAAGCTCTTCTTGGTTACCAGGGACTGCCTCTGTGCCAGGAGCCCAGCCCAGCTCAGCAGCACAGACACAGCACCAGGACTTTAATGAGCCTCTGGGGCTTTGTGCTGAGGCCCTGAACATCAGGCGCTGAGAGGGAGCTGAAGAAACCTCTCCAGAACTCCAAGTCAGAATCCAATTCCAAGGTTTCTTGGACTTTTAATGGGTCCCACTGAGGAACACAACAGAGAAAGTGTCCCCAGGCCCCAGGCAGAGCAGAGAACTGGAGGCAGTGATGACAGGTGGGGACAAAGAGAAGCCAAGTCTTCGTGCCCTGGGGCACAGCAGGGTCTGTGCCACCAAGGGCTGGGAGGATACACCTTTTGCTGAGGCCCTGGGGCCTCCTGGAACAGCCCCAGCCAGGCTAGGCACTGTAAGCCCTTTGTCCTGCCCTCAGCATCCCCCCCTAGCCCACATCCCAGTGGCCTCAGGGATCTGCTGGAAGGAGTCCCTGGGGAGCCTTGCTCAGGAATGGCCCTGGGGGCTCCTGAATTCTCCCTGAAGGGACTGCAGGTTTTTCAAACGACTTTGGGTTTGGCTTTTGCCTTGGAGTCTCTGAGAGGTTTGTGCAATCATGGCCTCCAATTATCTACTGTAATTAGTCCCTGGAGAGGCTTTGTCAGTAACAACACTCATTGGGGGTCATTAATGCTTCAAGGTACTTCAGTTATTTTAAGGTACTTGGTGTTTCCCTTTGGATACAGACTCTGTGCGAGGTTTGTGCAATCATGGCCCCAATTATCTATTTTAATGAGTCCCTTTAGAGCTTTGTACTGACATTCAGTGGGGCTCATTAATGCTTTGAGGTACTCAAGGTTTTAAGGTACTTTGGATTTTTCTTTCTCCACTCTCCATCTCTGAGAGGTTTTTGTGCCATCCTGGCCTCCAATTCTCTCCTGCAAGGAGTCCATGAGGAGCCTGTGTTGGAGAGGGACCTCAGTGGGACCCATTCATGCTTTGAGACACTTTGGGTCTTTCCTCTGACTTTGACTCCTGGAAAGGTTTGTGCAATCTCCTCTCAGGCCCTGAGGTTCAAGGGCTCAGCTTCAAATGCACCTCAGAACTCATTAGGATCAGGCAAGTCCTGCCAAACCATGGCTCTGCCTTGATTTCCCTCTGGTCTGGAGCAGCTCATCAGGAAGATTTCCTTTTACAGTTACAGAGAAATGTTTCAATGAGCTTCTAAGAAATATGTAATCCTATTTTAAAGACTGTATTTTATTACTTTTCTCTTTTGAGAAGAGGTGATTGCAGCATTCTGTTCCTGATATTGCTGTAGTGCTGCTCCTAAGGAGGTCTGGCCATGTCAGAAGAGTTATACATGGGAACTGGAGTCCATTGTGGACAGCCATGCCTCAGATTCCCCAACCCCATGTGAGACATGATTTTCACTTTCAATATTTTCAATGGTTTATTAAGTCCTTATCAAAATACAACAGAAGGGTCTTAATTTTCATATCTTTTCAAATACAACAGAAGACTGAATAAAGAAAAGAATACAGTGCCAGAAGCAAAGAATTCAGTCACCATGTGCTCATCAACAAAATGGATGCTCTGTCTTTTATATCACTAGCCCCTCCCAAAGTCTTGTCAATCGACTCCTTTTTCTCTGTCTAGTGGTGGAGATCACTGTCTTACACCTTGATTGGATGTCAGGTGCTGCCATAGTAACAAGCTGACCCTCCCAAATGCCCCAACTACTGAGGCTGTCCTGTGATAACAATGCAAGGGGGAGGGGAAGGATAATTATACATCTACAAAACTTCTCTTAACATATATTTAATATTCACCCCTTAATTGTGAGAGTCGACCATACAATCACTCATCTATAAAACTCCCCCCTTTTCTTTTTCTCTAAGTCATTTTGCTTGAACAATTAAGTAAAAAATTTTCTCTCTCTCTTGAATGAGTCACACCAGCATCTGTTGATGTGGGCAAGGACAGTGGGAACAGGTGAAAAAAAATCTCAGATTTTCCTCAGACACACTTATTTGGAATGGACAAAAGGACATCACAGAGGTCCAGTATGGCTTTGACTCCCATCTACCGAGCCTATGTGGCTGCTACCCATAGTCAGTTGTCGGTTTCTTGGCTGTTTAGGTGACCTGGAAAGGCCCAGGGTGGCCTTGGACAGCCCGCGCTTCAAAGGACGAGAAGAGACTTCAGATCTTTTCTCGGTCTCGGTGTTTATTAATTGTTTATCTAAAAGATTTTCTCTTGGCCCGAGAGAGGTCTGCTCAGCAGCCAGCCATGAGCACACTGCAAGCCCCCGGGGCGGTCACCTATCTTTATACTCGAAGTTACGTATACAATATTTATCATTTCTCCCCAATACCTTTTACCCTTATTAACCAGTGCACTTTTAGTAATAACCAATCCCAAAGTGCCAACATCACCACAGAAGATGGAGGCCAAGAAGAAGAAGAAGAAGAAGGACAGGACACGCCCCAATTCCTCCATCTTACTTCTTTAGACCCCCCTGTACAGAAATCCTAAACCCTGTGTTTCACTCTAATTAACTTATCTCTTCACCATTCACCCAGTGAAATCCTCCCATCCTCATACAGGTGTCGTCTCCTGTGTAGGATCAAAGTCCAGCCACCAGACACTTCTGGCAACATTCCAGAACTCCCGAGCCCCCCAAGGGTGGTCTCGGTCACTCTGCACCTCAGTCCTGAGGCGCTGAGATCCCACAAGGTGGCAACCTTCTGGGGTGAGGTCCGGAAGGGTAACCCATACATCATTTCATAGGGTGACACCCCCAGACCTGACGAGGCTGGGTTCTAATTCTTAATAAGGCCAAAGCGAGACATTTTGTCCATGACATTTGGGTTTCAATCATTAGCTTAACTAGAGCTCTTTTAAAAGTTTCATTCATTCTGTCAACCTGACCGGAACTCTGTGGACGCCATGGAGCGTGTAATTCCAATTTTACTCCCAGGGTCTGAACAACTTTCTGCAATATCTTCGATGTCATATGAGTTTCCTGGTCTGAATCAATCCTGTTTGCCATTCCATATCGGGGACTGATTGATTCTAGAAGGGTTTAACTCACAACATTGGCATTGGCTTTCACAGTGGGTACCACCTCTACCCAATGAGTCACGTGTTCTACTATCACTGGCAAAAACTTCCACCACTGTACCTGGGGAAGCTCAGTAAAGTCTACTTGGATTTTTGAAAGGGCCTTAAGGCTAGTTCTCAACCTCCCCTGGGTGTTTTCCTAATAATTTTGTTACTTACTTGTTGACATATCACACACCATTCACTTACTTGCTTAGCTATTCTGAAAATTCCTTTGCTTCCCCAATCCCTTAGAAATTGATTACTTAGCACTTGTGTACCCCAGTGTGTTGTTCCATGTATGCCTTCTAGTATTTTCCTGGCAAAGGCCTTATTCAACATTTGCCTCGCATCTGCTAATCTCCACTTCCCTTTGTTATTTTTCTTGGCTCGCATTTTGAGGCGTTCTTCCTTTTATGTCCCACTGAATAGCAGGACTTTTTGCATTTCTCTCATGGGTGTTAGTACTATTATTAGTTTTTCTGTCTCTGATTCAGTTGCATTTTTAGCTTCTAAATTGGCTAAGTTGTTCCCTTGCTCCCCTTTTTGATGTCCTTTAATATAAACCACCACTACTTCCTCTGGTAATTGTAAGGTTTCTAACTCTTGTAAAATAATTTTTTTGTTAAATAGTCCCTTTCCCTTTGAATTGAATAGCCCCCTCTCTCCCCAAATTTTTCCAAAGGTATGCACTATGCCAAAAGTGTATTTTGAATCTGTATATGTTGTTCTCCATTTCCATGCTAATATTTCCAGAGCTCACTTTAGGGCATATGGCTCACACCTTGGGCTGATCAGTTGGAAAGTAACTTTCTCTTTTTTATGGCCACCAACCCTTCATGCACTATAGCGTACCCCAATACCCTGTGCCCCTTTATTACCCGGGAAGATCCATCGATGTACAATCGTTTTCCACCTTGGAGTGGTTGATCTGTTAGGTCCTCTCTTATTTTAGTTTGATAGTTTATAACCTCTAGGCAATTATGTATTAGTTTCTCATCTGGTTCTCCATACAAAAACTGGGCAGGGTTGATTTGGTTTCTCAATATTAGCTCTAAACCATTTTGTATTAAGATGGCTTCATAATTTAGCACTCAGGAATCAGTGAGCCATTTCTCAGCCTTTTGGCTTAGGATACTCCTTACTGAGTTTGGGATATATATCTTCAATTTTCCCCGAGAAGTTAATTTTTGCTTTCTGCTAGGAGCAGGGCAGTCACTGCCACAGCCTGAATGCAGGTTGGCCACCTCCAGCTGACAAGGTCTCGTAATTTTGATAAATTAGCCACTGGTTTCTTGGATCCTCCCCAGTCCTGGGCTAATATTCCATGTGCTACCCATTTTTCTATATCGACAAACAATAGATGTGTTTGTCTAAGGCAAGAAGACTCAGTGCCAATTCACTGACTAATTTTTGCTTCAAAGCTTCAAACTTCTGTTCATCTTCTTCCCATCTAATCTCTTCTTCAACGAACTTTTCATACAAGAACTGGATGGTCTGCATGTATTCTTCAATCCATAGCCTACAATATCCCAACAGGCCTAAAAACCTTCTGACTTCTCTCTTAGTTTTTGGCCATGGGTGTGACACTATCCTTGTAATTCTCTCAGGGTTCAGCCACCAGCTCCCTTGACAAATCACATGTTCTAGGAATTTTACTTCCCACTCTACAAATTGGAGTTTACCTTTTGATACCCAAAGTCCTTGGTTCCCCAGAAAATTTACAACACTATGGTGGATTCCCAAACTTCTTTTTCTTCCCATCCTGAGAAAAGCAAATAATTTACATATTGGATGAGCTTTATCTCAGGTTTAATGGAAAAGAGTTGTATTATTTCTCCTAGGGCTTGACCGAAGAGGTTTGGGGATTCAGAAAACACTTGGGATAACCCAATCCACTGAAGCTGTTGCTTCCTCCCAGAATCAGGGTCTTCCAATTCAAATGTTAATGTATCCCTACTTCTACTTTCCTCTGCCACACCCAAAAAGCATCTTTTAGGTCTGTCATGCTAAACCACTGGTGTGCTGTAGGGATAATAGTAGTGTATAGGGGTGAGGCACTACTGGGCATCCATTCAGAGTTCTTTTGTTCACTTCTCTCAAATCTTGGACAAGCCTGTAAGTCCCATCTGACTTCTTTACTGGCAATATGGGTGTATTATGGGGGGACATACAAGGTTCTAAGGTCCTGTCCTCAAGTAGGTCCTGGATCACCGACCGTAGTCCTCATTTCCCTTCCAGGGAGAGTGGATATTGTCATACCTGGACTGGATGGCTCTCATCAATTCATTTTATTACTATAGGTTTCATGTTCAATTTGCCTTGATTTTTCAGTTTTGCCCACATCATCTCATGAATTTTGCCTTCATCCTCTTCCCTTAATGGGAGAAGATTAACTACCATTTTTCCTTCCTCTGAGAGTACTCCAATGCTTAACTGCTAATGCACCTGTAAATCCTGCCCTAATGGATTGCACCCTGCCTCTGGAACTAATAGAACATCCCTGATTCCTACTTTATTTGCCCCTTCAAACCTTACTTCCTTTAAAACTGAGACCTTGAACTCCTCTCCTTTTGCACCTACTACTTGCCCCCTTTGGGATTCTACAAACACAAGTTCTTTCAGCTTCCGTGTCTACTAAGAATTCAAATTCTTTCTCCTGGAATCTATTTCTAAAGTTATCAAGGGCTCCTGATGGTAGTCTGTCATGAGAAGGTAGAGCCCTTGACATCCCTAGTCTTCCACTTCTCCTTTTTGCCCAGTCTCATAGACCCTTTTCTTTCTGGGGGCAATTCCTTCTAATATGTCCATTCTCTTTACAGTAAAAGCAGACTGGTCCTAAGTTCCCCTGTTTCCCAAACTCACCTTTTTGTGCCCAGTCCCAAGGAGCTGCATCTCCCCTCCTTCTATCTTCCCACACTAGAATCCCCCTCCCTTACCTGGGTTGTTCTTCATGTGCTGGTTTCCTTCCCTAATGGCAGTTGCCATTACCTTGGTCTTACCTTCATCCCTCTTTACACACTCCTTCTGTGCTTCCCTTAGAAGATCCTCTAACCTCCTTTCTTGCCAACCATCAAGCTTTTCTAACTTTCTCCATATATCTGGCCAGGCATGAGTGACAAAATTTATCTTTAGTAAGATCTGTCTGGCTACCGTGCCAGGGTCAACCCCTGAATATTGCCTCATATTCCTTCTCAGTCTCTCTAGCCACTCTGTCATGGTTTCTTTCTTTCTTTGTTGCTCATTGAAAGCTTTATGAGCATTTTAATTACGGGGAGCTGCCTCTTTGATACCTCTTATAATCAATGTTCTATATTCCTCCATGTCTCGCCTGTCCCCAGTGCTGTTGTGGTCCCAGGTGGGGCACATTATGGGCAGTTTCAGATCCCCAGGAGGTCCTTGCACATGCCCCCTTTCCCATATCCATATCCCAGCTGCCCGGATCATGTGCCTTACTTCTGGTGTGAATAGCACGGTCATTATTGATTGCATCTCTTCCCATGTATAAATATTGGGCCCCAGAAACCCGTCTAACTGTTCCACTAACCCAGTGAGGTCCTCTAGTAATCCTTTCAATTATTTCTTGAACATTCTCACTTCAGAAGAACTGAGAGTCACAACTGCAAATCTAATTCCTCCCTGCATCCCACACAGGGGTACTTCCCTCAGGGCATATATTCCCGCTGCTTGGTTCCCATCCCCTGATCTGTTTTCCTCTCATTGTGCCACCCTGTTTCTGGTGTTTTGACTAAGCCCATCAGGGGGTAGGGGAGGTGTATCTGCAGCTATTGGAGGTGGAGGGGGTAAGTGTTCTAATGGGTCCCATTCTTTATTTTCTGATACCTTATGTGAAAGTCTATCCGAAAATCTTTCATTTTTGCCTCACAATTGTCATGAAGAGAAAAGACCACTGAAAGGTTAAAAACTGTTGAGCCAGTTGGGAAAGAAAATCTTATGCTTATTCAGTGTGTTCACAGGTGTTGTTTGCAGAACATGCCATGCTGAACTCGAAAGGGGCATGCTGCCCTTTCTGAACAATGGATCTGGACTTTCTCCGTCCCTCCTGACCTCGCTGGTCTGAGCTCTGGGGTGGTTTCTCCCTCAAAGAGAAGACCCCTCTTGCCTGCCTTCAACCACCGTGACAGACAGATGACACCGAAACAGAGATGCGAATCCCCTCATCAAGGAACCAAGACAAGACAAGAAACCCCCTTGGCACCCCCTTCCAGAGAGTGGGACTGAACACCCCCCCAGCTCAGGGGGGAGGTGTGCACAAAGGGGGGAATACTGCCCAGAATAAATGCACCTGCGAGCATTCGGTCATGAAAACAATGGAATAAACCCCCCTCCTTCTGTTCCTATTCTTTTCCCCTCCTTGGAAACCTTATTTCGGCCACCCTTCCCAGTGCAATCTGACCGTGCTTTGAGATCTCCCTGCGACGTGCACCAGTGAGCTTCGACAGCTGGACCCCCGAAGGACAACGACTCGTTTCAGTAGCTATACCCTACCTGTCCTCCTTTCCTCCCTCTTCCCTGGTCTTACCCTTCTCTTCCCCAGATTCCCTCACCAACGCATATCAGCTGTGGTTATTTCAATAAAATTGCATTTTGTTGATTTGTTACTGAAAACCTCCTGTGCCTTGCTGGTTATTTTTTTTGCACAAAAAATCATCCGTCACCCATTCACTCGGACGGACCACGACACCCTAAACATGCTCATCTTTGAGGGTGAGGTCTCCCCCTCCCACAGCAGGAAGCGTAGTCACTCTCTTCCTGATTGAATGGTTTCTTAGCTCTTACATGGATGTTTAATGCCTGACACATCCACCCTTCATCTGACCTGTATCTCGGCCAGTATACATGATTGCTCCTAATTTCCCTTTTGGTCCATTCTACCATGCAATAGTGAATCACTTTGAGCTGATCCTTGTCTCTGGTATTTGGGTCATATTTCCATTGGGCTAGTTTCCTTCCCAGTGGGCCATCTGGGGGTATATCTATTGGTACCTCTTCAATTTCTACTCCTCCCCTTGGGGATTCTCTATTTGCCCATAGCCCCATCCTGACTGGTGATCACAGGCCCTGCCCCGACAGAGCCCACCTTTCTAACCACAGGCCCTCTGGACAGAGCCTGCCTCTCAGAAGGGAAAAGGAAAGCGGGGTGGGAAAAAAAGAAACAAGGAAAGGAGGAAAGAGAAGGAAAGAGAAGAGAGAGAAAAAAAGCAAAAATCTGTACTTCTATTTTGACAAGTAAAAATAAAAAAACTTTTGATCCAGGGGCTTCTGCATCAGCGGATTGGTCCCTGCCCTTCCTCTCCTCCTCGGTTCAATGCTCCGGTCCCACGGTCACACTCTGCTCCTTGTCCCGCCTGGCTCAGCTCAGTTATGGCCTGCCCCTGGCCCAATTCCCCTCAGCAGCTGCAGTCCCACTCCTGGCCCGACCTGGCTTAGCTTTGGTGGCTCTGCCTGCCTTGATTTGACTCAGCAGTTTCCATCCAACTTCTGACCCAACTTGGTTCAGCTTTCAGTGGTTTCTCCACCCCAATTCAACTCGGAGGCTCTGCCCGTCCCAGTTCAGCTCGGCAGCTGCGGTCCTGCCCCTGGCCTGACTTGGCTCAGCCTCAGCGGCTCCACCTGCCCAGATTTGGCTCGGCTCAGCAGCCAGCCCAGCCTGACCTCCTCGGTTTGGTAGCTCTGCCCTGATGCGACTTGGCTGGGTGGCCAGACTGCCCCGACCCCCTTGGCTCGGCAGCACACAAACTGCTGCACCAGCTCCTGGGTGATCCCCTGCAGCAAACCCCTTGGTGATCACCCTGCTTCCAGCCCGGCTTTGTCCGGCCCTGGAAATTACAGCACTGGCTGCACTCCAGAGGCTGCCCCCGCTCTGAGCACCGTGCGAGCCACAGTGTCACGTGGAGCTTATAGGTGGCCATTGAATCTTAGTGTGTATTGTATAGGTGGCCTTTGAATCCTAGTAAAATATATGTATTGCATAAGTGGCCTTGCCCCAAACCTAGTTGTTCTAAATGGGCAGCAGCTGTGGCTAATGAAGATAACTGGGATAAAAGGGTTGGTTGGCCGGTCAGGGAGAGCCTTAGAGGAGCCCTGATGAAGAAGCAGAAACAACACTGCTGTGAAGAGCTGCTTGTGAGGAAACCACCCATAAGGTATCGGACTCTAGAAATATGGTAAAAACAGAGCTCACTGGCTCCCTTGGTGTGTGCTGGCTGGGAATCCCGCTGTGGGTCCCCGTCCTGGCACAAACACGGTTTCCCCAATGGGTGAACCCCATTCACAAGTCCCCACAAACCCTTCAGTCTTACGTGTCCTGCCGGCCATGGGGTCCTTGTCTATGGGATCCCCGCTTTCCTCCCCGCCATGCATGCCACTGTTCCTTTTTCCTTTCTACTGTCCAATATCCTGATACTTCAAGGGACCAGGATGGATCCAGTATATTACTAATATGAAGCTCACTTTCATACACCGGAATTACAGAGTCACAATCTGGCCAGAATCAGTTATGTGGATGGTACCCACCGCTCTTCCCCTCTTTTCATTATCCAGTCTCCTGATGTCTTGGGGCTTACAGCCTGCAACCACTGGTGGAACTGGGAGAGTCCGACAGACTACGCCCAATCTGTAGCGGGGGGCGCCCCTTTTGAAAACTCCTAAGCCCACCAGGTGTATTTCCTGGACAAGTCCCCATTTGTGAGAAATGATGCTCACTTCCAAAAATTTAAAAGGATTATTAAAACCTTCTCAAAAAATACAACAGAAGACTGAATACAGAAAATATTACGGCACTGGGAGCAAAGGATTTTTTCCCACTATGTGCTTGTCCACACAATGGATGTTTCACCTTTTAACCCTTTAGCCCCTCTCAAATCTTGTTAATCAACTCTTTCTTTGTTGTCCAGTGGTGGAGGTCATGTCCTTACATCTTGATTGACAGTCAGGTGTTGCCATAGTAATAAGCCAACCCTCCCAAATACCCCAACTACCAGGTAACCTTGTGATAACAACACAAGGAGGTGTAAAACATAACTGTAAATCTATAAAACTTGTCTTAACATATCCATAATATCTGCCTTTTAATTGTGAGACTCAACCATCGCATTACTCATCTATCACACAATTATATCAAAACTGCTTCCTGTTCCACCCTGACTGTCCCTGCAGAGGAACAGGGCATTTTTCATGCACTTCCACAAGGTCAGGCTACTCATTTCATGGTGAGTCTGAGATGGAAATGGCCATATTAAGAAGGAGAAAAGCAAAAGGAAATGGATTGGAAAATCTTAGAAAAAATTACCCTTCTTAGAGGCAAGGTTCACCAAGTCATTCCCTGCATTTCTCCTTTTCAGATCCTTTCAGTCTTCTACTCTGGGAGATGCAGCTTGTTCTGCTGCTTATCATGAACCTATTGTTTTCATGCTCTTGATTTATACCAGCACAAGAGATGTACAATCATCTAAACTGAAAACAGAAAGAAACTGCCTCTGACAACCAATTTTCATGTTCTAGATCACTTTCCAGGTGTCTGTGGAGATGTGTGAATGATTATCACACAACTCTCCATTTCCGGCTGCAGCTTCTGGAGATTCTTTCTCTGAATTCAGTCAGGGTTGCATTCCCCAACAAGTCTTGGTACCACATCCTTTTTTCCAAGGTTGGAATAGTCACAATGAAAACCTCACCAACAGCACAATTCCCCAGTCCACCAGGAAAAGAAAGGACAAGTTGTCCAGTTCTCTAAACGCTTTGTCTTGCTTTGCTGCAAGAATCCTGCTGCACGGACAGTGCTGAAAGCCAAGAGAAGCTGCAGTTGGGGACACAGCTTGTGACAGGAGCTTAACCTCGTTTGCTAGGAAAGGTTCTTGAAAAGAGCAGACAGGACTGTGGAGAAGATTCCTGGAAAACTGAAACAGCTTTCCAGAAGTGAAATTAAAATGGAAAGAAACCATCTGAAATGTTTTCCTCTCTTTATTTCCATGTTCCCCTTTTCCATCTTGCAATACTTTCCCATCCAGTTAATTCCAAATGGATCTCACCTCTAAGATCGATGACTTGGCGAGTTTTAGACACTCTAAAATACCATGAGCTACACACAGTTTGCCTTCCCGTTTTTGTTGGAAAGCAATGCTGGAGCCATCAGTGCAGTGCTTGGGTCGGGCACGAATCCTGCAGGCAGGGAATGTGCCCCGGCAGTGTGTGACCCTCAGCAGGGACAATGCTCAGCAATCCTGCAGGCAGGGAATGTGCCCCGGCAGTGTGTGACCCTCAGCAGGGACAATGCTCAGCAATCCTGCAGGCAGGGAATGTGCCCTGGCAGTGTGTGACCCTCAGCAGGGACAATGCTCAGCAATCCTGCAGGCAGGGAATGTGCCCTGGCAGTGGGTGACCCTCAGCAGGGACAATGCTCAGCAGCGTTGCTGTGCTCGGTCTCCATGGAACCATGCCAGGAGCAGCTGCTGAGCTCAGAAGCCATCGCAGCCCCCGCCCTGCCCAGAGCCCCTTGGCAGGCTGGGCTCCTGCCCTGGCTCCGTGTGCCAGGAGCCGGCAGCGCTGGGTGCAGGGAGCCCAGGGAGGGCACAGAAACGCTGGGTGAGAAATGCTGGGGCACAGCGAGATGGGCAAGTGCAGCCGGCCAGGGCAGAGGAGCAGCACGCACAGGGGGCACAGCCTGCAGGACAGATGGCCAGAGGGAGAAAACAACAAACTTCTCAGGAGGGTGGAGAACAAACTTTTAGTTGCAAACTTCAGAGAATGAGGTACTTGGGAAATCTTAAACAGCATTGAATTACAGAAAATCACTTGACAAAGCACTGACTTCTCAAACTCTAACCTGTCCAACTTCAAGTTATGCAGATTTTGAGAAGAGGAAGTCAGGAGAAGAGAGAGAGGGAGAGAGAGATCCACAGTCAGTCTTGGATCTCAGCTGCTGTGAGCTCCAGGGCCATGGGACGTGTCAGTGTCACACCCGTGTCACAGCCTGACCTGCACTGGTCCCTCTCTCAGGTGGGGTTTTTGGGGTGCCAGGGGCTTGGCAGCCACTTTGGGGCTGGGCCAGAGGCTGCAGTGGCTGGGGTGGGGCAGTGACCACCCCACCTATGCAGAACTCTCCCTGCCCCCAAACACACACTGCAGATGTCTGGGGCCGTTCATCATTTCTCTGCTCTCCAGCACCAAGGCAACGGACTCTGGATACAGCTCTGAGATCATGCCCAAGGCAACCACCCCTGGCAATGGGGCTCCATGGAGCTGCTCTCAGGAAAGCCCCTGAAAGCTGAGGAGTGCCCCAAAACTGCCTCAGAAACATGAGATACCTAAAAATATCTTCAGGAATGTGGATTAATAAAAAACTCACTCAGTAATGGGCTCCCCCTCCCTTCATCATCCTCAAACTTTGGCTGTCTCATTGCAGACCCCAACCCACCTCCCCAATCCCAACCCTGACACATCCCACCACTCCTGAACATCAACACCCCCTTCCCAAGGCATATTTCCCCCATTTCCCACCTCCCAAACCCCGTCCCACCCATCCTGCCCCACCTAATGCCCATCTCAACCCTCCTGATTTGAAGCCCACTTTGCTCAATCCCCTTCCAACACCATTCCACACCAAAGAGTTGTGGAATCGAGGAATTTTGGGGTGGGAGTGAGTAGTTTTCAGTGGCATTTAGGTGACAGATTGAACCCTCTTGTCTCTTTCAGTGCCAAGAAAGGGAAGCAAGTACACCAAATACCCCCAAAACCCCCAAATTCTCCCAATTATCTCCCTGAATCCCAGATTCCCCTGAAACACAAGTAAAAAGTGAGCCTTTAGATGCCTTTGATGAATTTATTGATTTTTACCCCAATTTTCTCTGTTTTAAAGGGATGAAGATGAATGCAAAGAAAATTAGGGCCAAAACAAAAGAATAACCAGCCCCGTGTCTTCCCAACATGCATCACAGAGAATGTAGAGTGCAAGGTTTCTGACCAACGTGGGTCCTCCCATGGGGGATGAAGCTGGAGCAGTGCATGAAGCTCCTCCTGCAGTTGGGGCACTCACAGGGCTGCCCTTACCGGTGACTCCGTTGGTGTTGGGTAAAGAACGAGCGGTCTGAGAAGCTCTTTCCACACTGGGGACACTCGTAGGGCCTTTCCCCGGTGTGGATGCACCGGTGCCACATGAGGGTAAAGTTGTGCTTAAAGCCCTTCCCACAGCTGGGGCAGCGGAAGGGCCTCTCCTCAGTGTGAATGCGCTGGTGCAGGAGGAGATTGGAGCTGGTCTGAAACTTCTTCCCACATTGGGGACACTCGTAGAGCCTCTCCCCAGTGTGGATGCGTTGGTGGGTGATGAGGGCGGAGCTGCAGCTGAAGCCCTTCCCACACTCCCCACACTTGTAGGGCCATTCCCCAGTGTGGATTATCTGGTGGCGGATCAGGTGGGAGCTCCGCCTGAAGCTCTTCCCACACTCCAAGCACTTGTAGGGCTTCTCCCCATCATGAAGTTGCTCATGAGCCACCAGCTCCAAGCTCTGGCTGAAGCTCTGTCCACCTTCCTGGCTCAATGCGGTTCTTTCCTTCTCAGAGCAGCCTGGGCTGGGTTTGCAGCCCCTCCTCTTGTGGGATCTCTGGAACTTTTCCTCCCCATTGTAATTCTGCACTGTGGCACCACTAAAAACAGCCTCTTCCTCGAGGTTCTGGTGCAGGGATTTGTCCTCCCTGGTCTCCATCCTCAGCTCCTTCTCTGGGGAAGGAAGGACAAGGAGAGGATGGGATTTGCCTCCGTGCCAGAGGGAAGGGGAAGGAGATCCCCCCAGTGCATCCCTGGCAGGACGGCGTTGGCAGCAGGGTTGTCCTGCAGCTGGGGGCCATGCTAGGTTGGGAGATGGAGCAGGAGAGAGGGGGAAAGGGGCACTGACTTCCTCCTCACCTGCCTGGGTGTCCTGGGGCATCTTCCTCTTCCTCGCAGCCTTCTCCTCCATCAGGTGAAGGTTTGGGAATGGGAAATCCTGGTTTGGGGTAAAACAAGGTGTGAATCCTTGGATTGGGAATTCCTCCCAACCAAATCCATCTCCAGAAGTTATCTGGTGCCCATAAAAATTTCCAAAAATCAAGAGTGAATTAAAAAAAGCCACCAGGAGCATCCCATTTCCAGTCTCATCCCTCTGGGGTTCTGGTGGTCCCCTGTCTCAGGGCTGCTGGGAATACCATGGGTCCTGGGGATCCCTCTCTCCAGGGTCCTGCTTAGGGATGCTGGGGGATTTCAGGGTCCCCCACTCCAGCCTCCCCCCAGTCCAGTCACTTGGGGGTCCTCTCTCTTCCTGCAACCCTGTCCTGGATTAGGGCAAATTTGGGAGAAAACCTCCAAAGGGGTTTTCTCTAAAAAGCAAATTCAAGCAGCCACTCCCCCAACCAGATCAGGAAAAGACTTCCTCAGAGAAAAGGGGAAAAAACCTCTTTATTTAACAGGCAAAGCATTCATCAGCACAAAAAATGAACAACATTAAACAATAAAACCTCTTGCCGCTACAAAAGAGATGACAATCTCAGAAAGTCCTTCTGTGGGCTGTAGCTCTGCTCACTCAGTCTCTTATCAGTCCTTCCACTGCTGGAAATGCTGCGGCCCAGGCTCAGCCTGGTGGGCCACAGGTGGGAGCTGCCAGCGGTGTTCTGGGTGTTCAGTCCAGAGCAGGTTTAAACAGCTCCAAAGAAAAAGAAAAACCATACTCCAGGGAACTTCTCTGCCTCAGAGAGTTAAAACTAATGAAAAGCAAAGGAGAGCTCTGTCCTGCTGTCTGTCAGCAGACAACTGATACCTTAGGTTTTAAGTTTTTCTGTTCTGTTTTGGTGTGCAGCTTTTAGCTTTATATTAAGTGTTACTGGGATCTTTTCACAGAGTGTTGAAGACAAAACAATCATCTTCTAGCTGGAGACTCAAGGACAATCTCTTCAAACTTCAGGCCCAAAGCATAAACAACATGAAAAGAGGAGGGCGGGCAAGCAAGCAAGGAGGATTAAACTTCATAATTTGAAGCTATTAATTGGGCAGTTAACTCCTATATGCAAATAGACTAAAACTCATAAAAATGTGAGATCTCATGACCAAGCCCTCTTTTGCTCCCATCTTGGAGCCATCCAGGCAGAGCCACAGCTGTGCCTCCGGTACTGCCAGGGTGTGGCCTTTGAAAGCATTTCAGTAAAAATCCACTTTATTCCTATCAGCTCCATCTGGCCACTGTTCCAGCTCCTTAAGGCATCACAACAGTCCAGGAGCAGGAATGTGGAGGAGTGAGTGCAGTGTATGAAAACAAACTACTGCTTCTCCCTTCTCCCCTGCGCTCTCAGAATCAAACTTAAAGGTGCAGAACTCATTTCTGGGCTAAACAGACCGATGGGGTACGAGCATCATGAAGTCACCCCAGGACACCCCTCTCAGGGTCAGGGGGTCCCGTCCCCGCCTCATCTCCGGGCTGCCGGGGGTCCCCCAGCTCCGGTATCCCCCCTTCCCCTCTCCCCGCCCCGGGGGTCCCCCGTTCCACAGCCCCGGGTCTCACGGGGATCCCCAAAACCAATGTCCCGCCCCGTCGGTACCGGGCCATCCCCACGTGGTCCCCCCGGGACCCTCCCGAGGGGCGATCGCGGCTTCTCTGCCCCCGAAAAAGCTCCTCTTGGGGAGCCCGGGGATACCCGGGGCTCGAGTCCGGGATCTGCCGGCTCCGAACACTCTCCAAAAAATCCTCCTGGAGACCCCTGGCTGGAGCCGGGGCGAGCTCGGCCTCCGCCCTCCCCTGCGGCTCGGGGCTGGGGGCGATGCTCCCGGGGCAGGGGGCGCTGCAGGCTCGGCGTGCGGGCGCTGCGAGCGCCGCCATTCTCCCGCTCCTGCTCCTGCTCCTCCTCTCCCTCCTCTTCCTCCCGCATTTCCTCCGCTGCCAGCCCGGACCCCCCTTTCCCACCGCTCTGCCCCGCGGCCCCGCAGCTCCGGCTGCTGGGTGGGGGAGCCCCCGATCGGCCCCAGGGCTGGGCAGGGGCTCGGGGACCCCCCCGGGCGGATCCGTCCCCCCGGCCCGAGCCCCAAATTCCGCTCCGGGGCCGCCGGGCTCTGCGGGCCCGCCTGGCAACCGGTGAGTCATCGGCGAGAAATGCTCTGGTTGGCTGGAAATTGGTTAGCGCCTCTTCTGATTGGCTGGAATTTTGAAAGGCGCTGCGCCCTGCGGGTGTCCCCGAGAGCTGCGGAGTCCGGGTTGGGGCTTTTTCCTCTTCCTTTCGCTCTGAGAACATTTCTGATTTCTTTCTCTCCCTCGCTCCTTTCCATTTCTTGTTCAGTACAATCCGAGTTCGAGCAGATCGACAGGTTGCGTTCTCACGGTGTCATTTGCACCTTCACTCAGGCGTGAGAACGTCGGAGAGCCCCCCAGCCCCGAGCACCCTCAGCGGTGAGAGGGACACAGAGCCCCTGGTCCCCAGCCCTGCACAGGCATTGCCTGAGGCCAGAGGGATGAAGACCCCCCGAGCATCCCCCAGAGGGAGGGGACAGAGACCCCCGAGCATCCCCTGGGCTGAGAGGGACAGAGACTGCCCCGAGCACCCCTGGTACAAGGTGAGAGGGAGGGAGACCCCCCAGGCATTCCCTGGGGTGAGAATGATGGAGACCCTTTGGAGAATGGCCTGGGGTGAAAAGGACAAACGCCTGGGGAATGGCCTGGGGTGACAGGGACAGGGACCCTCCCCAGCCCCTTCCAAGCATCCCCCAGGGTGAGAGGCACAGAGCATCCCCTGGGCACCGGACAAAATAAACTTTGCAGAAATCAAACTTAACTCTGCATAAAATACTTCAATGAATATTTGCTTTTCCCACAAGTCACGTAATGAAAACGCAAACAAATCCCAAAATTTTGTAAACTGACAATAGAAGCTGTTTTGTGGCAAATCTAAATTCTATTGGTCCTGCACAGCTCCAGCTCAGCTGCTGGCAGGTTCCAATAAAAGAAAAGTGGAAATTAGGCCCAATACAGAATATGAAAAGGAAGGGGAAGCTCTGTGTAGCTGTCGCAAAGGTGACAGGGACAAAGAGAAAAATTATTCTAACATTTGGCAAAGTCACCCAGCCTGTGAAAAAGCGTGACAGGGACCGAGACCTCCCCTGGAGGGGGCAAAGTGTGACATTGTCCCCTGTGTGTGTGGCCTTCCCAGGGTGGGGGTTTTACACCTGAGCCAGTTTGGGTAAGGGGGGGTGGTGTTCACCCACCCAAGCACGGATTACCCCACTGTTTCAGGTTGCAATGCAAGATGTAACCAAATGCATGTTTTCAATCACCATCTTCATCAACTCTTATAAACAGGTGGGGCAGTGTTCTTTATGGCTTCCATGACTCATCCCTGATAATGCTCTCCAGGTGAGATACGTTCTGCTAATGGGCCATTGAGTGCCACTGCAGGACTGATAAAATTCCATCCTCCCATTGTGGGATGCTCCGCCCAGGGGGAGGATCCAAGCATTCCTACATGGATATAGGCTGAGGCTTTCAACATCAGGAGCAGCTTGCCTACTGGATTCCCAGAGGACAAGAGCTCTATAGCCACCATTGGACCTTCAGAGGAGGACCAGACCCTTCTACAGGATCACTCCTTCGACAGAATCACGTTGATCACTCCAACAGGACTGCAGCCACCATTTAATAAGACTGCTTCCACCACCCTGCCCAGCAGGGTGTCAGGTTATATCCTGACTCTGTCAGTTTAAGGCAGTGTTTCTGTATCATTGCCTTGATCCTTATTTTGTTATTGAATTGGAATTCGTGCCCGACCCAAGCACTGCACTTGTGGCTCCAGCATTGCTTTCCAACAAAAACAGGGGAAGGCAAACCTTGTGCAGCTCATGGTATTTTAGAGTGTCTAAAACTCGCTAAGTCATTGATCTTAGAGGTGAGATGCATTTAGAACTCATGGCATGGAGAAGTAGTGCAAGATGGAAAAGGGGAAAACAGAAATAAACTGAGGAAAACATTTCAGATGATTTCTTTCCATTTTCATTTCACTTCTGGAAAGCTGTTTCAGTTTTCCAGGAATCTTCTCCATAGTCCTGTCTGCCCTTTTCAAAAACATTTCCTGGAGAATGAGGTCGAGCTCCTGTCACAAGATGTGCCACCAACTGTGGCTTCTCTTGGCTTTCCACACTGTGCCTGCAGCAGGACTATTGCAGCAAAGCAGGACAAAGGTTTGGAGAACTTGACAACTTGTCCTTTCTTTTCCTGGTGGACTGGGGAGTTGTGCTATGGGTAAGGTTTTCATTGTTCCTGTTCCAGGCTAAGAAAACAGGAGGTGGTACAAAGAATTGTTAGGGAATACAAGCCTGGCTGAATGCAGAGAAAGAATCTGCAGAGCCTGCAGCCACAAGTGGAGAGTGTTGTGATGATCATTCCAACCTGTCACTGGACATCTTGAAAATTACCTGGAATGTGAAAATGCTCTGACAGAGGGAGTTTGTTTCTGAATTCAGTGTGGATGATTCCACATCTGGTGCCTTGGTGCATAAATCAAGAGCACAATCAGTTAATGATAAGCACCAGAACAAGATGGACCTCTCAGAGTAGCTGACTGAAAGAATCTGAAAAGGAGAAATGCAGAGAATGACTTGGTGAATTTTGCCTGGAAGAAAGGGGAATTTTTTCTAATAATTATTAATACATTTTGGCTTTTGGTTTTCTTAGCAAGGCCATTTGCATCCCAGATTCGCCATGAAGTGAGAAGCCTGAGCTTGTGCAAGTGCCTGAAAGATGCCCTGTTCCTCTGCAGGGACATTCAGGCTGGATGAGGAGCTGAAGCCCTCTCTGGGGCAGCCTCCTCCGAGCTGGAATTTGTGCCATGCTGGGAGAGGAGGAGGAGGGGGAGAAGGCTGGCGCTGTGTGGCAGGAGCAGGAGGTTTAGGCTGCAGGACATTCCGTCTGCGCCGCTGCCCCGCAATGGGCGGCCGTGCCCGGGGCTCTGGGCCTGGCTCCGTGTGCGCTGAGCTGCCTGGGCTGGGCTCAGGTTCCCACTGGGACTGGGCAGAGCCTGGGCTCAAACTGGGGGCAGCAGCAGTGCAAAACACCTCTGGGCATCTCCGCTTCCTGCTGCTGGGAAGGAGAAATGAAGCGAGTTGAGAAGTTCTGATTTCTGTTTCTCCTGATGGATTTTTAAATTTAATTCCACATTATGGAGGCAAATTCTGTGACAGCCTCTGTCAGTTTATTCTATTTCAACAACGCCAGCAACAGGGCTGTGTTTGAGTTCTGCCAATGTGGCCTGTGTGGCTTTAATTCCCCTCACTTTAGTGCTCAGGGGCTGGTGGGCATTCCAGTATCTGATGATCTTTATGCCTGTGACAAAAATACTGACTTCACTGTCATGAAAGCACCGTGGGTAGAACCAACTGAAAGAGGCACTTGCATTTTTATGGATAAAGTTCAAGTGGCAAGCAGAAGAGCGCCAAGAGCAGCCATGATCTGCAATTCCCAAGGCAAAGGCACCAGCAGCCTCCTCCTGTCACCTCATGGTGAGTCAAAGAGCGCTGAAAACAGTGCTGGAACCCGATCCTTTCTTCCTTTGAGGGCTTACTCGGGGCAACACAGGCAGGCCCTGAGCAGTCAGGGCTGTGTGTGGGTGCTGGTTGCTCTGCTCCAGAATTGAGCTGGAAAAAGCCCTTGGGAGCCGAGGCAGGAGCAGGCGGGAAGGGGCCGGCGCTGCTGATGCTCCTGGCCGGGAGCCCCGGCTGGGCCGGGCCGGCGCCCCCTGAGGTGCGGCTGCTGCTGCTGCCAGAGCCGGGCGGGACTCGGGGACAGGGAACGGACACGGGGGGACAGCAAAGGCCTGGCGGCTGCAGGGATGGTGGCGCTCGGGCCAGCACCAGCACAGAGCTTCAGCCCGCAGTTAACCCTGAGGGAAACGCCGGGGAAAGGCTCCATTTCAGCCTTTCTGCACTCGTGGCTGTGAAGGGACTGAAATGAAAGCAGAACAAGTAGGGCCCAACCTGTTCTCCTGCCTTGGGTGGAGCCCCAAGCCTGAGGCTGAGAGGGGCTGTGAGGGGCTGTGAGGGGCCATCAGTCACGAGGTGTCATGAAGGGCCTTGAGAGGCCATGAGGGGCCATGGGGAGCTCTGAGAGGCCATAGGGGTCTGTGAGGGGCTGTGGGAGCTCAGGCCCCTCATGGAACCAAGGGTTCATCATGTCCCAACAGGGCCTTGTGTAACCAAATGGACCATGGTGACACTATGGAGCCTCATGGTATCACAGGTCCATTGTTACACAGCAGCCACAGCAGGAATGCAGAACCAAGGAGATCATTGTGACACTGCACAACTGTGCAAACCTGTGAGCCTACCAGGGAAAAGCCAGCAGAAATGCCCTGGAGAGACACACTGTAGGCTCTGGGCATTCCTCACAACTCAGGGCGAGGAAAGAGGCTTCCCCATGGTGCTCTGCAGCACTATGTTAATTTGTCCCAGTTCTGTACTCTCCCTTGGCCTTCTCTACCCCTTTAACTCTTACATGTTCATGTTCTGGTGAGTTCTCCCTTCCCTGTTTTCCCACTGGTGTGTAACCCTACCCATCCACACTGGCATTTACTATTGGTCCCTTCCATGTGTACCGCCCCTGAACCCTCAGAGCATTGGATCCCCGGTGCTCTACTCTGCACCCTCTTTCCCTGTATTTGTACCCTGGACTCTTCTTTGTTTTTGTCTTTGGCCCCTGGACACTTTCAGCATTTCTCTGTGTGTGTGTGTCTGTGTGTATGTGTGTCTGTGTGTGTGTCTGTCTGTCTGTGTCTATGTGCTGGTGCTCTCGTGGTTCCTACCCATTGGCACAAGAAACTCTGGGGGAAGGTTGTGTGCAGACCACCTCAGACTGTAACAAAAACTCCCTTTTTTCATTTACTTTGTGGTGGGAATGAACCATTCTGTCTAATAATGATCAGAAAAAATCAGAGCTGTATTTATATAAATTTATCTGGTATTCAATCTTTAACCCTGGGGGGAAAATTGCATTAAAGTTCAATTCCACGTGTCTAATCTTTAACACCTTTGACAAAGTCTGGAGGTGGGATTGGATGCAACTGCTCCCAGTCTCCTCTCTTAGAAGGAATTTTAGAAGTCTAGGGGCCCTGCAGGGGTTTGAGGATCCATGGTGCCTGCAGTATGTAATTTCTCCATCTCATGTCTCAGCAGGAGTTTCTCCAAAAAAGAAATAAAGGTTTTGCCTGAAGATCCCACTGTGCCCATGACAGGAACCCCTGTGAGTTTCTGGGACACCCCAGCTCTTTGGCACCCTGGAGACTCCTGGGATGTCACCGTGGAGCCCCCGCGAGCACCTGTGACAGATCGATGCTTTTGCATCACAAGGTCCCCTGGGATGTCACCATGGAATGGCTGTGACTGCCTCTGACCACAGGGCTCTTTACCATCCCAAGAAAGCCCAGGGAGGTCTCCATGGAGCCCCTGTCTGTGCCTGTGACATTCCAGCTCTGGAAGAGCCTGGAGACTCTTGGAAAGTCCCCACAGAACGCCTCTGAGGGCCTGTGACAAATGTGATCCTTAGCAGGCAACCATCACCAGGACCCTGTTGCTATGCGCAGTTTCCATGGCAACCATCCCCAGCCCCCTGTTGCTATGATCAGTTTCCATGGCAACCATCCCCAGCCCCCTGTTGCTATGCTCAGTCCCTTGGCAGCTCCATGGAGACCCCATGCCAGGGGTGGTTGCCATGGACACCAGCTCAGGCCTGCAGCCACAGCCCGTTGCCATGGATACCATTGGCAGCCCCATCCCCAGGCTCATGGGATCCCAGAACCACAGAATTGGCTGAGCTGGGAGGGACCCATCAGGATCCTCCAGTCCAACTGCTGGCCCTGCACAGGACGCCCCAACAATGCCAGCCTGGGCCTGGCAGCGCTGTCCAAACACTGCTGGAGCTCAGAGAGCCCTGGAGCTGGGACCCTTCCCTGGGGAGCCTGGGCAGGGCCCCAGCAGCCTCTGGGCAAAAACCTTTTCCTGACATCCAACCGGAGCCTGCCCCAACTCAGCTGCAGCCGTTCCCTCCACTCCTGTCCCTGGGCACCAGAGGGAAGAGGTTCCCACAGCCCCAACCAGGGACCCGCTCCCAAGGCTGTTGCCATGGCCACCAGGGCTGGGACCAGCTGGGATGCTCGGTTTCCAGGGGCCGGGGCTCAGGAATGGGATTCCCCAATTTCCTGCTCTTGCTAAAACCGCGCTGCCCTCACTGCCCTCCCACCTCCCATGGAAACCACAAAGGCAAAGATCCCGGTCTGGGATAAGAACAATTTTTTGGGAACAACAATGATATAAGGAACGAATGGAACAGAAACAATATTGATAACAGAGTGTATAAATAAAACTGTTTACAGGGAAAACTAAAACACAACTTACTGGGTCTGCCTTGCCACGTATTTCCTCCTGCCTGGAAAGCACACCCTTCTCCTCAGGGACAGAGAGAGAGAGAGAGAGTGAGTCCCTTTCCTGTCCCTGGCAATGACCTGAGGTTGGAGTGAATGTAATGACACAGTCATGGCAAGACCCTCATGTTCTTCCATCCCACATCATGTCATTGGCAGAGGCAGGAAAAGGGACAGATGTCTTCTAGCATGGATCCGACGGAAAAATGGATCACCAGGGCTCTTCCCAACATGGATCCTCCAACTATGGATGAAGTTGGGGCAGTGCACAAAAGTCCTCCTGCATTGGGGCATTGGCAGAGCTACCCTTCCAGGTGCCTCCGTTGGTGTCTGGTTAAGACAGAGATCTGGGTGAAGCTTTTCCCACACTGGGGACACTCGTAGGGCCTCTCCCTCTCCCCAGTGTGGATGTGCCGGTGCCTGATGAGGTTGGAGTTGTGCTTGAAGCCCTTCCCACACTCAGGGCAGCGCAAGGGCCTCTCATCCGTGTGAATCCGCTTGTGCCGGAGGAGACTGGAACTGCTCTAAAACCTCTTCTGACACTGGGGACACTCGTAGGGCCTCTCCCCAGTGTGGATGCGTTGATGTATGACAAGGGCAGAGCTGGAGCTGAAGCCCTTCCCACATTCCCCACACTCATAGGGCCAATCCCCAGCGTGGATCCTCTGGCTGATCAGGGTGCTGCTCTGCCTGAAGCTCTTCTCACACTCCAAGCACTTGTGGAGCTTGTGCCCATCATGAAGCTGCCTCTGGACTACCAGCTCCAAGTTCTGGCTGAAGCTCTGTCCACCTTCCTGGCTCAGGGTGGGTCTTTCCTCCTCAGAGAACCCTGGGTTGGGTTTGGAGCACCTCCTCCTCATGGGGGATCTCCAGGGCTTTTCCTCCCCATTGGATTCTTTTCCCGTGGAGCCACTCAAACCGGCCTCTTCCATGTGGTTCTGCTGTGGGGATTTGTCGTCCCTGATCTTGATCCTCAGCTCCTTCTCTGGTAGAGTAAGGACAAGCACAGGATGGGATTTCCCTTCGTGAAGAGGGATGGGGAAGGAGATCCCCACAGTGCATCCCCAGCAGGATGGCGTTGGCAGCGGGGTTGTCCTGCATAGAGGGGATTTTCTGGGCTGGGAGATGGAGCAGGAGAGAGGGGGAAAGGGGCACTGACTTCCTCCTCACCTGCCTGGGTGTCCTGGGGCATCCTCATCTTCCTTGAGGTGTCTTCCGCCATCTGGCCAAGTTTTAGGAACGGCATATTCCTAAAACAAGGGAGGAAAACAAGGGATGAGCACAATGAACTTTGTACTGGTTTAAAGGCAAACCTGAGGAAGAGTCTAAGCCAGAATTCAAATTCAGTAACAAAATAAGGATCAAGGCAATGATACAGAAACACTGCCTTAAACTGACACAGTCAGGATATAACCTGACACCCTGTTGTTCAGGGTGGTGGCAGCAGTCCCAGTAAATGGTGGTGCAGTCCTGTTGGAGAGATGAACACGATTCTGTCAAAGCAGTGATCCTGTAGAAGGGTCTGGTCTTCCTATGGAGGTCCAGTGGTGGTTAGGGAGTTCTTGTCCTCTGGGAATTAAGTAGGCAAGCTGCTCCTGGTGTAGCAAAGTGTCAGCTTATATCCAGGTAGGAATGCTTGGATCCTCCCCCTGGGCGGAGCATCCCACAATGGGAGGATGGAATTTTATCAGTCCTGCAGTGACACTCAATGGCCCATTCACAGGAGATATCTCCCCTGGAGAGCATTATCAGGGATGAGTCATGGAAGCCATAAAGAACACTGCCCCACCTGTTTATAACAGTTGCTGAAGGTGGGGATTGAAAACATGCATTTGGTTACATCTTGCATGGCAACCTGAAACAGTGGGGTAATCCCTGCTCAGGGGGTGAACACCACCCCCCTTACCCAAACTGGCTCAGCTGTAAAACCCCCACCCCAAAAAGGCCACACACACAGGGGACAATGACACACTTGGCCCCCTCCAGGGGAGGTCTGTTTCACAGGCTGGGGGACTTTGCCAAATGTTAGAATAATTTTTCTCTTTGTCCCTGTCACCTTTGTGACAGCTACACATAGCTTCCCCTTCCTTTCCATAATCCGTATTGGGCCTATTTTCCACTTTTCTTTTTTTAGAATGTGCCAGCAGCTGAGCTGGAGCTGTACAAGACCAAAGGAATTTGGATTTGCCACAAAATAGCTTCTATTATAAGCTTATAAAATTTTGGGATTTATTTGCCTTTCCATCACAAGTGACTTGTGGGAAAAATAAATTCAAGGCATTTTATCTACGGTCAATTTTGATTTCTGACAAGAAAAAACATTACTTTGTCTGATGCCCAGGGGATGCTTGTGAAGCCTCTGTTCCTCTTGCCCTGGGAGATGCTTGGGGGGGGTTTTCCCTGTCCCTGTCACCCCAGGCCATTCCCCAGGGGGTCTCCATCATTCTCACCCCAGGGAATGCCTGGAGGGTCTCCCTCCCTCTCACCCCTGTGCCAGGGGGTGCTCGGGGCAGTCTCTGTCCCTCTCAGCCCAGAGGATGCTCGGGGGTCTCTGTCCCCTCACCCTGGGGGATGCTCGGGGGGTCTCCATCCCTCTGGCCTCAGGCAATGCCTGTGCAGGGCTGGGGACCAGGGGCTCTGTGTCCCTCTCACCGCTGAGGGTGCTCGGGGCTGGGGGGGCTCTCCGACCTTCTCACACCTGGGGAGGCCGGGGGGGTCTCTGTCCCTCTCAGCCCTGCTGTGACCCCACCCAAACATCATCGGGGTCAGAGGGACAGAGACACCCCCAAACCCCCAGAAGGGCTGAACCTGGCATTTGGTTTGGGGCTGAGGATTTAGGAAGGGGCTGGAATTGGGGCTGGGATTGGAGTTGGGGTTGAGATTTGGATTAGTGCTGGGATTGGGGTTAAGGCTAGACATGGGATTGGCTTTAGGGCTGGGGTTGGGGTTGGGTCTTGGGATAGATGAGTCTGAAACTGGGATGAGAATAAATACAGAACTGTGAGTGTGTCTAAATGTGGAGTGAGACTGAGACCAGGATCAGGGTTTGGGATTGAGCTCACCCAGAGCCCAATGATGTTTGGGTGGGGTCACACCAGGGCTGAAAGGGACAGAGACCCCCCCGGCCTCCCCAGGTGTGAGAAGGTCGGAGAGCCCCCCCAGGCCCGAGCACCCTCAGCGGTGAGAGGGACACAGAGCCCCTGGTCCCCAGCCCTGCACAGGCATTGCCTGAGGCCAGAGAGATGGAGACCCCTTGAGCATCCCCCAGGGTGAGGGGACAGAGACCCCCGAGCATCCCCTGGGCTGAGAGGGACAGAGACTGCCCTGAGTACCCCCTGGCACAGGGGTGAGAGGGAGGGAGACCCTCCGGGCATTCTCTGGGGTAAGAATGATGGAGACCCCCTGGGGAATGGCCTGGGGTGACAGGGATAGGGACAAACCCCCAAACCCCTGCCAAATATCCCCCATGGCGAGAGGCACAGGGACCCCTCGAGCATACCCTGGGCACTGGACAAAATAATTTGGCAGAAATCAAACTTGACTCTGCATAAATCACTTTGATGAATATTTGATTTTCCCACAAGTCAGATGTGATGAAAATGCAAACAAATCCCAAACATTAATAAACTGACAGTACAAGCCATTTTGTGGCAATTCCAAGTTCCACTGGTTCCTGCACAGCTCCAGCTCAGCTGCTAGCACGTTCTGATAAAAGTGTAAATTCAGCCCAATACAGATATCATTAAAAGGAAAGTAAACTCTGTAACTGTCACAAAGGCGAGCAGGGATGAAGAGAAAAATGATTCTCACATTTCGCAAAGCACTCAAGCCTGGGAATTCAGGAGTTATTTGGGAATTTAGCTACTTGAGCTGAGCTTCTTGTAGGACTTTTAGCAGCCTTGTGTTCCTCACCATGGGGTGAATGAACCTTGTCAGTCTCGCTGGTATCATTTGCTCCCTTTCCTCCTGTGATTTTAAAAAACATTTCAAGGAAGGATGTCGCAGACATTTTTTCATAAAATCCTCTCTTTTAGGATTTGTCCTTTCTGTGAAGCAGGGGCCCCAGAAGAAAAATGCAAACAATAATTATCTGCTGATTTGGAATGTAACAGGAGCATCTGTGATCGGTCTTCTGTGAGTGTTTGGATTTGCTGACCACTCACGGGAGAGTTGGTCCTTGCTTTCTGCTGGACACAGAATTTTGTTATTCATTCTCTTCTTTCTATTCTTAGCTTAGCAAGCCTCTGCAACTTTTCTCTTTATTCCTTTTAGTATAGTTATAATGTATTATATATCATATATCAATAAATCCAGCCTTCTGATCATGAACCAAGATTCTCATCCACTTCTCTCACCCTGAAGACCTTCATCAGGTCGCTGTAATAGAAGGACAACAAAATATTTTCTTTACTCTCCAGGCCCACAAAGGCAATTTACCTCATTGGTTCTCCCATAAGTCACTCAGAGAAATCTGCAGCCCAGTTTCAAAGAGTTCCTCCAGAGAGAACCACAACCTCCTCAGAGGAGGGCACCATGCTGTTGTCAAAGGCACTTGGGGTCAGAGAACAGTGCCTAAACTCACTGTGCCAAAATAATTTCACAGTCTGGTGAGTCTGGTTAAGAAAAGTGTTAGAGAGATTCCTCTGCCCCAATTAAGGTGATAATGAGACCAAACCCAAAATGAATTTTATTGAAAAGTAAATGAGATAGAAAAGGGGGGACAGGAAGGGAATGACAGGAAAAAGAGCCCTCCCCTGGGGCAGGGCAAGTGTGACATTGCCCCCTGTATGCGTGGCATTCCCAGGGTGAGGGTTTTACAGCTGAGCCAGTTTGGGTAAGGGGGGTGGTGTTCACCCCCTGAGCAGGGATTACCCCACTGTTTCAGGTTGCCATGCAAGATGTAACCAAATGCATGTTTTCAATCCCCACCTTCAGCAACTGTTATAAACAGGTGGGGCAGAGTTCTTTATCTCTTCCATGACTCAGCCCTGATAACGCCCTCCAGGGGAGATATCTCCTGTGAATGGGCCATTGAGTGTCACTGCAGGACTGATAAAATTCCATCCTCCCATTGTGGGATGCTCCGCCCAGGGGGAGGATCCAAGCATTCCTACCTGGATATAAGCTGACACTTTGCTACACCAGGAGCAGCTTGCCTACTGGATTGCCAGAGGACAAGAACTCCCTAACCACCATTGGACCTCCATAGGAAGACCAGACCCTTCTACAGGATCACTGCTTCAACAGAATCACCTTCGTCTCTCCAACAGGACTGCACCACTATTTACTGGGACTGCTGCCACTACCCTGAATAACAGGGTGTCAGGTTATATCCTGACTCTGTCAGTTTAAGGCAGTGTTTCTGTATCATTGCCTTGATCTTCATTTTCTTTTAAATTGTAATTCTGGTTTAGACCCTCCCCAGGTTTGCCTTCAAACCAGTACAAAAGACAATGTGCGCACCCTTTGTTTTCTTCCCAGAACAGGATTTCCCATTCCCAAACCTTGATTGGATGGAGAAGGAGGCTGTGAGGAAGAGGAAGGATCCCCAGGACACCCAGATAGGTGAGGAGGAAGTCAGTTCCTATATCCCTCTCTCTCCTGCTCTATCTCCCAGCCCAGCACAGCCCCTGGCTGCAGGACAACCTTGCTGCCAACGCCATCCTGCCGGGGATGCACTGGGGGAATCTCCTTCCCCTTCCCTCTGGCATGGAGGCGAATCCCATCCTGTCCTTGTCCTTCCTTCCCCAGGGAAGGAACTGAGGATGGAGACCAGGGAGGAAAAATCTGCATGGCAGAACCTTGTGAAAGAGGCCGTTTTGAGTGATTCTAACGCACAGGAATCCAACAGGGAAGAAAAACCTCAGACATCCCCCATGAGGAGGGGCTCCAAACCCAGCCCAGGGTGCTCTGAAGAAGAAAGAGCCATCCTGAGCCAGGAAGGCGGGCAGAGCTTCAGCCAGAGTTCAGAGCTGGTGGTCCATGAGCAGCTTCATGATGGGGAGAAGCCCCACAAGTGCTTGCAGTGTGGGAAGAGCTTTAGGCGGAGCTCCCACCTGATCAGCCACCAGATGATCCACACCAGGGAATGGCCCTACAAGTGTGGGGAGTGTGGGAAGGGCTTCAGCTACAGATCCAACCTTGTGACCCACCATCGCATCCACACTGGGGAGAAGCCCTACGAGTGTCCCCAGTGTCAGAAGAGGTTTCAGACCAGCTCCAATCTCCTCCAGCACCAGCGGATTCACACTGAGGAGAGGCCCTTCCTCTGCCCTGAGTGTGGGAAGGGCTTCAAGCACAACTCCGACCTCATCAAGCACCGGCGCATCCACACTGGGGAGAGGCGCTACCAGTGCGCCACATGTGGGAAGAGATTTCAGAGCAGCTCCAGTCTCCTCCAGCACCAGCGGATTCACACGGATGAGAGGCCCTTCCACTGCCCTGAGTGCGGGAAGGGCTTCAAGCACAACTTCACCCTCAACATCCACCGGCGCATCCACACAGGGGAGAGGCCCTACGAGTGTCCCCAGTGTGGGAAGAGCTTCACCACCAGCTCTCACTTGACCAGACACCAACGGAGCCACCAGTAAGGGATCCCTGCAAATGCCACAAATGCAGGAACAGCTTCATCCACTACTCCAGCTTCATCCCCCATGGGAGAACCCACATTGGGAAGAGCCGTGTTGATCCATGTTCCCCATGATCCATGCTGGGAAGACACCTGTCCCTTTCCCGGCCCCTACCAGTGTCATGATGCAGCATTGAAAAACATGAGGGTCTTACCATGGCTGTGTCATTACATTCACTCCCACCTCAGAGAATTTCCAGGTGCAGAAAAGGGACACTCACTCTCTCTCTCCCTGAGAAGAAGGGTGTCCTTTCCAAACAGGGGAAATTGTGGCCAGGAAGACCCAGTGAGTTGTGTTTTAGTTTTCCCAGGAAACTGTTTCATTTATACACTCTGTTATCAATATTGTTTCTGTTCCATTCGTTCCTTGTATCATTGTTGTTCCCAAAAAATTGTTCTTATCCCAGACCGGGATCTTTGCCTTTGTGGTTTCCATGGGAGGTGGGAGGGCAGTGAGGGCAGCGCGGTTTTAGCAAGAGCAGGAAATTGGGGAATCCCATTCCTGAGCCCCGGCCCCTGGAAACCGAGCATCCCAGCCGGTCCCAGCCCTGGTGGCCATGGCAACAGCCTTGGGAGCGGGTCCCTGGCTGGGGCTGTGGGAACCTCTTCCCTCTGGTGCCCAGGGACAGGAGTGGAGGGAACGGCTGCAGCTGAGTCGGGGCAAGCTCCAGTTGGATGTCAGGAAAAGGTTTTTGCCCAGAGGCTGCTGGGGCCCTGCCCAGGCTCCCCAGGGAAGGGTCCCAGCTCCAGGGCTCTCTGAGCTGCAGCAGCGTTTGGACAGCGCTGCCAGGCCCAGGCTGGCATTGTTGGGGTGTCCTGTGCTGGGCCAGCAGTTGGACTGGAGGATCCTGATGGGTCCCTCCCAGCTCAGGCAATTCTGTGGTTCTGGGATCCCATGAGCCTGGGGATGGGGGCTGCCAATGGTTGCCATGGCAACGGGCTGTGGCTGCAGGCCTGAGCTGGTGTCCATGGCAACCACCCCTGGCATGGGGTCTCCATGGAGCTGCCGAGGGACTGAGCATAGCAACAGGGGGCTGGGGATGGTTGCCATGGAAACTGAACATAGCAACAGAGGGCTGGTGATGGTTGCCATGGAAACTGCGCATAGCAACAGGGTCCTGGTGATGGTTGCCACGGAAACATCCCATAGCAACAGGGGTCTGGTGATGGTTGCCATGGAAACTGACCATAGCAACAGGGGTCTGGTGATGGTTGCCATGGAAACTGACCATAGCAACAGGGGGCTGGGGATGGTTGCCATGGAAACTGACGATAGCAACAGAGTGCTGGGAATGGTTGCCATGGAAACATCCCATAGCAACAGGGGTCTGGGGATGGCTGCCATGGAAACTGACCATAGCAACAGGGAGCTGGGGATGGTTGCCATGGAAACTGACCATAGCAACAGGGGGCTGGTGATCGTTTCCTGCTTAGGATCAGATTTGTCACAGGCCCTCAGAGGGGTTCCTTGGAGACCTTCCAAGAGTCTCCAGGCTGTTCCAGAGCTGGAATGTCACAGGCACAGACAGGGGCTCCATGGAGACTTCCCAGGGCTTTCTGGGGATGGTAAAGAGCCCTGTGGTCAGAGGCAGTCACAGCCATTCCATGGTGACATCCCAGGGGATCTTGTGCTGCAAAGGCACCGATCTGTCACAGGCGCTCGCGGGGGCTCCACGGTGACATCCCAGGAGTCCCCAGGCTGCCAAAGAGCCGGGATGTCCCAGACACTCACAGGGTTCCTGTCATGGGCAGATATATTTATATAAATATATTTTCTCTATTATGGTAATGATTAGACAAAATTTCCTTAATCAGAAATATTCATGCCAGGATGCAAGAGACGTAAAATATATTATACAGAGCACTAGGAAATTATTTCAAAGCAACTGTATTAAGCAAAACCTGTAATTAAGCAGAGATTGATGTCACTCCCCCAGACCAATGACCATGGGCAATTCCCTTTGGCTCAGCCTGGAGCAGTGACCTTCAGGGTGTCCCCACCACTGGGAGGAATCCCCACACCCCTCAATAAGGGAAATGTCAGGAGATGCTGCCATTAAAATTTGGGATGGGGCTTTTCTCATCTGAGGTGCTGCCCTGTCAGTCAGATGCACCCAGGTTGGGCCAGCTCAGCAGCTCTGCAGAAGCTCTCAGTGGTGTCACTTGGTTGTTCCTTTCTCTGGGGATTTTTCCAGCTCTGCCACAGCTTCAGCTCCCTCTGAGGATGTTGAACTTTGAGATGGAGGAGTCAGGCTGGTTTCAGCATTATTCACCCCCAAAGCAGTGTGACTCCCCTCCTTCATTGCTTACTGGGGGCTTTGCAAACAGGACCTTGCTGGAGTTGTTGGAGCCCATTGCAGGCAGAGCCTCCTGCTCCAGCAGGAACTGCCTTTCCTGTGCCATCAGCAGGGCAGGTCCCGCTGCAGGAAAAGCCCCAGGCCAGCCCCAGCATAGGGAAGGGCTCGGGCACAAGGGCAGAGTGCCGTGCTGGGAGCTGTGCCAGGGAGAGCCTGAGGCACCAAAGGCACCTTGGCAGCAGCAGCTGCTTGCAGGCCATGGCCAGAAGCCTCCCTTGGCAGCCCGGCCTGGTGGCCACCACTGCAGAGCTGCTGCCTCAGGGCTCATTCCTGGCTGGGCTCTGAAAAGCCACTTCTGCCCCAGGAGCCTGACTGGGAAGCCATTGGCCCAAGCACCTTGGGGACAAGATATTAATGACAAAACTCTTCATGGCAGCAGAGCCAAGGCAGGGGCAGAGGAAAGGGCAGAGCCAGGCCCAGGGGACAGGGCTGCCATGGTGATGGCTGTGAGGTCACTGCCCCAGCAGCAGCCTGGCTGCCCTCAGCAGACATTCTGGCCAGAAGCTCTGGGAGGGCACCCAGCACATCAGAGAACCCACAATGCAGGAATTCTGTCACTGGGCATGAGCGGGTTTCAATGGGAGAGGTTGCACAAAGCTCCTGCTCTTGGACAATTCCAGGGATGGGGAATCCACTTCTCTGGAAAAACAGCTGCAGTTTCCTGCCACTTTCTTAATTGTAAAATATTTCCTCCTTCTAACAAATGTTATTTTGTCCCCATTCAGTTTAAAGATACTGACCCATTTTCTGTCACGGTAGGATTTAGGAGAAAATAACTTCGAATGCTATTTTTATCTTTTCACAGACCTTGGAGAGGACTCAAAAATCTCCCAGAATGGGGTTTGGAGGCCTCATCACAAAACCAGCAGGGAGAGTCTGCGGCCTCTGTGGTCAGTGGTGTAGAGACTGAGGACTGAAAGGGAATAGCCTGGGAGGGATGGATGGGTGGTTTCAGAGAGGCTGGAGCTTTTCTTCATAGTAGGAATAAGACTGAAGAAGACCTAATAGCACCAAGTGCAGCTTGGGAGGTCCAGACTGAACACCAGCAGAAAGGAATTTCCTTGTCAGAGCAGGGCTGTGGTGCAGCATGTCCCCAGCAGGAGCCTGGAGCAGCCCAAGGCTCTGTGTGGGCAGGCAGAGGCAGGCAGGAGGCAGAGCTGTCAGCAAAGGAAGGGCCCAGCCAGGTGGGGCAGCCGGGGATGCCGACAGCCTGCAGGGACAGAGGCGAAGGTTTGCTCAGCAGCAGAGACACCTTTCCCTTGCTTGTCCCCTGCTGTCATCACTGCCACCAGTGTTCTTCTCTACCTGGAACCTGGGGACATTTTCTCAGTCCTGTCTCTCAGATGGATCTATTTAAAGTATGAGAAACTTCAGTGTTTCACCTTCTTTTTGAGTCCCTGAGAAGGTTTTTGGAGCACACTTTGAGGGACTGAGTCTGATGCAAAGAGCAGCAAAGCCCCAGAGGCTAATTAAAGTCCCTGTGTTGTGTCTGTGCTGCTGAGCTGGGCCGGGCTCCTGGCCCAGAGGCAGCTCCTGGCAAGGGCAGCGCTGCAGAGAGACAGCTCTGGCCAGGAGCAGCTGCTGTGCACAGCCCAGCAGGGCTGGGGCACTGCCAGGGCCCCTCAGGGACACCAGCAGGGCACAGACAGAGCTCACAGGGGCTCAGCACTGGCAGGGGCTGTGGGATGGCCCAGAGGGGGCTGTGTCACAGCAGCTCCTCTGTGGCTGTGTCACAGAGGCTCAGAGCAGCTGTGATGTCAGCAAGGGGCTGTGTGACAGCACAGAGTGCGCTGTGTAAGGTCACAGATTGGGCTGTGACATCACAGAGTTTGTTGTGTGAGGTACCTGAGCACCTACAGCATCATAGAGGGGACTTTGTGACATCACAGAACAGGCTGTGAGATCATGGCATGGCTGCATGATGTCATAGAGCTGGCAGTGAGGTCAAAGTATGTGCTGTGACCTTACAGAGTGTTGCTATGACATCACAGAGAGGGTTTTGTGACATCACTGAGGGGGGTTTTTACATCACAGAGCTGGCTGTGACATCATAGAGTAGGGTGTGAGGCCATAGAGCAGATCCTGCCATCATAGAAGGTGGCTCTATGACATCAGGGAGTGGGCTGTGACAACACTGGGTGGCTGTGTAACATCATAGAGCAGGCTGTGACATCACAGTAGAGATTGTGAAATCATAAAGTGACTTTCTTACATCACAGAGACTTCTGTGACATCACAGAGCAGCTGTATCACATCATGGCGTGGCGTCTCAGAGTTGGCTCTGGAACATCACAGGGGCAGTGTGACATCACAGGGGATGTGTGACATCACAGGGATCTGTGTGACATCACAGGGGCAGTGTGACATCACAGGGGATGTGTGACATCACAGGGGCACTGTGACATCACTGGGGCTGTGTGATATCACAGGGGCAGTGTGACATCACGGGGGCTGTGTGACATCACGGGGGCAGTATGATGTCCCTGGGGAGGTCACTCTGCCCCAGCCCCCCTCACAGTTCCCCCCAGAGCAGTCCAACCCTGCTCGTGCACAGCGGGGTCCCCTGTGCCCCCGGCTCCCCCCGCCCCTGGCCCCTCAGCCTCCCCCAGAGGATGTTCCACGAGATCGACCCCAGAGCCTGACACCGGGACGGGGGGCCAGGGCCCTGGGGGTGGCACAGGGGGACAGGGACCCCCCGGCAGCGTCCTCGTGTCCCCCAGGGCCAGAGCCTGGGCCAGGGCTCCTTCACCCTGTTACCAACGAGGCCTTGAGAGCACTGAAGAAATCCCCAGCAAGGGAGCAGCAAAAACCAGACTGAATATTAAGGGACAGCAGCACAAAGTTCCTTGGCAAGAGTCACTCTGCTCCTGACTGGACACTTCAGGCACAACAATGAAACAAAGCAACAACAAAACCAAACAGAATCCAAACAATCAAACCAGAAATTTACTGAGAACTGGGGCTTTCATTCCTAAGGAAAAGAACTGTCCTTCTTATCTAGGTGCCCATGGCCAGAATTGGGATTTCACCTCCAGTATTCCCTATTGTGACAGAGTGGAGGAGTTTCTTGGCTCAAGACATTTCATGTGTGGGGAGTGTTGCAGTGTGTTGCAATTTCCTGTTTTAAACTTCCCAGCCCCTTCCCAGGTGTGGCGATATCTCTCTTCCCCTTCCCCCTCGCCCCCTGCTGGGCTGTCAATCAGTCTTAACATTCCAGCAAGGCCATCGTGTGGTTGGTGAGGTTCAAAAGATGCCCCTGTGCCCAGAGGTCATTGGTCTGTCTGGGTGTCATCGTTGCCTGACACCCTGCCCCTCCCACCTGGTTGGTGGCTCACCTGTCCCTTCCCTCCCCCTCCCCCCGGAGCTTAAAAAGTCACTCAGGCCATGCGGTCGGGATTCTGTTGGAGCTGTTACCTAAGATTCAGACGTCTGTGACCATGGAATAAACTCTTGATATTAACCCTCCAGCAGAATCTCTCCTTTTCCTCCTCACCTTAGCCTGAAGCCTTCGCACCTGAGGCAAACTGAGTTTCCACAAGCCTGGACTTGTTTCGGCGCTCAGCTGCACCATCCAGCCAGCCAAAAGTGTCTCTGAGGTGAAACACCACAGTTGCCGCCTTTGGCCCAGGAGCAGGGGTCAGACGAGCCCAGGCACAATCTACCTGGTAATATTGGGATCTTATTCCAATAGGGGAGGAAGGGGCAGGTCCAGCCCTGCCCAGCCCTGGAACCCCAGCCCTGCCCTGCCCTGGAACCCCAATTCCCCCAGAGCCTCTATCCCAGCCCAGCAGTGGCTGCCAGTCCCTGGCACAGCACAGGCAATGCTCCACAGCCACCTCTGCAGCCCCAGCCCAGCTCCTGAGGGACCAAATGAGCCCAAGACCCAGCTGGGGGAAGGGCCCAGGAAGACCAAGGGGTATTGCAGGCTGACCACAAGACAAGCACTCATCTTGACCCTACCTCCTCTTGGAATTTCCATCTGAACGCTACTGGAATCCAGGAGTTGGTACGTCTGTGTATGCTCCTCTGTATCCTTTTCGCCTCTCTCTCTTTCTGTGCTTTTCTTCTATTTTGGTCCTTTTGCAAATTTGTGTAATGTAAAATTCAAATAGCTTAGCGTTTGTGTAGTTGAATGGGCCAAGTCAGTGCTTTAAGAAGTGTTCTTTGTTGATTGAATGTCATATTAAACATTTTGCCAAAAATTCTCTGATTTTCCAGAGTTACCAGTAAAGATTGTTTTGTTGTTTTGAGCTCCTGAGGATCTCTTGTTGGTATTTCTCCAGGAAGTCCAATTCAGAATACAGAAACAATTGTAATTCCTTTTAAATATCTCCTTGACAGAGTTTTCTATTGGATGGAAGTCAGGGCTTGTGTGTCCTGCTTGGCCCAGCCCAGGCAGGGCTTTCCCAGCCACATTCCACACTCCATTTCCCAGCTGGAGCCGCTGCTGCCTCTGAGTTGTGCTGCCCCAGCCCCAGGGACGCTCTCCTTGTCTGCCCACTCCCCCACGGTCTCTGGGCAGGGATGGCCTCAGTGGGAGCTGCTGACATCCTCAGCACCTTGGAGGCTGCTGCTGAATTTTCCTGCTCCAGAGGCTTGTTCAGCCTTCAGCTCTTCAGTGCAGGAATTCAGTGTCCCAGGGCTCATTAACATTCAGAACAGCTAAACAAGCTAAGCTTCTGGGAATAATTTGATTTAAGCGTTCAAATCAAATGTGTGGTTAATTAGTCAGATTTCAGAAGCCAATTCAATGTGAATACCCTGAATTTAAAAAAACAGGAAGAAAATATTTTTTTAGGTCCTGTAATTTTTTTTTTTACTAGCAATTCATTGAAATGTGCAATCTCCAATTGACATTGAATCCAAGTACCTCCTCATGCAGTTTGACTGGGTATGAAAATCAGGACCTTTCATGGCTGACAATCAATCAGACTCTGTCCCTACCCCCACCTCACCATTTTCCCCATCCAAGGCTGGCACTCAGAGCAGCCTTGTGCAAATCTGAGCTCCCTCCAGCCCACACTGGACCTAGCCAACAGACCACAGCTGAACAGGATATAACTTAATAAAAATTACACCATTAAAATAACAATTACACAATTACAAACTCTTCCCTGAGCTATGTGCAATGTCCCAGTATGTCTGATGAGTCCACTGTTAACAACTGATATGCATACTAAAATTAATTTTTGACTAGTGTGGTTCTGTGATAGATGTAAACACAATTACGTTCTTGTATCAGGATTCTTGTCCTGGACTGAGGACAGAACAGTTTAAACAATTCCTGATTTGCAAATCTATCAATGGTGGATGGAGAAGCGGGTCAGGCTGCTCTTGGTGTTGATGAAATGCTGAAAGCAGCCTGACTCATTTCATTTCCTCATGCCCTGGCTGATCTCCCCTCTTTCCCCTTCCACCCATTGGCTTTTGTCTCCCCCCAGGCCTCCCTGTGAAGAGCCTGGCTCTGTGTTCTCCATCCCCTCGTCTCTGACACTGCCAGGCTGGCATGAGGAGCCCCTCAGCCTTCCCTGCTCCAGGCTGGACAAGCCCAGCTCCCTCAGCCTCTGCTCACAGCCCAAGGGCTCCAGCCCCACCTTGGAGGCCCTTCCCAGACCCTGCTCCAGCTGCCAGACATCTTTCCTGCCCTAGGGAACCCAACCCAGGCCACAGTGACCTGGATAATCTCCGTCCTTGATGTCCTGGTCACACAGCCCTGGCCCCTTGTCCCCATGTCAGGCTCTGGGGTGGATCCTGTGGAACATCCTTTGGGGAGGCTGTGGCTCCAGGTGGGCCGGGGGCATCCCAGGGGACAGGGACCCTGCTGGGCATGAACAGCATTGGAGTTGTTGGGAGAAACTGTGAGGGGGAGCTGGGGCAGAGTGACCAACCCAGTGACCTGACACAGCCTGCTGGGATGTCACACAGCCCCTCTGGGATGTCACAGCCTGCTCTGGGATGTCACAGACCATTCTCCAATGTCACACAGCTGGTCTCTGATGTCACACCAGAGTCTGTGATGCCATAGTCTGCACTGTGATGTCACACTTCTGCCCTGTGATGTCACAGCTGGATCTCTGATGTCACAAAGGCAGACTATGATGCCATGGCTGCTCGATGACCTCACCTAACCCACTCTGTGATGTCATAGCCCACTCTGTGACCACATGGTACCAGATGATAAATTGTCTTCACCAGCTGACCTCACACCTGGAGCTTGTTCTCCACAACCCCAGGCCTGTGGAAACCACACAGTGCCCATTGTGTGAGAAGGGAACTGGAAGTTCAGCAGCCTCAGTGTCCTGCCAGCTCAGCCAGGCCAATGGGAACATTGGGGTCAATGAGCACCGGGGACCAGCAGAGAGCCCCCAGGACAGGAGAATGCATGGGTAAAGGGGAGGGGAAATATATTAATGATTTTGGGGAAATGATTATCATATGTATTTTTAGTCCAGGACAATCAATTAATATGTATGCAAAATACAGAATATAAACAGAAACTTTCCTGTACTCAGCATGCACATCTTTTGGAGGAGCTCTCCCCCGTGCATCCAGCTGAATAAAGAATGCTGCTTCTTAATGCTACATTGGGGTTAAGGAATTTTCTGTTTTACTAAATTTTTGGTAGCACTCCCACTGCCAAGGAAAGCTCTGTCTGCTGCTGTTCACAAACAGAGAAGGACTGGTGGCAGATGTGGGGCTCAGAGTCTGCCTGGGGCAAAGTGACCATGAAATAATGAAGTGTTCAATGTTCTGTGAAAGAGGGAGGGGCAGTAACAAAACTTCTGCACTGGAAATAGGAAGGGCAGACTTTGGCCTGTTTAGGCTGCAGATTTGGGGAATACATAATCAGGTACTGATTGCTTTAAGGGAAACAGCCCTTAACAACAAAGGGATCCAGGAAGGATGGAGACATTTCAAGAAAGTAATCATAAGGGGGAAGAAGCAGCCTGTCCCAGTGCGGCAGAAGATGAGCTAGTGAGGAAAATGACTGGCCTGGCTGCCCATGGAGCTTTTCTGGAGACTCAGGGGTGGAAAAAGGACCAGCAACTCAGGAAGTCTTTAAGGATGTTGCTGGGTCATACAGAAAGAAAAGCTGAGAGTTGAAAACTCTATTAAAACTTAACCTGAAGGGTTCTGCAAAAAGAATAAAAATGTTTTTATAAAAAAATAATAGTAAAAAGGAGGAGTAGGAGAACCTCTACTCTTTATTGGTTGCAGAGGAGAATATACTAACACAAGATAAGGAAAAGGATGAGCTACTTTACCCCTAGTATTTTTCAATTTTCGATATTAGGGGAGGATATCCTCAGGACAAGTGTTCTCCTGAGCTGGTAGATGGGCACAGGGAGCAGAACAGGCCCTGGAATCCAGGAGGAAGCAGTGGGTGACCTGCTGAGCCACTCAGATGCTCACAGGTGAATGGGAGCAGACAGGATCCATCCTAGGGCAATAGGGCAAAAGAGCTGTAGATGAGCTCCCCAGGCTGCGCTCCATCATTTACCATCAGTGCTGGCTCAGCAGGGAGCTCCTAGAGGACTGGAGGTGCCAATGTGAGCCCATCCCCATGAAGGGCTGGAAGGAGGATCTGGGGACCTCCAGGCCTGTCAGCCTGACCTGGGTGCCCAGCAAGGTTACGGAACAGATCACCCTGAGTGCCATCACAGGGCACCCACAGGATGGCACTCACAGGCACTCCCAGCTGATGGGAACAAACTTTCTGGCTGAGTGCAGAGGCCAGGACAAACCCAGGTGGTTTCCTTGCCATCCCCCAGCCCTTGCTGGCCCCAGGGCTGATGGCATTTGTGCTCCCTCAGGTTCATGTCCCCACACCAACAGCATGGGGGTGCTCCCCCTGCTGTGTGCAATGCAAACAGGGGCTGCTGAGCCAGTGCTGCCGTGTCTGTGCCTGCAAGGATGGGGCACCTGTGTGACCTGGGGGAGAGGCCAGGGCTGCAGAGGGGGGATGTTGTTGGCAGCTCCATCAGGACGCTCTGGGACGCTGCCCTGGGCTGTGCAGCGCACTGGGGATGGATCAGCCCCTGCTCTGCTGCTCCTTCCCGTCTGCCCCAGGGCCCTTGCAGAGCCCCAGCCATGCTGTCCCCAGCTGCCATGGCAACCCTGGGACACAGCGATGCCAGGGCTGTTCCAGGTACAATTGCAGTGACACTGGTTGGTGCCACCAGGTGCCATGGCAACGGCCACAGGGACCCCTTCCTTGGTTTGGTGCCATGGCAACCAATGCCTGGACCCGTTGTGATGGTTGGTGGCCATGGAAAGCTGCCCTGGCCCCGTGCTCAGGGCTGGTGTCAGTGCCCAGAGCCAGAGGGGATCCCTTGCTGGGGGCTGTGCCATGGCCACCTGCCCTGTGCCGCGCTGGCCGCTCAGGCACCAGGAACCAGCAGCCACCGGCACTGCCAGGGCCAAAGGCCAGGTCAGCCAGACAGAAAGGGGCAGGGCTGGGCACTGTTTCCATGGCAACCGGCACTGGGGGGACACCTGGGTCACCTGGCCTGGCAGTTGCCATGGAAACCCCTGGCAGGGACTGAGGGCACAGCCCCTGGCACTGAGACACTGCTGGGCCGGGTGCTGAGCACAGGGCTGAGCACGCAGAGATGGTTTTGTTCTTGCTGAGCTGCAGCACAGCCAAGGCCTGTCCTGCCCCTCGTCAGCCACGCTGGGGAGGGGCTGGGGCTGCGGGGGAGCTGGGCAGGGGACACAGCCAGGACAGGGGACCCCAACTGACCCCGGGCATACCCCAGACCAGAGCACATCATGCTCAGGGTCTGAAGGGGGGAACAGGGAGGAAGGGGGAAATTTTGGAGGGAGGGCTTTTGCCTTCCCAGGGAACACCTAGGCAAGAGGGGCCCTGTTTCAGCAGTGGGCAGGGTCACTACCAAAGACACAGACACCAACTGAAGGAATTGTGTCATTTATATCATGCACAGTTGCAAAGAATTACAAAAGGATAAGCTCAGCAATCCATCATAACTCATCATTACATTTTGATGACCAATCCCTTGGTGAAACACTGGAGGGGTTTGTGACAGACAAAGATTCTGGCTGACTTTCAAGGTACACCTTACAGACATCAGCAGTACTTTAGTGACACCATTCTTCATTCTTTTTTCTCAATCCCATTGGAGTTAGGAACAAGAATTCTGTTGTCCCTGGAGCTGGCACCTTTTTAATTCCAGAATAATGCCCCAAGGCCCTTTGCTGTTCAGCTTTCCCATGCTGTCTGTGGCTAACAAGGCTTGGGGGGCCCTTTCCCCTCTGGCTGGAAGGGGCCGGGTCCCAGTTCCTGAGGGGCACCCAGGCTCCTGGATGGAATTCCTGTGCAAGTCCCTCAGTGTCACAGCAGCCTTCACATGGAGCCCCTTGGATCAGAGCATTTTCCACAGGGGCCCTTGGAGCAAACAGGGAGATTTGGTCTGGCAGGATGTGTAAAACAATCTCCTGTCAGATCTACTTGTTCTCACACAGAATCCTTGGCTGCAGGAACACATTCCCATTGTTCCTGCCCAGGGTTCAGGACTTAGAGTTGTCTTTCCTAGGAGCTGCTCCTTCAGCTGCCTCGGGAGGGCCTTTTGGCCTCTGGACCCACACTCTGGCTCCATTATTAGGGCTGCTGCATCCAAACCCTTTATCTCCACAAACGGTGGTGACTGGAGGTGGATCTCCTTTTAGCAAAATCGTTCTTAATATTGCAAGATCAGTAATTGTGCTACCCTGTCATGGGGTTGAATAATCCAATCCTGGTCACTATAGTTTAACAGAATTACTGTAATTTCTCCTGGATATTCTGCATCAATTCCTCCTGCCATGACAGGAACACTTTGCAAGGCCAAGCTCCAAGGGAGCAGTTACCAAAGCAAAGTGTCCTGGAGGAATCTGAATTCCTGTTTCAGGATTGATAGCTCTCATTTGCTTTGAATTTCTCCACATTAATTCCAATGCATGAAGGCCCAGCCCTGCAGCCTCTGGGCTGGCCCTGCCAGGGGCCATCACAGCCAGAACAATTTCCCAGGCAGCCCAAGTCTCACTGCCCAGGGTTGGATTTGCAAACTGGGGGCAGCCCTGCACAGCCAGGGGGTTTCATTTCCCCAGTGGGCCATTGTGAAGGGCATGGAGCACATCTGGGAGATGGGCTCTCCATGGGCAAAGGTTCCATCTCCTCATTTTTTACACTGCTCTTTAAACAACCTGTTCAACCAGTCCTGTAGCTTGTGCATAGTCTGGTACATGAAAAACCCTGCAGGCTTAATCACTGTATTTTTCATAGGAACAAACAAAGCACTCTGCATCACAGAATCAGCAAACCCTGTAAAAATAGCCAATTTCCTCCCTTCCTCCTATTTCATTGTATACAATCTCACAAAGTTGGCCACTGACATTAGGGTCCTGGCCAATCCTGTTCTGTAGGGTATTTAGTGTTACATCCCTCAGCACCCAAAGCTACCAAATTAGCATTGTCAGCACTACTTCACATTATGATAATTTTACATGTAGACAGTGATAGAGAAATATAGATATAGATTGATATGGACATATATAAAAGATAAATATATATATTAAGGTATTATTATCCTATAAATATATATATATAGTTATTTATTATATTAATATTTCACTTGCACAAATGCATCTGAGCTCCAGATTAGAACCTTCTTCTGTTGCTCCATGTGGGAGCATTCCAACAATCATTGTTCCTTCTGAAGGTGCTGTTTCCAATGTACTCTCAACAAATTCATCTTTGTCTGCCCAAACCCACAAGGTCTTTTCCTTTTCCATTTGCAATTTTTGGATGCATTTGAAGCCATCCAGGGGTGCAGCCTCTTTTACCCGACTGCCCCAATGCCCACACAGGGATCCAACCTCAGCCCACTCCAGAGCCAGGGAACTCCAGGGAAGGGCTTCCCAGCTGGGAATTTCTGATGGGACTGATTCCTCACATTTACACTGAACAAGTGACATTTTGTTGGGATCTGGCCAGACTGTGACAGTTTTGTTTTACCAGTGGGCAGGGTCAGCACCAAAGACACAGACTCCAACTGAAGGAATCAGTGTCATTCACTGCAGCTCCAAGCAGCAAAGAATCACAAAAGGAGCAGCTCAGCAATGCACCCAACCATCCCCACCAAAGATTGCCTGCAGTGATTAAGAAAGATCCAGCAGCATTTACCCTCAGCCTTTACCATCCCCCAGACCCACACAGCAGCTGGGGAAGCTGTCACAGCCAAGGGCTGCAGAGCCACTCCTGGGCACTGGCAATTCCTGCAGGTGCCTCCAGCCCCAGGTGAGGCTCCAACCCCGCTGGGAGAGGGCCCAGCTCTGACAGTGCTGAATGAACAAACTGACAGCACTGCTAGTGTGGCAGCATCTGCTTTCATCCTCCTCTTGGGTCCCTCCCAAAGCCTGGCCAGGGCTCAGGGAGGAACCAAGGCAGCTGACTTTGACCATACAGCCCCAAACAAAGCCAGATGTCAGATCTCATGGCCTTGTCTGGCTTCTAAATACACAAAGGTCAATACATGTCTCACTAATGAGTGGCTACATCTATTACAGTGCTAATGACCATGCATATTTCATTAGGGAGCAGATACAAAGATAACTTTTGCTTGGAAGGTTCATCCAGAGGCCACCTTGGGCTCAGGGCCTGCTGTCCAGGCCTCACTCAGGGCTGGTGTCCAGGCCTTGGCACTTCAGGGACGTGGTTTAGTGCTGGGCTTGGCACTGCTGGGTGAGCGGCTGCACTGGGTGAGCTCAGAGGGCTTTTCCAAGAGAAAGGATTCTGTGATTCCATGATTATATCCACTGCATTCAGCTGGGGCTATTTTAACAGCATTCCTTTGCTCCAAAAGCTCCCTCTTGCCCAGCCCCTGTGGCCTGAGGCTTCAGCTCCTTCAGCTCCTGGTGCTGAGCTGCTCATGCTGAACGAGACGGCTTGGAGAGAAGAACACAGTCCATGCAATTCCTTCTGGGACACGGAGAGGGGAGGCTGTGCAAGCAGGAGCATTGTTTGCTGTGGCCTCCTCTCTGCCCTTCATGCCTTTCAGCGCTTTGAAACAGCCAAGAGCTTTCTCCAAGAGTGCAATGGAGCAGCTGTTCCTGCTTCCAGGCCTGGCTCTCTCCAGTCTCTGCCCTTGCCTGCTTCTGTCCCTCTTGCTGTGCCCTCTGTTCCCCCAGGGCTCGCCGGCTGCTGCCCAGGACTGTGGCACTGGCACAGATCCAGTGCTCCAGAGCCTCCTTTCTGTGCCCTTGCAGCTGCCTGGGCACAGCAGCCTTTTCCATCTGGAAGCTCCCCATGCACAGGGCGTGCCCAGCTCCGTTCCCTGCACAGCCTCCAGGAGCCCAAGGCTGCCATCTCCAGTCCCTGCTGCCACTGGGGGCTCCCAGGTGCCTCAGGCTGCTGTGACACCGCTGCACACGGGAGGGAACAGGGGCAGGGGCTGTGCTCAAAGTCAGCTCCATCTGCTGCTGCTGCTGCTGCCGTGGGGTCATTTGTGCAGCCCTGTCTACCCAGAGTCAGGGATCAGATCCTGCCAGTCTCTTCCAGCCCTGGCTGCTCAGAGTTTGGGCGTTGGAGCCTCAGGTGGCCAAAGGCAGCTGCTGCTGGTCCCTCTGTGTGCCCGTGTTCAGCAGTGCTGCTCCATCAGTCTGTGCCCAGCAACGGGGAAAAGCCTCAGCCCTGCAGGGCCAGGAGCTGCCGGGCTCTGCCTGAGCAGCTCAGCCAGCAGGAAGGGAGCTGCTCCACACGGGAACCAGGAGCAAAGCACATTGCTTTGACAGGACATGTTTTCTTTTGAAAGGAAAAAATAGGAAAAAAGAAAAAATTAGGTTAATTGTAAAAGATAAGAATAAAATCCAAGTTTTAGTGAAAAAACATAACATAATATTAGTGAAAAAACCAAAACATAAATGCAAAGTTACATTCTTTGCATTAAGAAGTAAATGATCTTTTTAAAAAGAGAACTCAGTTATTTCCATTGAAAATGTGCTGATGGCATGGATCCATCTTACTGACCTCAGCAACCTCTTAAAAGATTTTGGGCTTTGTTTCCAACATTGGTATTTGAAACTGTGGTCGAAGCAAGAGGAAATTGCTTTGTGCCCTTCCAGCTCCAAGCAGGACTGGGAATGGAAACTCTGTCAAAGCCCAAATCCCTTAGATGACCTTCCTTCTCAGCCTGGGAATGAGCTGCACATTCCTTTTGAAACTGTCAGGGATTTCAAAGAGAAACTAAGTCCCACTTATGTCTTTTTGCTCTGGTTTGGCAGTGCAGAAGGGCAATTCTCCATCCACCAGCTCCAGCCTGCACTGCCTCAGGAGCACGGCCCACTCGCCAGCTTTGGCCCACTCGTGGCACTTCTAGAGGAGGAAGAAAGTGCTGTTGCACAATTCCAGCCAATCAAGAAGGAAGAATGGGACAGACAAAACACCCTGTACAGATCCAGGCGCTCAGCCGGGACTGTGGAGAGTTTGGGTCCTTGCCAGTTGGATGTGTGTCCCCAGCTGCAATCTCTGGGCCTGCAGCACAGTCTCACTCACCTGCCAAAGCAGAAAGCTCAGGCGCTGTGCTCGCAAGGGGCTCGTCTGATGCAGAGCTGTCAGAGCAATGTGAGGGCAGAGCCAGCCCAGCTGGGCCCAGGGCTGAGCCCAGCAGAGCCCTGGCAGAGCCCAGAGCAGCCTCAGCACCCGCAGAGCCCAGCTGCAAGGAGAGAAAGCAGAAAGTGCCCGTCAGCTGAGGGCTCCTGTGCCCTTGTGCCAAGGCCTGCGGTGCCCAGGCCATGCTGATTGTGCCCAGAGCTGTGCCCAGAGCTGCCCATCCCTGCTGCCTTTGGCAAAGAGCAGGAGGGCAGCACATGTGCCCAGCCTGCAGCCAGCCACGGCACATCCATCCCTCAGCAGCTGCCCAGAGCAGGATGCTCCTGTGCTCGCTGCCAGCTCCCAAAAGCTCTGATCCCACCCTGCCAAGCACACAGGGACCCACCTCACGCCAGCCACGGCTGCAAGAAAAGCTGCTCCCAAACCATGGCCTCAGCCTTCTCCAATGGCACGGCCCATCCACGCCACAGCTGCTCCCCAGCACTTCCCCATCCACACTGGACCACCTGGAACGCTTCCTCTGGAAAAACAAACAACACATTATTGAAAAGAGATTAGATGCAAAAAGGGAAAACAAGGAAAAATGGAAAAACTCTTATCTCTGTCAGAGCCTTGAGGAAGGCCCAACTCCTACATGGTAGGGAAAAACCCAGCCATGGCTGAGGAAAGCCCACATTTTCTCTCTTCCCCCCTGCACTGCCCCCCAAAATCACGGTGATCCCAAAGCAAACAAGGGCTGCTTGTGGCCTCTGACAGCCCATTGCTCAGGGCTTGCCAGCGCCCCAGCCCCTCAGGGGCTGCCCCAGCCCGGCCAAGCTGCCTGGCAGCAGCGCCGCAGCCCCACAGCAGCTCCAGAGGAGCCCCATCCAGAGGCACCTGGGAGCCCTCAGCAAGGCAGCCAGCAGCACACGGGCAGGAGGATACAGAGGGTGGTTCCTGCCTGGCACAGGGCTTGTGGCCATCTCCAGGCACCGCTCTCACAGGGATCCCCGCAGCCCCGGGCCCTGCCCAGCCGCTCTGTGGGCAGAACAAAGGCTTCAGCAGAACCACCACAGGCCAAGGGCCTTCTGGCCATTTCCCTTTACCCACTGCACGCCTGGGCAGCTGGCTGAGCGCAAGCACCCTTTGCCCCCTTCAGGGCCTCACCACCCCTCAGCCTGCTTTGGTGCTGAGCACAAGCTCCCTTTTCACCCTTTCCTGCCTCTTGCCCTGCAGACCCTGGGCATCAAAGAAAAGCTCCTGGCAGTCTGTAGATCATAACACATTCCAGAATTGAGTTATTTACAATAATCTATAATATATACAAATATATATATAATGAAATATACTCTATATTATTTATTTACAATCTAGATAAAAAATGGAAAAGAAGAAAAGAAAAATCTTCAAGAAAAGGAAAATTACCCCTGGCTCAGGTTGCCCCAGCAAAGACAGCCTCCCAGATCAGCTCTCCTCCTCAGTCATCCGGCAGTGCAGCAGCCAAGCCCCGGCAGGCGAGGCCGACTCCGCCATGCCCTGCGCAGCTGATTGTGCAGCCTCCAGATGGTGGAATATCGCCCACGCTGTATTGCCCGGAGGACATGCAGTGTTTCAAGTGCCAGCTGTGACACGGCACTGCTCGTGTCCTCTGTCAGGGGTTCCAGGGCTGTAAGAGAGAGGAGCAGAGGCAAGGTCAGAGCCGGATCTGTGGAGAGCCCAGGAGAGCCCCCTGCCAGGGCCATCCCAGCCGGCTCTTGCCATGGCCAGGAGGGAGCAGGGAGGAAGGGGATCAGCCCAAAGCTGCTGGCCACCAATGGCCCACGTGGCCCTGAAAGCTCCGTGTACTCTGCCCACGGGAGCAGAGCCCTCTGCAGCTGGGGCAGGGCTTGCAGCTCCCCTCGGCAGGCCCCGCTGTCAGCCCGCTGCCCTCACTCACCAGTGCAGATCAGCTGCAGCTCCTGCTGCTGCCCCCTCAGGCGCCGCCCGGCCATGCCTGTGAACACAGAGCCTGTCACGGCCCCAGCGGCACAGCTCCCTGCCAGCGGCGCTGCCGGCGCTGTGGCCACACGGGCTGCTGGCCCGGCAGGGCTCAGCCCAGCCCTTGCCGCACGCTGCCGCCCCAGGGCACGGCTGCCAGAGGGCGGCAGCAGCAATGCCCAGGCCAGGCGGGGCTCCACGGCGCCCGAGGGCACGGCTGGCGCTGCCGGAGCAGCAGGCGGGGCTGGGGCCGAGCTGCGGCGGGCCGGGGAGGGGAAGGGCATCCCGGGTTCGGGACTCACCCATGAACCTGATGGCCGCCTCTCGCAGGGACTCCTGTGGACTCTGCAGGTAGGGCAGGGCCCAGAGCAGGTGCTCGGCCGCTCGGCTCCTGTCCTCTGCCAGCTGCAGAGAGCGGCAGGAGGGAAGGGTTGGCGCGGGCTCAGCCCCTGGGCCGGGCGCTGCCTGCACCCATCCCCGGCCTCCCCTGCCCGCACAGCCCTGAGGCGCGGCCAGCAGCCGCTGGCCAAGGGCTCCCGAGGGGAGGGGGCAGAGGGCCGGCTGCTGCCCGGGGAGCCGCGGTGCCGCCCCACAGCCCCGCCGGGCCAGGGCTCCATGGGCACCCGACTCGGGCCCACGGGAGCCTGGAGAAGAGCCCACGCGGCCTCTGCGTGCAGCACCGGGCCAGGGCACAGCTGCCAGCCCCGCACACTGAGCACCGCCCTCAGGGGCCTTCTCCAGAGTGAGGCTGGGGCTTGCAGGCCCTCCTTACCAGGAGCTCAGTGAACTTTGAGAGTTTCTCTTTCTTCACAGTTTTTTCAAGAGCTTTCCTTTTCAGGAACTTGACCACACAAAGCAGTGTTTCCCGAGAAGTCTGGAGAGCAGCAGAGATGCGGACATGGCCCCAGAGCCCAAGGCACAGGAGCTGCAGCCTGGAGGAGGCTGCAGTCCAACAGCGCAGGGCAGGAGGCAGCCGAGCCCCCTGCCAGGGGGACAGCAGCAGCCCACGAGTCCTCACCTCTGCCACACGCAGATTCTCATTATGGCAGTGGAAGAGCAGTGGGAGCAGGCTCTCACACACTTGTGTCATCAGGGGCGTTTTTCCTTCTTCTTCTACAGCAGACATCAAGTTTTGAAAGACAGTCATGGAGAGCTGCTGCACCTGGCTGTCACCCTGTAGAACAGGAAGGCAGCAAGAGCTCAGCAGCAGCTGATTCTGGTCCACATTGGCACAGGCCTGCATCTGCACAGGGCACCAAGTGTGCGGGCAGCAGCCAGTGGCCGTGGCTGGGGGCACAGAGCCTTACGTGGTCAAAGAGTGGCAGGAACACCTTAGCCAGCTGCAGGGCCATGGGGCTGGGTATCGGGGCACCATTATCCAGGAACAGATAGTCCAGTAGCATGGTGGTCACCCTGACCTGCGGGAGCTCCACAAGCCCTTCAGTCAGGCCCCGCATTCTTTCGGCCTGCGTGGAAGGCAAGTTTGTGAAAGGCCACCTTGCTGCCGCAGGGCCCAGAGGCCAAAGGCCTGTCCCGAAGCACTGGGGCAGCTGAAGCGGGAGGCAGGAGAGCTGGGAGCAGCTGCCCCAGCGCCCAAAGCCCAGGCAAGGCCAAGCGACTGCGTTGCCCAGCCCCACGCTGCCTGCACGGCTTCAGCCACTGCCCCCTTCTCACCAGTGGGGAATGGTCCCTGCGCGGGAGGAGAACCCTGAGCAGCTGGCTGCCAATGTCTGCACGCTCCCTCCGCAGCTCCCATGACAAGACATCCATGATGCTGTCCCTGCAGTCCCTCAAGTCCAGGCACTCGAGGACCTGCAAGGCACAGGGCAGTGACGGGGGAGCCGGCCGGCAGGAGCCCGGAGCCGCACGGGGCTGGGCCCAGCCAGCAGCGCAGGGCACGGGCACCGTCCCAGGCGTCTGAGAGGGCAGAGAGCTGGGAGGCAGCTCAGCCAGGTCATGCTGGCCTTCAGGCTCACCTCCGCAAGGAATGCCAGGGCAGGGAAATCCCAGTATGGCATCTCTTCACTGAGCATGTCAAGGAGGCAGCATAAGATGCTTTTACACAAGGGCCTGGATGCATGGCGCATCTCCCTGCAAGGCAGAAAATGGCATTAAGATCCTGAGCTGGGGGGCGGGGGGGAGCCTCTCCCAGCACTGACTCACACGGTTCTTGTCTTTCCCCACCACCCACTGCCAGGGGACCTGGGCCCTTTGAGGTGTGGCCGCTCCTGGGCACCCCCTTTCCCAGCCTTTTCCAGTCTGCTTGGCTTTCCCTCGTCCCTTTGGCCCCAGCCACGGGGACTGCTTGGGACAGCCCAGGCATGGGGCACAAATGCCAGGAGCAATGGGGAGAAGGGGGGTCTCACCCAGCCAGCAGAGCCACAGCAGAGTGGTGGGTATCAACGCAGAGCAGCGTGTCCCAGCCACGCTTGCCTTCCATTGACACCACCACCTGCTCACACTGGAGAAGGCAGAGCAGGGACTGCAGGGTCTGCACTGCAAACCTGTGGGCAGAGAGCAAAGCCCAGGTCACACTGGCAGCACTGGCTCCTTTGCAGGCCACATGGCAGGGACAGGAGGAGTGGGATGGAGCACCTGTTGGGGCTGGTGGCAAGGCCGTGCTCTTCCTGGCATTTCTTCCAGAAGGTATCCACTTCCTCTGCCATCTCTTCTGTGCTGAAGAACACTTGGAAGAGCAGATGCACAAACAGGTGGGGGAAATACAGCGTCACTACACGTGGGACACGGGGCTCCTGGAGGATCTTCCACATCACCACGGTTGCCTGCAAGGGACAAAGCCCCCCGAGACAGCGCTCAGTGCCCAGGTGTCTGTGTGGCAGAGCCCGAGCAGGGCAGGGAGAGACCCAGAGAGACCTTAGCAGGGGGAGCACAGGGCCTGGTGGGCCTGAAGCTGCCCCTGGGCCAGGTTTCAGGCCAGTGCCTGTGGCAGGGAGATGCAGTGGGGGAAGGACAGCTGCTGGAGAGGCAGCCTTGGGGCCAGCAAAGGCCAGTTACAGAAACTCACAGCAAGGCCAAAGACACCCGTTTCGTCCCCATCCGAGGTGCACGTGCTGCACTTTGGCCAGCTCCCCAGCACATGCAGGAGTATCAGCTGCACTGGCTCTGCAGTCCTGGGCGAGCACAGGATGGTCTTCCACATGGTGATGGCAGCTCTGCAGGGTTAGAGCTCTGTCTCAGGGCGGGTCTCAGACACAGCACTGTGGCCTGGGCATCCCTAGGGGCCGGGGCTGAGCACCGGCTCTGCCTCTGCCCACTGGCCCTTGCCAGCAGCAGCCAGGCAGCCAAGCCCTGTGGGGACAGAGCCCTGAGGGGTGGCAAGGGAGCATGGAAGCAGGCTTGGGGGCTGACGTTCCAGGGCTGGGAAAGGGAGCAGCCAGAGGGCCCTGGAACTCTCTGCTGGTCACACACCTGGGCCAGGTCGTACAGGGTGATGGGCTGGGGAGGCCTGAGCCCTCTGGGCAGGTGGGCCCCATACCTGTCACAGGACGGGGCCACACGTAGGAGCGTCACCACTGCGTCATCCGGGTGTTCTCTGGTGAGATTCAGCAGGGCCTTGTCCAGCCTGTGCTCGGCAGAATCATTGGCCACAAGCCACTGGTGGATGTACCTCACCATGGCGGGCACCTGGAGAAGGCAGGGGAGACTTGGAAAGCTGCCAGAGGGAGTCATGTGCCCAGCTGCCCCAGAAAAGTACTTCCCTTGCCTCCACACTGCCATGGCCTCAAGGCTTACAGTAACCAGCAGGCGTGGCTTGGGAGGCCAAGCAATTGCTGGGAGGATGGATGCCAGGCCACAGGCTGCTTACTTGCTTTGCACTGGAAGGACCCTCCTCCACAAGCATATCCAGCAGGGCAGCACTGGTGTTGGTTTGGAAGATGGGAGGGTATGCTCTGAGCACAGTGCCCATGACGCTGGTCTCTTCCTCCCGAATCCTCTTCATGAATTTGCCAACCATCTGTAGCAGAAGGGCAAGAAGCCAGGGATGTTGCATGGAGTGCTGCACACACAGTGCTGGGCTGAGCAGGGACAACAAGCCCAGCCCAGGTGGGGGTGGCTGCAGGTACCTGCGCTGTGCTGCGGAAGAGGCCGCGGGTGCGTTCCTGCTCCTGTGTGCGCTCCAGGGCTGCATCTGGCAAAGAGCGAGCGCAGCCAGAGCTGAGGGGCTGCAGGAGAGGCCAGAGAACACAGCCCAGCCCTGTGCTACCCCAGCAGGGAGAGCCCCGGGATGCTCCAGGGCGATGGAGCACGGCCCCTGCAGGGTGTATGCCAGGCCCCTCTTCCGTCCTGTCCGTGGGCATTTCCCCAGGGGATGGGATGGGATGGGATGGGATGGGATGGGATGGGATGGGATGGGATGGGATGGGATGGGATGGGATGGGATGGGGCCAAGTTGGCTGCAGGCTCCAGCCCTGCAGCCCAGCTCTGCCACTCACCCTCCTGCGGTGGAATGAACGGCACCACCTCTTCAATCTCCTGCGCTGGGGTAGCTCCAGGGCCTTCTTCCTCCTCCTTCTCCACCCAGGCCAGCTTGGGCACTCTCGGGGGTCTCTGCTTCATAGCTGTGCCTGGAGCGCGCCCCAGCAGCGAGCCCAGCCGGTGCCGCTCCTGCAGGGCCTCCTGCGCCTTCCCTGCGGGCGGGACGCGGCGGTCAGCGCTCGGCCCGGGGCCAGCAACGGCCCCCGAGCGCCCCTCACCCGCCCCGGGCCGGCCATGCCCCGGCGTTCCATCTTCGGAACGCGGCACGGGAGGCTCGGGGCCGGCGGCCGCGCTGCCGAGCGGCGGAGCTTGGGCCGGGGAAGCCGCAGCGGAGGCGGCGGGAGCGGCCGCGCCGCCTGTGTCCTCCGCGGGCCCCGGGAGGAGCCGGGGCCGGGACCGGGGCCGGGCCTGGAGCCTGCCTCGGGGCCGGGGCCGGGGCCGGGCTCGGGCCAGGCGGAGCCGAAGGGCGGCGGTGCCATCCCGGCCCCCGGCACCGATGCCCGCCCGGCAGCGCCACCGCCAGCACGGCCAGAGCCGGGCGGAGGCGAGACCGCGGCGGGACGGCCGGGGCCGGGCACGGGGCAGCCCCGCCCGGGGCCGGGGGCGGGCCGGGGGCATGGCCCGGCCCGGCAGGGGAGAGGGAGGCGGGGAGAGGGGAGGGACGTCGGGCGAGGGACTGCGGGAGGTGCCCGACAGCGGGAAAGGGAGAGAGAGAGAAAGAACGAGAATAAGAGAAAGAAAGCGAGAAAACGAATCTGTTTTTGCTGCTTCTTCCGCTGCTGCTGCCGCCGCTGCCGCCGCCGCCGCTGCTGCTGCCGCTGCCGCCGCTGCAACTGAGGCACCGGGGCCGTTCGTCCCCGTGTCCGTTCCCCGCTCGCCCCACGAGCCCCACGTTCGAGCCCCGCGCGCCCCGGGGACAGCCCCTCCGTCTGCCCAAACACGGGAACTTTGCAGCGCTGAGCCCGGATGCAGAGCCCTGACTGCTGCACACTGGCACAGCGATCCCCTCGCTTGCTGCTGGGCATTGTCCTTGCTGAGGGGCAAACACTGTCGGGCCGCCTTCCCTTGGGGTAGGATTCCTACCTGACCCCAGCACTGCACTTACACCTCCAGTGTTGCTTTCCAATAAAGCAGGGGAAGGAAAACTGTGTGTGGCTCATGGTATTTTAGACCATCTAAAAATCACTAAGTCACAGATATTAGAGGTGCAGTGCATCTGGAATTACTGGGGTGGAGAAGTAGTGCAACATGGAAAAGGGGAGCATAGAAATTAATAGAGGAAAACATCTTGGATTGTTTGTTTCATTTTCATTTCCCTTCTGGAAAGCTGTTTCAGTTTTCCAGGAATCTTCTCCTGTCTGCTCTTCCCAAGAATCTCTCACGGAGAGCAAGGTCGAGCTTCGGTCACAAGACTTTCCATCAGGAAATTATGCCACTGGTGAAATTTTCATTGTGACTCTTTTTGCTGGTTTAGGGCAAATTTGGGGAGGAAATCTCCAAAAGGGGTCTGTATAGAAAGCAAGTTCAAGCGGCCTCTCCCCCTACTAGTTCAGGAAAAGACTTCCCTTGAGAAAAGTGAAAAAACCCCAGTTTATTTCACAAGTGAAGTATTCACAAGCATGAAAAATGAATAATATTAAATCAAACCTCTGACAGTGCTGAAGAGATGGCAAATTCAGAAAGTCCTTTTTGTGGGTTGTAGTTGGCTCACTCGGTCTCTCCTGAGTCCCTCTGGTGCTGGAATGCAGTGTCCCAGAGCTCGGTGGGCCACAAGTGTGAGCTGCTGCTGGTGTTTTTCTGGGTTTTGAGTCCAGAGCAGGTTTAAACAATTTCAAGAGAAAGGAAAGTCACAGTCCAAAGGAACTTCTCTGCCTAAGCTAGCTAAAACCAAATTGCTAGACCTGGGCTGTGAAGGCATCAGGAAAATTCCAAATCTGGGCACTGGCAGTCCCAGCAAACACCAGAGCTGGATGGTGCTGGAGCCAGAACCTGCAAATTTCAAAATTATGGCTTTCTGTGCCAGCAAATCACTGGACTTGGGCTGTGCTGGCACCAGGTATTTTCCAAATCTGGGTACTGGGGCAGCAAACACAAGATGTGGTCGGTGCCAGAGCCAGTAGCAGAAAGTTGCCGGGTTTTGGCTTTCTGTGCCAGCAAATTGCTGCACTTGGGCCGTTCTGGCACAGGGAAATATCCAGATCTGGGCATGGGCGGTGCCATCAAACACCAGGTCTGGGTGGTGACAGTCTTGGCACCAGGAAATTGCTGCCTTTTGTCTTCTTTTTCCAAAAAATTGCTGCACTTGGGCTGTGTTGGAATAAGAAATGTCCAGACTGGGGTACGGGCAGTGGCAGCAAACACCAGATCTTGGCATTGCCGGTGCCGGCAGCAGAAATTGCCAGATTTTGGCTTTCTTTACCAGAAAATTGCTGGACTTGGCTCTGCCAGAACAAGGGAATTTCCAGATCTGGGCACTGGTGGTGGCAGCAAACACCAGATCTGGGCAGTGCCAGGCCCAGTAATGTTGGAAATGAATTTGTAGAGAATTTTTAAGGTTTGATAGAAGGTTTCTATAGTATGTATACAAGTGTCACGATCCGTCCTTACGAACGGGTTTTGTGGTAGTTTGTGGGTTGATCTCAGAGTGCAAAAAACACCAACACGGTAGAGAGAGTTGCTGCTATAACCAAAACAAATGTACCTGTATTGAATAACCACAGCAAAATGCATTGAGGATGGACTGGGGGAAAAGGGAAAAATAAGGAAAAAGAGGGAGGAAGAGAAAGGAAGGTATAGAGCTACCAACTGTTTTACTAGGCCAGGACTAGACCCAGAGCTAAGCAAACTCATTCAGCCAGGTGACATTCTGTAACAACAGAAGCTGGCAACCATGAGGACTTTGCTGCCAAAAGGTTACAGTTTGCACTGGGCCCAGAAGTGTTTCTCCCTAAGGCAAAGCAAATTGAAATGTGAGGTTTAAAAGCTTCAAATGACTATGAAAGGAAACTGCAGAATAATTTCTGGAAGGGCATCATTGTCAATGATCATGCAGCCCACCAAGAGCTGGAGCTGAATCCAGAATTGCTTCTTCCAGCTGTGCAGGAATTCATTCCACTGGCAAGCACTGGTCCTTTGGAACACATGATCCCCTAGCTCTGCGCTGAATGGCACCCAGGCTGCAGTGCAGATTGGAGGAACCCTTGTCACTTGTTATTGGCCTCCCAGGGCACTCATCCTTCTGCAAACAAGGTGCAAACAACACAGCTGCACTGCTGTCCTGGGTAAATATACATACAGGTGATTGCCAAAGCAGTGCATCATTTCCCAGTGAAATACACGACCTCTTCTTACCTATGGAATTGTGATTGAAGACACCTGTGAGCCAGATCTGTGGGAGATTGCAAAGGAGCAAAGCTTTGGGATTTGGGCACACTTCTCTTGGTTTCTTTGCTCAGGCCTTTGGTGAGCACAGAACACACCTAGGTAGAAAACCTTTGACTAGACAGGATCTTTTGGATCCATTGTCCCCCAAACATGTCAATGTGTTGCCCTGTTACAATGACAAGTTGAAAACAGCAGCACAAATGACACAAAGAAACCATGGCCAAAGAGGAAGAGGAGAGGCCCAATGAGGAAAGGATGTGGTGAGACACTGGCACACTGAATGAGCTGCACTCCCATAATCTCTAGGCTAGCAGGTCATGGTCTCACATTCTCCTCCTGGTTTATTTAAATGTTATTTATTTATTTTTGTTTTTCATCATCAAAATAAGATATATACCATTAAAAGTATGTCATCAAAACTTAAAGACAGAATCAAAAGACATTATTTCAAAACTACATCCAAAGATCAGAACATATGTACCGCTGTAACTATCAGGCCTAACGCATCAATCCTATTCTTCAAACACTCTTCACACAGGTGGCAGCTTCTTCCTGAGCTTGGAGGAAAGAGAGCTCTTCTGGACGGGAGGCGAGAACTTTGTGGGTGAGGGAACATGGGAAGTGTCCAGAGAAAACTTCTCGGTAGGACTGTAACCAGCCAGATCTGCAAAATGGAGACACAAAATTTAACAGAGAGGCAAAGTTTAACAGAGGCCACCATGTAAACCTTAAGCATCTGAAGCTCTGTATTTCATGGGACACATTTCCTGGAAATGTCCAAACAGCTGCACAGGGAAACATGCTCCTGCTGGCAGACACTGAGGCAGGCCAGGGCAAACCCTGAGCCACTTGCCCAGAGCTGGCACAGGCCCAGCCTGGCCTCTGGGCTGCCCTGGGACAGCAGGGAGCCCAGAGCCCTGTGCTCCCCAGGAATGGCTCAGCTGCACATGCACCCTCCTGCTCCTCTGCCTGCCCCACAGCTCAGCAGCCCCACAGCTCTAGGGGCACTGGCAGCAGCACAGCTCATTGCAGGGGCACGTGCAGAGCACAGCTGTTCCCTGGCAATGTGCACAGCCTCTCTGGGCTGCCACAAGACCCTTCCTACCAGCAGAGATTGGCCCAGCTCCCCCCTCACCTCTGCGTGCGGCTGAGCCATGACTGCCCTTCATCTTGTCCTCCATCTGGAGTTGCTTCAGGCCCCCCATGCCATGACTAGGAAATGTGGTGGAGAGAGTGGGGGCAGATGCACACCCTTCCTTAGGATTCTGTCATTTTTGGCACAGCTCAAAAGGAAAATCCAGAGGTGTCCAACTCAGCGCTTCCTCAGCTTTCTGGAGAACATCTCTCCTTCACCAGCCCAGCATTTTGGAGAGGTTTTCCCGCACATGTGGAGGCTTGCTGGCAGCACATTCCTTCAGCTGGGTGCCCATCACCTTGCAGAGGGCAGAGGCCAGCTTGGTGACCACGGTGCGGACGTTGGCGCTCCGCACAGGCAGCGCCTTGTTCTCCAGGCAGGGCCAGAGCACGGGCAGGGCGTCGCGCTGGGCGACTCCAGGGCTCCTGGCATGAACCCCCTGCACAAGCACTGCCGGGACAGACACAGCTCCTTACCCACCAGCCTCACTGCAAACAAGGATCTGCCTCTGCTTCTGCTTCGTGCCAGCCTCTCTGGCCAAGAGCAGCAAAACAGCACCCAGAGCCCCTTGGTCCAGAAATGGGCAAAGCAGCTGAGCATCCTGGAAACAGAACCACCAACCCCTCAGCACTAATTGCTCCAACCAGAGCCCTTGTCCCCGTGGCAGACTTCCTACCTTTACTAAATTATTTCACAATCTCTGCATGAGCAATGAATGAAATGTCCAATTGCCTTTGATTTCCATTAAGAAGTTGTCTAAACCCGCACTGAAGATTTGGAAATGTACCATAGAGAGGAAATGGAGAGATTTCTAATAAAAGGGATGATTCAATTTTTGTAACTTTGATGTCAAGTGCCAGATGCTTAATCTGGCTCTTCCCTTTGCTCAGTGGCCCACAGCAAAGGACAGGATTAGAACACACCTCTAAACTCCAGCCCACCAGAGATGGCTGCTGCCGGACAGCTGGATGAGAAACATCAGTGACCAGCTGGGGTCTTTGGCAGAATGCTTATGGGGCTTCCAACAAAGAGCTGTTTCAAACCTCAGGGCATCTCTAGAGAATTACCCAGACCCCATTGCCTTGGCATTTGGGCATCTCCACATTTTAATGCCACTTCCCCTCCCAATGTTAATGGCACTTTTTCTTATATGTCCACTGAAATAGGGGCATAGAGAAAGAAAAATGCTCCACAGGGGACTGAAAGGTAACCAAAACACGAGTGTTTTCTCATATTGTCTCTGAAATCTCTCTGCCCATTTTCTGAACTGAACTGTATCAAACATAGACAAATGTTTACTAGCAACAGACTCCTTGCAACAGGCAGATTTGGCTAAAATATGAAAACCTGAAATGCTCTGGAGACCATTCTTATTTTCTGATCGGACAAAATGTTATTCAGCAGCAATTTAATATTCTGTGGCGGAAGAGACTTGATTTTCTCTATGCTGTTAATCCACCAGCAGACATCAACATTGAAAGAGCTCCTGCAAGTACCCAAAACCAATTCTGCTAAGCAAGAAAGGGTTATGGTACCCATTTTAAAATGGAAATTCATTTGAATTTAAATGCAATTAAAGACATCAGTGACTACTGAATGTGAGGAACAGCTGTCTGTTCCTACTAAATCTCAGAGAGAACATCTGCTTTTTCTAAAGTAGTCCTAATTTATGGTTAATTCCTTTATTTGAAAAAGAGATCAAAAGAAGTGCTAAACTAAATGCCCTATTGCTGGAGATCTATATTTTTCAAATGCTCTTTAAAGGGCCTTTGACATTCCCAATCGCTGAACATGCCCTTTTGAGATTCCTAATGAAGATACAAAGTGTATTAAACCTTGCATTTCAAGATGTTGGCATAATTAGCAGTGGATTTAGCCCCAGTTAAAGCAAGGCTATCAATCATCTTCTCTGCTATATATTGAGATTATCCTTTTTCCATTCCTTGGCTATTGCTGACACAGCAAGCTCCTCTGAGGAATCAATTATCAGCTGCATGTGTAGCATTTTGGGCAGCGCTGACACAGGCAGACACTGTTTGCACACCCTGAAAGGCTCAGTCCAAGGCCACTGTGACAGCACAGGCAGGAGCCTCAGCACTCTGCTTCTGTCCCTGTGCCCCAGAGGCTGCCTTGCACTAAACCTGTGCCTCTGGTACCTCTGTTGAGTTCTGGCCTAAGCTGTGACCCCCAGGCCCTGCACGGTTCAGCCTCAAAACATTCCAAGAGAAAAACAAGAATTCTGTGAGGACAAAACAAACTGATGCCCTGAAACAGCATTTGCCACCATTTCCCCTCAAAGATCACAGATGTCCCTGAGCTCCCCAGAGAGGAGCCAGCTGGGGCATTTTTAGCCCTCCCTTTGCTGGAGGTGGTTCTGAGATGCCCCAGTGAGAGCTCAGCCCCAGGCCGAGCGCTGCCCCCATCTCAGGTGCTGCCCAGCTCTGCAGCAGCCAGGGAAAACCTGCCAAACCCACCTGCCTTGGCTATGGGGCAGCAGGGACACGCTCAGCACCTCCTGGTTTGGAGGAGCTGCTCTGCTGTCTGCTCACAGGCATTCCCTGTAAATGCTCCCTGGGAAGAGCTCTTGGCTCAGAAGGGGAGGCCATGCCTGTGATACGCTCGGTGACATCCAGCAGAGCTTGGCCACTCAGGTGATTCCATTGGTAGCTGAACACTTTCAGCAGGGACACTTTATCTACAAGAGAAACACATGTTTCTGCTCACTTTGCTCAGGTCATAGGAGAAAGGGCAGGGCCAACCCCATTTTATAAAATCAAGCACATTTCTGCAGATGTTTGAATCCTATTCTTCTTTCCTTCCAGCATACGTGGCAGAGTTTTAAATTCCAAAAGAAAAGCTCTCCTCTCGCATTTGTAAATCCAAAGTTGTCTGCTGTAGCAGGAGCTGTGTTAAAACATTTCACATCAGGGACCTCAGGAGTTCAGTCACATGGAAGCAGTGAAAAGGTTTTGCATCCCAGAGCAAAAAGGAAGAGCCCCATACTTGGGTCACAGAAAGGCACTGAGTCAGGCAGTTCCTGAGATCACAGAGCAGCTGGGGAGGAGAAAGTGGAAACTCCTCTTGAAGACCTGCCTCTTCAACATGCCTTTTTTCAGGCATATTCCTCCAGTATGGAATTTTCAGAGCTGACATAAATGTGTGTGACAAAGGAATTTAGAGCAGCCCTTGCCTATGTAGTTAATTGCTGTGGCCATCTTGCCCCATGCAAAACAACAGGTGGAACAATGCATCCTTGACAGCTGGGTTTATACCTGTTTGTTCTAAAGAAATGAACTTGGTGAATCACAAGTTCCCCTTTGAAAATAGAAGACAAAGAAGAAAAGTGGAAAATAGGCAGCTAATGCCTCTAATGTAGAGCCTCCCAGGTGGCTGCTCTGCAGAAGCTCTGATGGGTCAGTGTCCCTTCATGCCAACAGCAAAGCTGTTCATTTGGGAAGTCAGACGGGGCCCAAGCACACTCCAAACCCCCTTTGCCCCTGAACTGTAGCAGAGCTGCAGTCCAGGACTTGCTCTTCAGACAAGCAGCACAGAGCCAAGGGCTCCTGGGACTGTTGGGAAATGCTGATCCCATTCCAGCCTGTTGGGGATGGTGCATAAGGACTGCACCTGCACAGCCTCTGGTGGGTGTCAGCTGGAGGGTTCCACAGACAAGAGCAGCTGTCAAGGCACTCAGCGCTCTCTTGTGCAGGAGAGACAGAGACGAAGCTGAGGAGAGTCCCTGCCAGGGCTCAGCCTTACCCAAATGAGCAATGGATTCTCCCAGTGCTTTCACAGCTGCCCCACCAACCCTGGGATCCTTTGAGTTCAGGTTCTTTGTTATTCCCTCCACCAAACCAATGATCACCGGGTTCAAGGCATCTTTCAGGGCTCGTGTGATTTCAGCCAGCACATCCAGCACCCTCTGCTTCACTTTCTTGTGGCTGTCAGATATTCTCAGGACAAAATATTTAAAAATCTGTGAAGAGAACAAGCAACTTGAAGGCTGGATTCAAATGTCCTTGTTTGAAGAGTGGATGTAGCAGTCAGCAATGTCAAAGATGAGAGTGATCCTTTCTGTCAGGTCAGCACTCGCTTGCACAATTTCACTGTTTTCCTGGGGGCAACTCACTGGAATGGTGGCACAACCTCATGCTGGTTGAAAGATTTTCTTCTGTTTTTAAGAGGTTTGGCTGGGGACAGAATAGTTCCTCTGGTATTTCTCTCCATCTATAAATCATTAAATTAATTCCATTTATTAATGCTAAAGAGTACCTTTGCTTTAAATGGAAGCAGATGTTTACAATGCCTATTTTTCTATACAGTTGCCTCAAGTACTGAGGGCAGTTTTGATTTTGCCAAAACTATGGCTGGAGGAGATCTAAGTTTTCTTTTGTTTGTTTCTGAGCCAGTGTCTGGAGAAGTGCAGGGCTCTGATCAACTCTTCCAGGATCCAGACCATTTCTCTAAGTAACAAGTAGACTTCTGAAATGTCATGTGCTGTACAGCTCTCATTAGAGCAGGTTCAGCCTCATTATCAGGCAGCTTTTCCTGGAAAAAGGGAAAAAGCAGCTACTGGGAGGAGAAGGCAGATATGAGTCCTTAGCTGTTTTCCTCCTTTTCCAAAGAGAAAAACAGACCCCCCAAGAAGGGAGAGCATTGTCTTTACCAAGAGGAATAGGAACAAGGAGGGAAATGAGTAGCCAGAGCTGTGCCTGTGTAAGACAAGATGGAGTATATAGAAGTGTTCTTAAAAAAGCAACTGGGTTTAAACCAACCGAGCGTGATACTTCTCTTCCCTATGCTAACCCATTTTTGGTCTAGAGAACAATTGCCATGCTTTCAGGGGCTGGATTCCCTTCACTTCACCCAGCTGGGAGCAGGAGAGAGCAGCAGTTACACCAGCAGAAAATTCTGTTCATCTGATGAACAGCATCAATAGGCACCTGCCAGACAAATACAGCTGGACTGAAACAACTTGTCCTGAAGCCTGGACCTGAATTAAATTTTTTCTGGGTAAGAGGGACCAGACCGTCCCAAACAGCCAGGATGGAGTGCCAAGACACACTGAATTAACTTTGCTTCTACAGGCTTAGGAAAGGAGGTAAAGGAAAGGAGCAGTGAAGATACCCTACATACTTGGGCAATGTTAGTGGCGATGAGCTGGGGGCTGGTTTTGCACAGGTCTAGGAGCAGTTTCACTCCTTCCATCCTTGTCTGAGACCCCTTGGCTTCCAGGAGATGGTAAAGCTTCTGGAGCAGCTCCGTTTCTTCCACAGCTGGAGGTGACGTGACCTGGGCTTTTGCACGGTGTAGGAGGTGTCCATCAGAGGGAGATTTCACCCTGGAAAATAAAACCAAATGAGGACCTGGTGGTGATAATTATCGCAGCATGGCATCCCCATAGTGGAAATAATTAGCATTGATTCCATGATTCCAGAAGGCTGATCAATCGCTTTATTATACTATACTATACTATACTATACTATACTATACTATACTATACTATACTATACTATACTATGCTATGCTATGCTATGCTATGCTATGCTATGCTATGCTATGCTATTCTGAAACTCCTTGCCGGTACAGTCTGATACAGACAGACCAGATTGGTCAATTGAATCCAAAACACCATCACCAGTGCCCAATTAAGAAATTACCCTTTGGTAAACAAATCTCCATAACACATTCCACGTGTTCACAACAACAGGTGCAGCAAGTGAAGATAGGAATTGTTTCTCATTCTTTTCTCTGATCTTCTAACATCCTTTCCCAGGACAATGCCTGGCAAAGTTGTTCCTGCTGCTGTCTATGGAGAGAGCTGCAGCCACAGACAATACCTTCAGTTAATTGTGAGCAAATCATCTTGAGCAGCTTTCCTAATTATGTGATTTCAAGCTGGAAAGTCATGAGGGTCTAAAGAACAACGTGGACCTCATGACAATCATTATGGGAGACAATCTGCAAGTGACATTCTCACCACTGCCCACTCAGGAAAGCCAAGGATGAGATGCATCTGATCTATCTTCAGATGGCTGTCAGGGCACACAGGTCACTTTGCTTTGTGGAGAAAGAGAGACACTACTGCCAAGTTTAAATGCCTCCTCGTATGGGACGTGTGTGTCTTATAATAAGGGAACTCATCACTCTGGAGAAGTGTCTCTGCAACCAGGCATGACAATCTGAAAAAGTAGCTCAGATGCATCTGAACAGATAAACAGGGCCATATTTGAAGGATTCATAAAATCAGTAACAGAGACAAAAACAGAAGCCAGACATCCCAGACCTATGCTCACATTTCATCTGCTTCCCTGGAGACCAGATGCACAGCTTAACAACCCCACTGGGAACAATTCTCCTGGATCAACCTGTCTCTTCCATGAGCACAGGAAGATGCCAGCTGTGCTACTAAGGCATGTGGTCACTTTCCTGCCACTGCTGAGCAGGACAGAGCTAAATAAATCCCCTCTGCTATCAGAGGAGAACAGGTACAAGTAGCTCTGCAGCTGCCATGAAGAGACAGCAAGGAGCAATTCCTGTCTTAAATGCTGATTGCAGCACAGGGGGACATAAACCAAACATGCTGTCCATCAAGTAAATTACATGAAGGATAGGAATATCAAGGCATAAAGTCCACATTCAGACACCTGTAGAATGAAGTTGTTCAGGAATTGCCTTGCTACTTACAACTCAAACTTGGTACTGTTTGAACGTAAGAAAACCCTGATTCAGCCAGGCCAAAGCACATGGATGAGAACTGCATCTTTGTGGAATGGTATCTTGCTTCCAGACTGAGATTTCTCATCAAAACACCCATCTGAAAAAGACTCCACTCAAATGAAAACAAAAGCCCTGTTTGAATTTACTTGTCCCAAGTCAGGCAGCAGAAACTTGGCTCTCTCCCAGCCTCCACAACACTGCCCTTGCCACTGCACTGGATCGTCTGAGCTGCAACCAATGGGTGTCTGTTTGTCTCTCCATTTTTGTGGACACCCCTTCAGAGAAGTTGTGTTCAGCACAATGCAGAAGTAGACATTTTTTATCCTAGAGCATATCCTAGAGTAGGGAAAGGAAACAATCTGTGGCATTGGTCATCTCTGCCAGAAAGTTTTTCCTGAGGAAGAGGCATGTAAAGCCTGTCATGTGCTTTGTCACATCTGACAAAAGTGCTCAGTACCGTTTGCCAGCAGACAATGTGGCCTGGGGCTCCTTTGAGCCATCGTTCCTCTCCTTCACCGGCTCCTTGACAGATGGGCCTTCAGCCTTCTGGTTTTCCATCCCCTACAAAGACACAGAGAAACCCCATTAATCTTTAGAATATAAACCAGGAAATTCCCTGTTGGAAACACAAGTTAGAACCAGGATCACTGCTGCCAAGGCTTAGGGAAACATTTCCTAACTTACAGATGGAAACCGACCAGAGATTCAGTGATGCCAACTCTTTGTTTTCAATAGCCCAAGGCAGGTTATGGGTGCTACCAGTCTGAGCAGCAGTCTAAAATCCCAAATTCCTTAGTCTTGAGCATAAATGGGAATAATGCAAACTGGCAGGAAAAGAGTGTTCATGAAGGAAGCATCAGAACAAACTGGACTCTTTGGGGGTTGGCCCATTGTGTTGGAAGTTGATTTGGTTCAACACTCACTTTCCCTGTGCCTGCACAAAGGCAGGCTCCCTTCTGTAATGTTGATAAAAAAAAATAAAATCCTCCCTCAAACAAACAAAGGATTTTCCACTGGATGCTGTTAAATTCACCAAGCTTCTTCCAGCTCCACAGGGCTTGACAGCAGGGCAGTATTCCCAAAAGACAGTAATTGTAGTAACTAGGACTGACCTGGACATCTCTTGTAAATTTGGAAATTTTCTTGGCACTACTACTTCCAGTGTCCTTTGCAAAGACTCCGTTATCTTCAGAAGCACAATTCTCACTTAATTGCTTTACAGGGGGCAGAGTAGGGAGAGCATGGTGGGGGCTTACACTTAAATGTAAGCCCATTTTCTCCTCTTTCCCTTTCCTCTTTGTGACTGATATTGAAAATATTCAAAACCCCACTTTTTCCCTAATAATATCAGTTCCTTTGTGGTCTGCAGATGAACAGGCTGAGGATTAACAGCTCATTCCCAGGAGCAAAATGATTCAGCAGAAGAGGAATGAGCTAAAGACAGATTGGGTATCTTTGATTTCATATTAGCAGAGGCAATACTTGCACAAAGCAGACATTTCTCCTGGCAAGCACTTACTTTCTTCTTAATTCATGTCAGAATATCTTCCAGGTCACGGGGGGAAAGAGATTGTTCCAGAAGCATTTTAAATTTTTGATGATTGAGCAAAATCTTCACCATCTCCTGTCCATAATGTGGAAGGAAGGAAGGAAGGAAGGAAGGAAGGAAGGAAGGAAGGAAGGAAGGAAGGAAGGAAGGAAGGAAGGAAGGAAGGAAGGAAGGAAGGAAGGAAGGAAGGAAGGAAGGAAGGAAGGAAGGAAGGAAGGAAGGAAGGAAGGAAGGAAGGAAGGAAGGAAGGAAGGAAGGAAGGAAGGAAGGAAGGAAGGAAGGAAGGAAGGAAGTGAAAGAAAAGTGAACAAACACAGGAAGAGTGTTAACAGAAGAGGCTGATACCTTAAACTCATCAGGTGCAATCCTTGCACGAGAAGGCATTACCTACTCAGCACAGAAGGAGATTTACCTCACTTTACACTGCACAGTGCTGTCAGCTGAACACAAGAGGCAAGAGGAGAATGTGGGGCAACAGAAAAATACCATTTCATCATTTGGGGGTGTGCTTCTGTGGCATCAAAGGATCCCAGGGAGCCAGCAAAACACATCTGCTTTGTTGTCCGAGCCTGTTAGCAGTGTCTTGCTGCCATTGCACAATAATTTGCCTTTCTTTAACAGGCTGGGAAGCCAGGACAAAACACCTCATGCATCCTATTGATAATTCTATACTATGTGTATGCACTGGGACATCTAGTTTCTCTAGTGTTCTTGGCAGCTATTCATGAGAATTTAATCATCAAAGGAAGGCAATTTTGGTGGTTTGTGTTGATTTTTGCTGCTAGGAAACCACAGTTTTCTTCAAGAAGAAATTTGGAACCCACTGAGCCACAGATAACAGCAGTCTAAAAATCTGCAGAACAGGTTTAGAAAAACTGAATATGTTGGCTAAAGACCCCTGAAATATTTCTAGGCAAGTCTGAAGTTAATGAGAAATGGATCTTTGGGATCCTTCAGTGATGAACATTAGTGAACACTTTGGCTTTGTGTTGTGCACCTAAAGCCAAACAAAACTGTTGGACTGGCTGATCTGAGCTGTTTTGATCTAAGTAAAGAATCCTTCAAGCCACAGGAAAAAGGTGGCAATGCTCCTTTTTGCTGGCCAGCCTCAGGTTTCCCAGCACAGCCATTTGCCCAGGCAGCCCAGAGCAGTGGTCACAGTGCCAAGGCTGACAGAGCTCAAGAAGAGTTTGGACAATGCTCTCAAGCACACAGAGTGACTCTTGGGGTCACTGCACATGGCCAGGGGATGGACTCGATGACCCTGATGGGCCCTTCCAACTCAGCATATTCCATGATTCTATGGCCCTTATTCACACGATGAGGTAACTTCATATTCCCTTTGGTTTCCACTCTTGTGTGGTTTCACCTTTACAGCCAGACACAAAACGGTTTTCCTGTTTTGGGAGGTGAAATGAAGATCATTACTTGTGTCCTTGTGACAGTCCTGAGCAAGCTTCCCTGCCACGTGTGGCAGCCTCTCAGCCCTGGGGGTGCCTGCGAGCTGGGTGACTCCAATTCTCTCCACCAGGGACAGGAGGAGTTGGGCCGCACACTCGCGCACCGGGGCGGGGCGGCTGCTGGGGAGGAGAGAGCAAACCCTGGGCACAGGGACAAGGAGCAGCGGCAGCGCCGGCCTTGGCCAGAGCCGCTCCCTGCCCTTGCTGGGGGCAGGAGCCTGGGCTCTCCCTGCACCTTCAGACACCTGCACAAGGCTCTGTCCTCAGCTAAACACAAAGGTAGCATTGCACACTAGGCCTGTCGGCACGGGAGAGGGAGGAATTCCGTCTCCCTGCACTGTCTGATACTCAATTTCTTTCACAGTATTTACTCTGAGAAAGATTAAAGAAATAGATGACATATGAATAATTTAGAAATTAGGAACAATTGATGCTGACCCATCAGAGGGCACCCACTACACAGAGCTGCAGCAAGATTGAGGCTCTTTCCACACATTTATCCCCAAATCTGCAGAACTTTGGAAAACAACAAATGCAGGGAAAATACCTTGTGGGCCGTGAAGTTGCAGAATACCCAGCAATGCAGCCTGTTTCTTCTGTGGGGCTTGGCAATGGATCCATCTGAATGTTTTACCCCATTCCAAAGCTGAGGAAAGGGTGGCAGGCAGTTTAGCCAGGCTGTCCTGTTCTAGAGAGTGTCTCTTGGGAGCTATCAGGCCCAGCACCAACATTTAAGGCAGCATTTGCTTCAACTGTCCCATGGCAGTCAGCCTGTGAAGGTGCCTGTAAAGTGATTCATCATCTCAAGGCTAACATGAAACATCAGTTTGGATAGAAAGTAGAGCTCTAAGGCCAGGACAGTCATACAAGACTCCTTTGGCAGGAGCTGCACCTGCTGTGCAGGCTGTGCCACACCCAGCAGATTGTCCCCCATGTGCCCACGCCCCAGCAAGGACCCTCCTCATTTCCCAAGTTAATGGCATCATGAGGAGACATGGTTTTCCCTGGGCCTCTGTGGTTAGCACTGTGAAATACCAAACACTGCTCACAGCTGCAATTGCAGTCGCCCCTCTGCCCACAAAAGCACAAGGCTCTATCCTTGGCCTTTGCAGGCACTTTCCCTTCCCCATCAGTCACCACATCTAGGAAAATCTGACAGACTGGGAGAACTGCAGGAAGCAGCAGGAAGCTGAGTCAGAGGAGCTTTAGTTTGGATATCAGGAAAAAGGGTTTTTCACCCAGAGGGTGATTGGGCACTGGAACAGGCTCCCCAGGGCAGTGGTCACAGCACCAAGCCTGACAGGGCTGAAGAAGCGTTTGGACAGCAATCTCAGGCACTTGGTGTGACCCTTGGGCTGTTCTGGGCAAGGCCAGGAGCTGGACTCCATGGTCCTGATGGGCCCATCCAGCTCCCCATATTCTACACTTCTGTGATTCTGAGAACTGATGGGCTGCAGGAGGGCAGAAATAGGTGACAAGAGGAAAGAAGTGAGGTTGGTTGGAGAATCAAGTCACTGAGTCCACAGAAGATGCAGGATACAGGACCCTTCCCTCCCAGCATTCCCATTCTCTGTCTCATCCCTTCTCCCTCCCACACACACGAAGGTGAAGAACATCACTAAAAGAAGAAGAACCTGCTTGACTCCCATGTCCATGAGAGCAGTCATTGCTCATGCAGGAGTCACATTCTCCACCAGGATCCCCAGGGTCTTACTGGCTGCTTTCTGAACAAATTCTGGGGAGCTGGACACCATCTGGAGAAGGACCCGAGCAACCTCATCCACCTCAGAGTCCATGTCCTTCTTCAAGGTCACAGAGAGCTCTCCCAGAGTGACAATGGCAGAGCAGGACACCTTGGAACGGAGGTTGGTCACCTGGGGAAGTCAAGAGGGGAAACATAAGAATCACCTTGAAAAGAAAACCAGTTGCCTTCAACAGAAGTCCCAGGAAATGACAACACTTTCCATTGTGTCCAGAGGAACATAAAATTACAAGAAGAGCAGGAGAGCACAAGCACAGAAAGGCACTTACTCTGACACCAATTTCTGGCCTCAGACCTGCTCACTATGAGCCTAAAATAAAAATTTCATTCAGTGTTCTACTTAACCCTTCTAAAATGCCCACAGCTTTGATTTTAGGCCCTTTTACTAGAAAATTAAAGCAAGGGCTGCTTTCAAATCATAAAGGCACAAGTCATGAAGATAAAAGAGTCAGGTGCTCCTTTTCAAAAAGCAACACCAGCAGTTGAAGCACTCAGCCAGGAAACAGAAAACACAGGCTCAGGTCTACAGAATAATTTGCAGTGTTGAATTACAGCTTGGGCAGAAACTGGGACTCTGGCAAATAACATGATCAGTGTCTCAGTTTCTGCATTTGCACATTGCATGATGAAGGCACCACACTCAAAGATGAGTGTCAGATACCCGACCTGCCAGTAAATACAGCTGCATGTATGCACAGATCCTACAGACAGCTGACAGACACTAGAAATCTCAGATCTAAAACCAGAAATGAAGGCAGACCCTGAGCACACATGGAGATGAACAAGCACATACCTACTCTACCCACTGTGTATGAAGTATGGGGGACGATTCAGAACAATGTTCTCACCTCGCTGGTAACTGCCAAGCAAACCTCACCAAGTCTACAAAGCAGGACCTCTGAATGGGACCCAGCCAGGTGTTGGATGGTGAAGAGTCCCTTCTCCTTCAGCTCCCTGAAAGGCAGAAGATTGATTTTTCTCTCCACCAAGGCAGCACCCTCTGAAATGACCAGGCTGGCAGCTCAGTTGAACAATGGGAGGTGCTTTTCAAGGAGTGCTTAATGAAATCGTGGAACGCGTTGCCCCAGGATGCTGTGGCTGTCAAAAGCATTCGCAAACCCAAGAGGCAAAGAGAGGGGTTTTAGAGTGGCCATTTGAGAAGACAGCCTTTCTGAAATCTCTGGCACATGAGGCCCCTCTTTCACTGCTTCCTAGAAGCTGTGAGACCGGGCCATGCTGCTGTTTGTTGTCACCTCCCTGTACCTGTCCCTGAGACACAGTGCCACCGGGCTGTTATCGGGGCATTTTCCTTCTTTGCCAGCCCCAGCAGGCATTCAGCAGGGAGAGTCTGCACTGCCACTCTGGAGCTGAGTTTCCACTCTGTGATCTCGGCCTCTCTGTCACCCCCTCCACTCCCCCTCACACACTCCCCAAAAAAGCAGCAGGATGTCTGCTGGGACCACCTCAGCCTGCAGGAAGGCCAAGTGGGTCCTGGCCTCTCCTGACCCACAGCACAGCTTTCTTTCATCCCAGCATGGAAATATAAAAACTGTATTATCACATCACACAGAAGGCCAGGAGCTTTTTATTTTGGCTGCAAGTGTCCACAGGGCATTGGGGAAGAGGAGAAAAAGAGTGTTTTGCAGCAAGCAACCCGGCTACTCAGGCAGGATGGTAGGAAAAGGGTCTGGAAGCTGCTTTTTAGGACTTTGGTTGTTCTGCTGAAGCTTCTGACAGAGCTGATGGGCAGATCCCAGAGCTGTGGAGAGTTCCTGGGAAATTTGTCCTTGGATATGTCTACGAATGCTCTCCCAGCCTTGAACTGCCATCTGTGTCCTGTCCATATGTTACTGCCTTGACTGTTGAGTGTCTGAGGTGCCTCTTGAGGCTGCTATGGACCTCCTTCACCAAGGAATGGATTGTGATACAACATCCCTTTCTGCTTCTATTTGGGCACTGACAGAGCCTGGACCACTCTGGCTGGAGCTTGGGCTCTGGCCAAGCAAGGTTGCAAATGAGAGCAGCTCATGGTCCTCAGCTCTTCCCTCCTGCTGTGACAGACAGACATGGACATGGGGACAGAATGGAGCTGCCCCATCTGCCAGGGCACTAAGAAGGATGTGAATTTTTCTCTGCCCTGTCACCACCAGTTCTGCCTGGGCTGCATCCTGCAGTGGGCAAAGAGAAATCCAGCGTGCCCACTCTGCAGAAGAATGATAGAAGCTGTCAGGTTTTCTGAGTAGGATGAATAGGACTACATAAAATTTGCCATCAGCTCCCCCAAACAATTGCTAGAGTCCAGCAGGGAGAGAGCTGGGGCACCTTGTTGAAAGCAGCCCCCCAGACCCTGTGATGGCTGCTCCATCTTCCCCACAGGGAACACTGTCCCCAGCTGAGCAGGGGCTGCAGGGCCAGAGCCTGTGCATGGCCTCCTGCCCAAGGAGTGGGCCGAATTTTTCAAATAACAATGTCATCTACTGGACCAAAGGTGGCCCTGGCTGCAGCAGAAGCTGGAGGGAATATGCCAGCACCAGAGATGGCTGGTTAAGGAATCCATAGAGCAGCATCCTGCACGCCCTCTGTTCCTATGGTCAAGTTGCCAAAATCTTGGTGCCAGTACTGCAGCTTCTCCTCTGGAGCAGTCTGAGTTGCTGCTAGCATAGTCCAGGGTAAAGAAGCAAAAAGGACCTTTGCATAATCTCCACAGATGTTTTATTCAGCTGTGCAGGGAGATGTTCAGCTCCCAGCAGCCACACACAGAGGGTCTCACTTTGTCTCCACGGGGGCCTGGGGGCTGACCCTGATCTTGGGGCAGTACAAAGATAAGGGGGGTGATCAGGGAATAGGGAAGGTGTGGCTCAGGAACACAGGAACAGACACAGGAACAGGGGAAGGAGCCAATGGGGTCTAACAGCTTTTTGGGGGAAGCTTCTTGTGTCTCCCTAGACCAGGGAATGCCCCCCCCAGGGTTTCCACAATTCCCTGTGTTTTATATTATTAGGAAAGCTTCTCTGAAGGGTCAACTGAATCAACACAAAATGACAAAAACAATCAAAAGCACTCACAGGACAACTGTTCAAAATTCAAACAATTCTGAGTTCCTAATGTGCCAACAGATTTCTTGAAGTGCCTTAGATCTGGCAGGAGGGATGCAGGGTTTTCTTAGCACAGTTTATCAGGAAACTGAGTCACACACACTGAACCTCTGGTCCATGGCCTCCTCACTGCCATGGTGCAGCAAGGAGGCCCAGAGGCTGCTGTGCTCTGGGCCTGTCAGGGATGAGCACAGCGGCTCTGTGGCCAGTGCCAGCTCCAGCTCCAGCAGCTCACAAGAGGAGACTCCTTCCAGAAGCTCTGCTGGCTCCAGTGTGGCAGACCAGCAGAGCCCACTGGAAGCCCCCCTCCATTGCAGCCACCCCCAGCTGCGCCCATCATCACTGCAGAGCAGGAGCTGCCCCAGAGGAGCCGCGGCAGGAGCTCATGGCAGTGGCAGGTCCCTGTGCCCAGGGCAGAGCCACAGAACCTCTGCTCCTGCCTGGGACAGGGGCTGCTCACCCTGGTGTCCCACTGAGAGGAGGGATCCTGGGCCCCAAACTCTGCCCAGCCCTGCCAAAGGCCACCCCGCCAGCAGTGCCAGCAAGGTTCCTGCAGCCATTCAGCCAAATCAGAGGAAACAAATGTCTCTGTAGCTGACACAGTCTCTGCACACAGCTTTCTCCCCCTTCTCCTGGTGCCTTTCCCTGACTCCAGCAAGAGCTGCAGGAAATGCTGTGTGAGCCATGATGATGGAAGAGCTACTGATAAAAACACTGGGGTGATGCTTTCAGAGGAGTCATGAATGGAAGATTGACCAACCTTCCAGCAAATGGTATGCCAAAAGTTTCCATTCTTTAAATAATTGACTGCAATAAATTAGTAAAAAGAAAGATATGGAAAAAAAAATCTCCCACAGCTGCTGACTTTCCTCAGGCCCCATGGTCTATGTATTGCTAGACTTACTTCATTTAGGCAGAATATTAACTGTCCTGACTTGCTGGAGACTGACCACAAGGTCTCATCTGTGGTGGGGAGTCACTAAAATTAGCTCAGCAGAGGCATCTTCAGCTGTCCAAGTGTAGCAGAAATACATATTCTCTGCTTCATGACTGTGTGGCAGCAGCTGCTGGTGTGGGTTTGTCAGCGTTGCTTCATGGATTACTCCTGGGAAGGAATTGTGTGCACAGGCACAGTATGATGGCTTCGATCTCCTCTAATTGCTCCAATCGGATGATGGCCAGAACTTGTAGGCAAAATGCATCATGACAGAATAATTTACAATATTCTCCAAACTACTCCTGTGGTTTTGATTTTCTTACTGATTAGGTTCAGTGTTTGGCCTCAAGAAATCAGTCCAGAACGAACAGGCAAACCTCAGCTTGCAAGTTGGAGTGCAAGTCTTTAATCTGCCATTTTTGCAGCATGTACAAACATCTTTTCAACATATTTGCAAAAAACTCTCTTAGTTCTTGCTATACCTATCCAGAACCTGAGTCTCTCCTCATTTTATTTTGATTTGAGATCTCAGCATGATTTTTTTCTGGACAGGGAAGTAAGAACCAGCTGCAAATACAGACTACAAGTGTGAATCTGTACTGCAGGAACTGAGCTGTAGCTTGGAATTAAAGGCAAGAAGGGATGCCACGGTAAATGTGAACGTTTAGTGCTGGCATAGGAGCCTTCTGCAAAGCCCCACCAACCCATGGTTCACATTGCTACGAACTCTCTTTCTGATGTTACAAAGAGTGTTGAAGAGCTGGCTGTAAGTAAAAAAAATAGCCAGAATGTTAATTTTTGTTAATATGGCGAACAATGACTATCTAATAATTCAGAGCTCATGGAAGTGAGTATTCAGATTTCCACTTAGTATGTGCTGGCAGTTTTAATTTGAAATCAACAGGTTTCTCCAAATCAAGTTATCCATAGGAATTAATTTGCTCTATGATCTACCTAAAAATGCCTCATTGTCTGATAAGTTTAGTAGAAATTTGCAAAGTCAACAGTCCACAGATTTTCATTTCTTGTTTAGTGGCTATTCTGCAGGAAAGCTTTTACAGACTAATCAGTTTGGAGGTAATTAAAATGCCAGTACATTTCATCCAGCCATTTTGGTATTAGAACAAAACCGTATGACTGCTCAGCCTTTTAAAAACTATTTTAAAATAAATTTTCAAATCAACAGTCTGAGTAGGACTCAGAATAAAAACTCTACCAAACTTCAACTCCATTGGAAGATTCCCTTGTCACCCTGTGAATCAGCTCTACATTCAGAAGATTAAAAGTCCTAATGATGGTGGTTTTGGTATGGTTAGGAATTGGGGAAGGATCTTCCTTCTCAGCTCCATGCTGCAGTGCCTTTGGGATGTGGCCTGCTGGCCGTTGTTTGTGCAGCCCCGGTGTTTCTCCATGAGGCAGAAAGTGCAATTGCATTTCCAGCCCAGAGCCCGTGAGGAGTGGGGCGTGCAGAGCTGTGCCAGACCCAGGCCAGCAGCTGTGCCGCCAGAGGGTTTTGGTTCCTGCCCAGGGCAGCTGGTGCCTCTCTGCCGTGAGTGCCTCCCTTGCCAGGTGCCCATGGACAGCAGGTGCAGGGTTCTGCACGGGGCATGGAACAGGGTGGGGATGTCTGCTGGCAACAGAGTGCAGCGGAGAGCAAACAGTCCAGGATGGTCCTGGAGTGTGTGACAGAGAACTCCTGACACAGCTGGGGACTGAGCCAGTGAGGGAAGGCACTGCTGGACCTGCTGTTTGTGAGGAGAGAAGGGCTGCTGGGTGACAGGAGGGTTGGAGGCGGCCTTGGGCTCAGGGATCACAAAATGCTTGTGTTTGATTCCCAGAGAAGGAACGAGAGATGTTGGGGAAGTGTTGACCTGCAACAAATTGTGAATTTGTTAAGCTCTACCAGGCAGTGCTTAGTCATACCTTCCCTCACAGCAGTGGTTAATGTGTGCAAGTGGATGTCTTAGCCTTGAGAATAAAGACAGCGGGCCTAATGAGGACGTAGCTGCAATGCATTCAAGGAGAAGAAGGCTCTTAACCATGGAAGGAGAATTTGAGGAATGGGATGTTCACCCCATGACCACCAGAGACCCTCAAGAGACCCCTACTCTAAATGCCAGTAATTTTGGGGAAGTGATTTAAACATGTCAAACACTTTGTGACAATGTTTAGCCTGTGAGTTTGAGCAAAGTAATGAATAAAAGTAATGAAAGTAGTGTCTTAGTTCCGTGGATACCAACCCGTGGGTGTGCATGTTTCAGGGAAGTGATTCCTCATGCACCCAGCACTGAAATAAAGTAATGCCTCTTTTCTCACACTGAGCTGGCAGTGTGGATTGGGCCCTGCTCGGTGACGTTCATTTTGGTCATTTCTATTGAAGCATAAGGAATGGTTCAAATGAAATCTTTTCCAGCTGTTTCCCTTTGGTTTACCTGTTTGAGGGTTAAAATTCTGTGCTGAAGGTGTGCTGGGTGTGTGCAGAGCAGTGCAGCCCCAGAAACCCCTTGGCTTGCCCACAGGTTGTCATGCCTTGTTGCCAGGTATGCCCAGCTGTGGCAGGAGAAGGAGCCCGCAGCGCAGTGGGCACCGTGCCCTGCCCAGCCGGGGCTCTCTGGCACAGAGCAGCAGCAGCGCCAGCACCGTTCAACCCGCTCCTGCCTTGGCTTCCCCTGGCACACAGAAGCCTCTGGAAATCAGCACGGCCAGCGGCGTTCCCAGCTTGGAGCAGCTGCTGCTGGCGGGCAGATGCTGCCAGTTCGACTGCTGCCAAAGGGGAAGAAAGGCAGCGATGTACACGCACCGGAGCCCTGGGCATGTCCAATAAAGGTGCAAATATGTGGGGAGATTTGTTTGGAAACATTTCAGCTGTGATGCCAACAGTGGCCTCTCTCCTGGTTCTGTGTGTTCTGGACGAGTAATGCAATGGTTGGCTCTGACAATTAAGAAGCAGATGTTATGTGGATGTTCAAATGTGTAGTGATGGTATTGTAATATATCCTCCCATAGTCCTCTTTCCTGTCTCCCTTGTAATAGCCTTGGTAGTCAGGGCATTTGGGGAGGGCTGGCTTGTGACCAGCAGGCAGGGTGTAACAACACCTGACCTCCAGTCAGGATGCAAGAAAGTAATCTCCACCAATGGACAGCAGAGAAAGAGTTGACTGACAAAACTTTTGGAGGGGCTAAGGGTATAAAAGGCAGAGCATCCTTTTTGTAGATTAGAACGTGGCTGCTAGTCACAGAGACTCCCAATGCTGCAAATTTTCCTTATTCAGTCCTTTGTTAAGGTTTACTAAAGCTTTAAAATGTTAAAAGTGAGAGTCATTTCTCACATGTGCAATGCTGTGGGCCATTGTCTTGGTCTGGTTTCCTTTGCTTGGGTCCCATCTGAGTGCTCAGCTGGGGTACAGGCTGTAGGCGCTTGAGGCACTCTTGGAGTTCCCCTTGGATCCCCTGAACCATGAGGGGAATTTGTGCTTCTTTGTGACAGAAAAGAACTTCCCTGGCTCTTTTGTGTTTGCTGTACGGAAGGTTGGTTATTGCTTTGCATAAATTCACAGACTAACATGCTTTGTGATGCTTTTCTTTGTCATACTTTGCTTTGTGATGTCACGGCATGGTTGCCACATCGTTGTGGTGACATCAGAAGGTTGCCTTGGTGCACAGAAGGCCTGAGTGTCAGAGCAGCCTTGCTCACATTAGGAGAACCCTCCTGGTTGGAGCATTGGTCAGTGGGTAGTTGCACTCTGAGAGGCCATTTGTTTTTCTAGTGTTGGAGAAGACTGGCACAGCTCTGGGAATATGATCCACCATCTGGCCACAGCAGCTTTTGCTGCTTATGGTGTTTGTTTTTCCGCGTATTACGTTACACAGTTTGCACGTAAGTAGAGTTTTCCATTCTACTTAGGTTAGGGTGTATCCTAACCTGGCTTTTGTATGTCTTCCTGCTGGTGGCTGAGTTACTGATTTTGAAAGAGCATTAGGATGCCACTGGTGTGGTAAAGCTCCTGTCATGACGTTCAGCTAAAAAGGGGGTGTCTGTAGCCACAGGGGCAGCATTTGCAGGGGAACCTGCAGGGCTTCTGTTCCCTCCAGGGGAGAGTCTGTGGCAGCAGAGTCTGTTATTTCCTCAGGTTGCTGGGACAAGCAAGACACCTTTGAAAATGTAGACTGGCAGAGCTTCTTGGAAGGCCTTCTAAAACTCTGCAGCTGTTCCCAGAATTCAGAGAAAGCTTCTTTCTTTTAAAATTTTGTCATGAAAGAATTTGACTGTCTAACTTGACCTTTTTCAAAGTGCTAAAATAGTGATTCCCTTTGCAAGGAAATGCAAACTCCAAAGCAGTGAGTGTCTGCCACAGCTCAGAGGGATTTTAGGGAAGCTTTTCTGAGCAACTGTTTCAAGCAAGTCAATGAGAACCGGTGCATGCAACTGATTAAAAAAAAGAAAAGAACCTCAAGGAGAGGATTTCAGAAGCTGTTTTATGTCTTTGGTAGAACAGGAGCACTGAGTGTTAAAGAACAATTTGCATTTTCTTGGTCATATTTGTATTCATTTAGTGGCAAAACAGGCTGAAGTGTAGGCACAAGCAAGAATATTGTCCTGATCCCTTGCTAGCTGTGTGAATGAAATGTGTCTGCTGGAGGGATGTTGTAAAACGGGAAATCATCTCTGTTTGGGTTGACTTGTTCTGTGGGATTCAGCAGCCCAGGCAGTTTTCTGACAGCATCTGGTTCATTTTCCCTTCCCACTACAGGTCACCTGAAGCGTGTATTCAGCAGTGCTGAAGATCCTGAGGTGAGTGAGAAAGGAACATTTCAAGTTCCTGGTGTTTAAGAATTGTAGAACATGATGTGAGCTGGGCCAGTAGCAGTAGAGTGTAGAGGGCCAGCTAGGAAGGCCAAAAGAAAATCCATTTTCATGCCTGAAGAAAAATAACAATGTGCGAAATGGTTTTTTTAAATTTCTATATCAGAGCTTTGAAGAACTACAAACCTAGTTTTGAAGAGAGAACCTTGCTTGCTGACAGCAGAAAGGGTGGAATATTTACATAGGAGCAATTTCCTGTACAGTTGAATTAGACCATTTTAATTTAGTCAGAGTCCCTTAGAATTCTGTTCCTATCAAACTTTATGATATCTACTTAGAAGATGTCGTTGTAGAACAGGTAGGCCATCTTGCAATGGTGCCTGCAGTATCTGAAGCGCAATGGGCACCTTTGTGGCTGGGGAGCTGCATGGGCCCAAAGGACGCAGGGCTGGCGGCCGTGAGCAGCTGAAGATGAGGCAGCGTGGGGCCAGGGGCCAAGAAGGCCAAGGGCACAGTGGCTGTGCCAGCAGCAGTGGGGCAGCAGGAGCAGGGCAGGGAGCGTGGCCCTGTGCTGGGCAGCGCTGCGGCCACAGCTGGAGTGCTGTGTGCAGCTGTGGGCCCTGGGAAGCAGAAAGTCATGGAGGGGCTGCAGCGTGGGCACAGAGGGACAGGGGAGCTGGGCAAGGGGTGCAGCACAAGGCCAGGGAAGAGGGGCTGAGGGAGCTTTAGCCTGGACAATGGGGGCTCATGAGGGACCTTCAGGCAGACTTCCATAGATCCCTGCCTTAGATCCATAGAGCCAATGCTCAGCACAAGGGCTGTTTCCCTGCCAAACATCCCTTCACTGCATCCAAGTGCTTTAGACACTGGAGTGGGTAACACTTTCATATTTTGTTTGTTTATTTGTTTGTTTGTTTGCTAGAAGGAGAAGCTTTGTGTAATTTCTCCTCCAGGGAGCTTTTTCTCAGTCTTTTCTGCCCTTTTCCAGCACTGGCAGAAACACATCACTTTCAGGTTAACAGCTCCCGTCTCTTTTGGCAGTCTAGGGAATCAGTGTGTGTTGTGTTTGGGAATTGAGCAGGAAATCAATGCCCTTGCATTCCAGCTGGTGCTCAGAGATTAGAGGAGCTGGGAGGGGCTGGGCTGCATTTCTGATTCCAGCCACTTTAGCACCATCAGTGTGGTCAAGTCCAAGAGAAGAACTTGCCCAAGCACAAATGCACAAAGAGTGCAGTTCCAGTGCAATGCTCTGGGTCTGGTTGCATTCCATAAGGACCGACACGCTCCAGATTCCCCAAGAGTGTGGGTTACTGAAGCAACATGAGAACAAGTTCAGGATGGCTGCTGACTGGGGCACTGCTACTGAGTGCTGATGTGTGTAGCGACAGAAAGGACAGTATTGATTCAGGGTGACCCCCACATGGCGAATAATGTGCTTTGACTCTATGATTTAGAAGGTTAAACAAATGCTTTCTTAAGCTATGGTATATTACACTAGTACTATATTAAAACTATACTATAGAGATACTATACTAAAAAGCTACTAAAGAAAACTCGTGACTGTCTCCAGACAGTCACAACACAGATTTTATCTAATTAGCTAATCAAGCTAAACAACTACCACTAAAATCCACTTAACAAATCACTTTCAGTAAACAATCACTATAACACATTCTACATGTACTAAACAACAAGAACAGCCAGTAGAGATAATTGTTTTCTCTTCTTCTCTAAGTTTCTCACTTCCTTCCTTTAAAAAAAACCTGGGAGAGAGAGAGGAACTATATCTCTCTGTATTCAAAGAATGTAAATGCCACAGCACAGTAAAGAGAGATTAAAAAAGTGAGATCTGTTTATCTATCTGTCTGTTGAATCTTCCTGGCTCAGCTCCAAACCAGTGGAAGATGCAAAGCTCACCTAAAGGCATCCCTTCAGGAGAGGAGTAGAGACAAGTTCCATTGACTGATCCTGAGCAGGCAGAGATGTTTCCCCCTCCAGAGATGGTTGTTTTTTCCCCTCATGTTTTCCTCCTCCAGCCTCTTGTGCCCTGAAGCCTTCTTTTTATCCTTTAAATTTTTGCATGTCCTGAGGGAGTAGAACTATCCCATGCTGTAGCTGGGGTCTGGTGACTTTGCTCATACATGACACATGGTTTGCATTACATGACACATGGTTTCCTTCACTGGCATCCCCAGGGCTGTGTGAGTGCATTCGTTAATGGGGCCTTATGAGAAACTCTGTTAGTGCTGGTCAGAATTCTCCGTTGACAAAAGAGGGAGAAGAAACACCTTGGTCCTCCTCCATATACTGAGGTGGCCATAGGGGTTCTCTGACTTCCATCAGAGATCTTTGCATGCATCCTTATCTCCTGAATGACCCGGTTTTCTAACGAGAGTGTGGATGTCAGGAGGAAGGAATGCTGGTGCAGGCCTGAAGAGAAGGTGAACTCCAGAAGTGTCTCTCACAAGGAGTGAGCTCACCCAGGAAGCCCCTGCAGAGCCAGGATGGAGCTCTGGGACAGGGCGGGGAGTCAGTCACTACTGAGAGACAAACAGGACATGGCAGAAGGAGAGGGAGGCCCTCACCAGACCCTTGAGAAATGCCACCCCTTCCCTGTCAGCTGCCTGAGAGGCTGTTGGAGCTTCAGTCCCAGATGGCTCCTGATTGTAGGGCCAGGGTCACTTTGGAATCTGTGCCTCCCCTTGGGCAGAGAACGACCCAGGAGAGCAGCAGCACAGTGCTTTGGGAACGTGTGAGCCCAGCAGCCTTTGAGTCTTGGCCCACAAAGGGCGTATGGGAAGCTGAAACTCATCTTCTCTTGCTTTCTGTGCAGGTGCTTCTAGAGAAAGAGCAGGAGCACAGTGCCTCATCTGAGCCGCCATGCCAGACTCAGGGAGAGCTGTTCCCAGCCCGAGAGCAGGAAGAGCAGCTCAGGCAGCAGGTGGAAGAGCCACAGGAGAATGGCCAGGTAAGCCTGACTGGCCAGGGCACAGAGGGAAGGGCAGGGAGAGGGGCATAAACCAGAGCTCTTGGGACTGAGGAGGCCAGGAGTCCCACAGGCAATGGAAGCACAGAGCCTTGGAATCTGCAGAGATCAGCCCTGGGACAGGATGGTTACAGTGGAAACAGAGCTGGGTAGGGAAGCAGAAAGAAGGGGCTGAATAAATGTGATTTTGAGGCTAAAAGAGGGAAAAGCTGAGCCTGATGGCAGCTCTCAGTCACTTGCTCTGCTTTTGTGTGTACAGAACATCAAGGCAGAGCCACAAGCAGAGCTGCCTGAAGCTCAGAGTGCCATCATGGCAGCGAAGAGGAGGAATGAAGACATCCAAGAGGAGAAGAATCTCCCTATGCAGAGGGGCCATCAACAAAAACAGGTGAATGAAGGAATGGCAGCCATTCCACTCATGAAAGAGAGTCCTTTCCGTTGTTGTTTACAGAAAATTGACGAAAAGCTGGAGGCACAGCTGCAGGAAACTGAGGCTAGGATCAAGGTAAGGAAGAAGAGGTTAGACGAAAAAATTAAAATTATCAAAGAGAAAATGAATCGCCTCCTTCAGGAGCAAAAGGCTCTAGAAAAGAAAGCGAGTGAAATAGCACTAGGCACTGCAGTCACCCAAGGGGTGGTTTCTGCCTGCCCTGCCTTTCCAGTGCAGAGCAGCAGCAGCAGCGGGTGGGTGATGCCTCTGAGTGCCATCCTGATGAGGCCTCTGTCAGAGCTGCTCTCAGGGACACTTCCTGCTCTGCTGGATCTCAGCTGATGCTCTAGACAGTGGCATTACTCCTCTGGCCATTTAGCCAGCAGTCATCCGAATGAACTCCTGCTGGCTTCTTCCAGGTGACCTTGTTTCTTGAGGTGTTTTTGCAGGTGAACATGGTCAGTCACATAGATTTGGAATACGAGCTACATCTGTATCCCTTGTGAATCTGCTCCTGTCCTTTACTTTCTTCCCAGTCGATGGCTCCTGGCTGACGGGGACAAGCTGTAGTCTCTGACTGCTTTGTTCTGTTTGACTTGAGGTGGAAGTGTCGCCATCCTACCTGGCAGCCTGCAGAGAGTTCCAGCAAATGACGGGCAACCAAGAGCCCCGAGGGTGGCATGAGGCCCAGGAACTGACCCATCCAGAGATGCTGCAGGATAAGCACGTCCCGAGGAAGGTGCAGGAAAAGAGAATTTCATGGCAGGAGGTAGAATATTAGAATGAGGAGCTGCAAATGTATCTGCAGACCTAGGAGGGGGAAAGGAGTCTTTGGGAGAAGTGGAGCGGTCGTTGCTGCAGTCATCCTTTAGAACACGAAACCGGCTATGAACTCGAGTAAAACCAGCCTTTGGTTTTGACCATTTGGTTTCACAAGTGGACATCCAAAGCAATCCAGTTGAAGAGCTCTGCATGTGGCTGACAGCAGCTTCCTAAGGGCTTGCATTTCAAATGGCAATCTCTCTTGCATTTCAGGGCAATCTCTGCCACACCTTCCTGACATCAACTCATTTCTTGTCTGAGATCTACACCGACTTTGACACTGAAGCTGCTGCAGAAGCAGCATTGCCATCCAAAGGAGCCTTTGCTCTCCAGCTGAAGAAGTGGAGCCTGAGCCCTTGGTTCACCTCCCGTGCTGACCCAGCTGCTGCTCAGCAACAGGAGATGGCGGGTGACTCCCTGGAGCAGCAGAGTACGTCTGGTATCTTTCTTATCTGAGGGACAGTGAGTTGTGTGCACGTGTCAGCACAGCTGTACCAAAGGGTTCTGCTCAGTTTAGTGTCACAGAAGTGCTGGCATTGCTCCAAGGCAGCAAGAGAGAGTTCTGGGTGTTCCTGCTGCCTCTGAGGGCAGCTTAGACTGGCTGGAGTTTGCCTGGGCTTCCCTTCTCTCTCCCGAAGGCAGAAGCAGGGATTGTTCCTGGATCAGCAGAAGGCTGTGACTGCTTGAGTCCCAGCCACTGGCAGAAGCCCTGCTGAGATCAGTCTCTAGGAAAACACATCAAGCCCTTTGTGATTCTGCAGCACAACCCAATGAATCTGCTTCTTGCCCTTAACGGCTGCCAGTGCTGTGCTCTCAGATAAGATCTGGTAGGGTTGAGAAGAGAGCCCAGTGGATTCTGTGCCTGCCATCACCTGTTGGGACAAAAAGGGCACTGATCTGTGCCTGGGTGTGGCTGATCTCAAAGCCCATCCTGTTGTATCCTAAATGGGGGCAACAGCTTCTCTGGGGCTCAGGCTCACTCTGGCTTCTTCCCATCAGTACCTGTCAGTGCTCATGCTGGGGCTTTGCCAGCCTTGTTGGGGTCGCTGCCCTGCCCCTGAGGGCTGTGGGAATGCAGAGGCTGGAGCCTTCCTTAGCTGGGAGGGTCCCGCTGCTGCCCGGCTGCTGCAGCGCGGAGCTGCCTGAGGCTGCAGCCGCTTCTCTGGGCCGGCTTCTGCCTCGCACGGCCTGGACTCACAAGAGGGTCAGCATCTCCTCTGGACAGCTCTCTGTGTCACAGGGGCACCTGAGGAGCTCTGCTGTCCTCTGTGCCCGTGCCGGCCGTGCCGGGTTGGGAAGATGGGGACGTGTGCGGTGCCGAGAGGGCGAGTGCAATGGGAGCGACTGATCCGCGCTGTCAGGGTGAAGAGAAGTGGCGCGGTTCTTCACGCGGGGCACGGGCAAGGGCGTCTTTGGGTTCAGCCTGCTCATAAAGGGTGAGAGTCCTGATGCTGGAAGCCCCGTGGGGATTGTTTCTAGCATGAGCTGCTCTGGTTTACAAACGCAGAGTCATTCTTCTGGCAAACTGCTGCAAGGTGGAAAAGATGGGAACACTTGGCAATATTCCTCCTGTTCTGGACTTGGCATCTGTTCAGAGGAATTGATTCTAAATGTCCAGGTGCATTTAATCTTAGCAAGTAGGAAACCTTTTCTAAATCTCACAGTGTTTATTCCTAAGAAAACAAAGGCACTATTAGTTCCAGCTCTCCTTAATGTTTCTAGATGACAAACTTACTTGCCTAGGTAGGTATTCTCTTCTGGTCTCAGTCTCCTCTGAATGTATCTCCCTGTGCTTCCCTGTGTGCCTGCTGTCAAGAGGTTTCTCCCTTCAAAGGATGCTGGAAATCAGTCTCTGTGCCAGCCACTTGTGCTGTGGCCCTGCTGTTCTTTTCTTGTTGTTCCAGTTGCTGTTCCTGTTGTTGTTAGCCAGCTGTCCACTAAGGGAGGCTCAGAGCCCCAGACAGTGGGGCTGCCTTTTGTATCTCCTAGAAGGTGGGATCTCTGCTTTAAAGTGAACATCTTGCATTTTGTTTCCCTCAGGGAGAATGGTGAAGATGGAAAGTCCTATTCTAAAATACATTGAACTGGAAAATATTGGCAGTGGGTGAGTCCAAGCAATGTTAATGGTACAAAACTATGCATCAGGTGTTTTGCTGGTGGAATAGGTATCAAGTGTGAAGTCAGACAAACTGCAAATCTGTTCAGGCACTGGGCTTAGATTGTCAGTGCTTATCAGAATTTCTAGGTGTGCTCAGAAGGCGTTGTCAAAGACATCTTCATGCTTCCAGTGTCCTGCAGGCATTTACAGTAGAGATCTCCTGTGTGGGCTGGCTTTCACTGCAAGATCTAAATGGCTTCTCCTTTCTCTGCTTCTGTTTTGTTTCTAGGAGTTTTGGAGACGTTTATAGAGCACTCAACACTGCCACAGGAGGAGAGGTAAATATCAACAGCCCCTGCAGACTCTGCGGCACTCGAGGGCTTTCCCCTCTGGTGCAAGTTGTGGCTGGAGCTATGGGCAGAGCTGTGCTGAAAAGGCACAAGAAGCACAGACTGGTGCCAGCCCACAAAACACATTTGGGACTTTGTCCTCCTCAGCTGCCAGAAGGAAGGCATGGAGGGCAGCGGTTCCTTCCAGAGAAGGACGCGCTCACTCGCTCTCCATTGCTAAAACAAAGGTGGTGCCTGCGAGCACCTCACTGCTCTTTGGGGCTACAGCTTCAGAGTTCTGAATTCTCATTTCTGGCTGCCAGCAAATCCATCTCAAAGTTACTGGCAGATCCTTAGCCACCTGCAGTGCTGCACTTGGGAACTGCACATAGGGAGAGATCTGCAAGGCGTCCCTGAAAGCCATTAGCCCTGCCCATAGCCCAAGATGTATCCACACAGTATTAAGGCATAGATTACTTCTTCTGAATCCCAAACCAAGCAGCAGAGAGTGTGGTCAGAGGTTTGTGCGTGATAACTGAGACACTGCTGTTACCAAGTGGTCAAGGCAAAATGTCAGTGGCCCCACGTGTCCTGTAACTGGCTCCCAAGGGAGCAGAGAAATGGGCTGTTGGAATGTCAGTTCCTAATTACTGCAGTGCCTAATCACAAGGCAGTTTGGCACAGCTCAGCTGTGTCATTGCAAAATCACTCGCTCCATGTGCCTTGTGGTCTCGTGCCACCAACCTCTCAAATTACTGATTTTCAATGTCATTTTAGGTGGCCATCAAGAAAATACAGCTTCAAGGACTGAGGAAGAAGGAACTAAAAGTCAACGAACTCATGGTCATGAAGGTGAATAGAAATCCCAACCTGGTTAACTGTTTAGACAGGTGAGTTGTGCTTTTGTCCCATGAATGTTTGTTTACATATTGCAAACATGCAAGGTAAAATCCCCCTTTGGTCACTGGCAGAAAATAGAGCTGTAATTATTGGCTAATTATTATTGCTCTTTTCATCTCCAGTGGATGGGAAGAGATTGCATTTTGTCTGCATGAGTCTTCGCTGGCACATGTTATTTGAAAATTGTTCAAAAACCCGGATGATTTGTGTCTTACTAAATCAATGATCTCTATATTCACAGCCACCACTTTGTTTTAGAGCTTGATTTTTTTCAAGTGTCTTCTTATGTCCAGGTAAACTAACAAGGATTTCCCTTGGATTGTTGCCACTGGTTTTCATTGCTATGCATGCCAGGAAGATTAGGTGCTTTTTTCCAGAAAAACCATGCGTGACAGGTTTTTTATCTGGGCTGTTTCTAAACTGCACATTTTGCTTACTGCCCATCTAAGACATCTCCTTTTTTGCAGCTGTGCCTTTCTCCTTGAGACTGCACAGATGGCAAACAATGCACAGCCAAGAGGGAATGTCTATTCCTTTTTTTTGTCTTTGTCTCAAAGAGACCTGAAAAGAAGAATCAACCCTTCTTTTCCAAACAGCAACCTAGCCATGTACATTCATCTCCATGCCCTTGTTTCCTTCTTTCAGCTACCTTCTGGGTGAGGAATTGTCCCTGGTTATGGAGTACATGGATGGAGGCACTCTGAGCAATGTCATCAGCCAGACCTACCTGTCGGAAGATGAGATGGCAGCCATCAGTCGGGAGGTCAGCAATCCCATCTGTGTTTCCAGGGGCTTGGGCAGCATTGTCTGGGAAACAGGGGCTCAGAGCTGGAGTGATTTCCTGTGCCAAGCTTTGTTTCTGTGTTGCTGCTATTCTATGGGCAAGTAAAAGCATCTCAAGTGAAAGGCCTGCCAGTGCCCCTGCACTCCCTGTACTCAGTGACAGTACTCTTATCTCCTGCTGTTGTATTCTCACTCTGTCTCTTGTATTTGTATTTGTATTTGCTGTTCTCCACCTTGCCTCTCTAAATGTATGCCTGGAGTCTGTCTTCACTGCATTCCTTGCCAGTAAAAGCAAAGGAGCTGGTGGCAGGATATGAAATGACCACCAAAGAAAAAAGACTAATTTCTCACAGTCCTCAGCTGAAAAGGACAGTAGTGCAGCCAAAATGCTCTTTGCTTTCGGGAGGTGACTGGTGTGATACTTACACGCCTGTGCTGAGGCCAGCAAGAAAATCTTTTCCATGCAGCCTCCCACCCAAAAGTGATCCACTAAACACCAAAGGGAGGGACTTTTCATTTCAAAACCCCTCCTTTGTCCTCTGCATGGAAAAAGCACGTCCACTGCAGCAGGAGTCACCCTGGCTGGTTTGCAGGGGACAGCCTACAACAGCAGGTGCTGTTGCTCTTTCAAAAGCTGACGTGCCTTTCCTCAGAAAGGTCCTGCTCTGCAAGTGTTGGAGCAGCAAGCTCTTCCTCTCAGTGGCCATTACTCTTCTGCCATTACTCCCCATTCCCCTGGAGAGGGAATCTTTTAGATTCTTTCTTTCCTTTCTTTTGTGATGAAATCACATCACTCATTTTTGCCCTCCTCTTTCTGTTTTCTCTCTCAGTGCCTGCAGGGACTGGATTTTCTTCATTCAAACCACGTCATCCACCAAGATGTGAAGAGCAGCAACATCCTTCTCAAAACCAATGGCTCTGTCAAGCTGGGTCAGTATATTCTTGGTCAGGTGCAGTGTTCCAGGGATGTGGGTGTGGGGCAGCTTGGAGTGACTGCCAGCTCCCCAGAAATGGTGCTGGTGGCAGTGCAGGGACCCCTGCTGCGAGCTGAGGGCACAGTTGCAATGTGCACAGAGGTATAAGGAACCACAAGCAGTCAAGAGTGGCCTTGCTCTGTGTGTGTCCCTTCCAGACAGAGGGAGCTACATTTTAAAGCTTCAGGGGACTAAAGTCCACTGCTGTGAGCAGCGTTATAAAACCTGGGATTTTTTGGAAAGCCACAAGGAAATCGAGCATGGACAGTTCTCCAGGAGATCCAACAGCACATTGTTAGCCTGAGAGTGGGGAATTCTTTTGCTTGGTTTCCTAACTGGAGCTGGATTTCATGGTTTGTTGTTTTCTCCACAGCTGACTTTGGCCTCTTTGCTCAGCTCAGCCCTGAGCAGGGCAGATGGAGCTCCGTGGCCGGCGCTGCTGGGTGGCTGGCGCCTGAAGTGGTGACAGGTCAACCATGTGGCCCCAAAGTGGACATATGGTCTTTGGGAATCGTGGGCATCGAAATGGTGGAACGAGAAGTTCCTTCCTGGAATGCAACTCCTGTCTTGGTAAGGTGCAAATACTCACTGATCCCACTGTCTTTCTCACCTGTCCCGTGTTCTGTGTGCCATTGGACAAAATCCCATTGCCATCTGCTGGCACCACTTCCACCAAGGTCCCCTTCTAAAAATGCCCCTGCAGCACAGCAGCATCTGCTGTAGTTGTGGTTGTATCAGAAAGGGAAGTGGCAGTTCAGAAACCTAACCAGTTCAGAAACCTGCCATTTTGGCCTCCAGCCATGCCTGACATTTCCCACTTGTTTTTTGAACAATGTTGGAAGTCTGTTTCTGAAGGACAAGAATTTTTCAGTGGACAGAGGAGACATGTGATAAATATCCTGAGAAATAGAGGTTAGACCTTCCCAGTTTCAATTTTATAGAAAACATAGGAAAAAAGGAAAAAGAAAAGTAAACAAAAAAGGAAAAGAGAAAATAACATACTACCAAAGCAATGCCCAAGCAGTTCTGCTTGCTTTTTCATTTTTTAAATGCAGCTCTTCTCTTCCATTCTGTAGCATCTTTTCCAAATCCTGTGGTTGTTGAAACTTTCAGGCTTTCAAGTCATCTGTACATTGTTCAGTCACGTGTGTGGGTGGCCTGGATAAGTTTAGGATGTGTTTTTCTCCAACTGCAGTTAGAATTGTTTGCCAAACCCTTGGCTGATTCTTGGTACTTTAACAAGTTGATGAGCTTGCAGGCAGGTGCCTGGGCAGGGATCCAGCGTGGGCAGTTGACACCGGTGCTGTGTTTCTTTACCACAGGAGCAGGGCCATCCCTGGCCTGCACAGTTCTAATGACAGGGAGAGCTCCAGCTCCCCACCATGGCCAGTGGCTGAGCTCAGCTGGGAGTCAGGATAAAACCCTCTTTGTCACCTCTGGTGATGTGGGAAAAGGACAGGAAGCCGCATCAATTATTTGTACACAAGGGGAGTGCATTGCCATTTCTGGCTTTGAAATTCTCCTTTGGGTTAAAGAGGATAATAGCAAAGTCTCTTTGGTCACCATCTATTTCAGTGCCACGAGCACAGAATTATCAAGACAGTGGTGGGCATTTTTATGGAGACTCCAAGGCCTCTTGCCATTGTTATTTTTGTCTATTTGAGATGGATTCTGCAAGTTGAGGATTGAATAGTTCCAAGTCGGTGTCTTATGTTTCTAAACACCATCTTGCAAAAGCAGAATGAGCTCTCTCCCCCTGACTTGTCAGCGTGTTAGAGCTTGGTTCCACATGAATCACACTGGATAATCATCAGCTGATGTCTTGCCAATCTACACTGTAATTCCTTGGCCTGAGGAGTATCAGAAAGACCTGCTGAGCTCCACGGACACTGTCAGCTGCATGGAAGTGAGCATCCTTGGCCTTGCTGAAGAAACTGGAGCTCAGCTTAGGTTAGATGCTCTTGAGCAGGAGAAAGGCTGGAATCGTCAGGTGTTTCCAGAGGCCTGTGTGCCCAGAGGGACTGAGTTCTGGGGAGCAGCTGGATGTTTCTGCACATCATGGAAGGGGACTGCCAGACAGCTCAAGCCTCACCACAGGCAAACACTCCTCAGCTCTTCTCAGGCAACATTTGCTTTGGGTTTCAAGTTGTTCCCACTTGTCTGTCTGCGAAGATGCCCCTAAAACCACAAGGCAAGCCTCTCAGAAGTGGTGTTACATTTCCAGAAATGAAGAAAAGAATCCCAAACACAAGAAAGTTTCTAAGGCACTGGTTTTTAGAGAGGAACTTAACCCCCTGTGCAGTTTCTTCTCACTGGGAAACGTGCCTGAAATCTGGGCATGAGGGTTTAAAGGCCACAGAGTCTCTTCTGCTTCTTGTGCAGTGCTGCTGAAACACTCAGTGACCGTGTTTCTCTCCTAGCCCAAGCCACATTCTGCACATCACCAAGCCAGAGCCTGGTGATGTGGAGAGCCTGCCAAAACCTCCCATTTGTTTCCTGGCACTTTCTGGGATGGGCCTACCATTCATGCATTGACTTGAGTAGCCAACTGAGCAGAGGGTGATCATAAGGATGGAACCTCTCCTTCTGATTTGACCATGAAAAGTTTTTCTTTTCCATGTAAGGAAAGCAGAAATTTTCAGACTGCTGAGAGACAGAGCTGCAGGTGGCTCCTGTGTGTCCAAGCAGGTGTTTTCATGCCAGTACATTTGTGCATAGATCTTAATGTGTCTGTGTTGAAGATGAGATTCCAAAGATTTTATTTCCTTACTTGAGGAATACCCAGTGGATTTCCTTTCTTTTCTTCCAATTCCCATTCTTTTCAAGAACAAAGCAAAAAGATTGATTCATTTTGTTTTATGGCAGCTGTGCTTAAGGGACAAGAAGCACTGCAGAGATACTTTTCATATACTAACCCTTGGATAGAGTAGAGTTAGTATAGCAAAGTCCTTCTTCCAAAAAGCCTCTCAAGTTGGTATGAATCCTCAGGGAAGGAAATGTGATTGTGGTGATGTAGTTCCCACTAACCAGGTCAGTCAATGAAATCAGCTGCCAAGGCAAGATCTGTGGGATGTTGGCGAGTCTGTGGTTGCATCGGGGTTTGTGGTTTTGGTTGGTAAAGAAAAGTCATCTCTGGGTCTCTGCCAGGGCAGAAACTGCCACTGCAGAGTGGAGCTTAATCAGTGGGATCTGGGAGAGCAGTGGCAGATGGGAAAGAAGCAGGTGGAGCGTGGTGTCTCCTTTTTCCCCAGCCCCAACTCCTGATAGCCACAGGAGGAAGACAAAAGCTGAAGCAGCCCAACCTATTTTCATCCTGCCTGCGTGACTTCCTGAGCTGCTGCCTGCAGAGAGACGAGGCGCGGCGCTGGTCTGCCAAGGAGCTCCTGCAGGTAAAATGTGAAGGGGCTGCAGGTGAAACAGGCTCTGAGGGATGGGCTCCTCCTCCACTCAAGTCCAAGGCAGCAGATGAGCCCCCTTCCTCCTCACCTCCACTCTTGGTGCTCTTCAAATGAAAATGGTGAGGAATCCTAGACTGGGCTGGGCTGGCAGGGTCCTGTAAAGGTCCTCTGGTGCAAGTGTCCTGCAATGAGCAGGGGCATCTTTAAAGAGATCAGGTTGCTCAGAGCCCTTTGCCACCGGAGCTGGAATGGTTGCAGGGATGGGGCTCCTACAAGCTCTTGGGGCAAGCTGTGCCAGGGTCACACCGTGCTCGGAGTAAACAAGTTCTGATTAGATCCTATTTGTGTTAAAAAATATTCACCCCCATCCTTTTGTAACTGGCCCTGTTAAAAAAGATGTCGCCCACTTTCTTCAAAGCCACTCTGAAGTCTTGGAAAGTGGCAATAAAGTCTCCCTGGGGCCTGTTCTTCACAAAACTGAATAACCCCACATCTCTCTGCATTTCCTGAGTCAGAGAGGTCCTCTGGCTGTTTCTGTCACCTTCTTTTGTAATTTGATGGGGTGTTGAGTTTTATCTAATAGCAAAAGAATTGAAGTAGAGCAATGCAGGGTACAGAGACATGAAATGGTGATGGAGGAACCCAAGGAAGCCAGTCCCAGCCTAGGGGTCAGAGATTTGGCTGTGGGCAGGAGGGGCTGTGGGGGGCTCACTGTGAGCCTCTGAGGGGCCCTGGTTTGTGCCCCCCAGCCCACCCTCAGAGGTTTCTGCCATGCAAACAGGGACAGCTGGGAGGGACTTGTCCCAGCCCCATCTGCTTCCTGGCACGCTCAAGCAGACGGGAACTGTGCCAGGGTTACTGCCAGGCTGTGTGGCAGAGAGAGAACTGCAGGGCCCAGTGCCACTGGGCTGGCCCTGCTGGGAAGGAAGGAGCCATCCAGCACACGAGGGGCAGGGCATGGAACGGTAGACACTGCTTTCTCTCCCTGTGGGAATCAGCACAGTGCCTGTCTTTCAAAGAGAGGGACCAGTGTGAGGCTTTGGAGTTTCCTGAAAAGTTGAAACTCCAAGGACAGAAAGCACCATTTCTAGAGCACTGGCAGGGCAAAAATCTCAGCAAGTTGAGGACACCTGGATAAATGGATGAGTGGGATTCTGGGCCAGGTTTGCCTGTGATGGCAAAGTCCTGCACATAAAGTTGGAGGTGTAGATGGTCCCATTGGTCCTCTTCCTGCATCCTTCTAGGAGCCAGAGGAATCCTTTGAAGCACTGAGCTTGGAAAGTCATGGTCCATTGTTTTTTGTTGATTTGTTTTTTTTCCCTTTGGGCAGCATCCATTTGTAACATTTGCTGAGCCTGCGTCCAGCCTGGTGCCGCTGATTGTTTCAGTAAAGAAGAGGAGGGAGACAAGAATGTGACAATCACATCAGGACCATTTATTCCTCAACCAGTTTAGACTAGGATTGTAGGTTAGGATTAGGATTAGGATTAGGATTAGGATTAGGATTAGGATTAGGATTAGGATTAGGATTAGGATTAGGATTAGGATTAGGATTAGGATTAGGATTAGGGTTCAGGTTAGGATTAGGGTTCAGTTTAGGGTTAGGGTTAGGGTTAGGGTTAGAGTTAGAGTTAGAGTAGGATTGTCTAATAGGACTGCAGAGTAGGATTGGAAATGAATAAAGTTTCTAAAACCACACCTCACCTTGAAGATTCCCTTCCTTCTCACTCTGCGAATAAACTCAAAAATTCCTTCTGAATTGTCTGTTGTTTCTTAAAGGTGACACAGTGTCTTTGGCATGGTGTGAAAGTGGGGAAGGATGTTCTTCATTCATCCTCTCCAGACCACACTGCCTTTGGAATATGGCCCACTGGTCTGTTTTTGGCCAGCTTTGGTACTTCTGTTTGAGGCAGAAAGGGCAATGGCATTTGAAGGCAAAACCAAAAGAAGAATGAGGCAGCCCAAACACCCTGTGCAGATGCAGGCCTTCAGCTGTGACTGGAGAGCATTTGGGCTCCTGCCACTTGGATTTGGATGCCTAAATGCAATAATCTCTTTGTCTGGAGGAAAGCCTTGCTCAAGTGAGAAAGCAGAAAGATCAGAGAGGGTGCTCGGGAAGGTCTCCTGTGGGGCAGAGCTGTCAGCGCCTGTGAGGTGAGAGCGGGCCCGGCCTTGCCCGGGCTGGAGCCCCAGCAGAGGCCAGAGCAGCCTGAGCCCCGGCAGAGGCAGGCTGGAAGGAGGCCCTTGGAGCTGCAAGAGGCAGCAGCCGGGCCCTGGGTGCCTCTTCCTGGGAGCGGGCGAATCCTCCGCCCTCAGAGCCCAGGTGGCAGCTGGCTGCTGCCGAGGGGAAGCGCAGCCGTGCTGGGCACAGCCCGGCCTGGAGGCCATGGCCGTCTGGAGTGTGCCCAGGAGCAGAGAAAGGCCAAGGGCAGCCGTGGGCCGCTGGGCTGGCTGAGGATTCCTCCTCTTCTGCTGGCTGCCCTGCAACTCCTGGCAAAGGCCAGCAGTGTGTGCAGCACTCTGGGCACCGGGGGAGGGAGCCGGGCTGCTCGGCAGGCTGGAGCACAGGGCAGCTCCTTCAGGCCCGGCACTTGTGCCAGGGGAAGCGAGGCCAGCGTGAGGCAGGGACAGCTTGGCAGGGCCCATGTCGTAGGAAGGGGACCAGGACACCAGGTGGTTCATCACAGGTCCAATTTATTAAAGAAAGCATTGTTATGTTTGCCCAATTATCCCATCATAAAAAGGCCAAATAGTATTAAAAGTAGTAACAATTTTAATTAAATAGTTTAGAAAATATATAAACAAGGGATAATTTGGTTCAAATAATAGCGCATAAGCAAAAACAACCGCGGGGTATGGAGGGCAGGGTTCAATGACCCTTGCCACTTCGCGTACAAGCTTGCCAAGTGAAAGTCACCCCTGATATGCCATCTCCTCCTATTTTTGGTTCGTCACTTTTCTGTCTCCGCCTTCATTACCACCTTTATCACGCATGCGCCACCACTCGGTTTGGTGGTCGCACAAGTCTTTGAGGGTCGTCAATGATGAAGGCCCTGTAGTCTTCTTCGTTGTCCTTTAATTCACCTTTGGGTTACACCTGCGCACCAAGCCAGTACAATGTAAGCCAAGACTAACGTATCACTGCATCTACATATCAAGGCAATAAGTCCCTTAAAATTAGCATTTTCTTGGACCCAACCAGGTTCTTGGTCATTTTTAGCAACTGTATCTTCAGCTTCTTTCTTTCCTCCTGTCCTTGTGAACATCTGCTGGGAAGGGGGGGGTGGGTGGAGCCCCTCCTTTCCCTCTCTTCTTTGGCATTACAACTTTTAGCTATTAACTATTTTATTATTCTCAAATATTAATTACTGTATCAATATTGATTACTGTTTCAATTTTTATCAGCACAAATCATACCTATTTATCACAGCATCAAACACTTATACAGCAAATAATAAGCTTATGAATATTCTGTAAGCCAAGCAATCTATTGGTTAAACTATACCATGAACTCTTCCTCATTCTTTAGGGGTTACATCTCTCTTTTCTCATGTCTCTTTCACTATTTGTTATCCTACTGCAGCTAGGCCCAAGGACACGCTATCTCACAGGTGCAGGACGTGGAATTAGCCACGGCTTTGTACTTTTCCAGTCTCTAGCAGCTAAATTCCCAACATCTCCCCTGTTTTTATTTTTTATGAAAGGCAAAATTCTATGGGCTAACTGTGTCACACTCTTTACAACACAAAAATCAGCAATTCTAACAGCTAAACAGTATTCTCATCTAGCAAGGTTTCTCTCTTATAAGGGATCTAAGCTAGGGAAACAAACCGAAAAGGCTGTCACTATTTATAGGATATACTATACGATAGATACACGAGGGATTCTATATGGTACAAGGCTCAAACAAAACTCAGGTGTGCTAATACAACCTACAAAAGTAAGCTAAAGGAGTAACATGTGCACAGATTTCATCTGCGTCGTTGGCTTTCTATTCTCAAACAGCAGATATACTTCAAACAGGAACAGCTTTACTCACAAATGTTTCTGATTGTCTCTTTTAACTAGAGTTTCTCTGATGTTCACAACAACACTTTGCACACAAGTCATAAAATAAACGCTTATCATAAAAACATAAATCTGTCTAACATTACTTAAACTTAATAACACCTAAACTTAAAATACTTAAACTTAATAGTACTTAACATTACTTAAACTTACCTTTACTTAAACTTAACAGATTTTTAAATCAACAGAACTTACATGTAAAATCACTTAAATCTAACAAAACTTTTACAAAACTTAACTGACTTTAAATTCTAAATAACTTAAACCTAATATAATTTAAACAGAATCTAGCTTTACTTAAACTTAATAACACTTAATAGATAATTTAACTTTAACTACTTAACAACAGATAAAACTTACTATAGAAATAGAATATAGCATTTACTATAACTTACTTACAGGCCTGATTCTAAAATACCAAGCTAAAAAAACTTTCTTCACGTGTTTGCTGCAGGATTTTTATACTTGAATGCATTTAAACTTAAGAAATTTGTTCAAGGTATACCTGTGAAAAAATTCTTTTGAATTCAGTGCTTGCTTTTATATCTATCACATCTAAACCAAGCCTAAAAAATACAAAAAACACACTCATTACCTTTTACTTCTACAATCACTTTAACACATCTTTAACAATTTTAAATTTTTCAAAATATAATTTTAGAGTCTGATGTTTCACTGACTGAGTTATTTGGGCTTCTGATATTTAAAGTCTCTTTTACAGTCTCTGCTAGGAAGAACAAAAAGTCTTTTTAACTTGGGTGAGAAACGCTGCCGCAACGGTCCTTGGTGTCGTTTGTTTATTTTCACTGGTCTCTTAATTGCAGTAGGAATCTTTCTTTTGTTGACAAGAGTCACATTTATTATGCTGTTAGGTCTCACACTGAAGCTTTTGCCAGCTGCGGGGCGGAGGGAGAGTGCTCCCGCTGGAAGAAGTGCTCCGGTCCCGCGGCGCTTGTGTCGGAGGGGGCGAACCCTCCTGTGGCTGCCGTCGCTCCCACCGCTGCGCCCATGCGGAGTTCGGAGCGGCACAGCCCTGCAGCCGCCCTGAGCCACGGCTGCTGCTGTGCACTCAGAGACATGCTGAAGTGTATTGTATATCACCCACCATGGCTTGCTCGGTTTCTTTGCTGACTTATCATCTTCTAACACTGCTTCCCACAGTATATCCCCAGATTTCCTCCATTCTGAGAGTTCATGTGGGTTAAGGAAAGTTTCTTCAGCGTATCCAAAGGCTAATAACAAATCTATCCCCTTTTCCCTCGCCATTCTAGATACGCGGCGGATAACTTATATGCTGCTTGCCTTTTCATACCTCTTTCGTGAGCGCTCTTGCAGCTTTCCAGGCTCCGGCAGCACGTATGGCTCAGGTCACCAATGTGAACCCCGAGCATGCTTCAAAATTCTGGCACCTATGATTTAAAATATATTACATTGTTTTCATTTACAGAATACACCCTGTGGGAAGAGGGATGGAAGTGTTTATTATGCTAATAGCAATGAGTATGCTAATAATGAGGCAAGGGCGGAATTGACAATCAACCATCTAGCTGGAGAAGGACAACACAGCCTACCAGATGATCAAGCAGCATGTATCCCCAGAGAAGTATTGGATGATATCAAAGAGATGGCTTTGCAAGTTTTAATCCAGGTATTGGATGGTGGCATCCCAAATTTGGACTTCCTTGGGTGGCTGCAGCTAAAGCTTTGGGACAATCAGACCATCTTGGGTGCCTGTTAAGTAAGCAAACCCATGCTACCTCCCTCACACTGAGTGGCCTGCTCTCAGACATAGAGACCATCAGACATGCTACCTTGCAGAACAGCGATAGAGTTTTTACGCTGGGCACATGGGAATGGCTGTGTAGACTCTGAGGGCATGTGTTGCATGAACCTCTCCAGCCACAGCGAATCAATCCACAAGAGCATTCAAGTACTGAATGAAGAGTTCCAGAACCTTCAAGTGGAAAACAAAGACTGGTTCAATGAACTCTTCCAATCCAAGGGATAAAAGGGTTGGATGATGTCTATCTAAAACAGGACATTTAATTTTCCTAGTTGTTGTTGTATTGTTAATTGTCTCATGTTTGTTTAGATGCTTTTAGAAAGTCTTACAAAATTCTTTCAGTTTTGTCTTTGTTGTAAAACAGAAAGCGGGAAGATACCCAACACAGGCTCCTCATGGACTCATTGGAGGAGAGAACTGGAGGTCCGGAAGGCACAAAAACCTCTCAGACACTCAATTTTGGAAGGAAATTCCTTAAAAGTACCTAAAAGTATACCTAAATCCATAAAGTACCTTAAAAACCTTGAGTATCTCAAGCCATTAATGAGCCCCACTACATGTCAGTGCAAAGCTCTCAAGGGACTCTTTAAACCAGATAATTGGGGCCATGATTGTAAAACCTCTCACACAGTGTGTATCAAAAGGGAAACACCAAGTACCTTAAAATAACTGAAGTACCCTGTAGTATTAATGAGCCCCACTGAGTGTTGTTACTGACAAAGCCTCTCCAGGGAATAATTACTGCAGATAATTGGAGGCCATGATTGCACAAACCTCTCAGAGACTCCAAGGCAAAAACCAAACCCAAAGTTCTTTGAAAAACCCTGCAGTCCCTACAGGGAGCATGAAGGAGCCCCCAGGGCCATTGCTGAGCAAGGCTCCCCAGGGACTCCTTCCAGCAGATCCTTGAGGCCACTGGGATGTGGGCTAGGGGGGGATGCTGAGGGCAGGACAAGGGGCTGACAGTGCCCAGCCTGGCTGGGGCTGTGCCAGGAGGCCCCAGGGCCTCAGGACAAGGTGTCTCCTCCCAGCCCTTATTGGCACAGACCCAACTGTGCCTCAAGGCACCAAGACTTGGCTTCTCTTTGTCCCCACCTGTCATCACTGCCTCCAGTTCCCTGCTCTGCCTGGGGCCTGGGGACACTTTCTCAGTTGTGCTCCTCAGTGGGACCCATTAAAAGTCCAAGAAACTTTGGAGTTGGATTCTGACTTGGACTTCTGGAGAGGTTTCTTCAGCTCCCTCTCAGGGAATGATGTTCAGGGTCTGAGCACAAAGCCCCAGAGGCTCATTAATGTCCTTGTGCTGTGTCTGTGCTGCTGAGCTGGGCTGGGCTCCTGGCACAGAGGCAGCTCCTGGTAACCAAGAGGAGCTTCAAAAGCACATTTCTCTTGATGAGCAGCTCTTCTCCCAGCCCTTCTGGGCTGGGGCACTGCCTGCAACCACCCCAGGCACAGCACAGAGGCACAGAGAGCTTCAATCAGTCAGGGCTGGGAAGGTGCTGAGAAGTGCCTGGGGCAGAATCACTGCCAGCCCTTTGGCACAGGAACCTCTGGCTGCAGGACAATGCAGCTGCAGCTCCTGGAGCCATCTCCTAAAGCTGGACCATCCCAATGCCTACAGACCCTGTGAGTACATTCTCTGATTGTCTCTTGTGCAGAGCAGCCAGGGGTGCCCAGGGCTGTCGTGCAGAGCAGGGTCCTGCAGCCCAGGGTGCTTTACTGGGGCAGGGACTCTGCTGCCTGCCGGGGACTCTGCTGCCTGCCAGGGGTAGCTCTCAGCCAGCCCTGGCAGCTGCTCCCAGCATGGGGGGACGAGGTCTGGGTGGGAGGAGACAGCTGGTCAGGCTTGGAATTGTTTTCTTGGTGTGGCGAGGATGCTGCATTGTTCAGGACTGCTCCCAGCATGACATTTAACTGTAGAATATTTCCAAGTAGGTTATACAGGGAGCACAGCAAGGCTGGGGATGCATAAATTGGAAAATCTTGCTTTTTTAATCTACTGCTTTCTGTTGCCAGGATGAAAAATTGCACATTGATATGAATTTCTCAGTTAAGGTTCAGAAAAAGAAAATAGCTTTTTCTCAGATGTTACTAAGCCCGGCAGTGACAGAAACCTGCACAGGGCCCCTTAGAAGCTGCATCAGTTTTGTTTTTCAGCCTCCTCAGTGTTGCTCTGACAGAGCCATCAGGGCCTGGAGAGCCAGAGCTGCCCCCGGGAAGTGCCAGAACTGGGAGGGTTCTGCAGGGCAGAGCTGAGCCCCCAGGGCTGGGCTGGGCTCTGGCAGCACTGGCAGGGCCCAGCCCTGGGCACAGAGAAGCAGCTGCTGGCAGGGACAGCTCCAGGCAGCAGAGCCCTGGGCAGGCAGCGGGGGGAAAGTGCCCCCAGGCTGTGCTGGGATATTTAAAGTCCTCTCCAAACCCAACTATTCCATGATTACTTTTCTTACAGATCCCCATGCCAAGACACAGAAAATGTCCAACAGCAGCTCCATCAGGCACTTCCTCCTGCTGGCATTGGCAGACACGCGGCAGCTGCAGCTCCTGCACTTCTGCCTCTTGCTGGGCATCTCCCTGGCTGCCCTCCTGGCCAACGGCCTCATCATCTGCGCTGTAGCCTGCGGCCACCACCTGCACACGCCCATGTTCTTCTTCCTGCTCAACCTGGCCCTCAGTGACCTGGGCTCCATCTGCACCACTGTCCCCAAAGCCATGCACAATTCCCTCTAGGACACCAGGAACATCTCCTACACAGGATGTGCTGCACAGGTCTTTTTCTTTGTGTTCTTCATCTCAGCAGAGCTTTCCCTTCTGATCATCATGTGCTACGACCGCTACGTGTCCATCTGCAAACCCCTGCACTACGGGACCCTCCTGGGCAGCAGAGCTTGTGTCCACATGGCAGCAGCTGCCTGGGCCAGTGCCTTCCTCAATGCTCTGCTGCACACAGCCAATACATTTTCCCTGGCCCTGTGCCATGGCAATGCCCTGGGCCAGTTCTTCTGTGAAATCCCACAGATCCTCAAACTCTCCTGTTCCAAATCCTACCTCAGGGAACTTGGTCTTCTTGCTGTTACTGTCTGTTTGGTATTTGGTTGTTTTGTGTTCATTGTTTTCTCCTATGTGCAGATCTTCAGGGCTGTGCTGAGGATCCCCTCTGAGGAGGGACGGTACAAAGCCTTTTCCACCTGCCTCCCTCACCTGGGTGTTGTTTCCCTGTTTGTCAGCACTTCCACATTTGCTTACCTGAAGCCCCCCTCCATCTCCTCCCCACCCCTCAATCTGGCCCTGTCAGGTCTGTACTCAGTGATGCCTCCAGCCCTGAACCCGCTCATCTACAGCCTGAGGAACCAGGAGCTCAAGGCTGAAGTGTGGAGACTGATGACTGGATGCTTTCAGGAACATAAAATTGATGGCCAATTGCTGCAAACCACTTGTAATATAAGTTATCTTATTGTTGGTTTGATTGTAGGTTTTTTTTTTCCTTTATATTAGTTTTCTCATATTGTCCACAAATATATGTCTTTGTTTGTGCCATTTCTCATTTTGTTTCTCTCCAACTTCCCTGTGGCCACAGACTGTGTCAATGAGGGGCTGCGCTCTTGGTGACTTTAAAGGAAATAAAGGATGTCCCAACAGAGTTTTCTGCAGAGATGCCCTTTTGTTGCCTTCTCTGGAGCTGCAGCAGCAATGTCTGTGTGAAGAGCTGGGGCGGATCAGTGCTGGCCCAGCAGCTGTGCCCAGCAGCAGCAGCACTTGGTGTTGCCAGTGCTGCTGCCATGGCCCTGCCCCGCTGCCCTGGTGGCCCTGGTGTTGCTGCAGGGCCTGAGTGCTCTCGGGGCCGGGCACAGCCCTGGGGGTGGCAGTGTCAGGGCTGCAGCAGGGACAGGCCAAGTAATATAAATAATTTTTAATATAAATCATCTTGGATAGTTCTTTTGGATTTGTCCTTTTTTTCCCCTGTGTTTTAGTTTTTATTATTGTCCACAAAGTAAAACCATTGCTTGTGCCATTTCTCATTTTGTTTCTCTGCACCTTCCCTGTGTCCACAGACTGTATTTTTCAATGAGGGGCTGTGCTCTTGGTGTCTTTAAAGGAGTTAAATGATCTCCCAGCGAAGTTTTCTGCAGTGATCCCCTTGTGTTCCCTTCTCTGGAGCTGCAGCAGCACTGTCTGAGTGCAGAGCATGGGCCAGATCAGTGCTGAGTCCATCAGCTCTGATTCTGCTGGCCGCACCATTCCTGATCCAGGCCAGGAGCCATTGGCCTTCTTGGCCACCTGGGCACACTGCTGCCTCATGCCCAGCCCAGTGCCCCAGGTCCCTTTCTGTCTGGATGCTCTCCAGCCACTCTGTCCCCAGCCTGTAGCACTGCAGGGGTTGTTGTGGCCAAAGTGCAGGACCCGGCACTTGGACTTGTTCAACCTCACCTTGTTGGATTTGCGCCCTGGATCCAGCCTGTCCAGGTCCCTCTGCAGAACCCTCCTACCTCCAGCAGATCCACATTCACACCCAGCTTAGTGCCATCTGCAAATTTGCTGTTGCTGGACTCAGTCCCCTCATGCAGATCATCAGTGCAGATACTGAAATCCACACTGGCTGGCTCTGATCCCTCGGCCATCCTGTGGGTGCCCTGGGATGGCACTCAGGGTGATCTGTTCCGTAACCTTGCTGGGCACCCAGGTCAGGCTGACAGGCCTGGAGTTGCCCAGCTCCTCCTTCCAGCCCTTCTTGGGGATGGGCTCACACTGGCACCTCCAGTCCTCTGGGACCTCCCTGCTGAGCCAGCACTGATGGTAAATGATGGAGAGCAGCTTGGGGAGCTCATCCACCAGTGCCCTCATCCCTCTGGGATGGATCCCATCTGCTCCCAGAGCCACCTGTGAGCATCTGAGGGGCTCAGCAGGTCCCCAGCTTTTTCCTCCTGGATTACAGGGTGGCTGTTCTTCTCCCTGTGCCCAACTATCAGCTCAGGAGAACACTTTTCTTGAGGTAAACCTGTCCTAATATTGAAAATTGAGACAAAGAAGGTGTTAAGTAGGTCAGCCTTTTCCTTATCTTTAGTTACTATATTCTCCACTGCATCCAATAAAGAATAGAGGTTCTCCTTATCCCTCCCTTTGGTTTAATTTTTTTTATAAAAATATTTTGCATTTATTTACAGAAGCTGCCAGGTTAAGTTCTCATTGAGCTTTCATGTCTCAGCTTTTCTTTCTGCTTAACCTAGCAAGATCCTTAAACATTTCTTAAGTTGCCTGACCTTCTGTCCAAAGTTGATGCTCTCTCTTTTTTCCCCTGAGTTCTTACAAAAGCTTCATGACCAGCCAGGCCAGTCATTTTCCTCAATCACTCATCTTTTGCCACACTGGGACAGGCTGCTCCTTCCCCCTTAAGATTACTTCCTTGAAATGTGTCCATCCTTCCTGGACCCCTTGGTTTTTAAGGGCTGATTCTCTTTAAAAAAATCAGTACCTGATTTGGTACTCCCCAAATCGGCATCCTAAACAGGCCAAAGTCTGCCCTTCCTAATTCCAGTGTAGAAGTTTTGTTGCTGCCCCTCCTTCTTTCCCAGAACATTGAAAACTTGATTATTTCATGGTCACTGTGCCCCAGGCAACCTCTGAGCCCAACATCTGCCACCAGCCCTTCTCTGTTTGTGAACAGCAGCAGACAGAGCTTTCCTTGGCAGTGGGAGTGTTACCAAAAATTTGGAAAAACAGAAAACTCCTTAACACCAATGCAGCATTAAGAAGCAGCATTCTTTATTCAGCTGGATGCATGGGGGATAGTTCCTCCCAAAGCTGTGCATGCTGAGTGCAGGAAAGCTTCTGTTTATTTTCTGTATTTTGCACATTTATTCATTGATTGTCCTAAACAAAACCTATATATGATAATCATTTCCCCAAAATCATTCACATATTTCCCCTCCCTTCACCTATGTGTTCTTCTATCCTGGGGTGGTCTCTGGTGGTCGTGGACCCCAATGTTCTGGTGGGCCTTGCTGAGCTAGCAGGAAACTGAGGCTGGTGGACATCCAGTTCCCCTTCTCACACAATGGGCATTTTGTGGTTTCCATAGGCCTGGGGCTTTGGAGAAAAAGCTCCAGGTGTCAACTCACCTGGTGGAGACAATATATCATCTGGTAACATGAGGTCACAGATGAGGCTATGACATCACAGAGTGGGTTAGGTAAGGTGTTTGAGCAGCTATGACATCATATACTGCCTCTGTGACAGGGCAGAGGTCTGACATTCCAGAGCCGACTGTGACATCACAGATTTGGCTGTAACATCAGAGACCAGCTGTGTGACATTAGAGAATGGGCTGTGCCATCACAGAGCAGGCTGTGACATCCCAGAGGGGCTGTGTGACATCCCAGCAGGGCTTGTCAGGTCACTGGGATGGTCACTCAGCCCCAGCTCCCTCTCACAGTTTCTCCCAACAAGTCCAACCCTGTCCATGCCCAGCAGGGTCCCTGTCCCCCGACATCCCCCCGGCCCACCTGGAGCCACAGCCTCCACCAAAAGATGTTCCACAGGATCCACCCCAGAGCCTGACAGGGGAACAAGGGGCCAGGGCTGTGTGACCAGGACATCATGGACGGGGATTATCCAGGTCACTGTGGCCTGGATTGGGTTGCCCAGGGCAGGAAAGATGTCTGGCAGCTGGAGCAGGGTCTGGGAAGGGCCTCCAAGGTGGTACTGGAGCCATTGGGCCGTGAGCAGAGGCTGAAGGAGCTGGGCTTGTCCAGCCCAGAGCAGGGAAGGCTGAGGGGCTCCTCATGCCAGCCTGGCAGTGTCAGAGACGAGGGGATGGAGAACACAGAGCCAGGCTCTTCACAGGGAGGCCTGGTGGGAGACAAAAGCCAATGGGTGGAAGGGGAAAGAGGGGAGATCAGCCTGGGCATGAGGAGATGAAATGAGTCAGGCTGGTTTCAGCATTTCCTCAACAGCAAGAGCAGGCTTACCTCCCTTCTCCATCCACCACTGACAGCTTGGCAAATCAGGAATTGTTGGAGCTGTTTTGCACCCACTCCAGGACGAGCATCCTGATACAAGAACTTAATTGTTCTTTTGTCTGAAATTAATTTTAGTATGGAAATCACCTGTGAATGGTGGACTCATCAGATGCTGCTGGAACGTTGCACATATCTCAGGGAGGATTGTGATTGTTATGAAATGGTGTCCTGTTCAACTGGGGCCTGTTTGCCATGAAGAGAAATTTTCTGTGCCTCTGCGTGTCACCAGTTCCACAGCCCCCAAAAGACACAAACGTGATGAGTTCTGGTTCCCACTCCAGTGGTAGCACTTGGACCTCCCTCCATAGCCAGAGCAGAGCTCCCTTATCCCACAAAGTCCCTGGCAATGCAGGGATGAAGGAAACAGGACAGGCTGTGGGGATCAGGGGCAGGGTAGGGCCAGGGATTTGGGGTGGTTGTAAGCCCAGGGTAGGACCCGGCCCTTGGCTTTGGTGAACCTCATCCAATTGTCCTGGGCCCATGGCTCCATCCTGTCCAGATCTATCTGCAGAGCTTCCTGCCCTCCAGCACAGCCACACTCCCCCCCAGCTTGGGCTCACCTGGGAACTGACTGAGGGTACTCTCAATGGCCTCATCCAGATCAGCAATAAAGAGATTGAACTGACCTAACCCTAGTTCTGAGCCCTTGGGACACCCCTGGATGTGACTCCATTCCTCAGCTGCTCTGAGTGCCAGTGGTTGGATGAGGGAAATGGTGGGGAGGAGATAGAGACAAAGTATGATTGATTGTCAGCCATGAAGGGTCTGGATTTTCATATCTGTTCAAACTGCATGAAGAGGTGCTGGGGGTCAATATCAATTGGACATTGCTGATATCAATCTATGAGCAAAATAAGAAAACAGGAAAAAACAATTCTCTCTGCATTGTTTTAAATACAGTATATTCACATTAAATAGACTTCTGTAATCTGTCTAATTAACCAAAAAGCAAAAAAATTTTATTATTTCCAAGGGTATTTCTTGTTCAGGTGTGTTTGGAACAAATATTTATTAGCCTTTTACATTGAATTTCTGAACGGAAGACCTCAAGAAAAAAGAGGCCTCTGGAGAAATAAAATTCATCATCAACCTCCAAGTGGCTGAGAACCCATCCCCATCAGGGCAGAAATGAACAGAAATGGGCACAGCTTTTTGGCTGCCCCAGCTTTGGCATGGGCCCTGGGCCTGGAGCAGGAGCAGCTCTTGAGGGCCCCAAGGCCGGGGCTCTTGTGCTGCCCTGGGCAGATGGGATGGCAGCAGGGGCTGCAGAGCTCTCAGCACCTCAGTCTGAGGGGAGCAGGGCAGCCAGGGAGCCTCCTTTGGCCTTGGCCAAGCACCTTCACCCATGGCTGGCGCTGAGTCCTGTGGCAGCTGCAGCTGCTGCTGTGCCCTTGCCAGGGGCTGAGGCCATGGGGCAGTGCCCAGAGCAGCCTGGCCTGAGCAGAGCTGTGGGGCCAGAGCCGGCTGGGCTGTGCTGGTCTGGGGAGAGGCCCTTGGTGCTGCCCAGAGCTCAGGGCAGCTGGCAGAGCTTGCAGTGAGCTGGGCTGGGCTCAGAGAGCCTGGCCCAGAAACCATCAGTGTCCATCCCAGCCTGGCTGAGAGTGCAGGGGCAGGACTCAGGCCAGGCCTTGTGGGGCAGGGCCAGCGCCTGTGCAAGGCATTGCAAACAGGCAAGTGGCCCAGAGAGGAGGCTGCTCTGTGCCCTTGGTGGCATGGACAGAGCAGGGAGGGGGCCCAGGACATTTGTCAGCGCCAGCCTCTGTGCCCATGCATTGGCAGCCCTGGCTGCTGTGGCCAGCTTTGGCCTGGGCTGAGTTTGGCTGTGGCCCAGCTCCATCCTCCTGTCGGGTTCAGGGCCTGTTCCCAGCCATGGCCAGCCTCTCTGCTGGCCCAGAGTCCCGCAGAGCCCGGGGCAGGGCTGTCTGTGCCAGCCTCATAGGTGCCAGGGGCTCTGCAGGAGCTGGCAGAGGCTGCCCAGCAGGGAGGCCATGGGGCACAGAGCCCCAAGGCTGCTGTGGGCACCACGGCACAGGGGCCATTCCTGGCCTGGGCTGGGCCTGCACAGGGGCTTGGCCACCATGGCTGGGCCATCACAGGGCCACAAAGGGGCCACGCAGCCTCTGCTGGGGCAGACAGCAAGGCCAGGCACACACAAGCAATTGCTGAGCATGGTCTGCGCTGGCCAGGCCTGACTGTGCCAAAGGCAGAGCTCAGCTGCCCTTGGGGGCTGCAGCAACAGTCCTGAGCCCAAAGAGCCTCCATGGCTGTGCTGGAGACCAAGGCTGCAGCAGGGAAATGCAGGGCTGCTGCGGGATGGGGAGGACATTGAATTCCAGCACACACCTCAGCTCTCTGATGATCCCGGCACCATGCTGGGCCCTGTTTCAGACTGGAGCAGAGCAGATGTTGATGGGACAGGAGCCCTGCGGGGCTGTCTGGGCCCTGCAGCTTGCAAGGTTCTCTGCTCTCCCTCAGGTGCTCTTGGAGAGATACAATCCCAGCTGGGTACCTCAGGGTACAAGTGGCCCTGCCTTTTCACGGGCACACAGCTGATGTCTGCCTGGAAAGGGGCACAGGTTTTAATACCTGTTAGTTTCATCATATACAGGCACAACTTTATCATCTGAGTCATTTCAGTATTGTTAAGAAATGGCAAAGTTTTCCCACCAGGAACGGGGTTTTCCTGGAGGTGTACAGATAGGTGTACAGATAGCAGAAGAAGAAGTACTGATCTTGCTTTCTACTGGTGTCACCAGTATCAATTCTATTATATAAATCTCTGTTTTCCATTTGGGGTTTCAAGCTTGAAATGGCCATGTCTAAGGACATCTCTTCACTAGACGAGCTGGATATTTATGCTTCCCATTGCTCCCAGATTTCCTCATCCAGATGCTTTCTGGTCATGCCTCTCAACTGACTGGCTTCATGCTTTGAGCTGCAGGAAGTTGCCCAATCATTCTGAAGTGCAAATAAATATATCAATAATCAACATCTTTATTGTGTTTATATCTATCACAGAACTGCGTTTTCTTATGTCTTTGTCTGAAACTCTTCCTGTACAGAAATCCCTTGAGGATGGTGGACATGTCAGATGCTGCTGGGACATCATGGAGAACTCTGTTTGCTGCAATGTTAAACTGTATCCTGTTCAAATTGTGGTTTTTTGGCAAGAAACCCTTCTGTGCCTCTGAATGTCACCAGTCACTGAGCCCAAAGGACACAAACCTGATAAGCTGTGGTTCCCACTGCAGGGGCTCTGCACAGGAGAGCTCTTCATCCCCTTTCATTTTTTTTCCTCCCTGTGGGCATGGAGGGAGCTCCTGACTTCAGCCTGTGACTTGTGTGTGCAAAGAGAAAATCTGGGCAGAATTGGGGCAGGGAGGGTATGGGGAGACCTTGAGATCTGTGCTGGGCACAGAAGGTGTTTTCCATTGCTCTGAGATGTCTGCTGTGCAAAGTGGATTTAATATCCAGCAGAGGAATGACTTTTGCATTTGATGGAGCTGTGCCTTCCCTTGGCTTTGTTGGCTGACAAGAAATGAACAGCCCTCTGTGTCTTGGGCAGCTCCTTCTCCAAGGAAAGCAGGTGGGAGTTGGAGCCAAGGAGCTGAAAGCTGTAGGTGCAGCCTGGGCTGGAGGGAGGTCAGATTTGCACAAGGCTGCTCTGAGTGCCAGGGCTTGGATGGGGAAATGGTGGGGTGGGGGTAGGGACAGAGTCTGATTCACTGTCAGCCATGAAGGGTCTTGATTTTCATATCCATTCAAACTGCATGAGGAGGTACTTGGATTCAGTGTCAGCTGGAGATAGCACGTATCAATAAATTGACAGGGAAAAACCCCTAAATTTGGCCTAAGTAATCTTTTCTCACTGTATTTTTAAATAGAATCTATTCACCTTGAATAGACTCCTGGAATTCATCTAATTAACCACAAAAGATTTGAAAATTAAACTCAAATGATTCCCAGAGGCTTGGCTTGTTCAGGTGTTCTGAATGGTAATGAGCCCTGGGACACTGAATTCCTGCACTCAAGAGCTGAAGGCTGAACAAGCCTCTGGAGCAGGAAAATTCAGCAGCAGCCTCCAAGTTGCTGAGGATGTCAGCAGCCCCCACTGAGGCCATCCCTGCCCAGAGACCGTGGGGGAATCGGCAGACAAGGAGAGCGTCCCTGGGGCCGGGGCAGCACATCTCAGAGGCAGCAGTGGCTCCAGCTGGGAAATGGAGTGTGGAATGTGGCTGGGAAAGCCCTGCCTGGGCTGTGCCAAGCAGGACACACAAGCCCTGACTCCCATTCCCCAAAAAACTCTCTCAAGGAGACATTTAAAAGGAATTACAATTGTTTGTGTCCTCTGAGTAGGATATACTGGAGAAATACCAGCAAGAGATTTTCAGGACCCCAAAACAACAAAACAGACTTTGCTGGCAACTTTACAAAATGAGAGAAATTTTAGCAACTGGTTTAAAACAACAATCAATCAACACAGAAACACTTATAGCACTGACTTGGCCCATTCAACTTCACAAACTCTAAGCTATTTGAATTTTACACTACTCAAATTTACAAAAGGACAGAAATAGAAGGAAATGACAGAAAGAGGGAAAGGCAAAAAAACACAGAGGAGCACAAACAGAGATACCAACTCATGGATTCCAGCACATTTCAGATGGAAATTCCAAGAGGAGGTAGGGTCAAGATGTGTACTTGCCTTGTGATAAGCCTTAAATACCCCTTGGTCTTCCTGGGCCCTTCCCCCAGGTGGGACTTGGGCTCATTTGGTCCCTCAGGAGCTGGGCTGGGGCTGCAGAGGTGGCTGTGGAGCATTGCCTGTGCTGTGCCAGGGACTGGCCAACACTTCTGGGCTGGGATAGAGGCTCTGGGGGGATTGGGGTTCCAGGACAGGGCAAGGCTGGGGTTCCAGGACAGGGCAAGGCTGGACCTGCCCCTTCCTCCCTCCCCACCCCTGACAAAATGTTTTCAGCCAACAATCTCCAGTCTCTCACAACAGGGAATGTTGGAGGTGAAATCCCAATCTTGGACATGGGCACCTGGACTAGAAGGACAGTTCTTTCCCAAAGGAAGGAAAGCACAGAGCCTTCCCCAGAGTTTTGGGGACAGATGAAAGGTGACCCTTGTGAAACCATTACCAGCCAGATTTGTCCTGACAATCTTCCTATTGGAACAATCTCTGGATATATGGAACTTTTGAGGTGAAATCCCAATTCTGGCCATGGGTGTCTGGAGGAGAAGGCCAGTTCTTTTCCATGAGAAGGAAAGCACAGAGCCCCAGTGTTTCAATAGCAGATGAGGAGACTCTCAATGTGCCAAGGTCATCTGGACCAGTCAGGCACAATTGCCTGTTGATTACAAGAAGACCTGCAGTGTCACAATGGACCCTTGGTTTAATGAAGTCCAGCATTGTCACAGTGGCCCCTAGGTTTCATAAGGCCCAGTGGTGTCACAATGGTCCCAACGAATCCATGAGGCTTTGCAGTGTCACAATGGTCTCGGTAGCTCTCCAGGCCCCACAATATCACGTGACTCCTCTGTTCCATGAGCCCTGAAATGTCACAATGGTCCTTTGGACCCTGGGATTTTCTAGTGTCACAATGTTCTCCTTTGGGTCAACAGTGTCACAATGGACCAATTATAACACGAGGCCCCACAATGTCACAATGGTTGGTTCCATGCAGCCCTGCAGTGTCACAAAGGCCTCTTGGATTCACAAGGCCCCACAGTATCACAATGGTCCTCTTGGTTCTGTAAGGAACCCCAGGGTCACAATGGTCTCACTGGTTCCATGAGGGTCCACAGAGTCATGGTGGACCCTTGGTTTGACGGGGCCTGCCAGTGTCACAATGATCCCTACATTCATGGACCACACAGTATCACTACAATTCCCTTGGTTCCATGAGGCCCAGCAATGTCACAGTGGTCTCCATGATTCCATGAGGCCCCACAGTGTCACAATGGTCCCTTGGTCTCACAGGGCCCCACAGTGTCACAATGGTCCCTTGGTCTCACAGGGCCCCACAGTGTCACAGTGGTCCCTTGGTCTCACAGGGCCCCACAGTGTCACAATGGCCCCTTGGTCTCACAGGGCCCCACCATGTCACAATGGTCCCTTGGTTCCATGGGCCCTGCACTGCTGCATTCCCCCCTCCCCTTCTCAGGCCGCTCTGCCAGCTGAGAAATGCTCCTTGGGCCTCAGCCTTGGCCAACAGCCCCTGGGCTCAGCACCTCTGCGGCTCATCACAAACACTGTCTGCTCCAGGCACTGCTGCTGCCCAACCAGCTCCTGCTTTCTGTAGGAGCAGCCCTGGGAACTGAGTTTGTTCCCTCCGTGACACAACATCCCTGTTCTCACACTGCCAAAGAAAGCTGTTGGTGCCAAGGGCAGCCAGGATGAGCCATTGCTGGGACTGAAGCCCCTCTCTTGGGGCCCTGCAAACAGCGCTCCAAAAGGAGCCCTTGGAGCTCTCCTGGGCCAGCGACTCCCTCTGAGTGGGGCCTCTCCCAGCCGGGAACTCTCCCATTTGCTGCACTCGGGGATCCCCAACAACGACGGAGCCTGGGCCGATCCCCCCACTCCTCCAGGCTCAACCCTTTGCCCTTTACTGGGGAGATGGCAAAGGATCCACAGGGAGCATTTCCTGCCCTCAGGGGAATTGCTCACAGGTGCCTTGCACTGACTCTTTGTGTCTGTGTGCACACAGGAGTGCCTGTGCTGGGGAAATGTGGCAGAAATGCTGCTCTCTGAGGGGTTGGAGTGCCTTGGATAGCTGAGTCAGTCAGGCCTGTAGGGAAGGTTAAATCACAAGGCCTAAATGAAGTAAAATGCTGCTGAGAAGTTTGCTTTTGCTAAGCGGTTACCTCTAGTATAAGTTATATGTTAAGTTCAATATTGTTAAGTGTTATTCCTCTATTAAATTGCGAAGTCATAGGTTTAAGTTAGGTTACATACTGTTATATTCTGCTCTTTTGCTAAACTGTGAGGTTGAAAGTATCAGTTAAGGTTAATGTATTAGTAAAGTCCTGTTAAGTTTGAGGTCTGTTAAGCTTTCAGGCTGTGTTCCTTTTATCCTTGCCCTTGCTGTCCTTGTGTCACATACACACACACACACACACAGAGGGACACTTCTAGGTTAATTTCTGGTTTGATTGCCTGGATTTTGTTTGGTTTTGTTTTTGCTTTGTTTCCTTGGTGTGCCTGAAGTGCCCAGTCAGGAGCAGAGTGACTCTTGCCAAGGAACTTTGTGCTGCTGTTGGTTAATATTAAATCTGATTTTTGCTGATCCCTTGCTGGGGATTTTTTCAGCGCTCTCAAGGCCTCGTTGGTACCAGGGTGAAGGAGCCCTGGCCCAGGCTCTGGCCCTGGGGGACACGGGGACGCTGCTGCCGGGGGGTCCCTGTCCCCCTGTGCCACCCCCAGGGCCCCGGCCCCGATTCAGGCTCTGGGGTCGATCTCGTGGAACATCCTCTGGGGGAGGCTGCGGGGCCGAGGGCAGGGGGACCTGGGGGGACAGGGGACCCCGCTGTGCACGAGCAGGGTTGGACTGCTCTGGGGGGAACTGTGAGGGGGGCCACAGCAGAGTGACCTCCCCAGTGACCTCACACAGCCCCTGTGATGTCATACAACCCCTGTGATGTCATACTGCCCCCATGATGTCACACAGCCCCTGTGATGTCACACTGACCCTGATATCACACTGACCCTGTGACGTCACAGAGCCAACTCTATGTCACCCTGTGATTTCATACAGCAGTGCTGTGACATCGCAGAAGACTGATGTCACAAAGCCACCCAGTGATGTCACAATCTGTTCTGTGATGTCACTGCCTCCTCTATGATGTTACACAGCCACCAGGTGATGTCACAACCCATTCTCTGATGCCTCAGAGCCACCCTCTATGATGGCAGACACTGCTCTATGGCCTCCCAGCCAGCTCTGTGATGTCACAGCCAGCTCTGTGATGTCACAGAACCCTCAAGAACCCTCAGGAACTCAGTTCTATTCAAACTCTGAAGTTTCTTGTACTGTTGTGTACAGGGAAACGACAGAGAAAGTGTCCCCAGGCCCCAGGCAGAGCAGAGATCTGCAGGCAGTGCTGACAGGTGGGAACAAAGAGAAGCCAGTTCTTGGTGCCCTGGAGCACAGCAGCAGGGTCTGTGCCACCAAGGGCTGTGAGGAGACACCTTTTCCTGAGGCACTGGGGCCTCCTGGCACAGCCCCAGCCAGGCTGGGCACTGTCAGCCCCTTGTCCTGCCCTCAGCATCCCCCCCTAGCCCACATCCCAGTGGCCTCAAGGATCTGCTGGAAGGAGTCCCTGGGGAGCTGTGCTCAGCAATGGCTCTGGGGGCTCCTTAATGCTCCCTGCAGGGCCTGCCGGTTTTTGAAAGGGCTTTGGGTTTTGCTTTTGCCTTGGAAACTCTGAGAGCTTTGTGCAGCCATGGCCTCCAATTATGTGCTGTAATTATTCCCTGCAGAGGCTTTCTCAGTAACACCACTCAGTGGGGCTCATTAATGCTTCAAGTTACTTCAGTTCTTTTAAGGTACTTGGTGTTTCCCTTTGGATACAGACTCTGGGAGAGGTTTGTGCAATCATTGCCCCAAATATCTGCGTTAATTAGTCCCTGGAGAGCTTTGTACTGACACTCAGTGGGGCTCATTAATGCTTTGAGACTCAAGGTGTTGAAGGTGCTTTGGATTTTCCTTTCCACACTGTCTGAGAGGTTTCTGTGCCATCCTGGCCACCAATTCTCTCCTCCAAGGAGTCCATGAGGAGCCTGTGGGAGGAACCTCAGTGGGAGCCATGAATGCCTGGAGACACTTGGGGTGTTTCCTCTGCCTTTGACTCCTGGCAAGGTTTGTGCAATCTCCTCCCAGGCCCTGAGGTTCAATGGCTCACTCCAAATGCACAGTGAGGCTCATGAGGATCAAGCACGTCCTGACAAACCCTGGCTCTGCCTTGATTTCCCTCAGCTCCAGTGTAGTTCATTAGGAGGTTTTCCTTTGACAGTTATGGACTAATAGTTCAAAGAGCTTCCAGGAAATATGTATTCCTATTTTAAAGGGTGTCTTTTATTGCTGTTCCTATTACACAAGAGGTGATTGCAGCATTCAGTGACTGATATTGATGCAGGGACTCTCCTAAGGAGGTCTGGCCTGCTCAGAGAAGCGGTGCCTTGAGCTCTGAGCCAGTGTGGACAACCTTGCTCCACTTTCCCCAAGCCCATTGTGTCTCTCCTCACTCACCTGGAACCTGCTTTGCTTGGAGAAGTGGCTGCACACAGCCAAAGAGGGATTTGCCTTCTTTGATTTTTGCAGCAATCTAAAACTCCTGAGTTTCCCCATTGCAAACAGACATCCTCCTCAAGTGTGTGCCAAGCCCAAGCTGCCACCAGGAGCACTCCAGACCTGCCCTGGGCCAGCTGTGAGGGTGGATCATCATCCCAACATGCAGTGGTGCCATTGCAAGGGACTGTTGCCATGGACACTGCAATGACCCCACTGCTGGGTTTGGGTCCCATGGCAACCCCTATCAGTTCAGGTTTCCTTGGAAACCAGCCCAAGGAGCCATTTCTGCAGCCAGGTTCCATGGACACTTGCCTGCAGAGCTGTTGCTGTCCTTGGCTGCCATGGCAACCCTGGGACAAAGTGGTGCCAGGGCTGTTCCAGGTACAATTCCAGTGACAATTGTACCTGGAATTGGTGCCACCAGGTGCCATGGCAACGTCCACGGGGACCCGGTCCTTGGTTTGGTGCCATGGCAACCAATGCCTGGCCCCCTTGTGATGGTTGGTGGCCATGGGAAGCTGCCCTGGGCCCTTCCTCAGGGCTGGCTGGTGTCAGTGCCCAGAGCCAGAGGGGATCCCTTGCTGGGGGCTGTGCCATGGCCACCTGCCCTGTGCCGCGCTGGCCACTCAGGCACCAGGAACCAGCAGCCACCGGCACTGCCAGGGCCAAAGGCCAGGTCAGCCAGACAGAAAGGGGCAGGGCTGGGCACTGTTTCCATGGCAACCGGCACTGGGGGGACACCTGGGTCACCTGGCCTGGCAGTTGCCATGGAAACCCCTGGCAGGGACTGAGGGCACAGCCCCTGGCACTGAGACACTGCTGGGCCGGGTGCTGAGCACAGGGCTGGGCACGCAGAGATGGTTTTGTTCTTGCTGAGCTGCACCACAGCCAAGGCCTGTCCTGCCCCTCGTCAGCCACGCTGGGGAGGGGCTGGGGCTGCGGGGGAGCTGGGCAGGGGACACAGCCAGGACAGGGGACCCCAACTGACCCCGGGCATAGCCGAGACCAGAGCACATCATGCACAGGGTGTGAAGGGGGGAAAAGGGAGGAAGGGGGGAATTTTGGAGAGAGGGCTTTTGCCTTCCCAGGGAACACTTAGGCAAGAAGGGGCCCTGTTTCACCAGTGGGCAGGGTCACTACCAAAAACACAGACACCAACTTAAGGAATTGTGTCATTTATATAGAGCACAGCTGCAGAGATTTACAAAAGGATAAGCTCAGCAAAGCACATCATCATTAGCAAAGAATTACAAAAGAAGCTCAGCAATCCGTCATAATCCGTCATTACATTTTCATGACCAATTCCTTGGTGAAAGACTAGAGGTGTTTGTGGAGACAAAGATTTTGGCTGACTATCAAGGTACACCTTACAGACATCAGCAGTACTTTAGTGACAATGTTCTTCATTCTTTTTTTTCAATCTCATTTGAGTTAGGAACAAGAATTCTGTTGTCCATGGAGCTGGCACCTTTTTAATTCCAGAATAATGCCCCCAGGCCCTTTGCTGTTCAGCTTTACCATGCTGTCTGTGGCTAACAGGGCCTGGGGGGCCCTTTCCCCTCTGGCTGGAAGGGGCCGGGTCCCAGTCCCTGAGGGGCACCCAGGCTCCTGGATGGAATTCCTGTGCAAATCCCTCAGTGTCACAGCAGCCTTCACATGGAGCCCCATGGATCAGAGCATGTTCCAAAGGGGCCCTTGGGGCAAACAGGGAGATCTGGTCTGGCAGGATGTGTAAAACAATCTCCTGGCAGATCTACTTGTTCTCACACAGAATCCCTGGCTGCAGGGACACATTCCCATTGTTCCTGCCCAGGTTTCAGGACTCAGAATTGCCTTTCCCAGGAGCTGCTCCTTCAGCTGCCTTGGGAGGGCCTTTTGGCCTCCAGACCCACACTCTGGCTCCATTATCAGGGCTGCTGCATCCAAACCCTTTATCTCCACAAACGGTGGTGACTGGAGGTGGATCTCCTGTTTTCACAATCGTTCTTAAAATTGCAAAATCAATAATTGTGCTACCCTGTCATGGGGTTGAACAATCCAATCTTGTTTGTTATTGTTTACAGAATTACTGTAATTTCTCCTTGATATCCTGCATCATTTCCTCCTGCCATGACAGGAACACTTTGCAAGGCCAAGCTCCAAGGGAGCAGTTACCAAATCAAAGTGTCCTGGAGGAATCTGAACTCCTGTTTCAGTACTGATAGCTCTCATTTGCTTTGAATTTATCCTAATGAATTCCAATGCATGAAGGCCCAGCCCTGCAGCCTCTGGGCTGGCCCTGTCAGGGGCCATCACAGCCAGAACAATTTCCCAGGCAGCCCAAGTCTCACTGCCCATGGTTGGATTTGCAAACTGGGGGCAGCCGTGCACAGCCAGGGGGTTCCATTTCCCCAGTGGGCCATTGTGAAGGGCATGGAGCACATCTGGGAGATGGGTTCTCCATGGGCAAAGGTTCCCATCTCCTCATTTTTCCAACTGCTCTTTTAACAACCCCTTCACCCGTGCAACCAATCCTGCAGCTTGTGCATAATCTTGTACGTGAAAAACCCTGCAGGTAAAATCACTGTATTTTTCACAGGAACAGACAAAGCATTCTGCATCACAGTATCAGCAAACCCTGCAAAAATAGCCAATTTCCTCCCTTTCTCCCTTTTTCATTGTATACAATCTCAAAAAGTTGACCACTGACATGAGGGTCCTGGCCAATCCTGTTCTGTAGGGTATTTAGTGTTACATCCCTGAGCAGGCAAAGCTACCAAATTAGTATTGTCAGCACTATTTCACATTATTATATAATTTTATACATAGATATTGATATAGAAATATAGATAGATACAGACATAAATAAATATATATAAATAGATATATTGAGGTCTTATTATACTATAAATACATATATAATTGTTATGTATATAGATATTTCACTTGCACAAATGCATTTGAGCTCAGGATTAAAACCTTGTTCTCTTGCTCCATGTGGAAGCATTCCAATCATAATTGTTTCTTCTGAAGGTGCTGTTCCCAATGTACTCTCAACAAATTCATCTTTGTCTGCCCAAACCCACAAGGTCTTTTCCTTTTCCATTTGCAATTTTTGGATGCATTTGAAGCCATCCAGGGGTGCAGCTTCTTTTACCTGACTGCCCCACTGCTCACACAGGGATCCAACCTCAGCCCACTCCAGAGCCAGGGAACTCCAGGGAAGGGCTTCCCAGCTGGCAATTTCTGATGGGACTGATTCCCCACACTGACACTGAACAAGTGACAATTTGTTGGGATCTGGCCAGACTGTGCCAGTTTTGTTTTACCAGTGGGCAGGATCAGCACCAAAGACACAGACTCCAACTGAAGGAATCAGTGTCATTTCCTGCAGTTCAGAGCAGCAAAGAATCACAAAAGGAGCAGCTCAGCAATGCACCCAACCATCCCCACCAAAGATTGCCTGCAGTGATTAAGAAAGATCCAGCAGCATTTACCCTCAGCCTTTACCATCCCCCAGACCCACACAGCAGCTGGGGAAGCTGTCACAGCCAAGGGCTGCACAGCCACTCCTGGGCACTGGGAATTCCTGCAGGTGCCTCAAGCCCCAGGTGAGGCTCCAGCCCCACTGGGAGAGGGCCCAGCTCTGACAGTGCTGAATGAACAAACTGACAGCACTGCTAGGGTGGCAACATCTGCTTTCATCCTCCTCTTGGGTCCCTCCCAAAGCCTGGCCAGGGCTCAAGGAGGAACCAAGGGAGCTGACTTTGACCATACAGCCCCAAACAAGGCCAGATGTCAGATTTCATGGCCTTGTCTGGCTTCTAAATACACAAAGGTCAATACATGTTTCACTAATGAGTGGCTACATCTATCTCAGTACTAAAAACCATGCACATTTCATTAGGGAGCAGATACAAAGATAACCTTTGCTTGGAAGGTTCATCCAGAGGCCGCCTTTGGCTCAGAGCCTGCTGTCCAGGCCTCACTCAGGGCTGGTGTCCAGGCCTTGGCACTTCAGGGACGTGGTTTAGTGCTGGGCTTGGCACTGCTGGGTGCCCGGCTGCACTGGGCAAGCTCAGAGGGCTTTTCCAACAGAAAGGATTCTGTGATTCCATGATTCTATCCACTGCATCCAGCTGGGGCTATTTTAGCAGCATTCCTTTGCTCCAAAAGTTCCCTCCTGCCCAGCTCCTCTAGCCTGAGGCTTCAGCTCCTTCAGCTCCTGGTGCTGAGCTGCTCATGCTGAACGAGATGGCTCGGAGAGAAGAACACAGTCCATGCAATTCCTTCTGAGAACCGGAGAGGGGAGGCTGTGCAAACAGGAGCATTGTTTGCTGTGACCTCCTCTCTGCCCTTCACGCCTTTCACTGCTTTGAACCAGCCAAGAGCTTTCTCCAAGAGTGCAATGGAGCAGCTGTTCCTGCTCCCAGGCCTGGCTCTTCCCAGTCTCTGCCCTTGCCTGCTTCTGTCCCTCTTGCTGTGCCCTCTGTTCCCCCAGAGCTCGCTGGCTGCTGCCCAGGACTGTGGCACTGGCACAGATCAAGTGCTCCAGAGCCTCCTTTCTGTGCCCTTGCAGCTGCCTGGGCACAGCAGCCTTTTCCATCTGGAAGCTCCCCATGCACAGGGAGTGCCCAGCTCTGTTCCCTGCACAGCCTCCAGGAGCCCAGGGCTGCCATCTCCAGTCCCTGCTGGCCCTGGGGGCTCCCAGGTGCCTCAGGCTGCTGTGACACCGCTGCACACAGGAGGGAAGAGGGGCAGGGGCTGTGCTCAAAGTCAGCTCCATCTGCTGCTGCTGCTGCGGGGTCATTTGTGCAGCCCTGGCCCAGAGTCAGGGATCAGATCCTGCCAGTCTCTTCCAGCCCTGGCTGCTCAGAGTTTGGGCCTTGGAGCCTCAGGTGGCCAAAGGCAGCTGCTGCTGGTCCCTCTGTGTGCCCGTGTTCAGCAGTGCTGCTCCATCAGTCTGTGCCCAGCAACGGGGAAAAGCCTCAGCCCTGCAGGGCCAGGAGCTGCCGGGCTCTGCCTGAGCAGCTCAGCCAGCAGGAAGGGAGCTGCTCCACACGGGAACCAGGAGCAAAGGACATTTCTTCTGCAGGACATGTTTTCTATTTAGAGGGAAAAAAAGGAAAAAGGAAAAAAATAGATGAATTGTAAAAGATAAGAATAAAATCCAAGTGTTAGTTGAAAAACATAACACAATGTTAGTGAAAAAACCAAAACATAAATGCAAAGATACATTCTTTGCATTAAGAGGTAAATGATCTTTTTCAAAAGAGAACTCAGATCTTTACATTGTAAATGTGCTGATGGCATGGATCCATCTTACTGACCTCAGCAGCCTCTTAAAAGATTTTGGGCTTTGTTCCCAACATTGGTATTTGAAATTGCGGTCAAAGCTAGAGGAAATTGCTTTGTGCCCTTCCAGCTCCAAGCAGGACTGGGAATGGAAACTCTGTCAAAGCCCAAATCCTTTACAAGATGACCTTCGTTCTCACCCTGTGAGTGAGCTGCACATTCCCTTTGAAACTGTCAGGGATTTCTTAGAGACACAAAGTCCCACTGACAGCTTTTTGCTCTGGTTTGGAAGTGCAGAAGAGCAATTCTCCATCCACCAGCTCCAGACTGCACTGCCTCAGGAACACGGCCCACTCGCCAGCTTTGGCCCACTCGTGGCACTTCTAGAGGAGGAAGAAAGTGCTGTTGCACAATTCCAGCCAATCAAGAAGGAAGAATGGGACAGACAAAACATCCTGGGGAGATCCAGGCGCTCAGCCGGGACTGTGGAGAGTTTGGGTCCTTGCCAGTTGGATGTGTGTCCCCAGCTGCAATCTCTGGGCTTGCAGCAGAGTCTCACTCACCTGCCAAAGCAGAAAGCTCAGGCGCTGTGCTCGCATTGGGCTCGTCTGATGCAGAGCTGTCAGAGCAATGTGAGGGCAGAGCCAGCCCAGCTGGGCCCAGGGCTGAGCCCAGCAGAGCCCTGGCAGAGCCCAGAGCAGCCTCAGCACCCGCAGAGCCCAGCTGCAAGGAGAGAAAGCAGAAACCGCCCGTCAGCTGAGGGCTCCTGTGCCCTTGTGCCAAGGCCTGTGTTGCCCAGGCCATGCTGGCTGTGCCCAGAGCTGTGCCTAGAGTTGTGCCCAGAGCTGCCCATCCCTGCTGCCTTTGGCACAGAGCAGGAGGGCAGGACATGTGCCCAGCCTGCAGCCAGCCACGGCACATCCAGCCCTCAGCAGCTGCCCAGAGCAGGATGCTCCTGTGCTCGCTGCCAGCTCCCAAAAGCTCTGATCCCACCATGCCAAGCACACACGGACCCACCTCACGCCAGCCACGGCTGCAAGAAAAGCTGCTCCCAAACCATGGCCTCAGCCTTCTCCAATGGCATGGCCCATCCACACCACAGCTGCTCCCAAGCACTTCCCCATCCACACTGGACCACCTTGAATGCTTCCTCTGGAATAACAAACAACACATTATTGAAAAGAGTTTAGAGACAAAAAGGGAAAACAAGAAAAACGGTAAAAACTCTTATCTCTGTCAGGGCCTTGAGGAAGGCCCAACCCCTACATGGTAGGGAAAAACCCAGCCATGGCTGTGAGAAACCCACACTTTCTCTCTTCCCCCCTGCACTGCCCCCAAAATCACGGTGACTCCAGAGCAAACAAGGGCAGTGGAGCAGCCCAGCCCTTCCTTGCCTGCACAGCAAAGCAGCTGTGCACAGGTTCTGGAGCCCCACCTCTGCTCCCACCATGGGGCTTTGTTTGTGTCGGGCTGGCTGCCCCAGCCCCAGCCCCAGCCCGGGGCACGGTGGGTGCTGGGGGCTGTTGGCAGGGCCAGGAGCCCACTCCCATTTCGTACCCACCCCAGCCCATCCTCCCAGCCCTGCCAAAAGCAGCTAGGCAGCCACTGAAGAATGAGATGCATCTGCCCCAGCAAAGGGGGAGCCTTTGTTTCCCCGCCACGCAGGGTCATGCCCACATCTGGCAGAATTTCCTCGGGTGGGGACTCATCTGCAAATTCCCTGTGGAGTTTGGCTTTGAAGAAGGTGCCAGAATCAAAGTGCATCACCTTCAGCCTCCCGTGGCCAGGCTGAGGAAGAGCTTGTCATCCCTGATGTCACCCTCGCTGTCTCCAGCAGCAGCAGCAGCAGCAGCAGCAGCAGCAGCATCCCCACCCGGTATAGCTTCTCCAGGGGCTCCTTCTCCTTCCCTGGGGGCAGACCAGGCTCTCAGGGCTCTGCCCAGGGCCCCAGCTGTCAGGGAACCGGGACAAGCAAAATCAGCTGGGATGGTGGCCACCAGTGCTGGGCAGAGAAGCTCAGCTCCAGCACAAGGGCTGTGTGTTCCCATCCCATGACCCCGGTGCAGTGACACTGGCAGCACAAAAAGCTCTGGGTTCCTTTGCTTCTCATTGCCAAGGCATATGTGGAGTAGGAACTTACCAGGGCTCTGGATCAAAGTGTGCCTGTGGCTCTCTCCCTTCTTCTATGGCAGAGGAATACCCCATATCCAAGGATCACAACACAGGTCTTCCAGTGTGGGTCTGTCCAAGGAGTTCACGGATAAACACCACCTGATCAGGTTTTTGCACTCTGGGGAGAGAAAGCAGAAAGTGACAGTCAGCCAGAGAAGGCTCCTGTCTGCTTTACCCCACTATTCCCGTGCCCAGGCCATGCTGGATGTGCTCAGAGCTGGGCCGAAACTTTCCCATCAATTCCCTGTTTTGGAGGAGAGCAGGATGTGTGCCACCCCCTCAGCAGCTGCCAGAGTGGGATGCCCACGACCCCGCTGCTGGCTCTCAGCACTGGCATTCCCCTCGTGCCCAGAGAAGAGGATCCACCTTGAGAGAGCCGTTGTGGCAGCGGGAGCTGGCCCCAGCTGAGGTTCTGGCCCCTCCTGAAAGGGTGCTCCCCGCAGACCATCTGGTGCAGCAGGATGCCCAGGGACCAGACCGTTGCTGGCTCGCCATGGTACCAGCCAAAGTCGTTCCATTCTGGGGGGCTGTAGGACAGTGTTCCTATGGAATACAGATGGAGTTCATCAGGGGGATGCTGCTGCTCCCAGAGTCTGGCCCCAGCATCCCTGGGTGTGCGGGGGCTGCATCAGGGGCACACAGGGTGACCACTGCCCTCTCGCCAGCATCTGGGACTTGTACACAAAGTTAGGGTTGGAAAAGAAGCCTTTGGTGCTGGAAGAGGGCAGCCCTGGCTAGGCCGACCATGACATGCAAAGGAAAAACCCACTCCATGCTGGGGAAAAAACCTGCCCATATCCTCCCTGCCTGCATTGCCCCAAAAATATAATGAAGCCAAGGCAAACAGGGCGAGTGGAGCAGCCCAAGCCCTTCCTCTCATCTGCACACCAAAGTGGCTGGGGCACAGGTTCCAGCCCCCCTCTCTGCTACCCCCACCCACGGGGGTTTTGGTCGGGCTGGCTGCCCCAACACAGCCCTAGTTCTGGGCAGAGTGGCTGGCAAAGGCTGCCAGCAGGGCTGGAAGATGGCTGCCCACCCAGCCCCGCTCTAAAGCAACTCAGCTGAAGATTCAGTGCCCTGACTGGCAGCAAAAGGGAGAACTCCCGCTGCCACAGCCAGCTTGGGCTGGGAGATGTTGGGCCATGAGATGTCAGCAGCAGGAGCACAGCCCTGTGTAGGCTCACCTGCAAAGTGAGTGTAGACTGTGTCCTGCAGGTAGGTGCCACAGCCAAAGTCAATCAGTTTGGCCTGCCCGGTGTCCAGGTCAACCAGGATGTTCTCTGGCTTGATGTCCCTGTGCAGGACCCTGCAGCTGGTGCAGTGCCACACGGCCTCCAGCACCTGGCGGAACAGCTCCCGCGCCTCCTCCTCGGGCAGGAACTGCCGTGCCCGAATGAAACGCTGCAGGTCCTGACACTGCTCTGGCCGCTCCAGCACCATCACGATGCAGTTGGGGAGCTCGAGCCACTCCAGCAGCTGGACCACACCGGGGAAGCCAGTGGACACCTTGGCCAGCAGCACAACCTCCAGGGGTGCGCTGGTGCCGTCGGGCTGCGGGAGGAGCACGATGCCGTCAGTGGGGCCGATGCCGTGCCAGGCCTGGGGAAGCCCTCAGCCAGCCCGGGGTGCTCTGCGCCCTGCGCTGGCCCCACGCCCGCTCTCCCTCGGGGCGTCCTGGCGGCTCCCACCGTGCCGGGCCCGGGCTCATCCCTGGCCGGCAGCCCCGGCTGCTGGCCCCGCTCACTCACCAGCTCGCCCCAGTGCCGGACGCGGTTCCGTGGCACCCTTTTGATGGCCACCTGCAAGCCAAGGGCAGCAGCGGGGTGAGCTCGCCGCCCGCACTGCGAGCCCCATCCTCCGCCCTCCGCCCTCCTCCTCCATCCCCTCCTCCTGCGCCCGCCGCCGGCCCCGCCGCTCACCGGGACGCCGTCCGAGATCCTCGTGGCCGCGAAGACTCTGCCGAAGCCGCCGCGCCCCAGCAGCGATCCCAGCCGGTACCGCTCCTGCAGGGCCTCCTGCGCCGTCCCTGCGGGCGGGACGCGGCTGTCAGCGCTCGGCCCGGGGCCAGCAACGGTCCCCGAGCGCCCCTCACCCGCCCCGGGCCGGCCATGCCCAGGCATTCGCTCTTCGGAACGCGGCACGGGAGGCTCGGGGCCGGCGGCCTCGCTGCCGAGCAGCGGAGCTCGGGCCGGGGAAGCCGCAGCGGAGGCGGCGGGAGCGGCCGCGCTGCGTGTGTGCTCCGCGGGCCCCGGGAGGAGCCGGGGCCGGGGCCGGGGCCGGGGCCGGGGCCGGGGCCGGGGTCGGGGCCGGGACCGGGGCTGTGGCCGGGGGCGGGGCCGGGGTCGGGTCTGGGGCCGGGGTCGGGCCAGGCGGAGGCAAAAGGCGGCGATGCCGCCCCCGCCCCAGGCACTGATGCCCGCCCAGCAGCGCCACCGCCAGCACGGCCAGAGCCGGGCGGAGGCGAGACCGCGGCGGGACGGCCGGGGCCGGGCACGGGGCAGCCCCGCCCGGGGCCGGGGGCGGGCCGGGGGCATGGCCCAGCCCCTCAGGGGAGAGGGAGGCGGGGAGAGGAGAGGGACGCCGGGCAAGGGACCCCGAGAGAAGGGTGCCCGACAGCGGGAAAGGGAGAGAGAGAGCAAGAAAGAGAGAAGAGAAAGAAAGAGAGTATTCAAAATATCTCTTTGCTGCTGCCGCCGCTTCTGCTGCCGCCGCTGCTGCCGCCGCCGCTGCCGCCGCTGCAACTGAGGCACCGGGGCCGTTCGTCCCCGTGTCCGTTCCCCGCTCGCCCCACGAGCCCCACGTTCGAGCCCCGCGCGCCCCGGGGACAGCCCCTCCGTCTGTCCAAACACGGGAACTTTGCAGCGCTGAGCCCAGATGCAGAGCCCTGACTCCTGCACTCCGGCACAGCAATCCCCTCGCTTGCTGCTGTGCATTGTCCTTGCCGAGCGTCAAACACTGTCGGGCCGCCTTCCCTTGGGGTAGGATTCCTACCTGACCCCAGCACTGCACTTACACCTCCAGTGTTGCTTTCCAGTAAAAACAGGGGAAGGAAAACTGTGTGTGGCTCATGGGATTTTAGTGTGTCTAAAAATCACTAAGTCACCAATCTTAGAGGTGCAGTGCATCTGGAATTACTGGGATGCAACATAGAAAAGGGGAGCATAGAAATAAATAGAGGAAAACATCTTGGATTGTTTCTTTCATTTTCATTTCACTTCTGGAAAGCTGTTTCAGTTTTCCAGGAATCTTCTCCTGTCTGCTCTTCCCAAGAATCTCTCATGGAGAACAAGGTCAAGCTTCTGTCAAAAGATTTGCCACCGGGAAATTACGCCACTGGTGAAATTTGCATGATGACTGTTTGTGCTGGCTTAGGGCAAATTTTGGGAGGAAATCTCCAAAAGGGGTCCGTCTAGAAAGCAAGTTCAAATGGCCCCTCCCCCTACTAATTCAGGAAAAGACTTCCCTCGAGAAAAGTGAAAAAACCCCAGTTTATTTAACAAGTAAAGTATTCACAAGCATGAAAAATGAGTAATATTAAATAAAACCTCTGACAGTGGTGGAGATGGCAAATTCAGAAAGTCCTTTTTGTGGGTTGTAGTTGGCTCACTCGGTCTCTCCTGAGTCCCTCTGGCGCTGGAATGCAGTGTCCCAGAGCTTGGTGGGCCACAGGTGTGAGCTGCTGCCGGTGTTTGTCTGGGTTTTCAGTCCAGAGCAGGTTTAAACAGTTCCAAGAAAAAGGAAAGCCACAGTCCAAGGAACTTCTCTTCCTAAGCTAGCTAAAACTAAATTGCTAGACCTGGGCTGTGAAGGCATCGGGAAATTTCCAAATCTGGGCACTGGCGGTCCCAGCAAACACCAGAGCTGGATGATGCTGGTGCCAGAACCTGCAGATTTCCAAACTCTGGCTTTCTGTGCCAGCAAATCCCCGTATTTGGGCTGTGCCAGCACCAGGAAGTTTTCACACATGGGCGCTGGCACTGCCAGCCAACACCAGATCTGGGTGGTGTCATTGCCAACGACAGAAATCTGCCAGATTTGGGCTATGCTGGCACTGAGAAATCTCCAAATCTGGGTTCTGGTGCAGGAAACACAAGATGTGGGGGTGGTGCCAGACCCAGTAGCAGGAAGCTGCCACAGGTTTTGGGTTTCTGTGCCAGCAAATTGCTGCACTTGGGCTGTGCCAGAATAGGGAAATTTCCAGATCTGGGCACTGGCAGTGCCAGCATACAGCCCATTTCAGGCTCCAGGCTCCAGGAAGGACTGGGTCTGGATGCCTTCCTCTTTTCTTTCCTTCTTTCCTTCCATCTTTCTTGGGATCCTGCTGCCAACAAACTCCAGATTGGGCGGTGCTGGCAAGGGGAAATTGCCAGGTTTTAGCTTTCTTTGCCTGCAAATTCTGGACATGGGTGGTGCCAGAAGAGGGAAATTGCCAGATGTGGGCACTGGCAGTGCCAGCGCACACCAGATCCGGGTGAGGGATGAGCCGGCACTGAGAAATTGCCAGATGCTAATTTTCTGTGCCAGCAAACTGCTGGAATTAGGCTGTGCAGGCATCTGAAACATTCCCGATCTGGGTACTGGTGGTGTCAGCAAATCTGAGATCGGGTTGCTGTAGGTACCAGGTCTTTGCTTGGTTTTGACTTTCTTTGCCAGCAAGTTGCTGCACTTGGGCTGTGCAAGAATAGGGAAATATCAAATTCTGGGAAATGGCAGTGCCAGCAAACACCACATTTCAGGAAGGATTGGATCTGGACCCGTTCCATCCCTGCCTCCCTCCCTCAACAAGGTGCCAGAGGGGCTGGAGAGCAGCCAGGCAGAAAGGAACCTGCAGGGACTGATGGACAGCAGGCTGGACATGAGCCAGCAGTGTGCCCAGGTGGCCAAGCAGGCCAATGGCTCCTGGCCTGGATCAGGAATGGTGTGGCCAGCAGGAGCAGGGCAGGGATTCTTCCCCTGCACTCAGCACTGCTTGGGCAGCACCTCGATTGCTGTTTGTAGTTCTGGTGCCCCCAATTTAGGAAGGACATGGAAGGGCTGGAGCGTATCCAGATATGGGTAACAAGGCTGGGGAGGGGTCTGGAGCACAAGAGCTGTGAGGAGTGGCTGAGAGAGCTGAGGTTGTTTATGCTGGAGGAGAGGAGGCTCAGGGGAGACAAGGTGGTGTCAGGGCATGGATTGGACTTGATGATCTCCACAGCCTGTTCCACCCTTGCTGATTCTGGGATTCTCTGAAACCACCCTTGGAGCAGTTGCAGGAGGAGCCCTGGGCCTCCTCTTCAGCAGCTCCAGCAGCCCAGGTCCCTCAGCTTCTCCTGCCAGCCCCAAAGCCCATCCTGTCAGTCCTGCAGAGCCTCTGCAGCCCCTCCTCACTGCCCAGAACAGGGAGCCCCAGAGCCAGACACAGCAGCCCAGATGTGCCCCCCTGGCCTGGGGTGCCGCTGGCAAAGGAGCAGCACCAGCCATTGCAGGAGCCTGCAGACAATTGATCTGAAGGCCAAAGCTCCTCAGCTCCTTCTGAAAGAGCAGGAACAGTTCCTCATTCCAGTGTGGTGGAATGCTGGGCACCACAGCTCCAGGTGAGGACTGGACACAAGTTTGCTCCCACTGAGTGCTGGGATGGGTTCTGCAGGAGCTCTGGGCTCCTGTGCTTGCCAGGCACAATGAGGAGAGAAGGAGCCAAGTGCACTGATGTGGGAAATGGATATCTAGAAATCTTTTAGGGCCTAGTAGAATGCCCACAGAGTATGAATCTGTATATAAACCTTGAAACAAGAAATGCTAACTTAAAAATGCCATGGAATAGGACAGATATTGTTGAGAGAGAAATGGAGGTGAAAAAAAGTTCCAAAAGATGGCCTTGCAAATAAGATTTTGGAAAAACAGAGCTATGAAAGATGCATTGTAGTAGGACCCACGAGGGGCAGTTTTAATAATTGGCTTTAAGGCATTCACAACGTGGCATGGCAAAAGGCTGATAGACCAAAAAAACTAATTATAATGTATTATAATTAGGAAATAGTTGGCTTCTGATTGTGATGGCGTGAATTATAACATCTGTATTGTCTCACCCTTCTCATAAGACTGAAAATTGAATAAAAGTTTTTAAAACACCTCTCAGTGTCCCCATCTCTAGGTCAAGAAAAGAGTATTATCCAACACACTGAAACACATTTGCCTCGAGCATAACCCAGCCTGGACCAAACACACTGCAAGGTTTCCCCTGTGGCCCATGTCTCGAAACATCAGGTCTGCTGTTTGACAACTCAGGTTGGTTTGGTGTCAAGGAGTTCCCTCAGAAATACTGGGTTTGTCTTCCTCTGTGCCTTCCCCTCAGCAGCCTTGGGGATGCTCCTGTGTGAAGCCATCTGTCTCACACAGTCTCAGACAACTTCAAACAGGATATCGTGCAATAAATCATTTCCTCTGAAGTGTTCCAACAGTCCATTTCCAGCAATAGGAAATTATTACTGATAGATGAAAGTGGAAAACCCCCAACAGTTTATTATCAAACAGAATCCCCCCATGACACGCGTTCCAAGAAGGCGCCGGGGTCTCTCTGGGAAGAACAGGAGCTGTCACGGAGCAGTTCCAGCAGCTGATGGAAGCTCGGGGACTCATCCGGTGTCGGCTTTCTCCCATGGCAGAGCTCCATGGAGCGGGCAGGGCAGTGAAGCAGCTGGGCTGGAGCCCTCGCTGCCTTGTCTCCCCGGCGTGGCTCAGCTCACAGACTCTCGGGCTGGGAGCGGGGCCGCTCCGCTCCTGCCGGCACCGTGTCCCTGGGCTTGGACAAACAGTTTCCTGCCAGGAGAGCCCTGCACACTGCTCCACAGATCTTTCATACAGGCCCAAACCAACTCCAAACACTCTGTCAGCTGCAGCAGCTTTTCACAAAGGGCTGCAGCAATCCAGGACAGCTGCAAGTGAGTGTCGGAAGGCTCTTGTCTTGTTCCTGACAGCAGAATTCTTGATGATCTTGTGCAGTTTTATTCAGATGTAACATGAGAGCTGAGGTTTTTTGTTAAAATATTTAATGCTGAGTAACAAGCCTTGGGAGCATGAGGTACAGGACTGATGTGTGAAAGCATGAGCATATCCTCCAAAGTGGCCAGTTTAATTGTCCATTTTATTACTCTTGTATTTACTCCACACTAATAAGGAAAACCAAGCTCTGCTTGGAGGCAAAACAGGCATGGGATACACTCTGGTCCCTCGCAGGCTCAGCAGGGCTGGCAGTGACACAGCAGGCAGTCTGCTTCATTGTGAACCACTACAGAGCTGCATCCCAATCTGGTTTAAGTAGTGTGGTATTATTAAGAGCTCCTTTTCTGCATGAGATACAAAAAGGAGATCCCAAATGATCTTCATGCAAGCATGCAGTAAAGAACTGGTGCTGCTATCCTAATGAAGCGTTTGCTTTGGCAATTACACTCTTCCCATTCATCTTTCGATGCAGACACTTCAGGTTTTCCCCCACACTCCTGCAAGGCTGGCAGTGGCTGTTTCCCAGTTCCTGTTCTTCCCTAGAGATGGTGCAGTGTCTGCTTTGAAACAAAGAGCCCTGAGATCTGAACAGCTTGAAGGAGCATGAAGTGCTAATTAAGTGCTCATATTGGTAACACCCAGGTCTGACCTTCCCAGAGCTCTGAAGCAGCAGCAGCAGGACCATGCATCATTCCTGTTGGTGGATGTTCACGTTTCTGATGTGCAAGAGCAATGACTTTGAGGAGGGACAAAAACGCCCCTCTTCAAAGAGTGGGTGTGCAAGGAGATGTGAAGTTTCACAGCCTTTCCTCGGATATTTTAGAAAGATCTAAGAGAATATTGTGGCATGGGGTAGGTCCCTAATTTTGTCTCCAGAGGAATCCCCACAGGGCACATTCACTCTGCTGCTGATGGCAACCCCATAAGCTCATGGACCAGTTTTCCCTGCAATGTGCCACCCTGCCTGGGCTTTACTAGGCCGGGACTGGACCCAGAGCCAAGCAAACACATGCAGCCAGGTGACATTGTGTAACATCAGAAGCTGGCAACCATGAGGACTTTGCTGTCAAAAGGTTACAGTTTGCACTGGGCCCAGAAGTGTTTTTCCCTAAGGCAAAGCAAATTGAAATGTGAAGTTTCAAAGCTTCAAATGACTATGAAAGGAAACTGCAGAATAATTTCTGGAAGGGCAGCATTGTCAATGATCATGCAGTCCACCAAGAGCTGGAGCTGAATCCAGAATTGCTTCTTCCAGCTGTGCAGGAATTCATTCCACTGGCAAGCACTGGTCCATGGGAACAAATGATCCCCTAGCTCTGGGCTGAATGGCACCCAGGCTGCAGCGCAGATTGGAGGAACCCTTGTCACTTGTTATTGGCCTCCCAGTGCACTCATCCTTCTGCAAACAAGGTGCAAACAACGCAGCTGGAGTGCTGTCCCGGGTAAATATACATACAGGTGATTTTGCCAAAGCAGTGCATCTTTTCCCAGTGAAATCCATGACCTCTTCTTACCTATGGAATTGTGATTGAAGACACCTGTGAGCCAGATCTGTGGGAGATTGCAAAGGAGCAAAGCTTTGGGATTTGGGCACACTTCTCTTGGTTTCTTTGCTCAGTCCTTTGGTGAGCACAGAACACACCTAGGTAGAAAACCTTTGACTAGACAGGATCTTTTGGATCCATTGTCCCTCAAACAGGTCAACAGGTGACTCTGTTGTAATGCTAAGTAACAAAGAGCAGCACAAATGACACAAAGAAACCATGGCCAAAGAGGAAGAGGAGAGGCCCAATGAGGAAAGGATGTGGTGAGACACTGGCACACCGAGTGTGCTGCACTCCCATAATCTCTAGGCTGGCAGGTCCTGGTCTCACTTTCTCCTCTTGGTTTTTTCACTTTTGTTTATTTATTTACTTTTTTTCATCATCAAAATTAAATATATAGAATTAAAAACATGTCATCAAAACTTAAAGACAGAATCAAAACACATTAATTCAAAACTACATCTAAAGATCAGAACATATGTACATCTGTAACTATGAAGCCTAATGCATCAATCCTATTCTTCAAACACTCTCCATACAGGCGGCAGCTTCTTCCTGAGCTTGGAGGACAGAGAGCTCTTCTGGATGGGAGGCGAGGACTTTGTGGGTGAGGGAACATCGGAAGTGTCCGGAGAAATCTTCTTGGTAGGACTGTAACCAGCCAGATCTGCAAAATGGAGACACAAAGTTTAACAGAGAGGCAAAGTTTAACAGAGGCCACCATGCAAACCTAAAGCATCTGAAGCTCCATAATTCCTGGGACACATTTCCTGGAAATGTCCAAACAGCTGCACAGGGAAACATGCTCCTGCTGGCAGACACTGAGGCAGGCCAGGGCAAACCCTGAGCCACTTGCCCAGAGCTGGCACAGGCACAGCCTGGCCTCTGGGCTGCCCTGGGACAGCAGGGAGCCCAGAGCCCTGTGCTCCCCAGGAATGGCTCAGCTGCACATGCACCCTCCTGCTCCTCTGCCTGCCCCACAGCTCAGCAGCCCCACAGCTCCAGGGGCACTGGCAGCAGCACAGCTCCTTGCAGGGGCACGTGCAGAGCACAGCTGTTCCCTGGCAATGTGCACAGCCTCTCTGGGCTGCCACAAGACCCTTCCTGCCAGCAGAGACTGGCCAAGCTCTCCCCTCACCTCTGTGTGAGGCTGAGCCATGATTGCCTTCACCTTGTCCTCAATCTGGAGCAGCTTCAGGACCCCCATGCCATGAGTAGGAAGGGCAATGGAGAGAACAGGGGCAGATGCACACCACAGAGACATGCAGCAGGACTGAGGATGTTTTCACCCATGTATCCCCAAATCTGCAGAACTTTGGAAAACAACAAATGCAGGGAAAACACGTGGTGGGCTGTGAAGTTGCAGAATATCCAGCAATGCAGCCTGTTTCTTCTGTGGGGCTTGGCAATGGATCCATCTGAATGTTTTACCCTATTGGAAAGCTGAGGAAAGGGTGGCAGGCAGTTTAGCCAGGCTGTCCTGTTCTAGAGAGTGTCTCTTGGGAACTATCAGGCCCAGCACCAACATTTAAGGCAGCATTTGCTCCAACTGTCCCATGGCAGTCAGCCTGTGAAGGTGCCTGTAAAGTGATTTATCATCTCAAGGTTAACATGAAACATCAGTTTGGATAGAAAGTAGAGCTCTAAGGCCATGACAGTCATACAAGACTCCTTTGGCAGGAGCTGCACCTGCTGTGCAGGCTGTGCCACACCCAGCAGATTGTCCCCCATGTGCTCCACGCCCCAGCAAGGACCCTCCTCATTTCTCAAGTTAATGGCATCATGAGGAGACATGGTTTTCCCTGGGCCTCTGTGGTTAGCACTGTGAAATACCAAACACTGCTCACAGCTGCAATTGCAATTGTCCCTCTGCTCACAAAAGCACAAGGCTCTATCCTTGGCCTTTGCAGGCACTTTCCCTTCCCCATCAGTCACCACATCTAGGAAAATCTGACAGGCTGGGAGAACTGCAGGAAGCAGCAGGAAGCTGAGTCAGAGGAGCTTTAGTTTGGATATCAGGAAAAAGGGTTTTTCACCCAGAGGGTGGCTGGGCACTGGAACAGGCTCCCCAGGGCAGTGGTCACAGCACCAAGCCTGACAGGGTTGAAGAAGCATTTGGACAACAATCTCAGGCACTTGGTGTGACCCTTGGGCTGTTCTGGGCAAGGGCAGGAGCTGGACTCCATGGTCCTGATGGGCCCCTTCCAACTTTCCCTATTCAACACTTCTGTAATTCTGAGAACTGATGGGCTGCAGGAGGGCAGAAATAGGTGACAAGAGGAGAGAAGTGAGGTTGGTTGGAGAATCAAGTCACTGAGTCCACAGAAGATGCAGGATACAGGACCCTTCCCTCCCAGCATTCCCATTCTCTGTCTCATCCCTTCTCCCTCCCCCACACACAAAGGTGAAGAACATCACTAAAAGAAGAAGAACCTACTTGACTCCCATGTCCATGAGAGCAGTCATTGCTCGTGCAGGAGTCACATTCTCCACCAGGATCCCCAGGGTCTGACTGCCTGCTTTCTGAACAAATTCTGGGGAGTTGGACACCATCTGGAGAAGGACCCGAGCAACCTCATCCACCTCAGAGTCCATGTCCTTCTTCAAGGTCACAGAGAGCTCTCCCAGAGTGACAATGTCAGAGCAGGACACCTTGGAACCGAGGTTAGTCACCTGGGGAAGCCATGAGGGGAAACATAAGAATCACCTTGGAAAGAAAACCAGTTGCCTTCAACAGAAGTCCCAGGAAATGACAACACTTCCCATTGTGTCCAGAGGAACATACAAGGACAGAAGAGCAGGAGAGCACAAGCACAGAAAGGCACTTACTCTGGCACCAATTTCTGGCTTCAGACCTGCTTACTGCAGGCGTAAATAAAAATTTCATTAAGTGTTCTATTTAACCCTTCTTAAATGTCCACATCTTTGTTTTTAGGCCCTTTTACTAGAAAATAAATAAAGAGCTGCTTTCAAATCATGAAGGCAAAAGTCATGAAGATAAAAGAGTCAGGTGCTCCTGTTCAAAAAAGCAACACCAGCAGCTGAAGCACTCAGCCAGGAAACAGAAAACACAGGCTCAGGTCTACAGAATAATTTGCAGCGTTGTATTATAGCTTGGGCAGAGACTGGGACTCTGGCAACTAACATCATTAGTGTCTCAGTTTCTGCATTTGCACATTGCATTATGAAGGCACCACACTCAAAGATGAGTGTCAGATACCCGAGCTGCCAGTAAATACAGCTGCATGTGCCCACAGATCCTACAGACAGCTGACAGACATTGGAAATATCAGGTCTAAAACCAGAAATTTAGGCAGACCCTGAGCACACATGGAGATGAGCAAGCACATACCTACTCTACACACTGTGTATGAAGTATGGGGGACAATTCAGAACAATGTTCTCACCTTGCTGGCAACTGCCAAGCAAACCTCACCAAGTCTACAAAGCAGGACCTCTGAATGGGACCCAGCCAGGTGTTTGATGGTGAAGAGTCCCTTCTCCTTAAGCTCCCTGAAAGGCAGAAGATTGATTTTTTTCTCCACCAAGGCAGCACCCTCTGAAATGACCAGGCTGGCAGCTCAGTTGAGCAATGGGAGGTGCTTTTCAAGGAGCGCTTAATGAAATCGTGGAACGCGTTGCCCCAGGATGCTGTGGCTGTCAAAAGCACACACAAACCCAAGAAGCGAAGAGAGGGGTTTCAGAGTGGCCATTTGAGAAGACAGCCTTTCTGAAATCTCTGGCACATGAGGCTCCTCTGTCGCTGCTTCCTAGGAGCTGTGAGACCAGGCCATGCTGCTGTTTGTTGTCACCTCCCTGTACCTGTCCCTGAGACACAGTGCCACCGGGCTGTTATTGGGGCATTTTCCTTCTTTGTCAGCCCCAGCAGGCATTCAGCAGGGAGAGTCTGCACTGCCACTCTGGAGCTGAGTTTCCACTCTATGATCTCGGCATCTCTGTCACCCGCTCCACTCCCCCTCACACATTCCCCAAAAAAGCAGCAGGATGTCTGCAGGAACCACCTCAGCCTGCAGGAAGGCCAAGTGGGTCCTGGCCTCTTCTTAGCCACAGCACAGCTTTCTTTCATCCCAGCATGGAAATATAAAAACTGTATTATCACATCACACAGAGGGCAAGGAGCTTTTTATTTTGGCTGCAAGTGTCCACAGGGCATTGGGGAAGAGGAGAAGAAGAGTGTTTTGCAGCAAGCAACCTGGCTACTTAGGCAGGATGGTAGAAAAAGTGTCTGGAAGCTGCTTTTTAGGACTTTGGTTGTTCTGCTGAAGCTTCTGACAGAGCTGATGGGCAGATCCCAGAGCTGTGGAGAGTTCCTGGGAAATTTGTCCTTGGATATGTCTACGAATGCTCTCCCAGCCATGAACTGCCATCTGTGTCCTGTCCATATGTTACTGCCTTGACTGTTGAGTGTCTGAGGTGCCTCTTGAGGCTGCTATGGACCTCCTTCACCAAGGAATGCATTGTGATACAACATCCCTTTCTGTTTATGTTTGGGCACTGACAGAGCCTGGACCACTCTGGCTGGAGCTTGGGCTCTGGCAAAGAAAGATTGCTGATGAGAGCAGCTCGTGGTCCTCAGCTCTTCCCTGCTGCTGGGACAGACAGACATGGCCATGGGGACAGAATGGAGCTGCCCCATCTGCCAGGTCACTAAGAAGGATGTAAATTTTTCTCTGCCCCGTCACCACCAGTTCTGCCTGGGCTGCATCCTGCAGTGGGCAAAGAGAAATCCATCATGCCCACTCTGCAGAAGAATGATAGAAGCTGTCAGGTTTTCTGAGTAGGATGAACAGGACTACATACAATTTGCCACCAGCTCCCCCAAACAATTGCTAGAGTCCAGCAGGGAGAGAGCCTGGCCACCTTGCTGAAAGCAGCCCCCGAGACCCTGTGATGGCTGCTCCATCTTCCCCACAGGGAACACTGTCCCCAGCTGAGCAGGGGCTGCAGGACCAGAGCCTGTGGACGGTCTCCTGCCCAAGGAGTGGGCCGAATTTTTCAAATAACAATGTCATCTACTGGACCAAAGGTGCCCCTGGCTGCAGCAGAAGCTGGAGGGAATATGCCAGCACCAGAGATGGCTGGTTAAGGAATCCATAGAGCAGCATCCTGCACGCCCTCTGTGCCTAGGGTCAAGTTGCCAAAATCTTGGTGCCAGTACTGTAGCTTCTCCTCTGTAGCAGTCTGAATTGCTGCTAGCACAGTCCAGGGTAGAGAAGCAAAAAGGACCTTTGCATAATCTCCACAGATGTTTTATTCAGCTGTGCAGGGAGATGTTCAGGTCCCAGCACCCACACACAGGGGGTCCCACTTTGTCTCCATAGGGGCCTGGGGGCTGACCCTGATCTCGGGGCAGTACAAAGATAAGGAGGCCGATCAGGGAATAGGGAAGGTGTGGCTCAGGAACGCAGGAACAGACAGGAAGATAGGAAAAGACAGATAGGAACAGGGGAAGGAGCCAATGGGGTCTAACAGCTTTTTGAGGGAAGCTTCTTGTGTCTCCCTAGACCAGGGAATGCCCCCCCAGGGTCTCCACAATTCCCCATGTTTTATATTATTAGGAAAGCTTCTCTGAAGGATCAACTGAATCAACACAAAATGACAAAAACAATCAAAAGCACTCATAAGAAAATTTTTCAAAATGCAAAGAGTTCTGAGTTCCCAATGTGCCCACAGATCTCTTGGAGTGTCTCAGATCTGGCAGGAGGGATGCAGGGTTTTCTTAGCACAGTTTATCAGGAAACTGAGTCACACATACTGAACCTCTGGTCCATGGCCTGCTCACTGCCATCGTGCAGCAAGGAGGCCCAGAGGCTGCTGTGCTCTGGGCCTGTCAGGGATGAACACAGCGGCTCTGTGGCCAGTGCCAGCTCCAGCTCCAGCAGCTCACAAGAGGAGACTCCTTCCAGAAGCTCTGCTGGCTCCAGTGTGGCAGACCAGCAGAGCCCACTGGAAGCCCCCCTCCATTGCAGCCGCCCCCAGCTGCGCCCATCATCGCTGCAGAGCAGGAGCTGCCCCAGAGGAGCCGCGGCAGGAGCTCATGGCAGTGGCAGGTCCCTGTGCCCAGGGCAGAGCCACAGAACCTCTGCTCCTGGCTGGCACAGGGGCTGCTCACCCCGGTGTCCCACCGAGAGGAGGGATCCTGGGCCCCAAACTCTGCCCAGCCCTGCCAAAGGCCACCCCGCCAGCAGTGCTAGCAAGGTTCCTGCAGCCATTTAGCCAAATCAGAGGAAAAAAATGTCTCTTCAGCTGACACAGCCTCTGCACACAGCTTTCTCCCCCTTCTCCTGGTGCCTTTCCCTGACTCCAGCAAGAGCTGCAGGAAATGCTGTGTGAGCCATGATGATGGAAGAGCTACTGATAAAAACACAGCGGTGATGCTTTCAGAGGAGTCATGAATGGAAGACTGACCAACCTTCCAGCCAATGGTGTGCCAAAAGTTTCCATTCTTTAAATAATTGAGTGCAATAAATTAGTAAAAAGAAAGATATGGAAACAAATTAAATCTCGCACAGCTGCTGGCTTTCCTCAGGCTCCATGGTCTATGTATTGCTAGACTCACTTCATTTAGGCAGAATATGAACTGCCCTGACTTGTTGGAGACTGACCACAAGGTCTCATCTGTGGTGGGGAGTCACTAAAATTAGCTCAGCAGAGGCATCTTCAGCTGTCCAAGTATAGCAGAAATACATATTCTCTGCTTCATGGCTGTGTGGCAGCAGCTGCTGGTGTGGATTTGTCAGCGTTGCTTCATGGATTACTCCTGGGAAGGAATTGTGTGCACAGGCACAGTATGATGGCTTCCATCTCCTCTAATTACTCCAATCGGATGATGGCCAGAACTTTTAGGCAAAAAGCATCATGACAGAATAATTTACAATATTCTCCAAACTACTCCTCCTGTTGTTTTGATTTTCTTACTGATTAGGTTCGGTGTCTGGCCTCAAGAAATCAGTCCAGAGAGAACAGGCAAACCTCAGCTTGCAAGTTAGAGTGCAAGTCTTTAATCTGCCGTTTTTGCAGCATCTACAAACTGCTTTTCAACATATTTGCAAAAAAATCTCTTAGTTCTTGCTATACCTATCCAGAACCTGACTCTCTCCTCGTTTTATTTTGATTTGAGATCTCAGCATGATTTTTGTCTGGACAGGGAAGTAAGAACCAGCTGCAAATACAGACTACAAGTGAATCTATACTGCAGGAACTGAGCTGTAGCTTGGAATTAAAGGCAAGAAGGGATGCCATGGTTAATGTGAATGTTTAGTGCTGGCATAGGAGCCTTCTGCGATGCTCCACCAACCCATGGTTCACACTGCTACAAACTCTGTTTCTGGTGTTACAAAGAATGTTGAAGAGCTGACTGTAAGTAAACAAAATAGCCAGAATGTTAATTTTTTTAATATGGCAAACAATGACTATCTAATAATTCAGAGCTCATAGAAGTGAGTATTCAGATTTCCACTTAGTACATGCTGGCAATTTTAATTTGAAATCAACAGTTTTATCCAAATCAAGTTATCCATAGGAATTAATTTTCTCTATGATCTACCTAAAAATGCCTCCTTGTCTGGTAAGTTTAGTAGAAATTTGCAAAGTCAACAGTCCACAGATTTGAATTTCTTGTTTAGTGGCTATTCTGCAGGAAAGCTTTTACAGACTAATCAGTTTGGATGCAATTAAAATGCCAATACATTTCATCTAGCCATTTTGGTATTAGAACAAACCCATATGACTGCACAGCCTTTTAAAAAATATTTTAAAATAAGTTTTCAAATCAACAGTCTGAGTAGGACTCAGAATATAAACTCTACCAAGCTTCAACTCCATTGGAAGATTCCCTTGTCACCCTGTGAATCAACTCTACATTCAGAAGATTAAAAGTCCCCATTATGGTGGTTTTGGTATGGTTAGGAATTGGGGAAGGATCTTCTTCCTTCTCAGCTCCATGCTGCAGTGCCTTTGGGATGTGGCCTGCTGGCCGTTGTTTGTGCAGCCCCGGTGTTTCTCCATGAGGCAGAAAGTGCAATTGCATTTCCAGCCCAGAGCCCGTGAGGAGTGGGGCGTGCAGAGCTGTGCCAGACCCAGGCCAGCAGCTGTGCCCCAGAGGGTTTTGGTTCCTGCCCAGGGCAGCTGGTGCATCTCTGCCGTGAGTGCCTCCCCTTGCCAGGTGCCCATGGACAGCAGGTGCAGGGTTCTGCACGGGGCATGGAACAGGGTGGGGATGTCTGCTGGCAACAGAGTGCAGCGGAGAGCAAACAGTCCAGGATGGTCCTGGAGTGTGTGACAGAGGACTCCTGACACAGCTGGTGACTGAGGCAGTGAGGGAAGGCGCTGCTGGGCCTGCTGTTTGTGAGGAGAGAAGGGCTGCTGGGTGACAGGAGGGCTGCAGGCGGCCTTGGGCTCAGTGATCACAAAATGCTTGTGTTTGATTCCCAGAGAAGGAACAGGAGACGTTGGGGAAGTGTTGACCTGCAACAAATTGATAATTTGTTAAGCTTTACCAGGCAGTGCTCAGTCGTACCTTCCCTCACACCAGTGGTTGGTGTGTGTAAGTGGATGTCTTAGCCTTGAGAATAAAGACAGTGGGCCTGCTGAGGAGGTAGCTGCAATGCATTCAAGCAGAAGAAGGCTCCTAACCGTGGGAGGAGAATTTGAGGAATGGGATGTTCACCACATGGCCAGCAGAGACCCTCAAGAGACCCCTACTCTAAATGTCAGTAATTTTTGGGAAGTGATTTAAAATTGTCAAACACTTTGTGAGAATGTTTAGCCTGTGAGTTTGAGCAAAGTAATGAATAACAGTAATGAAAGTAATGTCTTAGTTCCATGGATACCAACATGTGGGTGTGCATGTTTCAGGGCAGTGATTCCTCACACACCCAGCACTGAAATAAAGTAATGCCTCTTTTCTCACACTGAGCTGGCAGTGTGGATCGGCCCTGCTCGGTAACTTTCATTTTGGTCATTTCTATTGAAGCATAAAGAATGGTTGAAATGAAATCTTTTCCAGCTGTTTCCCTTTGGTTTACCTGTTTGAGGGTTAAAATTCTGTGCTGCAAGTGTCCTGGGTGTGTGCAGAGCAGTGCAGCCCGAGAAAGCCCTTGGCTTGCCCACAGGCGATCATGCCTTGTTGCCAGGTGCGCCCAGCTGTGGCAGGAGAAGGAGCCCGCAGCGCAGTGGGCACCGTGCCCTGCCCAGCCGGGGCTCTCTGGCACAGAGCAGCAGCAGCGCCAGCACCGTTCAACCCGCTCCTGCCTTGGCTCCCCCTGGCACACAGAAGCCTCTGGAAATCAGCAGCGCCAGTGGCGTTCCCAGCTGGGAGCAGCTGCTGCTGGCGGGCAGATGCTGCCAGTTCGACTGCTGCCAAAGGGGAAGAAGGAGCAGAGGAAGAGATGTACATACACAGCAGCCATGGAAACATCCTGTAAACATGCAGATATATGGGGTGATTTGTTAGGAATTACTTCAGCTGCTATGCCAATAGTGCTTTCTCTCCTGGTTCTGTACAATGCTTTGGGCCATTTTCTTGGTCTGGCTTCCTTTTCTTGTGTCCCATCTGAGTGCTCAGCTGGGGTACAGGCTGTAGGTACTTGGGGCACTCTTGGAGTTCCTCTTGGATCCCTGAACAACAGGGTTTGGCCCATGGGGGGAGTTTGTGCTGCTTTGTGTCAGAGGAGAACTTCCGAGGCCATTTTGTGTTTGCTGTAGGAAAGGCTGGTGATTGCTTTGCATAAATTCACAGACTAACATGCTTTGTGATGCTTTGCTTTGTCATACTTTGCTTTGTGATATCAGGGCATGGTTGCCACGTTGTCGTGGTGACATCAGAAGGTTGCCTTGGTGCACGGAAGGCCTCAGTGCCAGAGCAGTCCTAGGGGTTGCTCAGATCAGGAGCATCCTCCTGATTGTGGCATTTGTCAGCGTGCAGCTGCACACTGACGGAGTCTTGGTTGGAGTAAACTTGAAGCACAGTGCTACAATGATTGAGCAACTCACTGCTGCAGTTTGCACCATGTATGGCACTGTTTATTCCGCCTATTTCATTACCAGCCTGGCAAGTAAGTAGAGGTTTTAACTCTATTTAGGCTAGGGTGTAGCCTAACCCGGCTTTTGCATGTCTTCTCTCTCTTTCTTAGTGACTGAGTTGATTTTGAAAGAGAAAGTGCATTAGGATGCCTCTGGTTTGGTAAAGCTCCTGTCAAGAGGTTCAGCTAAAAAGGGGGTGTCTGTAGCCACAGGGGCAGCATTTGCAAGGGAACCTGCAGGGCTCCGTTCCCTCTACGGGAGAGTCTGTGGCAGCAGAGTCTGTCATTTCCTCAGTTTGCTGGGACAAGCAGGACAACTTCCAAAATGCAGACTGGGAGGCCTTCTCAGAAGGCCTTCTAAAGACTTTGTAGTTCTCCCCAGAACTCAGGGAAAGCTTCTTTTATTCTAAATTTTGTAATGAAAGGATTTGACTGTCCATTTTGACCCTTGACAGAGTGCTAAAAGAGTGATTCCCTTTGCAGTGAAGTGCAGCCGCCAAAGCAGTGAGTGTCTGCTCCTGAGCCTGGAGCTGCTGCTGTGCTGTTACACAATAGAACTGCCACAGCTCAGGGGGATTTGGGGGAAGCTTTTCTGGGTGACTGTTTTCAGCAACTTAATGGGAATTAGTGCATGCAACTTCTTTTTTGAAAAAAGTACCTGAAAGCCAAGAGAACAAAAGCTGCTTTACCTGTTGGACAGAACAGAAGCATTGAGTGTTGAAGAACAATTTGCATTTTCTTGATCATGTTTGTATTCATTTACTGACTAGACAGGCCAAAGTGTAGGCACAACCAAGATTATTGTCCTGATCTCTTGCTGGCTGTGTGAAAGAACTATGTCATGTGGAGGGATGTTGATAAAGAAAAATACTCTCTGTTTGGGTTGACTTCTGTGGGATTCAGCAGCCCAGGCAGTTTTCTCACAGCACTTGTTCATTTTCCCTTGCCCACTCCAGGTCACCTGAAGCGTGTATTCAGAGGTGCTGATACTGAGGTGAGTGAGAAAGGAACATTTCATGTTCCTGGTGCTTAAGAATTGTAGAACAAGCTGTGAGCTTGGCCTGTGGCAGTAGAGTGTGGAGGGCCAGCTGGGCAGGCTGCAAGAAAATCCATTTCCATGTCTGCAGCAGCAATAACAAAGGCATCGCTGGCTATTTCCTAATTTTCCATTTCAGAACTTTCAAGGAATGAAAAGCTCATTTTGCAGAGAGAATGTTGCTTCTTGATAGTAGCCAGGGCGAAATGTCTAATTCAGAACTATTAGCAATTCTGTTGAATTAGCCCATTTAAATTTAGTGTCAGTGACTTAGAATCCCATTGTTATCAAAGTTTCTGATTTGTTCTTAGCAGAGCTGGTTGTAGAAATAGAGCTGAATAGCATAAAGTGCTGAATAGAAATAAGGTTATAAATTATAGGTAACTTTCTGTCCCTCACACTGCTGTCTGTCCACAGATCACAGAACCAACAGCAGTCTCTCCCCTGGCTCCCTCTGCTCATGGAGAGGAGGCCGAAGAGGAGGCAAATGAGGTGGATGAGCGCCAGCCTCCAGCTGTGCTCACACCACAGCCTGAACATTCTGAGCCAGTAAGTGCCAGCTGTGTGTGCTGCTGTCTTCAGTGCAGGGCAGAGCTGCAAGTTTCACACCAGCCAGCACTTGCTGTTGCTGGCTGAGGATGCTGAGTGCTGGAGTCCTGCCAGGACCCAGTGATTGCCCCCAGCCTGTGACAGCTGGACAATGGGCTTTGGTCTCTCACGTTTAGGCACCAGCTTCCTGGCATGTTGATAGGGGCCAGCCTGAAGCACAAAGGCTCCCTGTTCCCAGAGCAGGGAGCATGTCAAAGACACTGTGCTCAGCCTTGTTGGATACACAGGGGACACTGTGGCGTGGACAGACCTGTCCCCCTGCACAGACTGGCCAAGTAGCTGCAGGCACAAAAAATGTTGATCTGACCACACAAGTTCTTTCTGGTGCTTTGTCTCCACAAACTTCTTGGGTGTGTTTACTTGGGAGTATTTCAGAGACACACTGGGGATGTAGAGTTGCTGCTTGAAGTCAGGGATTTTGGTGTCTTTGTTGCCAGGTTGCTCTTTTGCCTCTTCAGGCAGAGCAGCCAGTAGCAGAGCAGATAGGTGCTCTGAGTCTGCCTGTTTCTTGGTCTTTGATAAGCTGCAAGGAGATGACTGTGTTGTCCATGAAGCTGTGGGGGGGCATTCTTGTCAGGCGTGGCAAAAGAAACAAAGGGAGTAGTTCTGAATCCTTCTTGCGAGGCAAAAACCAGACACTGCATATGTCTGTTGATACCTTCTATTGTGTAGTCTGCTTTGAAAACCGCATTTGAAAACTGCATTGGAGCCTAGAGTGGGAGCAAAGCTGCAAGTCCTTGACTGATGTCTTGTATCGCTACACCCAGGATGTACGCCTTGCAATGATGCCTGCTGTATCTGAAGTGCAATGGGCACCTTTGTGGCTGGGGAGCTGCGTGGGCCCAAAGGACGCAGGGCTGGCGGCCGTGAGCAGCTGAAGATGAGGCAGCGTGGGGCCGGGGGGCCAAGAAGGCCAAGGGCACGGTGGCTGTGCCAGCAGCAGTGGGGCAGCAGGAGCAGGGCAGGGAGCGTGGCCTGTGCTGGGCAGCGCTGCGGCCACAGCTGGAGTGCTGTGTGCAGCTGTGGGCCCTGGGAAGCAGAAAGTCATGGAGGGGCTGCAGCGTGGGCACAGAGGGACAGGGGAGCTGGGCAAGGGGTGCAGCACAAGGCCAGGGAGGAGGTGCTGAGGGAGCTTTAGCCTGGACAATGGGGGCTCATGAGGGACCTTCAGGCAGACTGCCATTGATCCCTGCCTTGGATCCATAGAGCCAATGCTCAGCACGAGGGCTGTTTCCCTGCCAAACATCCCTTCACTGCATCCAAGTGCTTTAGACACTGGTGTAGGTAACACTTTCATATTTTGTTTATTTGTTTGTTTGCTAGAAGGAGAAGCCTTGTGCAATTTCTCCTTCTCCAGGGAGCAAGGGAGCCTTTTTCTCAATCTTTCCTGCCCTTTTACAGCACTGGCAGAAATTCTGCTAGAATTTTAGTGTTCAAGGGGGCAGTTCTGGACAATGCAGTATTTTTGCACAAGAACACATAGTTTGGGGCAGGGATGTTGGTGCAGAACGAGCTGTTCTGGTGCCAGACCAGCCAGTAGGGCTTGCCCATCATTTTCAAGTTAACGGCTCCCGTGTCTTTTGGCTGCCCAGGGAATCAGTGTGTGTTGTGTTTGGGAATTGAGTAGGAAATCAATGCCCTTGCATTCCAGCTGGTGCTCAGAGATCACAGGGGCTGGAAGGGGCTGGGCTGCATTTCTGATTCCAGCCACTTCAGCACCATCAGTGTGGGCGAGTCCAAGCGAAGAACTTGCCCGAGCACAGATGCACAAAGAGAGCCGTTCCCAGTGCAATGCTCTGGGTCTGATTGCATTCCATAAGGACCGACACGCTCCAGATTCCCCAAGAGTGTGGGTTACTGAAGCAACAGGAGAGCAAATTCAGGATGGCTGCTGATCGGGGCACTGCTGCCAAGTGCTGATGTGTGTAGTGACAGAAAGGACAGGATTGATTCAGGGTGACCCCCACGTGGGGAATAATGTGCTTTGGCTCTATGATTAAGAAGGTTAAACAAATGCTTTCTTAAGCTATCTTATATTACACTAGTACTATATTAAAACTATACTAAAGAGATACTTCACTAAAAAGCTACTAAAGAAAAACTCGTGACTGTCTCCAGGCAGTCTTTTATCTAATTAGCTAATCAATCTAAACAACTATCACTAAAATCCAACTAACAAATCACTTTCAGAAAACAATCACTATAACACATTCTTCATGTACTAAAAAACAAGAACAGCCAGTAGAGATTAGAATTGTTTTCTCTTCTTCTCTAAGTTTCTCACTACCTTCCCTTAAAAAAAACCTAGGAGAGAGAATTATATCTCTCTCCATTCAAAGAATGTAAATACCACAGTACAGTAAAGAGAGATTATAAAAGTGAGATCTGTCTGTCTATCTATCTATCTATTTAAATCTTCCTGACTCTGCTCCAAAGCAGTGGAAGATGCAAAGCTCACCTAAAGGCATCCCTTCAGGAGAGACAAACAGGACACGGCGGAAGCAGAGGGAGGCCCTCACCAGACCCTTGAGAAATGCCACCCCTTCCCTGTCAGCTGCCTGAGAGGCTGCTGGAGCTTCAGTCCCCAAAGGCCCCTGACTGTAGGGCCAGGGTCACTTTGGAATCTGTGCCTCCCCTCGGGCAGAGAAGGACCCAGGAGAGCAGCAGCACAGTGCTTTGGGAACGTGTGAGCCCAGCAGTCTGTGAGTCTTGGCCCACAAAGGGCGTATGGGAAGTTGAAACCCATCTTCTCTTGCTTTCTGTGCAGGTGCTTCTAGAGAAAGAGCAGGAGCACACTGCCTCATCTGAGCTGCCATGCCAGACTCAGGGAGAGCTGTTCCCTGCCCGAGGGCAGGAAGAGCAGCTCAGGCAGCAGGTGGAAAAGCCACAGGAGAATGGCCAGGTGAGCCTGACTGGCCAGGGCACAGAGGGAAGGGCAGGGAGAGGGGCATAAACCAGAGCTCCTGGGACTGAGGAGGCCAGGAGTCCCACAGGCACTGGAAGCACAGAGCCTTGCAATCTGCAGAGATCAGCACCAGCACAGGAGGGTTACAGTGGAAGCAGAGCTGGGTAGGGAAGCAGAAACAAGGGGCTGAATAAATGTGATTTTGAGGCTAAAAGAGGGAAAAGCTGAGCCTGATGGCAGCTCTCAGTCCCTTGCTCTGCTTTTGTGTGTACAGAACATCAAGGCAGAGCCACAAGCAGAGCTGCCTGAAGCTCAGAGTGCCATCATGGCGGTGAAGAGGAGGAATGAAGACATCCAAGAGGAGAAGAATCTCCCTATGCACAGGGGTAATCAAAAACAGGTGAATGAAGGAATGGCAGCCACTCCACTCATGAGAGAGAGTCCTTTCCATTGTTGTTTACAGAAAATTGACAAACAGATGAAGGCACAGCTGCAGGAAACTGAGGCTGGGATCAAGGCAATGAAGAAGAGGCTAGACGAAAAAATTAAAATCATCAAAGAGAAAATGAATCGCCTCCTTCAGGAGCAAAAGGCTCTAGAAAAGCAAGTGAGTGAAATAGCAATAGGCACTGCAGTCACCCAAGGGGTGGTTTCTGTCCTCCTTGCCTTTCCAGTGCAGAGCAGCAGGGGTGGGTGATGCCTCTGAGTGCCATCCTGATGAGGTCTCTGTCAGAGCTGCTTTCAAGGACACTTCCTGCTCTGCTGGATCTCAGCTGATGCTCTAGACAGTGGCATTACTCCTTTGGCCATTTAGCCAGCAGTCATCTGAATGAACTCCTGCTGGCTTCTTCCAGGTGACCTTGTTTCTTGAGGTGTTTTTGCAGGTGAACATGGTCACTCACACAGATTTGGAATACGAGCTACAGGCTCTCTGTATCCCTTGCAGATCTGCTCCTGTCCTTTTCTTTACTTTCTTCCCAGTCGATGACTCCTGGCTGATGGGGACAAGCTGTAGTCTCTGACTGCTTTGTTCTGTTTGACTTGAGGTGGAAGTGTCGCCATCCTACCCGGCAGCCTGCAGAGAGTTCCAGCAAATGACGGGCAACCAAGAGCCCCGAAGCTGGCATGAGGCCCAGGAACTGACCCACCCAGAGATGCTGCAGGATAAGCTCGTCCCTAGGAAGGTGCAGAAAAAGGGAATTTCGTAGCAGGAGGTAGAATATTAGAATGAGGAGCTGCAAATGTATCTGCAGACCTAGGAGGGGGAAAGGAGTCTTTGGGAGAAGTGGAGCAGTCATTGCTGCAGTCATCCTTTAGAACAAGAAACTGGCTATGAACTCGAGTAAAACCAGCCTTTGGTTTTGACCATTTGGTTTCACAAGGGGACATCCAAAGCAATCCAGTTGAAGAGCTCTGCATGTGGCTGACAGCAGCTTCCTAAGGGCTTGCATTTCAAATGGCAATCTCTCTTGCATTTCAGGGCAATCTCTGCCACACCTTCCTGACATCAACTCATTTCTTGTCTCAGATCTACACCGACTCTGACAGTGAAGCTGTTGCAGAAGCAGCAGTGCCATCCCAAGGAGCCTTTGCTCCCCAGCTGAAGAAGTGGAGCCTGAGCCCTTGGTTCACCTGCCGTGCTGACCCAGCTGCTGCTCAGCAACAGGAGACGGCAGGTGACTCCCTGGAGCAACAGAGTACGTCTGGCATCTTTCTCGTCTGAGGGACAGTGTGTTGTGTGCACGTGTCAGCACAGCTGTACCAAGGGTTCTGATCAGTTTAGTGTCACAGAAGTGCTGGCAGTGCTCCGAGGCAGCAAGAGAGAGTTCTGGGTGTTCCTGCTGCCTCTGAGGGCAGCTTAGACTGGCTGGAGTTTGCCTGAGCTTCCCTCTCTGCCGAAGGCAGAAGCAGGGATTGTTCCTGGATCAGCAGAAGGCTGTGACTGCTTGAGTCCTAGCCACTGGCAGAAGCCCTGCTGAGATCAGTCTCTAGGAGAACACATCAAGCCCTTTGTGATTCTGCAGCGCAACCCAATGAATCTGCTTCTTGCCCTTAACAGCTGCCAGTGCTGCGCTCTCAGATAAGATCTGGTAGGGTTTAGAATAGAGCCCAGTGGATTCTGTGTCTACCATCACCTGTTGGGACAAAAAGGGCACTGATCTGTGCCTGGGTGTGGCTGATCTCAAAGCCCATCCTGTTGTATCCTAAATGGGGGCAACAGCTTGTCCGGGGCTCAGGCTCACTCTGGCTTCTTCCCATCAGTGCCTGTCATGCTCATGCTTGGGCTTTGCCAGCCTTGTTTTGGTCGCTGCCCTGCCCCTGAGGGCTGGTGGGAATGCAGAGGCTGGAGCCTTCCTTAGCTGGGAGGGTCCCGCTGCTGCCCAGCTGCTGCAGCGCGGAGCTGCCTGAGGCAGCAGCCCCTGCTCTGGGCCGGCTTCTGCCTCGCACGGCCTGGACTCACAAGAGGGTCAGCATCTCCTCTGGGCAGCTCTCTGTGTCACAGGGACGCCTGAGGAGCTCTGCTGTCCTCTGTGCCCGTGCCCGCCGTGCCAAGTTGGGAAGATGGGGACGTGTGCGGTGCTGAGAGGGCGAGTGCAATGGGAGCGACTGATCCGCGCTGTCAGGGTGAAGAGAAGCGGCGCGGTTCTTCACGCGGGGCACGGGCAAGGGCGTCTTTGAGCTCAGCCTGCTCATAAAGGGTGAGGGTCCTGATGCTGAAAGCCCCGTGGGGATTGGTTCTAGCATGAGCTGCTCTGGTTTACAAACACAGAGGCATTCTTCTGGCAAACTGCTGCAAGGTGGAAAAGATGGAAACACTTGGCAATATTCCTCCTGTTCTGAACTTGGCATCTGTTCAGAGGAATTGATTCTAGATGTCCTGGTGCACTTAATCTTAGCAAGTAGGAAACCTTTTCTAAATCTCACAGTGTTTATTCCCAAGAAAACAAAGGCACTGTTAGTTCCAGCTCTCCTAAATGTTTCTAGATGACAAACTTACTTGCCTTCGTAGGTATTCTCTTCTGGTCTCAGTCTCCTCTGAATGTATCTCCCTGTGCTTCCCTGTGTGCCTGCTGTCAAGAGGTCTCTCACTTCAAAGGATGCTGGAAATCAGTCTCTGTGCCAGCCACTTGTGCTGTGGGCCTGCTGTTCTTTTCTTGTTGTTCCAGTTGCTGTTCCTGTTGTTGTTAGCCAGCTGTCCACAAAGGGAGGGCTCAGAGCTCCAGACAGTGGGGCTGCCTTTTGTATCTCCTAGAAGGTGAGATCTCTGCTTTGAAGTGAACATCTTGCATTTTGTTTCCCTCAGGGAGAATGGTGAAGTTGGAAAATCCTATTCTAAAATACATTGAACTGGAAAATATTGGCAGTGGGTGAGTCCAAGCAATGCTAATTTTACAAAACTATGCATCAGGTGTTTTAGTGGTGGAATAGGTATCAAGTGTGAAGTCAGACAAGCTGCAAATGTGTTCAGGCACTGGGCTTAGATGTTCAGTGCTGATCAGAATTTCTAAGTGTTCTCAGAAGGCATTGTCAAACACATCTCAATGCTTCCAGTGTCCTGCAGGTCTGCGGTATTTACAGCACAGATCACCTATGTGGGCTGGCTTTCACTGCAAGATCTAAATGGCTTCTCCTCTCTCTGCTTCTGTTTTGTTTCTAGAACTTTTGGAGATGTTTGTAAAGCACTTGACACTGCCACAGGAGGAGAGGTAAATGTCAACAGCCCCTGCAGTCTCTGCTGCACTTGAGGGCTTTCCCCTCGGGTGTGAGCTGTGGCTGGAGCTTTGGGCAGAGCTGTGCTGAAAAGGCACAAGAAGCACAGACTGGTGCCAGCCCACAAAACACATTTGGGACTTTGTCCTCCTCAGCTGCCGGAAGGAAGGCACGGAGGGCAGCGGCTCCTTTCAGAGAAGGACGCGCTCACTCGCTCTCCACTGCTAAAACAAAGGTGGTGCCTTCGAGCACCTCACTGCTCTTTGGGGCTACAGCTTCAGAGGCCTGAATTCTCATTTCTGGCTGCCAGCAAATCCATCTGAAAGTTACTGGTAGTTCCTTAGCCACCTGCAGTGCTGCACTTGGGAACTGCACATAGGGAGAGATCTCCAAGGCGTCCCTGAAAGCCCTAAGCCCTGCCCATATCACAAGATGTATGCACATATTATTAAGGCATGGATTACTTCTTCTGAGTCGCAGACAAAGCAGCAGAGAGTGTGGTCAGAGGTTTGGGGGTGATAACTGAGACACCGCTGTTACCAAGTGGTCAAGGCAAAATGTCAGTGGCCCCACGTGTCCTGTAACTGGCTCCCAAGGGAGCAGAGAAATGGGCTGTTGGAATGTCAGTTCCTAATTACTGCAGTGCCTAATCACAAGGCAGTTTGGCACAGCTCAGCTGTGTCATTGCAAAATCACTCGCTCCATGTGTCTTGTGGTCTCATGCCACCAACCTCTCAAGTTACTGATTTTCAATGTCGTTTTAGGTGGCCATCACGAAAATACAGCTTCAAGGACTGAGGAAGAAGGAATTAAAAGTCAACGAACTCATGGTCATGAAGGTGAATAGAAATCCCAACCTGGTCAACTGTTTAGACAGGTGAGTTGTGCTTTTGTCCCATGAATGTTTGTTTGCATGTTGCAAACATGCAAGGTAAAATCCCCCTTTGGTCACTGGCAGAAAATAGAGCTGTAATTATTGGCTAATTATTATTGCTCTTTTCATCTCCAGTGGATGGGAAGAGATTGCATTTTGTCTGCATGAGTCTTCGCTGGCACATGGTATTTGAAAATTGTTCAAAAACCCGGATGAGTTGTGTCTTACTAAATCAATGATCTCTATATCCACCACTTTGTTTTGGAGCTTGATTTTTTTCAAGTGTCTTCTTACGTCTAGGTAAACTAACAAGGATTTCCCTTGGATTGTTGCCACTGTTTTCCATTGCTATGCATGCCAGGAAGAGTAGGTGCTTTTTTTCCAGAAACACTATGCATGACAGGATTTTTTTATCTGGGCTGTTACAAAACTGCACATTTTGCTTGCTGCCCATCTAAGACATCTCCTTTTTTGCAGCTGTGCCTTTCTCCTTGAGACTGCACAGATGGCAAACAATGCACAGCCAAGAGGGAATGTCTCTTCCTTTATTTTGTCTTTGTCTCAAAGTGACCTGAAAAGAAGAACCAACCTGTCTTTTCCAAACAGCAACTAAGCCATGTACATTCATCTCCATGCCCTTGTTTCCTTCTTTCAGCTACCTTGTGGGTGAGGAACTGTCCCTGGTTATGGAGTACATGGATGGAGGCACTCTGAGCAATGTCATCAGCCAGACCTACCTGTCGGAAGATGAGATGGCAGCCATCAGTCGGGAGGTCAGCAATCCCATCTGTGTTTCCAGGGGCTTGGGCAGGATTGTCTGGGAAACAGGGCCTCAGAGCTGGAGTGATTTCCTGTGCCAAGCTTTGTTTCTGTGTTGCTGGTATGCTATGGGCAAGTAAAAGCATCTCAAGTGAAAGGCCTGCCATTGCCCCTTCACTCCCTGTACTCAGTGCCAGTACTCTTATCTCCTGCCGTTGTATTCTAGCTCTCTCTTGTATTTGTATTTGCTGTTCTCCACCTTGCCTCTCTAAATGTTTGCCTGGAGTCTGTCTTCACTGCATTCCTTGCCTGTAAAAGGAAAGGTGCTGGTGGCAGGATTTGAAATGACCAGAAAAGAAAAAAATACTCATTTCCCAGAGTCCTCAGCTGAAAAGGATAGAAGTGCAGCCAAAATGCTCTTTGTTTCCGCAAAGTGACTGGTGTGATACTTACACGCCTGTGCTGAGGCCAGCAAGAAAATCTTTTCCATGCAGCCTCCCACCCAAAAGTGATCCACTAAACACCAAAGGGAGGGACTTTTCCTTTCCAAACCCCTCCTTTGTCCTCTGCATGGAAAAAGCAGGTCCACTACAGCAGGAGTCATCCTGGCTGGTTTGCAGGGGACAGCCTACAACAGCAGGTGCTGTTGCTCTTTCAAAAGCTGATGTGCCTTTCCTCAGAAAGGTCCTGCTCTGCAAGTGTTGGAGCAGCAAGTTCTGCTTCTCAGTGGCCATTACTGTTCTGCCATTACTCCCCATTCCCCTGGAGAGGGAATCTTTTAGATTCTTTGTCTCCTTTCTTGTGTGATGAAATCACATCACTCATTTTTGCCCTCCTCTTTCTGTTTTCTCGCTCAGTGCCTGCAAGGACTGGATTTTCTTCATTCAAACCATGTCATCCACCAAGATGTGAAGAGCAGCAACATCCTTCTCAGAACTGACGGTTCTGTCAAGCTGTGTCAGTATATTCTTGGTCAGGTGCAGCGTTCCAGGGATGTGGGTGTGGGGCTGCTTCGTGTGACTGCCAGCTCCCCAAAAATGGTGCTGGTGGCAGTGCAGGGACCCCTGCTGCGAGCTGAGGGCACAGTTGCAACGTGCACAGAGGTAGAAGGAGTCACAAGCAGTCAAGAGTGGCCTTGCTCTGTGTGTGTCCCTTCCAGACAGAGGGATCTACAATCTAAAGCTTCAGGGGAATGAAGTCCACTGCTGTGAGCAGCATTAAGAAACCTGGGTTTTTTTGGAAGTGGCCAGTTCCATACTCCCTTGGCTAAAGCCCCAAGGAAATTGAGTGTGGACAGTTCTCCAGGAGATTCAACAGCACATTCTTAGCCTGAGAGTGGGGAATTCTTTTGCTTGGTTTCCTAATTGGAGCTGGCTTTCACGGTTTGTTTTTTTCTCCACAGCTGACTTTGGCCTCCTTGCTCAGCTCAGCCCTGAGCAGGGCAGATGGAGCTCCGTGGCCGGCGCTGCTGGGTGGCTGGCGCCTGAAGTGGTGACAGGTCAACCATGTGGCCCCAAAGTGGACATATGGTCTTTGGGAATTGTGGGCATCGAAATGGTGGAACGAGAAGTTCCTTCCTGGAATGCAACTCCTGTCTTGGTAAGGTGCAAATACTCACTGATCCCACTGTCTTTCTCACCTGTCCCATGTTCTGTGTGCCATTGGACAAAATCCCATTGCCATCTCCTGGCACCACTTCCACCAAGGTCCCCTTCTGAAAATGCCCCTGCAACACATCAGCATCTGCTGTAGCTTTGGTTGTATCAGAAAGGGAAGTGGCAGTTCAGAAACCTAACCAGTTCAGAAACCTGCCATTTTGGCCTCCAGCCGTGCCTGACATTTCTCACATGTTTTTTGAACAATGTTGGAACTCTGTTTCTGAAGGACAAGAATTTTTCAGTGGACAGGGTAGACATGTGATAAATATCCTGAGAAATAGAGGTTAGACCTTCCCAGTTTCAATTTTATAGAAAACATAGGAAAAAAGGAAAAAGAAAAGTAAACAAAAAAGGAAAAGAGAAAAAAACCTACTACCAAAGCAATGCCCAAGCAGTTCTGCTTGCTTTTTCATTTTTTAAATGCAGCTCTTCTCTTCCATTGTGTAGCATCTTTTCCAAATCCTGTGGCTGTTGAAACTTTCAGGCTTTTAAGTCATCTGTACATTCTTCAGTCACGTGTGTGAGTGGCCTGGATAAGTTTAGGATGTGTTTTTCTCCGACTGCAGTTAGAATTGTTTGCCAAACCCTTGGCTGTTTCTTGGTACTTTAACAAGTTGATGAGCTTGCAGGCAGGTGCCTGAGCTGGGATCCAGCGTGGGCAGTTGACACCAGTGCTTTATTTCTTTACCTCAGGAGCAGGGCCATCCCTGGCCTGCAGTGTTATAATGACAGGGAGGGCTCCAGCTCCCACCATGGCCAGTGGCTGAGCTCAGCTGAGAGTCAGGATAAAACCCTCTTTGTCACCTCTGGTGATGTGGGAAAAGGACAGAAAGCCGCATAAATTATTTGTACACAAGGGGAGTGCATTGCAATTTCTGGATTTGAAATTCTCCTTTGGGTTGAAGAGGATAATAGCAAAGTCTCTTTGGTCACCATCTATTTAAGTGCCACGAGCACAGAGTTATCATGACAGTGGTGGGCATTTTTATGGAGACTCCAAGGCCTCTTGCCATTGTTCTTTTTGTCTATTTGAGATGGATTCTGCAAGTTGAGGTTTGAATAGTTCCAAGTTGGTGTCTTATGTTTCTAAATACCATCTTGCAAAAGCAGAATGAGCTCTCTGCCTCTGACTTGTCAGCGTGTTAGAGCTTGGTTCCGCATGAACCACGCTGGATAAGGATCAGCTGATGTCTTGCCAATCTACACTGTAATTCCTTGGATTGAGGAGTATCGGAAAGCCCTGCTGAGCTCCATGGACACTGTCAGCTGCATGGAAGTGAGCATCCTTGGCCTTGCTGAAGAAACTGGAGCTCAGCTTAGGTTAGATGCTCTTGAGCAGGAGAAAGGCTGGAATCGTCAGGTGTTTCCAGAGGCCTGCGTGCCCAGAGGGACTGAGTTCTGGGGAGCAGCTGGATGTTTCTGCACATCATGGAAGGGGACTGCCAGACAGCTCAAGCCTCACCACAGGCAAACACTCCTCAGCTCTTCTCAGGCAACATTTGCTTTGGGTTTCAAGTTGTTCCCACTTGTCTGTGAAGATGCCCCTAAAACCACAAGGCAAGCCTCTCAGAAGTGGTGTTACATTTCCAGAAATGAAGAAAAGAAGCCCAAACACATGAAAGTTGCTAAGGCACTGGTTTTTAGGGAGGAACTTAACCCCCTGTGCAGTTTCTTCTCACTGGGAAACGTGCCTGAAACCCGGGCATGAGGGTATAAAGGCCACAGAGTCTCTTCTGCTTCTTGTGCAGTGCTGCTGAAACACTCAGTGACCGTGTTTCTCTCCCAGCCCAAGCCACATTCTGCCCGTCACAATGCCAGAGCCTGGTGATGTGGAGAGCCTGCCAAAACATCCCATCTGTTTCCTGGCACTTTCTGGGATGGGCCTACCATTCATGCATTGACTCGAGTAGCCAAATGAGTAGAGGGTGACCGTAGGGATGGAACCTCTCCTTCTGATTTGACCATGAAAGGTTTTTCTTTCCCATGTAAGGAAAGCAGAAATTTTCAGACTGCTGAGAAACAGAGCTGCAGGTGGCTCCTGTGTGTCCAAGCAGGCGTTTTCATCCCAGTACATTTGTGCATGGATCATAACGTGTCTGTGTTGAAGATGAGATTCCAAAGATTTGTTTCCTTACCTGAGGAATACCTGGTGGATTTCCTTTCTTTCCCTCCAATTCCCATTCTTTTCAAGAACAAAGCAAAAAGCTTGATTAGGTTTCTTTTGTGGCAGCGGTACTTAAGGGACCAAGAAGCACTGCAGAAATACTTTCCATGTACTAACCCTTGGATACAGTAGAGTTAGTATAGCAAAGTCCTTCTTCCAAAAAGCCTCTCAAGCTGGTATGAATCGTCAGGGAAGGAAATGTGCTTGTGCTGATGTAGTTCCCACTAACTAGGTCAGTCAATGAAATCAGCTGCCAAGGCAAGATCTGTGAGATGTTGGAGAGGCTGTGGCTGCATCGGGGTTTGGGTTTTTTGGTTGGTAAAGGAAAGTCATCTCTGGGTCTCTGCCAGGGCAGAAACTGCCACTGCAGAGTGGAACTTAATCAGTGGGATCTGGGAGAGCAGTGACAGATGGGAAAGAAGCAGGTGGAGCCTGGTGTCTCCTTTTTCCCCAGCCCCAACTCCTGATAGCCACAGGAGGAAGACAAAAGCTGCAGCAGCCCAACCTATTTTCATCCTGCCTGCGTGACTTCCTGAGCTGCTGCCTGCAGACAGACGAGGAGCAGCGCTGGTCTGCCAAGGAGCTCCTGCAGGTAAAATGTGAAGGGGCTGCAGGTGAAACAGGCTCTGAGGGATGGGCTCCTCCTCCACTCAAGTCCAAGGCAGCAGATGAGCTCCCTTCCTCCTCACCTCCACTCTTGGTGCTCTTCAAATGAAAACAGTGAGGGATCCTAGACTGGGCTGGGCTGGCAGGGTCCTGTAAAGGTCCTCTGGTGCAAGTGTCCTGCAATGAGCAGGGGCATCTTTAAAGACATCAAGTTTCTCAGAGCCCTTTCCCACTGGAGCCGGAATGGTTGCAGGGATGGGGCACCTACAATCTCTTGGGGCAAGCTGTGCCAGGGTCACACCATGCTCCGAGTAAACAAGTTCTGATTAGATCCTATTTGTGTTAAAAAATATTCACCCACATCCTATTGTAACTGGCCCTGTTAAAAAAGATGTCCTCCACTTTCCTCAAAGCCACTCTGAAGTTTTGGAAAGTGGTAATAAAGTCTCCCTGGGGCCTGTTCTTGACAAAACTGAGCAACCCCACCTCTCTCTGCATTTCCTGAGTCAGAGAGGTCCTCTGGCTGTTTCTGTCACCTTCTTTTGTAATTTGGTGGGGTGTTCAGTTTTATGTAATGGCAAAAGAATTTAAGTAGAGCAATGCAGGGTACAGAGACATGAAATAGTGGTGGAGGAACCCAAGGAAGCCAGTCCCAGCTGAGCAGTCAGAGATTTGGCTGTGGGCAGGAGGGGCTGTGGGGGGCTCACTGTGAGCCTCTGAGGGGCCCTGGTTTGTGCCCCCCAGCCCACCCTCAGAGGTTTCTGCCATGCAAACAGGGACAGCTGGGAGGGACTTGTCCCAGCCCCATCTGCTTCCTGGCACGCTCAAGCAGACGGGAACTGTGCCAGGGTTACTGCCAGGTTGTGTGGCAGAGAGGGAACTGCAGGGCCCAGTGCCACTGGGCTGGCCCTGCTGGGAAGGAAGGTGCCATCCAGCACACGAGGGGCAGGGCATGGAACGGTAGACACTGCTTTCTCTCCCTGTGGGAATCAGCACAGTGCCTGTCTTTCAAAGAGAGGGACCAATGAGAGGCTTTGGAGTTTCCTGAAAAGAAGAAACTCCAAGGACAGAAAGCACCATTTCTAGAGCACTGGCAGGGCTAAAATCTCAGCAAGATGAAGACACCTGTATAAATGAATGAGGGGGATTCTGGGCCAGGTTTGCCTGTGATGGCAAAGTCTGCACATAAAGATGGAGGTGTAGACAGCCCCATTGTTCCTCTTCCTGCATCCTTCTAGGAGCAGGAGGAATCCTGTGAAGCACTGAGCTTGGAAAGTCATGGTTCATTGTTTTTTGTTCATCTGGTTTTTTTCCCTTTGGGCAGCATCCATTTGTAAGATTTGCTGAGCCTGCGTCCAGCCTGGTGCCACTGATTGTTTCAGTGAAGAAGAGGAAGGAGACAAGAATGTGACAATCACATCAGGACCATTTATTCCTCAATCAGTTTAGAGTAGGATTGTAGGTTAGGATTAGGATTAGGATTAGGATTAGGATTAGGATTAGGATTAGATTAAGGATAAGGATAAAGATAAGGATAAGGATAAGCATAAGGATAAGGATAAGGATAAGGATAAGGATAAGGATAAGGATAAGGATAAGGATAAGGATAAGGATAAGGATAAGGATAAGGATAAGGATGAGGATGAGGATGAGGATAAGGATAAGGATAAGGATAAGGATAAGGATAAGGATAAGGATAAGGATAAGGATAAGGATAAGGATAAGGATTAGGATTAGGATGAGGATAAGGATAAGGATAAGGATAAGGATAAGGATAAGGATGAGGATAAGGATAAGGATAAGGATAAGGATAAGGATTAGGGTTAAGGTAAGGGTTAGGGTTAGAGTACAATTGTCTAATAGGACTGCAGAGTAGGATTGAAAATCAATAAATTTTCTGAAACCACAACTCACCTTGAAGATTCCCTTCCTTCTCACTCTGCGAATAAACTCGAGAATTCTTTCTGAATTGTCTGTTGTTTCTTAAAGGTGGAAAGTGAAACAGTGTCTTTGGCATGGTGTGAAAGTGGGGAAGGATGTTCTTCATTCATCCTCTCCAGACCACACTGCCTTTGGAATATGGCCCACTGGTCTGTTTTTGGCCATCTTTGGTACTTCTATTTTAGGCAGAAAGGGCAAGGGCATTTAAAGGCAAAAGCACAGGAAGAATGGGGCAGCCCAAACATCTTTTACAGATGCAGGCCTTCAGCTGTGACTGGAGAGCATTGGGGCTCCCTAAATGCAATAATCTCTTTGGCTGGAGGAGAGCCTTGCTCAAGTGAGAAAGCAGAAAGATCAGAGAGGGTGCTCGGAAAGGTCTCCTGTGGCGCAGAGCTGTCAGCGCCTGTGAGGTGAGAGCGGGCCCGGCCTTGCCCAGGCTGGAGCCCCAGCAGAGCCCCGGCAGAGGCCGGAGCAGCCTGAGCCCCGGCAGAGGCAGGCTGGAAGGAGGCCCTTGGAGCTGCAAGAGGCAGCAGCCGGGCCCTGGGTGCCTCTTGCTGGGAGCGGGCGAATCCTCCGCTCTCAGAGCCCAGGTGGCAGCTGGCTGCTGCCGAGGGGAAGCGCAGCCATGCTGGGCACAGCCCAGCCTGGAGGCATTGGCTGTCTGGAGTGTGCCCAGGAGCAGAGAAAGGCCAAGGGCAGCCACGGGCCGCTGGGCTGGCTGAGGATTCCTCCTCTTCTGCCGGCTGCCCTGCAACTCCTGGCAAAGGCCAGCAGTGTGTGAAGCACTCTGGGCACTGGGGCAGGGAGCCGGGCTGCTCGGCAGGCTGGAGCACAGGGCAGCCTCCTTCAGGCCCGGCACTTGTGCCAGGGAAGCGAGGCCAGCGTGAGGCAGGGACAGCTTGGCAGGGCCCATCTGCAGGAGCCAGCGCTTCACGCAGGTCTGGGAGGAAGCGCCTGCAATCCTGCAGTTCTGCACTGAGCCAGAGCAAAGGTGTGAGATGCAGAGTGTTTGGCAGAAATATTCAGGCCCACCAGGCCAGCCTGCTTTGTGCTCTCTGGCACACAGCAAGCGCTGTGCAATGCAGCTCTGAGCTGCTGGGAGAGAGGCACATCAGGGATGTGCCTGAGGCATGTGCTTGAGGAGTAAACTGATTTGGAAGGGGGCAGAAGGGTTTCAGCAGGCAATTTGCATTTTCTTCATTAATTTCTGAAAAAAAATCATAATGTGTTGCACACAGGTAGGGTTATTAGAAAAGAAAGGCCTTATAAAATAAGGCCTACCTATTGTTATGTTTGCCCAATTATCCCGTCATAAAAAAAACCCCAAACAATATTAAAAGTAGTAGCAATTTTAATTGAATATTTAAAATATAAAAATATAAAATTGGATAGAATAGAATTTGATTAAAATAAGGGATAATTTGTTTCTAATAATAGCGCATAAGCAACAGATAACTGCAGGGTATGGAGTGCAGGCCTCTGGGACCCTTGCCACATCACATACAAGCTTGCCAAGTGAATATTCGTCCTTATATGCCATGTGTCAATGCCGTCTCCTCCCATTTTCGATTCTTCACACTTCTACCTCTGCCCTCATCATCACCTTTACCATCCATATGCCACCACTTGGTTGGTGGTTGCACAAGTCTTTGGGGGTCCTCTGATGAAGATTTTGTAGTCCTCCTCTGTGTCCTTTAATTAACCTTTGGGTTACACCAAGCCAATACAATGTAAGCCAAAACTAACATAATTACTACATCTGAGTACTGTGGAGAGTTTTGTCAAAGAGTGGCTTGAGGAGAGAGGACACAGCCGAATTAATTTGGTAAAGATGTCCTAACTAGGGCAGAGGCCTTCTTGCAGGCAGGTGTCTGTTGGGAATTTAGCTGACTAGAGAATGGAAAAGTACAAGACCGTGGCTAATTCCAAATCTTGCACCTGCAAGATAACGTGTCCTTGGGCCTAGCTGAGTATGATAAAGAAATGGACAGCGAGACGTGAGAAGTAGAGAACGTAGGCCCAAAGGAATGAGGAAGAGCTGATGGTATAGTTTAACCAATAGATTGCTTGGCTTACAGAATATTCATAAGCTTGTTATTTGCTATATAAGTGTTTGATGCTTTCTTCAATAAACTGGACCTGTGATGAACCATCTGGTGTCCTGGTCTCCTTCCTTCGACAGAGTATCAAGGCAATAAATCCCTTATAATTAGCATTTTCCTGGGACACAACCAGAGAGTTCCTTCTTTGTTAATTTTTAGCAACCATTATCTCTTGCTTTCCTCCTGTTCCTGAACATCTGCGGGGGGGGGGGCATGGTGCCCCTCCTCTCCCTTTTTCTTCGGCATTACTAATTTTACCTGTTTTAATATTTACAAATATTAATTACTGTATCAATATTGATTCTTGTTTCAATTGTTATCAGCACGAATCATACCTATTTACCACACTGTGGTAAACTCCCAGCTGGCCTGTTCCATCTTCTACGTGCAGCCAGCTAACTTCCCATGGGAATAGTCATGAGTGCAGTTAGCACAAGCTATTGTGCTAAGAAAACTGTTTGCATCTGTAATAAACAAGAAACCTGTCCCATGAGCATCCACGAAAGAAAAATGTAATCACCTGAGTAACAGTGAGTCTTAAAAAGAGAGAGTCTTAACATGTACACACTAATACACCTTCTAAGCAATAAATTGTGTGGCAAGGAAACTACCAGCCAGTTGGAGTTGAACACAAGTCTGTGAAAACAGTATAAAAATGAGTTATGTGAATAAAGAATTGGCTTTTCCTGCGTGAGGAAACTGAGTCCCAGCTGCTTCATTGACACAGCAATGTGGCTTCACTCAGCAAGAGCACCTGCAGGGTGTATTGATGAAACACTGGTGTTTGATTCTCAGAATAGGAAGGAGAGGCATTTAGTCTAACAAACAGGGCATAGTCTTTTGAATTCCTTTAGCTTTAACAGGAGTGCTGAACCATGTATTCCCCCACTGCAGTGCTTACTGTGTGCAAGTGGCTATCTTGGCCTTGAGAATAAGGAGAGTGGTCCTGCTAAGAAGGTAGCTGGAATGCATTCAAAAGGAAGAATGTGTTTTAGGAGGCTCTTGACCACCAAAGGAGAGTTTGAGGAATGGGAATATTTCCCAAATGACTGTGTCAGGAACTGGAGTCGTGTCCCAGGCCCTGCCATATTTGATCCATGTTTGAGCAGGTTGACAAGACAGTGAAGAAAAGTGTCTTGTTTAGCAGGTGGGACCATGACCCTTGAAAGAGAAACAATGGATTGGTCAATGGGTGAGCAGTCAAGCTTTGAAAGGAGAACAATGCACAATGCAGCCCTTGGTGGCAGGGAGTCATGGAGTCATCCTGAGCCATCATGGCCTCATCTCACACGCCAGGCATGTGTGAGCTGCTGCTCTAACTCCTGCTGTAAAATTCCACTCCTAAGCAGGAGATACAAGGCCTAGTTCTGGGCTGAAGGGTTGAGAAGGATGAGATGCACAGCGTTTTGATCCAGGGGATGTCCTGGAAGTGCACTGCCTACCTGCCCCTGCTGCCGAGCACCGCGCTCCAACTCCTTCTACTGTTCAGTGGATTTTTGGGAATCCAGAGATCAGTATGTATTATATGCTACTGCAACTAATAGAATGAATTTGCTTTGCAAGCCCAGTTTTGTCCTGGGTTATTTTGTGCATGGGTCACCTGAACCTGTGACAATGACCAGCAGGGAGCTACAGGACACTCCTACTCTGATGTCAATAAATTCTGAGAAGTGATTGAAATATGTCAAAAAATTGGAGGTAATGTTTAGCCAGTAAGTTTCAGCAAAGTATTGAATATGTCTTAGTTCCATGGATACAAACTACTAGGTGAGATTGCTGGGTGTGCAGGGCTTAGGGAAGTGATTCCCTGTGCACCCAGCACTGAAATCAAGTAATGCCTCCTTTCTAACCCTGAGCTGGCAGCAGGGATCAGGCCTTGCTTGGTCACTTTCATTTTGACAACTTCTGTTAGCAACTAAGAAAGGTCCAAATGAAACCTCCTCCAGCTGTTTTCCTCTGGTTGATCTTTTTAGGCACCAAAGCTCTGTTCCACGGGTGGCCTGGGTGTGTACAGAGCAATGCAGCCCCCACAAAGCCCTTGGTTTCCCCACGAGTTGCCAGTTTGACTGCTTCCAAAGGGGAAGAAAGGCAGAGATGTACATCCACAGGAGTCCTGGCCATGTCCAATAAAGGTGCAAATATGTGGGGAGATTTGTTAGCAATGATTTCAGCTGTTATGCCAACCCAGTGCCTTCTCTCCTGCTTCTGTGCATTATAGGTGAGTAATGTAATAGTTGGCTCTCACAATTAAGAGATAGATATTATGTGGATAGATATTATGTTCAAATGTAAAGTGCTGTTATTGTAATATGTCCTCCCATAGTCCTCTTTCTTATCCCCCTTGTAATAGTCTTGGTAGTCAGGGCATTTGGGGAGGGCTGGCTTGTGACCAGCAGGCGGGGGGTAACAACAATTGACCTCCAATCAAGATGCAAGAAAGTAATCTCCACGACTGGACGGCAGAGAAAGAACTGACTGACAAAACATTGGGAGGGGCTAAAAGTAAAAAAGCAGAGTATCCCTTTTGTAGATTAGCATGTGGCTGCTAATCATGGAGACTTCCCAGTGCTGCAATCTTTCCTTTTACAGTCTTTTCTTAAGGTTTAATAAACCTTAAAGGTTGCCACCTTCTCGTAGTGACATCAGAAGGTTGCCTTGGTGCACGGAAGCCCTGAGTGCCAGAGCCCACTCCTATCTGCCTGACTGGGGTGTCCAGGGCACCTACACTGGAGCGCAGATACTTGCATGTATATACCTAGCTGCCCCTGTGGCTACAGACACCCCCTTTTTAGCTGAACGCCTTGACAGGAGCTTTACCAAACCAGTGGCATCCTAATGCTCTTTCTGTTTCAAAATCAGAAACTCAGTCACTAAGAAAGAGCAGGAAGACATACAAAAGCCAGGTAAGGATACACCCTAACCTAAGTAGAGAGGAAACATCTACTTACTTGTGAAATGTGTCATAAAATAGGCACCATAAGTAATGCCATAGGCAGAGAAAAGCAAAGGAGCAATTCACTCAATCATTTTAACACTGCCCTGCAAGTTTGCAGGCTGTGCTCACACAGTGGAAAAAGCAAGGCTCCTGTGAGTGTGCAACAGCCCACTGACAATTGCCTCAATCAGAGGGAAGAGAATTAGAATGATTGTGAAGTATGTGAATGAGGCTAGTTGGCCAATGATGATGAAGAGGTGTCCTACTGGCTGGCTGCCTACTCAGGTTAGGATGAGGACGTTGACGACTAGGGTTCAGAATAGGATTTGTGATAGGGGGCAGAAGGGTATTGATCATAGTTTTGATGTATGTAGTAGTGGGGTGAGGAATACGACCAGGATTGAGGCGGCTAGAGCTAGTACGCCTCCTAGTTTGTTTGGGATGGATCAGAGGATGGTGTAAGCAAATAGGAAAGATCACTCGGGTTTGATGTGAGGAGGGGTGACTAGTGGGTTGGCTGGGGTAAAGTTTTCTGGGTCACCTAGGAGGCTGGGGGAGAATAGGTCTAGTGAGATGAGTAGGGAGAGCATTAGTACGAATCCTAGGATGTCTTTGATGGTGTAGTATGGGTGGAAGGGGATCTTGTCACAGTCTGTGGGAATGCCTAGCAGGTTGTTTGAGGCTGTTTCGTGGAGAAAGGTGAGATGGACGAGAGTAAGGCCTACGATGATGAAGGGAAGGAGGAAGTGGAGAGCGAAGAATCGGGTCAGTGTGGGGTTGTTGACAGAGAACCCTCCTCAGGCTCATTTGACTAGTGTTCGCCCAATGTAAGGGATGGCAGAGAATAGGTTTGTGATTACAGTAGCTCTTCAGAATGATATTTGGCCTCATGGTAGGATGTATCCTACGAAGGCAGTTGCTATGAGGGTTAGGAGGAGGGTGACTCCAATGTTTCAAGTTTCTTTGTTTAGGTATGAGCCGTAGTAGAGTCCTTGGCTGATGTGCGGGTAGATGCAGATGAAGAAGAAGGAGGCTCCGTTTGCGTGGAGGTTGTGGATGAGTCAGCCGAATTGTACGTCTCGGCATATGTGAGCGACAGAGGAGAAGGCTGGATTGGTATCTGCTGTGTAGTGCATAGCTAGCAGAAGACCTGTGACGAGTTGAGTAATTAAGCAAACGCCTACTAGAGACCTGAAGTTTCATCATGTTGAGATGTTTGATGGCGCTGGGAGGTCGATTAGGGCGTTGTTGATGATTTTGAGGATTTGGTGGTTTTTACGAAGGTTGAGGGCCATTAGTTTTTTTTGTATGTGGCTACAAGGATGATGAGAATGGATAAGGTGAATGATCCTAAGTAAGCTTTGATTAGGCCTGAGTGGAGGTGGTGGCAGTTTTGGTTGCTGTAAGTTGTAGGCTGGCTAGCCCCTCTGGACCTACTATTTTGTATCAGGAGAGGTCAATTAGGTGGGATGCGATGTTCTGTCCTCCTTTGAGGAAGTTGGTTATACTTAGGCAGTGGGATAGGGGGTTAAAGTATCCTAGGGATGTTGAGAAGTTTGTGAAGGGGGCTTGTTTTGTGAGGATGAGAAAGCTTTAGCTTGGACAACAGGAGCAGGAGCCTCGTGAGGGAGCCTTCAGCATCTCCTCAGTGCATCCAAATATTTGAGCCACTTTTGGAAATTACTTTTCCCCCTTTTTTTTTCTTGGGTATATATATTTTTGTTTGTTTGTTTGTTTCTTTGCTTGGAGGAAGAGGCTGTTCATTTTCTTCTTCTCCCAGCTGAAGTTCTTTTCATCATTATTTTCTGCCCTTTTATAGCACTGGGACTGGGTCTGCTAGAATTTTAATTTCCAAGGTATCACTGCTGGAGAATGCAGAAGTTTTGCATGAGAACACATCATTCTGTGCAGGGACCTTGGTGCAGAAAGAACTGTTGTGGTTCCAGGCCAGCCAGTATGGCCTTACACATCACTTTGAGCTTAGTAGTACCCATGCCTTTTTGCAGCCCAGGGAATCAGTGTGTGTTGTGTTTGGGAATTCAGCAGGTCAACGCCCTTGCATTCCAGCTGCTCCTCAGAGGTCACAGGAGCTGGAAGGGGCTGGGCTGCGTTTCTGATTCCAGCCAGTTTAGCTCCACCAGTGTGGTCGAGTCCAAGAGAAGAACTTGCCCGAGCACAGATGCACAAAGAGTGCAATTCCCAGTGCAATGCTCTGGGTCTGATCCCTTTCTGTAAGGACCTACATGCTCCACATTCCCCAAGAGTGTGCTTTTTTGAAGCAACAGGAGAGCAATCTCAGGATTGTAGTTGAGTGTGGCACTGGCTACCAAGTTCTGATATCTGTAGCAACAGAGAGGACAGTAAAGAGAGATTTCAGTAACGAAATCTATCTATCTATCTATCTATCTATCTATCTATCTATCTATCTATCTATCTATCTATCTATCTATCTATCTATTTATCATTTACATAATTGAATCTTCCTGGCTCTGGTCCAAGGCAGTTGGAGGTGCAAAGCTCACCTAAAGCATCCCTTTCTGGAGAGGATTGAAGACATGTTCCCTCGACCAATTCTGAGCAGGCAGAGATGTTTTCCCCTCCAGATATGGTGGTTTTTTTTTCCCCTCAGAGTTGCTTCCCTCCTCCAGCCTCTTCTGCCCTCAAGTCCCCAGTTAATTCTTTAAATTTCTGCCTGTCCTAGAGAGGTGCAACAATTCCATGTTTAGGTGGTGTTTGGTGACTCTGGTCACACATGCATTATGTGACACATGGTTTCCTTCACTGGCATCCCCAGGGCTGTGTAAGTGCATTCGTTCATGGGGCCTTAGGAGAGTCTTCTCTTTCCCTCAGCAGCAGCAGCAGCAGGGAGCGGTGGCAGGGTCAGGACGAGGAGGAGGTGGCTGCCCTGGCCCTTTGCTCCCGGGCCCCAGGCCAGGAGGGCTCTGGCTGCAGCAGGGCGCTCTTTGGGCAGCCCCTGGCAGCCTCTGCACGGAGCACGGCACGCTGCCCCATCCTGCTGGTGCCACTTTTCTTCAGCAATACCCTAGCTCCTCTTCACAAGGAAAAAACTCCAGCAATCTAAAAAGAGATCATTCAAGTACAGTTCTACCTGCCTTTGCATTGTAGTTCAGGGCATGTGATTTTTTGTCTATAATTTCATGATTTTTATGAAAACATGCATTCATATCTGCACATTTTTGTGGTTTTAATTATTCATATACCTTAACACTCAGTTTTAAACCCTTGATTTAATTTTCAGGTAGTATATTTTAAAATGTCACAAAACAACACCTTTCGGGTAGTTTTTCTCACTCTTAAAAAAAACCCCATAAGCCATTTTAGTCTCTGTCTCTCCAAGTTGGTTCATATTGGTCTATTTTAAATCAGAGCTGCAATACTTTTATAGGATTTAGAGAGGTCCAATGAAATGCACACCAGTGATTCCTCTTGTGGAATATCATGGCCCTACCATAAAGCCTCTATTTACTTTTTTTTTCTCTCATTAGCTCAACTGCAAGCACATGTTTAGTTGCAAACTTACACAAGATGAGCAAAATCAAAATGATGTGATGAGCCTTTGGGAGCTCCTTGTTGATCTTTCTGCTTCTTCAGCTGAGCAAAGATCTGATCCAGGGAAAGAGATTGCACTTAGTGCTATACAACCATTTGGCTGGAACTCTGCTGATTTCTAGGAACAGCTGGAGGCCTCTATCTCCCCAGGATGTTTTGGCTGAGCCAAGCTTTGCTGGGTTTTGGCTGCAAATACCATTGCCCTTGCTTTCTTATATCCACAAGTACCATGGCTGGGCAAAAACTGCCACATGGGCCATCTTCCAAAGGCATTTTGGTCTGCTTCCAAAGCACATGAAAAAAATCATGAAAGAGAACCTCCCATCCTTAATGAACAACAGACAATTCACAAGTGGATCTAGAGCTTCTTTACGCAATGAAAAGGAAGGCAATCTTCCAATGGAGTTGTGCTTTCACGAGTTTTTCTTCTGACTCCCACTCCCAGCTGGCACTGGAAAAAGTCACATCTCTGCAAGCGTCAGTGTCTTCTGTCTGCCATCAGTTGTTTTGCTGCAACAATCAGAACAGGCATCAGGCTGGAGAGAGGCTCAGCTGATGCTAGCAACAGGAGCTGCCCCAAGGAGAAAAAAGACATGAACTTTTTCCTCACAAACCCATCTCCCCAGAGGCTCAAGCAGGATTCATCTGGTTCCCAGAAATACAAAGAAATAGGGCTGAGAAGACCCTTTGCAGCTATGTGTTCATGCCCAAGACTTTGCTGATGCCATTTGGGTTTTGCCTTTGTTCTTTTCTGTCTTTTCTGTATTCCTTGCACATCAATTTAGAGCTCTGTAGGCTACTCGATTTGTGACTACTTTTCCCAGTCCTCTTCCATGGCCTTTGCCGAAGCAGTAAGACAAATTTCCAGAGCTCCAAGCGCCAGGGGGTAAAAGGCCCCAGTGGTATCTTGGTTCTTCCTGAGACAGACCCCTGCAGGGAGCTGGTGGACTCACCATCCATGCAAGCCTTTAAAAGAAGACTGGATGGGGCACTCGGTGCCGTGCTTTAGTTGAGGTATTAGGCCATAGTTTGGACTCGATAATTTTTAAAGTGTCTGTCTTCTAAGCCAGTGATTCCGTGATTCTGTGACTGATGCAGCTTTTCCTGCAGCCCGGGAAAGGGCTGTGGGGGCCCTTGGCCAAGGACAGGGATCAGGGCTCATGGCAAAGAAGCAAAGGGCTCAAGGCGAAGGCTGACAGGGCAGAACTGCCCCAGCCCGGCCCAGAGCGAGCCTCACGTCCTCCTCCTCACCCTGCGCCCTCTGCGCTGCCCTTTGCGGCGCCGGCGGCTGCTCTCGCTGCGGGGCTCCAGGGAGTGCTGGGGGCCGGGCCCCTCGTCTTCGGGAAGCGCCGGAGCCTCGGAGGCGAGCGGCTGCTGCTGTGGCCGGCAGGGGAGAGCTGCGGCTGCAGCCCTGGGCACGGCGAGCTGCCGCTATGGCCGGCTCCTGCCGCGGCTCCTGCCTCTGCTCCGGCCTCTGCTCCTGCCCTGTGCGCACAGACACGGCCGAGGGCTGCCCGGCAGCTCCCTGCCGCTTCGCAGCAAGCCGGGCCGGGCTGCTGCTCTCTGCGGCCTCTGCCTGCCGCTGCCGGCCCCGCCGCGCTCCCGCCTGCCTCTGCCGCAGCCGGGCCCACACGGGAGGCAGCACATTGCGGCCGGCCCGGAAAAGCCCTGCCCGCAAACCGCCCGCCACGGCCTCGGCCTCAGGGCACAGGCTGCTGGCGTCCTCGCAGCTGAGAGCCGGCCCGGGCCGCCTGCCGGCCTCGGCCACAGTTCCCGCCTGTGTCTCCATGGCCGCGGCTGCTCGGCACAGCGGGCTGAGCACAGCCAGCGCCAGCAGCAGCTCCTCACGGGCCCAGGCTCTGGGCGCTCCGAGCCCGCCCAACACCGAATTCCAGCCCTGAGGGGCTTGGCGTCCCAATGCATCCCATGGGGACAGCAGGGTCGGCCGCTGAGCTCAGCCCATGGTGACACCACCAAGTGACCGATGGAAAATTCACCAAATCCTCATCAGAGACAAGAGAAAACTGCCATGGTGCCTGACACCCTGAAGCAACTGCCAATTCCAGATCACTCCATCCATGTACGAAGAGGCTTTTGCATTAAAGCAGAAAAGACTTAGCAAAAAGAAGGGCAGGAAGAAACATCAAAGTTATTTGGACTCATTCTTCTTGTGTCTGTTAGAAAGGCCAAGAAAATGCATTCCTTGCTCTCTCTGTTCACGATGTGCGGGCAGGGAGTGCTGATGATGTGCAGGAGCTGATGCAAGGCACAGGGACGAGGATGCAGCAGGCACAGTGCCAAGCTGACAGAGGGATGATCTCTGGCAGTGGCACTGAAGGAGAAGAGTTTGCAGGCAGCACAGAAAATGGCGCTTTGTTTCACCTCTTCTTTCAGTGCTGCTAAGAATGTAGCCTGGAGCAAGCTGGGAACACCAGAGCATGGAGCCCTTTCCAGGCAGGGCTGCATCAGACACAAACCAGCCGGGGACTGAGGAGCCCCTGGGGTGGCAGTGAGCAACCTTGGGCTCTGCTCACTGCTGCTGGCATTTTCTGTTGAACCATCTCCAAGGACTTCTGTTGTGCTCTGTATTTCTAAGGGTTTTCTCCCTTGGTTTTTTTTTGTTGTCTCCTGCACCTTTTTTTCTCCAAATTTTCCTACCCTGTCAGCAGCACCCCCTGTCCAGAACTTGGCTCTAAAGTATCAGCAAAGCAGCTAGGAACAACAATGGGTGGAATCCTGCGACTCGAGAATTCATATGCCAGAGCCCTACCTGTGCCTGTGCCTTATGTCAGGACTTCCTTCTCTGTGCAAGAACTAGGGATTAGTGGAGTTTTTTTGCCAAAGAGCTCCTGAGAAGCAAATGTTGTGCTAGGTTTCTCAGGAGTGTTTCCGTTAAGTTCATGGCTGGCAAAGAGAAAGTAAGGCCAGGGTAGCAGAGCAGCTGGGAGCTGGTCACTCCCTGCAAAAGGGCTGGTGTAGGATGTGAGAACACCACGTTCCGGGACGGGCGAGCAGGGTAAATGGGCTCAAGGTCCTGCAAATGAGGTTTGAGTTCACTCAGAGAGCAGTCAGGAGTGGTGAGCGCTGCAAGATCCAGCTGCAGTCCCCATCCATGTCCCTTTCAGTGCTGGCTTTAGGGTGTCTGCAGCCTGGATCCAGAGCGCCCTGGGGGGCTCCTGAGGCTGCCTTTGCACTCAGGGTGAGGATGTCCAGGAGCTCCTGAGGCTGCAGTGGGCACCAGGGCTGGGGCTTGTGGCCTGGCAGGTGTGGCTCTGGGGGCTGTGACATGCCAGGGCATGGGTCACTGTCACTGCCCTCCGCAGCCCTGGCTAGCTCTGTGATGCTCCAGGGACAATGGCAAGAGCGGGGAACTGGCTAGGTTAGGGTTTGCCTGAGCCAGAACCTCTAGGCCGAATGCCCAGCAGTAGAGACCCCTGGAGGACCGAGTGAAGGAAGCAGAGGAGACTCTTCTGCGGTGTAAAGGGCAGCAAATTCATCAGGAGAGGCGGGGGGAAGGCTCGGTAGGTGAGAATGCCCAAAGGGAACAGATGTTGAAAGAACCTCCAGCACCCTTGTGCATGGGTTTTTAAAATCTTTCAAAACAGGTGGTGGACACCATATGGTAAACAATAAACGACTCTTGGGGTGTGGTTTTGAGGGCTACAACAAATCAAATCAAGGGGAAGAGAGAGCGTTGGGATAGGGATTGGATCTTAGGGTGAGAGACAGGGAACTTTCTGGAACAAAGGGTAGGGTTGGGTTTGGGCTGAGGGATGGGGCAAAGGGGCCAGGTTGTCTTGACAGGGAAAAATCTGGTGAGGAGGGAGGGGATTCCTTGACGGACACTTGGGTAAGAGGGCATAACATAGGGGAGAGACTAACTGTAATAACGCGGGGAACACTTGAACATACAACTATATAACAGAACATTTGACTCAATAAACTAACACACTGCAACACAGAAATTCAGGCTTTCAGCAGCTGAGAGATGGCACTATTAGAACCCGCAGCAGCTGGTGAAAGCCATCTCTGTCTTTCAGGTTCTTGCTGTGTGGGAAGGTGCTGCGAGTTGCGGTGGCTGCACTGTCCCTTTGCTGGGAGGATGATCTGTACCAGGGCAGAGCAGAAAGCTGCCACGGTGAGCAGAACATGCTCGGAGCATTACAGTTCAGAGAACAGCACTGCCCCTGAAAGGCAAAAAGCCTGAAAGCATAGAATTCTGTGCGGAACCATTGCACAAATTTTCTCTTCCACAACATGCCCATTTTTGTATGCTGTAGATGAATACTCTGGGCTTTATAGATTACATGGGGGTTTTTTCTTAAGGTTTTTGGGACAACTCTCAAGTTTATTTCTGTTTGTATTTTACATCCAGATTTACATGCATACAGGTTTTTTTTAATTATTGTTTTTCTTTAGTAAATACTAAGGGAAAAAATACCTAAGCATTTTTTAATTCTTTGGGATATTGTGATTAATATTCTTAGAAAGAAAACCTTGTTGAACAAGTGTGAAAACACAGAGAGAGGGAAAATAGCATAGACATCTTTTAGAACAGGGCATGTAATAAGGACTGCAGAACTGAGTATTTCCTCCAAGTGTAGAATTAGCAAGATATATCACCAAGAGTAACTGCCAAGATACTTCCTTAAATCAAGGGAAATGTGACCTGCAGCCATACGAAGCACAGCCAAAGCAAATGAAAACCTTTGGAAAAGAGGGAATTTTGCCAGTGACATCTGTCTGTCCGGATAACTGAGGGATGCCCATCATTATTGCACTACATTTCTCAATATTTGCAATGTCTTTTCTCCCAATTTCTGTGAAATGAATAAGCTACAGTTGTTTACCATTAACTTAAGCTCTTAGGGGAATTACCAAGCACCATGTATGTTTTTCTGTAGCTGAGCAGGACTTGAATTTCCCAAATCTTCTACAAAGCAGAAGGGAATCACACAGTTACTTGTGCTAATGTTAATGAAGGGTTTCATGAAAGCAGGTGAAGGAGAGCATTGCATTGTAAAACTTCCACATGCAAGAAAACAGGAGTCCACTTAGAATAAAACATAGAAGGCTAGCATGACATCAGAACAGGATAAAATGAAATTGCTAGACAGGAACTGATGCATCAGAAATTAGATGTATCATTTCTGATACACTTGCATGCATTTGCAAGCTAAAACAGAAAAAGAAGGGCAGAGATAATAAGGAATGAAGATTTTAAAATTGCACTGTGCAGAAGAGACACACAAACCACCAGTGTGAACACAGCTGGGAGATCCAGCCTGGAGATGCATTAGAGTAGAATCCATTCACTGAAGGTCTCTGGTGCCCATGAGTGCAAAGACTGAGGAAAAAAGGAAAAAAGCTGAATTTCTGAAAGCTGTTTAGATTCCTGGAAGCATTGTCTAGAGATCTAAAAATCTAAAGACTCAGAGAATCTGAACCTAAAACATCCCCAAATGGATTGATCAGGTATGATGTGCACATCTCTGCTGTTTTCAGAGTCAATGACATTGACAATGAGTAGCTGGAAATTAGGAATGCCCACCCAGATTTTATCTCCATTACTTTAAGAACACCTTAATAAGGCACTTCAGGAACTGAACACTGACATTCTCACCCTGCTCTATTTACTTTACATTTGAATACAGGCTGGTAGAAGGAGAAATCAGGCTTTAATTTCTCCCCAAATTACCTGTTGCACTTTCAGGTTAGGAGTAGATGTAAAATTCAGCTAATCACTCTCTCTATCCATGAATATTCCACTAGTGAATTGACATACAGGACATCCTTTTTCTCTTTTGTACCTTCCTAAATGGTACCCAATGAACAGGATACTCGCATAAATCTCACAGAAAATCACCAAAATTGTGGAAATTAACACTCAATTCCATGATAAAAGCTTCTGAGGAAAGGCATGACAGGATCACTGAACAAACTGAAACTTGGAAGAGAAACACACATTTCAGCACTGATCAAGGGGAAAGGAAAAGAAATGCTGTAACAATTCCAAGTGGAAGGTAAGGAGAAACACAGAAAGCACAGAAAGAACAAGGCCCTGTCAGGTGACCTGTGCGAGGTAACTTTGTGCCCCAGCACTGTTAGAGGACATTCCCTGTCATTGGTGCAAGCAGCTGGAGACATAAATGCTGATTGATTTGGGGGCCACAGTCTTGGTAAGTGCAGAGGTGGTTCAATAACGTGACATGAGGGAGTTCCCTCAGAGCAACTGGGATGCCAGAAAGAAGTGAACAGCTCCCCACAGCCTGGCCCGCTTGGCTGCTTTTCCTTCTGACCCTCCTGGGGAGGCTCTGGTATTTCCTCTGCCCTGATGGAAGCGCAGCTGCTGCCAAGGGAAACGTCCCCACCCTCACTCAGTGTTCCCTGTGCTTGCCTGATGTCCCATCTGCTGTCCCTGCCCAGGAGAGCTGCTCTGCTCGGGAGGAGGAGACCGAGCGAGAGCCTGGGAACATCGGCGGCTGCAATCCCTCCTGATCTGGCGCTGTTTGTGGATGTGTAGTTAGATTTGGATGGTTACAAGTATAGGGATATTTACATACACTGACTGATATTTGTATAGGGATATTATGTGTGTGTATTGTTATACTGATGCGTGTATATTCATCTGTTTACATACTTATACAGCTCTGTAGCTGTGCATTTCTATAGCGAGGTCGTATGGATTTTTTTATTGGTCCATTGATATTTGTGCATTTATAGACAGGTTTGTTATATTTGTAGTATATAGTCATGTTATATGTCGTTAAATATGTAATGCATGTTTACATCTCTAAATTGTTATGTCTATATATGTATTTACTTCTATTTATTATGTATAGAGTTGTATATTTCTTAAATTCTATTTATTTAGTGCTGGATTTGAGATTCTTTAGAGAGGGATATTGATGTTTCTGTATTTGTATATGGGCTGTACGGTTGTAGTAATATGTAATGAATTTAATTGTTAAACTTCAATTCAGTAACTTCAATATTTGTGTACAGTGAGTTGTTGCAGAGGGTTGCAATAAAGTAATTTTTTTTCCACTGAATTTGATATCTATATATATTTACATATCACAATTCTCAGAATAAATTAGATTTTAATCATAAATTGATATTTTCTGTGTTTCTATATTGGTAGCAAAGCTGTTGCAATTTAAAATAAATTTCATATTTAAACATGAATTAATGTTTGTGTATTTGTGCATTAGTAGTGCGGGTGTAACTATCTGCAATAAATGCAATGTTTCAAGTGAAGTAAGTATAGATTTGTGCTACCCAAAGCCATGGGCAGATGTAAATGCTGGAGGATTTTGGCCATGCAAATCTCCAGCCATGCTCAGCACATGCCCGACCTGCACTCAGGCTGGGCAGGAGAAGCGCAGATTTGGGCTGGCAGCAGAGCCCCACGTTGGCTCAGAACTCGCTGCAGAGGCTGCTGAGAAAACTCCGGGGCTCCATGAGCACAGAATCCAAGCAGGAGCCACCCGGGGAGGACAAATCCCTCATCCCACGGGCAGCTCTTTAGGAAAGTGCTCCAAGTGTCCCCCTGAAGCTCATCCCAAAGACCAGAAGCCAGCAGGGATCCTGAGCCAGCTCTGCTGCCTTTGGCAGCACTTTGGCAAATGAGCTGCAGCAAGGGGGAGGCAGCAGCAACTGTGACTGCTGCAGGCTGGGGATGAAGGGAGGACCATGGACACAAGTGCTGAGATGCCCCAAAATCCAGAAGGAGGCTGGAGAGCTGAGAATCAACTTGGCATTTCAGTGCCAAGCTCTCACATGCACTGAAATGATGGAATCCCTTTGTGTAAAGTGACCTGGAAGAACTGACAGGGAGTTGCTGCTAGGATCAGCAGTAGCAGAAAGCAAAAATGTACAAACACTAGGAGATCATCTAATATCCCCCACAAGCAATGGCTTCAAAAATGATCTCATGTATATATTATATTATAATATATTATATATATTCTATTCTATTCTATTCTATTCTATTCTATTCTATTCTATTCTATTCTATTCCATTCTATTATATTATATTATACTATGTAAAGTTATTATTATATTAATCAAAATATATAATATATAATATGCATGAAACTTAATGCACATTTATTTTTGGACAATTTCATTTTTTGATATATATTTTCATTTAAGATATATATTTGAAATAGGTTTTCAGCTTGGGAAAGTGAATATTCACAACAGTGCCAAACCATCTGCCCACAGAGCAGTCAGCCCCTGGGTGTGTGCATGCACACCCACCCACTGTGCCTGCTCTTCTCAGCATCTCAGGGCTGCTGTTTGCACACAATTGGGATCAATTTAACTTAACAGAGCCACAAGTGGGGTGTCCAGCTTGTCATGAACACTCATGTGGCAACCAACAACAGAGAGCTGTCAAATCACATTATCACAGGTCATTTCATTCCTGCTGGGCACTGCCGAACTCTTAAAATACGCAGAAAAGGGGCGGAAAACATTGGCATCATGCTACTGCTGGTGTCCTCCTGGAGGAAAATCTGTTGGGTTTCTTAAGGTGGTAGCTTTCCAAAACCTAGGAAAACTGCTCAGCACTGGTAGCCCAATTGGGAATGGTTTTCTTGACATGGCAAAGGCTGGGGTGTAAACAATGGACTCTGTCCTTGGTCCAAATCACCTGCCCTCACCTGTAGACAAAAGCACCACCACCAGCAGCAGAAGCTACATCAGTCAATTTTCTCAAAAAGCTGTGTTAAATTTGGGAGAGGAAAGGAAAACACATCAGACACTGTGGATTAATGAGAAGACTCTGAGGAACAGATCCAAAGCAAAGGGCAGCAGCTTCTCTCTGGGCCACTCCTTGTGCCCCAAGGCAGCCGGGCTGCCCTGGCTGCCCAGGACCCTGCGCCCCGCGGGCTCTGCAGAGCTGCACAGCGGGGAGGCAGCTTCGGGCACCTCAGCCCCTGCGCAGGAGGGGCTGCTGGCTCTGCAGGGCTGCCTGTGGGCAAAGCAGGGTGCTGGCCTTCTGCTCTTGGCCCCAGCCTGGCCTTGCAGGGCTGATCCTGTTCCTGTCTCAAATGTGCTAAAGACAGACTTGTTTGTTTCCAGCTCTGCACAGGTGTGATTTGCACCACAAAATACTGAAGGACTAAGGCCTGAACAACAGACCCTGACTGAAGCCTCAACAACAGGACCTGAGCCAAAGCTGCCCTCTAGATCACCTTCCCAACCCAATGTTCTATGTACCTGCTCCTTAACCAAGTGTTATTATCAAAAGGATTGTTGCATCCATTCGCTGGTGAAACACGTCTTCACCTTTCTGCATGAGGAAAATGGACAAGGCCACACCTGGCCTTGGTTCCTCCTTGAGCCCTGGGCAGGCTCAGGGAGAAAACCAAGAGGAGAATGACACCAGCTGTGCCCCAGCAGAAGCTCTGGCACATTGCTTGTCCAGCACTGTCGGAGCCGGGCTACTCTCACAGCGCACTCGGGAGCCTCGTGGCCGCCAAAGGTGGAGGCACCGCAGGATTTCCCGGTTCCCGGCCGTGGCTCTGCAGGGCTGGGCTGGGACAGCTTCCCCCAGCTGATGTGCAGCTCTGCATGAAGGGGAAACCATTGGGGTACCTGGTGATGGATCTTCCTTAATCACCAGAGGCACCCTTTTGTAATAATGCTGAGGTGCATTGCTTAGCTTATCCTTTCCTGACTCTTTTTTGCACTTCTGCATTACAGGAAATCACACTGTTCCTTCAGCTGGTGTGTCTGCATCTCTGACCGTCTCCACCATCAAGACAAACACACAGCCAGTTCAGCAGGAGACCTGCCTCTCTGCCAGCCCATCTCTTGGCAAACACCCCTGGTGGCCATCTCCACAAATGAAATTCCCACTTTGCAACTTCCTTTCCTGCAGGCAGGTGAGAAAAGGAGCCACTCCCAGTTCTGGATACCTCCAGAAACCAGATGCTTTCAGCAGTCACAACCCTGAAATATCAACCTCCTTCCTTAACCTGCCACAGAGAGCTCCCACCAAGAGGCCTTTTGTCCAAGGATACCCACAGAAGAGCTGGAGAAGGGAGCAGTTTGAAACACCACTGCTTCTGAGTTTAAACCTGCCTTTATCAAATGAGCACACACCAACCTGTCCCAAAGGGAAAGCAGGCAGGAAAGAGAAGCTCCTCTCCCACAACAGCAAACTCTGTGCTTCCTTCTGTTCCAGCTGGAGAGTGGAGGCCATGGGCTGCACCTCACTTTGGGAAGGAGCCCTTAGAATTGGCCTGATCTGGGAGGGCAGCAAAAGGAATTCCCCAAAAAGTAAGAAAAGGTTCTCTGGAAGCATTAGATTATGACAGTATTTCTGGAAGAAAGCAAAAAATAAAAAAAAAGAATTGGGAACTTCAAGAAGTTCCCAGACTGAAATTTGTTTGCCAATACGACAACCCCAAAGTCTCTGTGGTGTGTCAGGAAGCTCAGGAATGTAGAGAGCATTTTCAGCAGACACTGGAGAGAAGCAATCTGCACAACCCTGCATACGTGCCTTAGAGCGGAAACATGCTGCCCTTGGGCAAACAATATAAAAAAGTTTGCCAAGATGTACCCACGGAAAAGAAATTTGAAGCAAGATGTTCTAGGGATGTGAAGAGAAGATATGGGGCAGAATGTTCTGCTGACACTTTTGCCAATCTATGTACCTGACCAAAGATATGTTAGCTCTTTGTCCTACACATAACACTTTGTAACCACTTGTAAGTATTCTCCCGTTGCTGAACCCTGCATTGCATATAAATGTACCCTGAGATTTGCAATAAACTGAGCATCGATCATTACCTCCATGAAGATTGATCTCTGCCTCCGGAGGGCTCCTTTCTCTATAACCCCTCTCCTTTTCCCCGTTTCTCTCCCATACACCTTGTTTCTCTACCTGGCGTCGATTTACTTTCTTTCTTTATCTGCAAGACTTGGATAAACACCACTGGTGTCCGTCCCCCAGAGCACGAGCAGCTCCCCAACAAGACTTCAAGACTAAGGGACAAAGCTTCCCCCTTCAGCTCTCCACAGCAGCTCTAGGGAGTCTCTCCCCACTGCCAGATCTCCTTTATCAGTCCACAGTGACAAGAGTTGGCTGCAGGAGGCATTTGCATTGGAGTTCTCCCCAAATGGGGGGAAAAAAAAGAAGAGGTGATTCCTGTGGAAATACAAAGGCAACGCTGCTTGGGAAGACACCAGTGTGAGTTTGCTACAGCTCTAGGCCAAAAATCCCTTGAAGAAAGCAACATCCATCCATGGGGAAGCACTTTGGCTTTGATATCAATGCTAACAAAATTGCTTCCCATTCCTGCTGCTGTAGCTGACTCCGAATCATGAGAAATGTGCCAACTCTGTCAAAGACAGGCAGACATAGTGAGATAAAACCAGCTAGTCTGTGGAAAAGGTGACCAAATGAATGTTTTCTAATCACCCCTTTTCATCCTTTCCTCAGCCAAAACAGAGCAATGTCCTTCCTCTCTGTCACCGATGGTGACCCAGGCACGGGATGCAGAGTGGGGATAACCTGCTGTGCTGTGCAGAGCCGAGCCGAGCCGAGCCGAGCCGAGCCGAGCCGAGCCGAGCCGAGCCGAGCCCGGCCAGCCCCGGAGCCGCCCCGCCCGCGCTGTGCCCGCAGCCCCGGCTCTGCCGCGCGCGGCCCCGCGGGCCCGAGCGCAGTGCTCCCCTCAGGCCGCGCGCCGCCGGCGCAGCCGCGGCCGTTGCGCTGCGGGCGTTGTGGCCACAGTCGGCGATCGATGCCATGGCGGAGCTGCCGCTGCCCGCCGGGCTCAGCGCCCGCACCTTCCCCGCCAAGCTCTGGCGCCTGGTGAACAGCCCCCGCGTCCGCTCCGTGCGCTGGGACAGCCGCGCCCAGGGGCTGCTCATCGACCGCTCCCTCTTGGAGCGAGAGCTGCTCAACTCGGGCCGCGCCCACAGGGGCCGTGGCCATGGGCCGGCCCCGGTCCCGCTCACCTTCAGGGCCACGCAGTTCCGCAGCTTCGTGCGGCAGCTCTACCGCTACGGCTTCCGCAAGGTGCCGGGCTGGCTCGGCTCGGCTGCGCCGGGCGATGCCGGGGCCTGGCTCCACTACAGCAACCCCTGCTTTCGCCGCGACCGCCCCGACCTCCTGCTCCGTATCAAGCGCCGGAGCGCAGCCAACAGGCAGCGGCCGGCGGCGGGCCGGGATGGCCGCAGGCGCCCGCCCCGCTACTCCCAGCACCTCCCCGGGGCGCGGCCGCTGCCGGACGGGCGGCACGGGCGCGGTCGCTTCACGCCGCTGCCCAGGGAGCGGCCGTCGCTGCCGGCCGGGCGCCCGCCCAGCGGCTTCCTCCTGCTGCACAGGGAGCGGACGCTGCCGGACGGGCGGGAGCTGCGCAGACCCCGGCCCGGCCGCCTCCAGCAGCACCCCGGGGAGCGGCCGCTGCTCGCCCGGCGCCCGCCCTGCAGCTTCCACCTGCTGCACAGGGAGCGGCCGCTGCCGGCCCGGCGGGAGGGGCCGAGCCGCTTCCAGGAGCTCTACGGGGAGCGGCCGCCGCCCGCCGAGCGGGCGGTGCTCGGCATCCCGCCCTGCCACTTGCTCGGGCTCCACGGGGAGCGGCCGCAGCCGCTCGGGCGGGAGGGGCCCCGCAGCCGCTCGCAGGAGCTCTACGGGGAGCAGCTGCCTCCGGCCGAGCGGGAGGTGCTCGCCATCCCGCCCTGCAGCTTCCAGCAGCTCCACAGGGAGCAGCAGCCCCCAGCCTACGACGCACGAGGTAAGAAAAGAGTTGTAACCTTGTTTTTCCAAAAGGTCCTGAAAAGTGACCGTTTGAAGTATTTTGCCGCAAGGCTCTGCCATTCTCGGCCAGAAGTTGTCAAGCCTACTAGGAAGGGGCACCTAGGAGGCCAAAAGATTCTCTGCCTGGTTTTGCTGTGTGCTTCCCGTGATGTTTGATCCACAGCAGTAGTAGAGCTCTGTGTCCCACAGCCACGTTGTGGAGCCTGACCAATGTGTTTGGATTTTTGCAGCCACCCTGGGCACTTCAGGGCCCAGCGCTCCACCCGGCAGTGCAGCCTGTGCAGCATGGATGGCCTCCAGCTCAGCACAGAACGCACTTGGGGAGAAGGAATGGCCACCAGCAGATCTGGGCCTTGCCGTAGAGAAAATGATTCGGGAGATCAGGAGGTCCCTGTCTGAAAGATCTCCCTCTGCTCAGGTAATTCCATTGGATGGGGATAAAAGGGGCTGGACTGAGAGCTTTTGAACCTTGTTACATGGTTGAGAAGCAAAGGCTTCTTGAATTGAACTTATTTCATTATTATTTAGTTATTGAATTATTCTTGGTATTGAATTATTCTTGGATTTCTAAAAGAGGGGATGAAAAAGAAATGAAGAAGAGGTTTTACTTGCTGGGAAAGAGGAGAAGAGTGTTTGGAGAAGTGGCACTGAAGGCCAAGTGTCCCGTGCAGGGAGGGGCATGCCAGAGGTGCCTCTGTTGCAGCTGCAGCAGATGTGGGCTGTGCCTCTTTTGGGTGGGAAGGCCAAGGCAAAGCAAGGGCTGGGCTGCAGCTGCTGCTGCTGTGTGAGCCCTGCCGAGCGTGTGGGCGCTCCCAGAGCCATGGCTGGGGCTGGGCTGCAGCTGCAGCTCTCTGTCCTTTGCAGATTATTACACTGTTGGCCAAAGAATGTCTGTCTTTCTGTTGATGTGCTGACCCATTGCCTGTAGTACATTTGTGATTATGACTCAAGGGTGAGAGTGGGATTTTTTGGATTTGCCAATGCCTTATTCTCAAGTGGCATGACTTTTGTCTTCTGTAAAGTCAAACATAGCAGCTTAGAGAAGCATTTTATTCCATAATAAAAGGAAACATTGCAGGCTTGGGACCATCTTCAGAATCTTTAGGGTTCTGATGGACGGGCTATGGCAGAAGAGATGAATGTTCTGAAACTGGTCATAGGGAGAATATCTTTGTGTCCAAAGGTAATTTGCTTCATTGTGGACGTTTGCTTCCTCAGTATAGAGTATAGGAATAGAAACACTACTTGGTTGTCTGGATTTTCCTGTCTTTTGGGTTGGGTTTTTTCCCCACCCTAACGATTTACAGATTTTTGCCACTGATCACAAATGTGATCCTGGAAATAGCCTGGGTGCATCAGTGTTTGCCTGGATGACACACGCGGGGCAGCAGCAGAGGGCTCGGAGAAGCAGCACCTTGTGATGGGTTGTGTGAGCGCTTGGCTGGGGGTGCTGAGACTGCCAGGCAGAAATGTGTGCTTTGCCTGTGGGTTTGCAGCACACAGCCCTGAGCAGGGCTGGGAGCCGTGCTGGCAGCAAGGAGAGCCCCTGGCTTTGTGCTGGCTGATTTCTCACAGCTCTGGGATAAGGCAGGGTCAGAGCGTGGGGGCATGTCCCCTCACTTGGTGTCTTCTGGTTTTCTGTGTTCATGTTTTGTCTCAAAGGTCATTTTTTGTGAGAGCTTCAGTTTTGCCTTGACTCCCTGAATCCTGAGTTTAAAAGGCTTGTCATGTGAACTGTGTGGGCAGTGTTCCCTCCTCTGTGCTCCATGTCCTTTGGGAGTGGAGAAGGACAGTTATTGTATCCCTGATATGATTCCAGCAAAATAGTGAGTGATCTTTGGGTTCCTTTCTTTCTGTTTTTCTGCTCAGGACAATGTTGGTGTTGCCCCTGATTCTTCAGGAGGGGAGCCTGTGAACAGAGCTGCAGCAGAGGAAGCTTCATCTGGCACCGAGAGCTGCAGGAACAGTTCCCAGGAGCCCGAGGAGCCTGGTAAGGACAGAGCCCCCACTGGTTTAGAGAGCTGTGAGATGGCTGCCCTGAGCAGGGTTGGTGCTTCCTGGTGCCTTTAGTTCAAATCCTGAACGGGCATAACCTCCCTGAGCCCTGCCCTCCAGGCTTCTCCAGAGGCTCTGACACAGAGTCCTCTGCTGGGGCAGAGAGCAGGGAATAAACCTGACCTTGTGCGAGTTGTGTCACCAAACCGGGTGTCCCAGTTTTGTGCTGAAGTTGGTGGATAAATTTACTGCAGGGTGCCAGGGGAGGCCAGGCTGAGCAACTCTTGAAGGAACAGGGGAAAAAAAGAGCAAAAATTCAGGGTAGAAGTCCAAATCACTGACTAAATGTAATTCCAGTGGTCCTGACCCACAAGAAAAACAAGTAGCACAACATCAGAGGCCAACCAATTGAAAAATCACGGTAACTCCAGTATCAGAAGGAAAAGCTTGAATGACCCTTGATTAGGGAGGCCTAAGAGGAGAGAGGGAGCACTTTGCATCCATCCCTTAGCCAAGCTGGTGCAGCCTGCAGACCTCGTAGGCAGCTCTGTCCCTCCCAGCCCTTCCTGCCAGAGCTGATGATCAAGTTGGAGCAGCTGCTGCTCACTGCAGAGGGCAGTTTGTAGATAGCAGGTAATGGAGCTGGTTCATGACTACGCTCCCAGCACCTTCAGCTTCAGCCATTTCAGTGATGACTGAGGTGTCTCTGTCAGCTCAGAGAAAGAACAAGGCTGGGCTTCCTTGTGGCAGCTGGGACTGTCTGTGTTTCAAGCTCTCCTGGGTGCCCTTTGCACTGCAGGGGCTGGGACTTTATCGAGATAATTCAATGCTTTGAAACACACTTTTGAACCCTTGGAATGATCCCTGTTCTTTTAAGGGCACATTGCTCCAAATTGCTAAGTGAGAGTCTGCCTTTCAGGCCATCTTTGAGAGCCCCTGGTAGAAGGACAATTGCTGCCCAAGGGAAAGGTGCAGAAGGGCCAATATTGACTGAGCGTTCCCTTTGCTTCCCAGATGCCATCTGACCAACATCTCCAGGAGGGCTGGAAGAGACAGGGGAGAGCCTGTGACCATCAGGCAGGTAGAACTCCTCTGCTTGTAGATATGTTTATAGATTTCTATGGTTATTTATTAGTGGTTATGGTTCCATTTATAGATGATAGTGTTCTATTTATATAGACATATATTGATAGATCTGTATAGTTAAATGTGGATATGTATATAGGTATAGATATGATATAATTATATTTTATAATATATTTACAATTGTAGATTTTCAGAGTTAGATTTTTCTATGTGTAGAGTAAAATATTTATATATATATATGAAGTTACATTTATGAATGTGTATAGTTATATAGTAAGAGGAATGTTTAGATGGAGACATTGATGGAAGGATTGCTGTTTGTGCAAGCCCAGGCTGCATTTGTAGCTCTTTCCCTCCTCGGCTGCCTTTTTCACCTCTTGCTTTTCCCCCTGTGCCCCCTGTGTCCCCTGTCCCTGTGCTGGGTCCGAGCTGGCGGCCGGGCCGGGTGGAGCAGCACTTCCAGCCCCGGCTGTCCCTGGAGCGGTGGGAGCTGCTGCTGGTCCCAGGCACTGTCCCTGAGGAGCTGCTGAAGGACGGTGAGACTGAGGGGGCTGAGGGGGCCGTGGCGCTGAAGGGACGGTGACCCTGAGCTGCTGCTGGGGCTGAGGGCTGTGGGGCAGCCGAGGGCCATGGTGGCACTGAGGTGACAGGGAAGTGGCACAGGCTGGCAGGGTGGTGGGTCTCAGGGGACGGGATGGCTCAGAAGGGACTGAGGCGGGTGAGAGGACTGTGAGGGGCTGAAGAAACTGAAGGGGGCTGGGGCTTCACCGAGAGCATGGCGGGGCTGAGGGGATGGAGGGGGCCAGCAGGGAGCACAGAGGGCTCCGGGGCTGCAGCTCTGCCAGGCCTTGGAAGCAATTCCAGAGCCTCCACTTTTGCCACAGCTGCCATGAAGACCTTGAGGACAGCTGGAGACTGACGGGAGCCAGCAGGGAGGAGCTGAAGGCCAGCAGCGAGAGAAGTGAACGGGGCCCTGCTGCTGCCAGCCTGGAGAGAGCCCGGCTGAGGCCACAGGCCCGGGGAGGCAGGTGGGGCTGAGGCTGCCGTGGGCTGTGGCCGTGGGCACTGCCCGGCGGGGCAGGAGCGGGCCCTGCCCGTGCTGGGGCTGCTCAGCGCAGCTGCCCCGGCTGGCACAGGGGCTGTCCTTGGGCAAGGCAGCTGTGCCGCAGGGCCCGGGAGCTGTGCCAGCTCTGCCGGGCTGCCGGGGCTGCGGGACAGTCCCGCCGCGGCTGCACTCACCACAGCCCGGCCCGCCCGGCTGCTTTCTCTTTCTGACCCCCTGGGGAAGCTCTGACATTTCCTCTGCCCTGATGGAAGTGCAGCTGCTGCCAAGGGAAACGTGCCCACACTCACTCAGTGTTCCCTTTGCTTGCCAGATGTCCCATCTTGCTGTCCCTGTCCCTGTCCAGGAGAGCTGCTCTGCACGGGAGGAGGAGACCGAGCGAGAGGCTTTGAAGATGGGGCAGCTGGGATCCCTCTGCTTTGAGTGTTCTTAACAGATACATGGACTTGAACATAGACAGGGATTATTACATTTGTATTTCTGTATGTGGGTTGCTATTTGTATGGATTTATTTCCATGTGTATATTCTTGTATTTATGTCTATTTTTTGTTATGAATGTATGCTATTTGTATATATACATATATGTTTGAAATTACATATATGTTTATCAATTTATCTATGTATACATGGATATTGTTATATCTGTTTTAATTTCTATTTCTTATGGGTACAGTGGTGTAGGTATCTCTTTTGATATGATTTTTGTTATATGGCTTTTAAAATAGGAATATTGGTATTTGTATAGGTATATAAGTCTATTTGTATGGGTATATTTATCTGTTTATGGATGTAATTATATGTAAATATTTACATATCTATGGACGTATTTTTGTATTCCTAGATGAGCTTAATCCTTGTAGTAATATGTAATAAATTAAGTTGTTAAACGCCTAATTGATCTTTGTGTATAGTGAGTTTTTGTAGAGATTGGCAAGAAACTAACTGAAGTTAGTTACAAATATTGTTACATACACAGGTTGTAATAATCTAATAAATTCCTGTTTTTAACCTAAATTGAGATTTGTATAGTTCTGTATTGTCAGCGTGGGTGTAGCACTTGGTAATAAATGACATTTTTCAACTGAAATTGATTCTTGTGTATTTGTGGATCAGCAGCGTGGCTGTAGCAATCTGCAAGAAATGCCATTTGTCAGCTATGATGGGTGTTCTGACATTTGTGCTACCCAAAGCCATGAGCAGATGTAAATGCTGGAGGATTTTGGCCATGCCAATCTCCGGCCATGCCCAGCACATGCCCCACCTGCACTCAGGCTGGGCAGGGGAAGCGCAGATTTGGGCTGGCAGCAGAGCCCCACGTTGGCTCAGAACGTGCTGCAGAGGCTGCTGAGAAAACTCCGGGGCTCCACTGAGAGTAGAACTCCAAGCAGGAGCAACCCTGGCAGGAGAAATCATTCACAATGAAAAAAAGAGAGAAAATGTGGCAAAGCAGATGTGGGGATACTCTGTGAGGCTGATAAAATGCTCTGAATCACCCCTGCCTAGACACGTGTTCTGCAAATAGGTTTTATTAAAAACTGAACACCTCCCATAAAATACAGATTGCTCTTTCCACTTCACTTACCTTGCTGTGTGAGTGGAGACACTCTCTCCTTATCACTGAGAATTTTTGCCCTTCAGCACCTCACATTTAATCAAAGATTATGTACTACCCTGGCACCATCAATGAAAACAGCCCTGCCCTCGTGGCAGTGTTTGCAAAGTCTTCCCACCTCCTGTCCCCACATGTGACAGACGGAACCATCCCCTTCTGTCCGAACTGTGCCTGAGCTGAGTGAGGGCTCCAGGAGCTCAGGAGGGTGCAAGAGCACCGCATGTGGGAAGGTTTAGCAAAGCTTCCTAAGCACCAGTAAACTCTGGGTTTGCCAGTCTTCCCCTGCAATATTGTCCTATTCAAGAATGATCTTGGAGAACACTGTGCCTCCAGCTCACTCAAGTAAAGTTTGTTTTCTTCAAGGCTTGAATAGAGGAAAATGAAAATTGTGGTTTTTAGAGTGAAATTCAGGGGTTGGTGATGGCTGGGTTTGCTCCACTATTTGCTGGGGAGAGTAGGGTAAAAGCTTTAAATTCCCAGCAGAAGCTGACTACCACCCAGACAGACCTGAATGAGGCCCAGGTGGGCTTGCTGCACGTTGGTCCAAGGGAAAAGCTGGAACAAAGTCCCCTTTTATTGCAGATGGAGCCTGTGCCGGTGTCTCCAGGGCTGTCTGTGGTAAGACACGGCAATCCAGCCAGAAACTGTGGATATGAGAGTTCCAACAGCAACCTGCTTCTCCAGGGTGAGGGACGAGGCCAGCCCAAAAGCCTGGAAGAAGGTGCTCTGGGCACTGGAGAAGGCCAGGCTGTCCTTGTGCAGGGATGGCCTTCAAAGGGGACCTCACACCTTGTGCTGCTGACCAAGGGCAGCTGGTGGCCTTCCACAAAATGCTTCTTTTGTCCAGCTCTTGGAAAAGTTCCAGCCAGCAACAATTCCTGCTGCTCACACCAGCCCTTTCCAAGCAGGAGGAATTTCAGCAGCAGCCTGACAGCTTAGTGGCAGGAGAATAAAATACTCAGCTGAGTGTTAACAACTCTCTGTCAGAAGCCACATCCTCAGCCCCTCATCTCCTCCAGTTGTCTCAGACGTGGAGGAAGCAGCAGGAAATCTCTGATCCTGGAAGGGAAAGCAGAAGGAGGAGAGGCGGTGTCCGGTCCCTGGGGCCTTGGGAGCAGTGAGAGCCATCCAAAACAGGATCTCTGCTGGGCTGTGGAGATAAGAGTGGCCAATCAGCAGTGCTCTGTGTGAGACTGGAGCCATCTGTGAACGTGAGCATGGAAATCTGACCTTGCAAAACAGAGGAAAAGGTGTCCTTGGGTATTTGCCAAAGCTTGCAGGGGCTCTGAGCCACCTGGTCTAGTGGAAGGTGTCCCTGCCCATGGCAGGGGGTTGGATCTAGATTGTCTTTAAGGTCCCTTCCAACTCAAGCCTTTCTGTGAGTCTGAATTACAAACCCACAATGACAAAGAGAACACAGCAAACCTGGCCTCCACTGCATTATTGGAGGTTGCTGCAGTCACTTGTGTCACCTGGAGACTGGTTTGGATCTGGAGAAATTTTCATGGTCCCACAGTATTTCAGTGTGACTTTCCTGGTTCAGCGCCCCAAAAGATTCCAGAACAGATTATCTGCAAGCACAGAATTGGTTTAGCTGCCTGTGAACCTGATGGAAGAAGTGTATTCATGTTATTGCAGCATTTACCCTGTACAGGTGATATTTGGTTTCCATTTTGAAGATGCAATGTTCTTGCACAATGCTTGTATATGAAGAAATACTGGCTTTAAATCCTAATTCCATCTTCACACAAGGATGTGTAATCCATCAGAAATGTTTAACACAGAGCCATATTAGCTTTGAGCTCGGCGGTATGGGTTGTTTAAAGTGTGTGATGAGTAATGGCAGCTCTTACAAATATCCCTCTTGTTAATTTGGGTCTGCCCTTTATCAGCCCTATTGCATAGAAATCACTTCTTTACAGCAGAGACTAAATGAAATTCCTTAATACAGATGAGAATTGTGCAATTCAGGCTGATTAAAGGGGAAGTTTTCTGTTACTGTGAAAGGACAATCTAGATAACCTGTTTGCTCTACATCCTGGAGGGGCTTTGCAGTTAAGAGTGAAAAGGAAAAGGACCTTTCTCTTAAGAAGTGTCTTGAAAGAGCTTTTTGTATTACCAGAAGCAGCTACATTGATAATGACCTCCACAAGTAGAAATGCACAACAACCACTTAGGTGACTTTATCTGGCCATGATTTTTAGCTGCAATGCTGAAATCTCATCAAATATGTTGCTATCCTTTAAACAAGGAAGGACAGCACAAATACCAATTCTCATCAGCCTTCTGGGTTGGAAAGACCATTTAATTTATGCTCCCTTACCTGTAAGCCTAAAGTCTACTGCGCAAACCTTAGGTCTATGTTGGACCTCATAAACTTCTTGAGCATCAACTTAGGTGCAAACCTGCTACAAAACCCTTCAGGTACCACACTGATTTAGAGTGGCAGGACTTCACTGTTCTAGCAGAGAATTTTATTTACTTGCTCCTGCAAATCATTTCCAGAGTGGAAGTGAAATCAGTGCCTTGCTATCTGGATGTGACAGGATTTTCCTCCTGTCCCAACAGACAATAGGGGAAAAGATTTGTTTCTATTATACCATTACATCTAAATCTTTGGTTTGAGAGCAAAAGGAAAATGCTCCTTTAAGAAGTTCTGCCTGGACTTTTTGGCATGAGGACAAACTGTGGTGTGCTGGCAGGAGCAGCACTGTCCCTGTGGGTGCAAACCCCCTGAAGGATGAACAGGCTGCTGTCACAGGGGCCACACCTGCAGCATGAAAAACCACCATGCCATTAACTCGATGCAAACTAAACACAAGTGACTCAGCTCTGCATCCTCAGCAAGGACTTGCCTCTGCAGAGATGTTACTGACAGACTCAGCTCTTGTTTGCAAGGGCTGTTAGATTGTCACACAAATCAACCACCCCTCCCTCTCTTGTCCTTTTTGGCATCCAGCTGCTGAGCTGCTGCTGAGAAAGAAGAGGCAGAGTCCTTCAGGGCAAATGGGGACTTTCCAATGGGCAGAAACTTCCTCCTTTGTTTTGTTTTCAGTGACAACAGAGGGGTTTGTCTTCAACCCCTGTGTCAGCAGGGAAATTGTGCCTGCCTGTCACACCTAGGATCTGAACAACCTGGATTTTTATTGGTGTAAAATCCACAGTGACCCGACCTTCTGCAGGAATATGGAGAGAAGAGTCAAAAGCGATTCCTGGAATGTTGCAATAAGCAGATAGTGGTAATAAACATACACAGATAAAAAGGCATAAAAGCTCATAAAAGCATATGGAACTGATGTAAATCTAATAAAAAGAAGCATTCTATTGTAATAAAGAGTGAGAGTTGCAGACCACAGTGTGAGAAATAGCTGCTCACTTTTCATAGTTTAGGAAGTTTTATTAAACCTTATCAAAATACAACAGAAGATTGAATGAAGAAAAAAGGTTACAGCACCGGGAGCAAAAGATTTTCCCCACCATGTTCTCAGGCCCCTCACAATGGAGGTTTTCTTTTTTTAACCCTTTAACCCCTCCTGAAGTTCTGTCCATCAACCCTTTCTTGACTGTCCACTGGTGGAGATCTCTTCCTCAAATCCTGACAGGGAGTCAGGTGTGGCCATAGTGCCAAGCCAGCCCTCCCAGATGTCCCAACCCCAGCTGTCCCTTGATAACCACGCGAGGGGTACAGCCCAACTATAAATCTATAAACTTTTCTTAACCTGTATACATTGTGAAAAATGCCCATCACTTGTTTTTAAAATTTCAAAAGTTCATTAGTAATAAAATTGTTATAAAAATAGAAATGCAATTAGAATAATTTGGACAAGCTGAATTAGGACAATATGAGACAATAGAGACAAAGAGTTGCAGATGTCCTTGTCGACGGAAGGGAACCAGGACATCAATTTGATCATCACAGGCCCAATTTTATTGATCAGTACGGCGGGTTAAATACAGTTAATAATGAGCTTCATACATATTGCAAAAGTTGAGCTCAGGATTGGTCAGTTACATATCAGCACCTACGCCTACTTCTGCATTCCTATGGTTCTACTTTTGATACTTTCTACATATTCTCAGGATATATTCAGGAATAATTTCTACTCCCTATCCTCATGTTGCAGCAAGGTCACTGCTGACCTTTCCTTTCAGCTTGCTGACTGCTGACTTTCCTCCTTCAGCTTAACCAGCGGCATTATGTCAGTATGGCCTTTCTCAGCTAACCAATTATTAATAAATCTCTCCACAGTCCGGGTACCTTTTTCTGGGCAGCAGGAGCCCGAAAAAGGACACACATTAACAAAGGACTAACCCTTAAAAGGAATGGCCCGTTGCATATTCATACACTTCATACATGATGCATAAATTCCATTCAAATACAGGATTCTGTCTGGTCATCATCAACTTCTTCCTTCTAATCCTAACAGTGCTTTCGAGGCAGGAAGAAGTTCGTTTCTTCTGATAAGAGGGCAATAAATTCTTTTCTCTGAAAGATTTAGGTTTCCTGTGGCTGCTATCGGGTGCGAGTGCCTCATTCCTTTCTTAAAAAAATCCCAGTGACATAGTTCTTATTTTAACTACAAAAGCTACCTTTTAATTACAAGACTACATTTATCATATTATTAAAATGTTAATACAGCACTACTAATCAATACATCAAAATACATATGGTAAATATCTGCATAGAGCCATATAATGTGCTCTTTTCACATACATTATATTTGTCTAATAATTGTGAGAGTCAATCATCACATGACTCATCTATCACAACCGGAAAAGAAGTTTCTGGTGGGAGGGACACTGGTTTTAAAGGTAGGACCTGTTCTTGAGGTTTGATTTGTTCCCTCTTTCAGATTACAAGGAAGTCATGGTGTTCCAGAGTAGAAGCTGGAGCCAAAAGTTTGAGAACAAGGTGTGATAAGATCACCAGAGTATTTTATCTATCTAGGAAGATAGATAGGAAGGTATCTAGGAAGAAGCCTTGCAGAGCTTCTTTTTGACTTTTCCTGAAAGTAGAAGTCCTGTTTTTACCAAGAATTTTGATGTCTTGGTGTTTTGGAGGAAGAAAAAGAAAACAACAAAGCACCTGAAGTCTGCATTGAGGTGAGGTGTATCACAGAAGGCTGAGGGCTCACCAAGGCAAGAGAGACCCTCCTGTGACCGTGGTCACAGGGGTTTTCAGGTGAAGGGAGAGACAAGAATATTGACTCCATGTTCAGAAGGCTTGATTTATTATTTTATGATATATATATTACATTATAACTGTACTAAAAAGAAAAAGAAGGTTTCCTCCTAGAAGCTAGCTAAGCTAAGAATAGAAAAGAATGATAACAAAAGGCAGCTCTCTCGGGCTTTGTCCGAGATAGCTCGGTCCTTGATTGACCACTCATTATAAACATCCAAGATGGGCCAATCACAGGTGGACCTGTTGCATTCCACAGCAGCAGATAATCATTGTTTACATTTTGTTGCTGAAACTGCAGCTTCTCAGGAGGAAAAATCCTAAGAAAGGATTTTTCATAAAAGATGTCTGCAACATGTCACCTTTTTTTATTTAGTTAAATTAAAAGAAAAATGCTTGTAATTTTCTCTGCTGGGCTCCTGCAGAGAAGAGGACCAACACTTGACAGGTTATCTGTTGCCAATCAAACATCACTCAAGTGCTTCTGTGGAATGAACAGGGAATTTCTTCACCTGTAGAACATAAAATTCTATCATATCACTAAAACAATTTTATAATATAAGATAAAGCAAAAACAATGCAAAGAAAATTCAAGTTCAAGGAGCAGAGTTTCAGGAAAAGTCCATGGACTGAAGATATTCCTCTTTGCCATCTCTGAAAGTCCCTTTTGGTTCTGAAACAGGCTTGCTACAGAAAGATCCATCAATAGTTATCAAAAGTCCATTGACAGTCATCAAACATAATGATTTTGAGCTGCTGCCAGCTCTTTCGACCCTTTTTTTTTTTTTCTTTTTTTTCTTTTTTTTTTTTTTTTTGTCTTTTTGTCTTTATCTGAAAGAGCAGCAGCAGCAGAGCAGCCAGAGAGGCTTTGGGGGACCCTGGCCCATGTGGACGGACAAGGAACCCCAGATCTGGCCCACAAAGCGGTGGCCCAGGACCAGAAGGGGAAGCAAAACCCCCAACCCCATCAGGAGGCCGGGAGGTTGTCCTGGCCCAGGGACCCGAGCCCAACAGCCCAGGCCCAGCCCACGAGGCAGGCTCGGCCTTGCCACAGGCCTGCACCCTGCTGCCAGTACAAAGGCTGAATGGGCCAAACGCTTCTTTTCCCCAAAATCACCAAGGCACACCGGCAGTGGGGGAATTGAAGATACCCCGAAGATCTCCATCTGAGGTCTGGAATGTTTGTTCGTCACAATTATTCTTTTTTTGCTTTTCTGCAGTAATATTGTCATCATCTATTCCTTCCAGACAATTTTTTCCTACTTTTGGGGGACTCCTTTTGCTGCCCTCCCAGATCAGCCTAATTTCCAGGGCTCCTTCCCAAAGTGAGGTGCAGCCCATCGCCTCCACTCTCCAGTTGGAACAGAAGGAAACACAGAGTTTGCTCATGTGGGAGAGGAGCTTCTCTTTCCTGCCTGCTTTTCGCTCTGGGACAGGTTGGTGTGTGCTCATTTGGTAAAGGCAGGTTTAAACTCAGAAGCAGTGGTGTTTCAAACTGCTCCCTTCTCCAGCTCTTCTGTGGGTATCCTTGGACAAAAGGCCTCTTGGTGGGAGCTCTCTGTGGCAGGTTAAGGAAGGAGGTTGATATTTCAGGGTTGTGACTGCTGAAAGCAGCTGGTTTCTGGAGGTGTCCAGAACTGGGAGTGGCTCCTTTTCTCACCTGCCTGCAGGAAAGGAAGTTGCAAAGTGGGAATTTCATTTGTGGAGATGGCCATCAGGGGTGTTTGCCAAGAGATTGGCTGGCAGAGAGGCAGGTCTCATGCTAAACTGCCTGTGTGTTTGTTTTGATGGTGGAGAGGGTCAGAGATGCAGACACAGACACCAGCTGAAGGAACAGTGTGATTTCCTGTAATGCAGAAGTGCAAAAAAGAGTCAGGAAAGGATAAGCTAAGCAATGCACCTCAGCATTATTACAAAAGGGTGCCTCTGGTGATTAAGGAAGATCTATCACCAGGTACCCCAATGGTTTCCCCTTCATGCAGAGCTGCACATCAGCTGGGGGAAGCTGTCCCAGCCCAGCCCTGCAGAGCCACGGCCGGGAACCGGGAAATCCTGCGGTGCCTCCACCTTTGGCGGCCACGAGGCTCCCAAGTGCGCTGTGAGAGTAGCCCGGCTCTGACAGTGCTGGACGAGCAATGTGCCAGAGCTTCTGCTGGGGGCACAGCTGGTGTCATTCTCCTCTTGGTTTTCTCCCCGAGCCTGCCCAGGGCTCAAGGAGGAACCAAGGCCAGGTGTGGCCTTGCCCATTTTCCTCATGCAGAAAGGTGAAGACGTGTTTCACCAGTGAATGGATGCAACAATCCTTTTGATAATAACACTTGGTTAAGGAGCAGATACCTAGAACATTGGGTTGGGAAGGTGATCTAGAGGGCAGCTTTCGCTCAGGTTCTGTTGTTGAGGCTTCAGTCAGGGTCTGTTGTTCAGGCCTTAGTCCTTAAGTATTTTGTGGTGCAAATCACACCAGTGCAGAGCTGGAAACAAACAAGTCTGTCTTCAGCACATTTGAGACAGGGAACAGGATTAGCCCTGCAAGGCCAGGCTGGGGCCAAGAGCAGAAGGCCAGCACCCTGCTTTTGCCAACAGGCAGCCCTGCAGAGCAAGCAGCCCCTCCTGCGCAGGGGCTGAGGTGCCCGAAGCTGCCTCCCCGCTGTGCAGCTCTGCAGAGCCCGCGGGGCGCAGGGTCCTGGGCAGCCAGGGCAGCCCGGCTGCCTTGGAGCACAAGGAGTGGCCCAGAGAGAAGCTGCTGCCCTTTGCTTTGGAACTGTTCCTCAGAGTCTTGTCAATAATCCACAGTGTCTGATGTGTTTTCCTTTCCTCTCCCAAATTTAACACAGCTTTTTGAGAAAACTGACTGATGTAGCTGGTGGTGGTGGTGGTGGTGCTTTTGTCTGCAGGTGAGGGCAGGTGATTTGGACCAAGGACAGAGTCCATTGTTTACACCCCAGCCTTTGCCCAGTCAAGAAAACCATTCACAATTGGGCTACCAGTGCTGAGCTGTTTTCCTAGGTTTTGGAAAGCTACCGCCTTAAGAAACCCAACAGATTTTCCTCCAGGAGGACACCAGCAGTAGCATGATGCCAATGTTTTCCACCCCTTTTCTGTGTGTTTTAAGAGTTCCGCAGTGCCCAGCAGGAATGAAATGACCTGTGATAATGTGATTTGACAGCTCTCTGTTGTTGGTTGCCACATGAGTGTTCATGACAAGCTGGACACCCCACTCGTGGCTCTGTCGAGTTAAATTCATCCCAATTGTGTGCAAACAGCAGCCCAGAGATGCTGAGAAGAGCAAGCACAGTGGGTGGGTGTGCATGCACACACCGGGGGGCTGACTGCTGTGTGGGCAGATGGTTTTGCACTGTTGTAAATCTTCACTCTCCCAAGCTGAAAGACTATTTCAAATATATATCTTAAATGAAAATATATATCAAAAAATAAAATTGTCCAAAAATACATGTGCATTAAATTTCATGCATATTATATATTATATATTTTGATTAATATAATAATAACATAACATAACATAACATAACATAACATAATATAATATAATATAATATAATATATTATAATATATATAATATATTACAATATAATATAATATAATATAATATAATATAATATAATATAATATAATATAATATAATATAATATAATATAATATAATATAATATAATATAATATAATATAATATAATATAATATAATATGATATAATATAATATAATATAATATAATATAATATAATATAATATAATATAATATAATATAATATATACATGAGATCATTTTTGAAGCCATTGCTTGTGGGGGATATTAGATGATCTCCTAGTGTTTGTACATTTTACTTTCTGCTACTGCTGATCCTAGCAGCAACTCCCTGTCAGTTCTTCCAGGTCACTTCACACAAAGGGATTCCATCATTTCAGTGCCTGTGAGAGCTTGGCACTGAAATGCCAAGATGATTCCCAGCTCTCCAGCCTCCCTCTGGATTTAGGGGCATCTCAGCACTTGTGTGCATGGCCCTTCCTTCATCCCCAGCCTGCAGCAGTCACAGTCGCTGCTGCCTCCCCCTTGCTGCAGCTCATTTGCCAAAGTGCTGCCAAAGGCAGCAGAGCTGGCTCAGGATCCCTGCTGGCTTCTGGTCTCTGGGATGAGCTTCAGGGGGACTCTTGGAGCCCTTTCCTAAAGAGCTGCCCGTGGGATGAGGGATTTGTCCTCCCCGGGTGGCTCCTGCTTGGATTCTGTGCTCATGGAGCCCCGGAGTTTTCTCAGCAGCCTCTGCAGTGAGTTCTGAGCCAACGTGGGGCTCTGCTGCCAGCCCAAATCTGCGCTTCCCCTGCCCAGCCTGAGTGCAGGTGGGGCAAGTGCTGGGCATGGCCGGAGATTTGCATGGCCAAAATCCTCCAGCATTTACATCTGCCCATGGCTTTGGGTAGCACAAATCTACACTTACTTCACTTGAAACACTGCATTTATTGTAGATAGTTACACCCGCACTACTAATGTACAAATACACGAACATTAACTTATGTTTAAAAATGAAATTTATTTTAAATTGCAACACCTGTGCTACCAATATAGAAACACAGAAATATCAATTTATGATTAAAATCTAATTTATTCTGAGAATTGTGCTATGTAAATATATACAGATATCAACTTCAGTGAAAAAAAATTACTTTATTGCAACCCTCTGCAACAACTCACTGTACACAAATATTGAAGTTACTGAATTGAAGTTTAACAATTAAATTTATTACATATTACTACAACCATACAGCCCATATACAAATACAGAAACATCAATATCCCTCTCTAAAGAATCCCAGATCCAGAACTAAAGAAATAGAATTTTAGATCTATACAACTCCATACATAATAAATAGAAGTAAATACCTATATAGGCATAACAATATAGAGATGTAAACATGCATTGCATATTTCATTACATATAACATGACAATATAATACAAACATAACAGACCTGTCTATAAATACACAAATATCAATGGACCAATAAAACAATCCAGACATCCCCAGCAAGAGAAATGCACAGCTACAGAGCTGTACAAGTATGTAAACAGATGAATAGATACACATCAATATAACAATATACACACATACTATCCCTATACAAATATCTATACAAATATACAAATATACAAATATCTATACACTATACAAATATCAGTCAATGCTTGTAAATATCCCTATAATTGTAACTATCCAAATCTAACTACACATCCATAAACAGCGCCAGATCAGGAGGGATTGCAGCCGCCGATGTTCCCAGGCTCTCGCTCGGTCTCCTCCTCCCGAGCAGAGCAGCTCTCCTGGACAGGGACAGCAGATGGGACATCTGGGAAGCAAAGGGAACACTGAGTGAGTGTAGGGACGTTTCCCTTGGCAGCAGCTGCACTTCCATCAGGGCAGAGGAAATGTCAGAGCCTCCCCAGGAGGGTCAGAAGGAAAAGCAGCCGAGCGGGCCAGGCTGTGGGGAGCTGTTCACTTCTTTCTGGCATCCCAGTTGCTCTGAGGGAACTCCCTCATGTCACGTTATTGAACCACCTCTGCACTTATCAAGACTGTGGCCCCCAAATCAATCAGCATTTATGTCTCCAGCTGCTTGCACCAATGACAGGGAATGTCCTCTAACAGTGCTGGGGCACAAAGTTACCTTGCACAGGTCATCTGACAGGGCCTTGTTCTTTCTGTGCTTCCTGTGTTTCTCCTTACCTTCCACTTGGAATTTTTACAGCATTTCTTTTTCTTTCCCCTTGATCAGTGCTGAAATGCGTGTTTCTCTTCCAAGTTTCAGTTTGTTCAGTGATTCTGTCAAGCCTTTCCTTAGAAGCTTTTATCAGGGAATTGAGTGTTAATTTCAGCAATTTTGGTAATTTTTTGTGAGATTTATGCAAGAGTCCTGTTCATTGGGCACTATTTAGGAAGGTACAAAAGAGAAAAAGGATGTTCTGTGTGTCAGTTCACTAGTGGAATATTCATGCATAGAGAGAGTGATTAGCTGAATTTTACATCTACTCCTAACCTGAAAGTGTAACAGGTAATTTGGGGAGAAATTTAAGCCCGATTTCTGCTTCTACCAGCCTGTATTCAAATGTAAAGTAAATAGAGCAGGGTGAGAATGTCAGTGCTCAGTTCCTGAAGTGCCTTATTAAGGTGTTCTTAAAGTAATGGAGATAAAATCTGGGTGGCATTCCTAATTTCCAGACACTCATTGTCAATTTCATTGACTCTGAAAACAGCAGAGATGTGCACATCATACCTGATCAATCCATTTGGGGATGTTTTAGGTTCAGATTCTCTGAGGCTTTAGATTTTTAGGTCTCTAGACAATGCTTCCAGCAATCTAAATTGCTTTCAGAAATTAAACTTTTCTTCTTTTTTCCTCAGTCTTTGCACTCATGTGCACCAGAGACCTTCAGTGAATGGATTCCACTTTAATCCATCTCCAAGCTGAATCTCCCAGCTGTGTTCACACTGGTGGTTTGTGTCTCTTCTGCACAATGCAATTTTAAAATCTTCGTTCCTTATTATCTCTGCCCTTCCTTTTCTGTTTTAGCTTGCAAATGCATGCAGATGTATCAGAAATGATACACCTAATTTCTGATGCATCAGTTCCTATCTAGCAATTTCATTTTATCCTGTTCTGATGTTCTGCTAGCCTTATATGTTTTATTCTAAGTGGACTCCTGTTTTCTTGCATGTGGAAGTTTTACAATGCAATGCTCTCCTTCACCTGCTTTCATGAAACCCTTCATTAACATTAGCACAAGTAACTGTGTGATTCCCTTCTGCTTTGTAGAAGATTTGGGAAACTCAAGTCCTGCTCGGCTACAGAAAAACATACATGGTGCTTGATCATTCCTTTAAGAGCTTAAGTTAATGGTAAACAACTGCAGCTTATTCATTTCACAGAAATTGGGAGAAAAGACATTGCAAATATTGAGGAGTGTAGTGCAATAATGATGGGCATCCCTCAGTTATCCAGACAGACTGATGTCACTGACAAAATTCCCTATTTTCCAAAGGCTTTCATTTGCTTTGGCTGTACTTTGTATGGCTGCAGGTCACATTTCCCTTGATTTAAGGAAGTATCTTGGCAGGTATTCTTGGTGATATATCTTGCTAATTCTGCCCTTGGAGGAATTTGTCAGTTCTGCAGTCCTTATTACACGCCCTGTTCTAAAAGACTTTTATGCTATTTTTCCTCTCTCTGTGTTTTCACACTTGTTCAACAAGGTTTTCTTTCTAAGAATATTAATCACAATATCCCAAAGGATTAAAAAACGCTTAGGTATTTTTTCCCTAAGTATTTACTAAAGAAAAATAAAAATTAAAAAAAAACCTGTATGCATGCTGGATGTAAAATCCAAACAGAAATAAACTTGAGAGTTCTCCCAAAAACCTTAAGAAAAAACCCCATGTATTCTATAAAACCCAGAGTATTCATCTACAAAATGGGCATGTTCTAGAAGAGTAAATTTGTGCAACAGTTCTGCACAGAATTATATGCTTTCGAGCTTTTTGCCCTTCAGGGGCAGTGCCATTCTCTGAACTGTAATGCTCTGAGCATGTTCTGCTCACCATGGCAGCTTTCTGCTCTGCCCTGGTACAGATCATCCTCCCAGCAAAGGGTCAGTACAGCCACCACAACTCCCAGCGCCTTCCCTCACAGCAAGAACCTGAAGGACAGAGATGGCTTTCACCAGCTGCTGCGGGTTCTAATAGTGCCACCTCTCAGTTGCCGAAAGCCTGAATTTCTGTGTTGCAGTGTGTTAGTTTATTGAGTCAAATGTTCTGTTATATAGTGGTATGTTCAAGTGTTCCCCGAGCTTTTACAGTTAGTCTCTCCCCTGTGTTATGCCCTCCTACCCAAGTGTCCGTCAAGGAATCCCCTCCCTCCTCACCAGATTTTTTCCTGTCTGTCAAGACAACCCGGCCCCTTTGCCCCGTCCATCAGCCCAAACCCCACCCTTTGTTCCAGAAAGTTCCCTGTCTCTCACCCCAAGATCAAATCCCTATCCCAAAGCTCTCTCTTCCCCTTGTTCTGATTTGTTGTAACCCTCAAAACCACACCCCAAGAGTCGCTTATTGGTTACTATATGGTGTCCACCCCCTGTTTTGAAAGATTTTAGAAACCCGTGCAGAGGGCTGTTGGCGGTTCTTTCAACATTCTGTTCCCTTTGGGAATTCTGCCCTGTGAACCTTCCCCTTTCCTCTCCTGAGGAATTTGCTGCACTTTACCCCGCAGAAGAGCCTCCTGTGCTTGCTCCACTCGGTCCTCCAGGGGTCTTTACTGCTCGGCATTTGGCCTAGAGGTTCTGGCTCAGGCAAACCCTAACCTAGCCAGGTCCCCACTCTTGCCATTGTCCCTGGAGCATCACAGAGCTAGCCAGGGCTGCGGAGGGCAGTGACAGTGACCCATGCCCTGGCATGTCACAGCCCCCAGAGCCACACCTGCCAGGCCACAAGCCCCAGCCCTGGTCCCCACTGCCGGCCTCAGGGCTCCTGGGCATCCTCACCCTGAGTGCAAAGGCAGCCTCAGGAGCCCCCCAGGGCGCTCTGGATCCAGGCTGCAGACACCCTAAAGCCAGCACTGAAAGGGACATGGATGGGGACTGCAGCTGGATCTTGCAGTGCTCACCAGCCCTGACTACTCTGTAACTGAACCCAAACCTCATTGGCAGCACTGTGAGCACATTGATCCCGCTCGCCTCTCCTGGAACGTGGTGTTCTCACATCCTACACCAGCCCTTTGCAGGGAGTGACCAGCTCCCAGCTGCTCTGCTACCCTGGCCTTACTTTCTGTTTGCCAGCAATGAACTTAACAGATACACTCCTGAGAAACCTAGCACAACATTTGCTTCTCAGGAGCTCTTTGGCAAAAAAACTCCACTAATCCCTAGTTTTTGCACAGAGAAGGAGGTCCTGACATAAGGCACAGGCACAGGCAGGGCTCTGGCATACGAATTCCTGAGCCACAGGATTCCACCCATTGTTGTTCCTAGCTACTGTGCTGATATTTTAGAGCCAGTTCTGGACAGGGGCTGCTGCTGACAGGGTAGCAGAATTTGGAGAAAAAAAAAGGTGCAGGAGACAACAAAAAAAAAAAAAACCAAGAGGGAAAACCCTTAGAAATACAGAGCACAACAGAAGTCCTTGGAGATGGTTGAATAGAAAATGCCAGCAGCAGTGAGCAGAGCCCGAGGTTGCTCACTGTCACCCCAGGGGCTCCTCAGTCCCCGGCTGGTTTGTGTCTGATGCAGCCCTGCCTGGAAAGGGCTCCAGGCTCTGGTGTTCCCAGCTTGCTCCAGGCTACATTCTTAGCAGCACTGAAAGAAGAGGTGAAACAAAGAGCCATTTTCTGTCCTGCCTGCAAACTCTTCTTCAGTGCCACTGCCAGAGATCATCCCTCTGTCAGCTTGGCACTGTGCCTGCTGCATCCTTGTCCCTGTCCCTTGCATCAGCTCCTGCACATCATCAGCACTCCCTGACCGCACATCATGAACAGAGAGAGCTGTGTCAGAAGAGCAAGGAGTGCATTTTCTTGGCTGTGAGATGCAAAGCTGTGTTTCGTGTCAGATACAAACAGGCAACGTGTGTATTTGTGAATGCAAAATGTGTGGACCTCGACAATGGGAGAGCTGTGAATTCTAATAATAACTGAGGAAAATAAAGCATGGAAAAAGGCCTTTGAACCTATCTTTTGTTTGCAATTAACCCTAGTTGATTTAGGTGTTTTGGAATTAAGGTGTTAAAGATGTTGCTTTTTGCTTGCATTTAATCCATAAAAAGCTCTGCAATAATAATCTTTTGAAGTATAATTTTAGAATATTACTTGTATCCTTGAAACTGTAGCTTTGGAATATATATAAAGGAAATATGCTTATCTCACACCTTATTGAAGCAGAGAAAAACAGCTTGAGAAAGGAAGATGAACATCACCTCAAGGGTTTATGGTTTCGACCAAAGGGAAGCTGGACATCACTGTTATGAGATTTATGGTCTCTGCAATTAAAAAGTGGACACACATCTGGGGATTCAGACCCCACCAGATGGGATTCGTCTTTCTTCTTTCGGAAACTGGACCATCACCATCTGGGGATACTCCTTTGAGATACATCCTGAGAAATTTAAATCACAGTAGTGTATAGAATTGTGATGTAATAATTTGGAATAAGAATTGCTGCTGAGTAAAAGATTGGAAATAGAAACTGCTGAAAAAAACTGATGAGTACCCCTATAAATACCTGTAACCCTCAATTATCAGTGTGCAGTTGGAGGGAAAACATCTCCCACTGTACCCAGCACTGTATTGCTCACACTTTAACATATTAAATAATAAATTGATTGCTGCTTGAATATTGGCCGAGTCAAGCTTCTTATTCGTAACAATGACTCGGCCTTGTCTGTCGCGGCTCAGCTGGCTGCACTGCTGGAGCTCTGTAGAGAGCTGATCCGGGAAGCTCTCTTTGCTGGGGCAACTTGAGCCAGCAGGGATTTTCCTTTTCTTTAAGATTTTTTTTTCCTTCCCTTGCATTTTTTATCCTTTGTATAGATAAATATAGAATGTGTTATAATAGAGATAAATAAGAAAAATGTGTTATAATATACAGACTCTAAGGAGATTTCTTTGCTGCCTAGGGTCCGCCGCAGGGCATAGGGGAGGAGGGGAAAAGGTGCTTGTGCTCAGCCAGGTGCCCAGGCGTGCAGTGGGCAAGGGGAAATGGCCAGAAGCCCCTTGGCCTTTGGTGGTTCTGCTGAAGCCTTTGTGCTGCCCACAGAGCGGCTGGGCAGGGGCCAGAGCTGCAGGGATCCCTGCCAGAGCGGTGCCTGGAGATGGCCACAAGCCCTGTGCCAGGCGGGAAGGGCCATCGTGTCCTCCTGCCCGGGTGCTGCTGGCTGCTTTGCTGAGAGCTCCCAGGCGCCTCTGGATGGGGCTCCTCTGGAGCTGCTGTGGGGCTGCGGCGCTGCTGCCTGCAAGCTTGGCCAGGCTGGGGGAGACCCTGAGGGGCTGGGGCGCTGGCAAGCCCTGAGCAATGGGCTGTCAGAGGCCACAAGCAGCCCCCCGGCAGCCACCTTGTTCCTGCCAGAGTTGACTTGCAAGATGAATCCCGGGCACTCTGCAACTAACACCATCAGTGTTGTTGGAAACTGAAATGCAGGGAAATCTCAGACCTTTGGTCTTGTCAGCAAAGCTTAGAATTAAACACAGGATTTGATGGGAGACATTGGAAAGGGCTTCCAAACTTAGGTGCTAGAAGTGAGAATGCGGATTTCTTGTTTATAGCAGAGACACGGGGAGGAAAGTTGAAGTGGAGGAAAGTTTAGAGCTTTAGAGTTCAAGATCTAGAAAAAATCAAATCAGTTACAATGCTAAACTAGAGGTGTAGGATGCAGTGCTGTAGGTTTGTGTGTCATAGCACGATTGGCTAAGGAGGCTTACACTGTAGCAGGATGTGGGAACCCAGGAAATTCCTCTGGCTGCCCTGCATGACTCGAGACCCTGTCAGAGGGCTCAGAGACTTTGACACAGAGCCCAAGATCCCTGTGCCTTTGATTTAGCCCTTGGAAAAAAAAACAATTACCAACCTTGTAGGAAGATTGACAAGCCACAAAAGTTTAAGCAGAATGATAGTGAATTTATCACAGAGTGGAAAAAAAGATTTTGGGGCGTTTTAGAATGGGGCTTCAGGGGGGAAGATGGAGGAATCTGGGCATGTCCAGCCTTTCTCCTTCTTCTTGGCCTCCATCTTCTGCTGTGATGTTGGCACTTTTAGGCTGGTTTAGAGTAGAAGCTCACTGTCTAACGTAGATGATAGGTATTAGAAAGTAACTGCAAATATGGTACACGTAGTTGTTTTTAGTATAAAAAGATAACACCGCCCCGGGGGAGGCAAAGTGCCTTAGACTGTCTTGCTGAGTGGACCTCGGCAGGACAGGAGAAAGAATTTTATAGATAAGATACAATAAACAACCTTGAGACCAAGAAACGAAGAGCTCTGACTCCTTCTTCAACCGCCGGGCTGGGAAAAGAGACTTTCTACCTTATCTGGGGTCATTCTGACCAGCTAGAGACCCCGAGAGCATGAGTCCATAAAACGAAATATTGGAGATTGGGTCCAAAACACAAATATCCTTGTTGGCCGTGTCTTCTTGGCCAAGAAATCCTTCAAAGCTCTTGTAGTTACAAGTCTTGCAGCCCTGTGAGCCATGCGGTGGAGATGTGGGCCAAACTCACCCTTCCTGTCTATGTAGAAGAGAAGAAAAAGCAATGGCATCATCTAAAACACTCAGAGGTCTGCTCTCTAGCTCGTTCCAAACTCCTTCAACTTCCCCAAAGTGTGATTTAGCTACAAAGAGATGACAAGGACTCTTAGGGCTGGATCTTTGACTCTTTGAGCAGCTGCTTTAGAATCTTTCACATAACCCTGTGTAGTTATGTGTCAGAAATGGATCATTTCAAGAAACTTTCCCAACTGACTTGCATGGAGGCTTGTTTGAAGGGTGTTAGAGGAGAAAGGCTCCCAGCAGAGGTCTGGGCTTTGGCCTAGCTGTGTTGCCTGCTGATTGTGAAGTGTGCCATCAGCTGCAGGGCTGAAAATAGCATCAGAACACTTGGACTTGCTCTTTTTGGCCCGTAAATGCTGGACCCACTTTTGGGGCAAGTTTGGAGACCTCATCTATGAGTGGATGGACCACCTAGGATATTCCCAGTTGCTAGGAATGGTTCTCCAGGTCCCTGGTGTAAAACAGGGCGGCCCAGCAACTGCGCATCAGCAAGATGATAAACAATTGTCTCGGTTTGAAGAGAGAGGTGTCTGCTAATGAAGCCAGAAGCCTTCTCTGAAATGGAAAATGTAAATTCTCTCCCTTCAAATGATTCTCATTTAGAAATTCAAATGGTCTCAGGGAAAGATATGGGGATAGGACTGAGCCCACAGAGCAGGGCAGCGTTTGCTGATGCTCTGAGCCCTTCCTAAAGATCCTGTCCGCTTGCCTTAGACACCTGGGGCCCGTCATTCCTTCCAACCTGGGCCTCTTTGGGTGGGCTGGGGGTGGCCCCATGCAGGCAGCCGTGGGCGCAAGGGCCCTTGGTGACACGATGCAGCACAGTCATTGTGACATGGAACCGGGTGTCCAAGGGACCTCTGTGACACCTGGTGACATAGGAGCTGGCGGTGACAAGAGCACGCCACAGTGCTCAGAGCAGGCGACGGGACAGGACGGGAGAGAGCAGTGCCGTGAGGAGCCCCCGCACAGTGCGCTCGTTCGCGTCCCACCCGGAGCTTTTCTGAGGGGTCGTTCCTGCAGCTGAGCTCGAGGCCAGATCACAGGACTTGCTGACCCGTGGTCTCCCTGAGGCTTCTCTTCTGCAGGTGCCCTTGAGGCCAGATCATAGTCCTTGTCAGTAGTCTCCTGTCCTGGTGGCAGGAGCCCTTGTGACCGAGTGCAGGACTTGCTGTCCTGCAGCCTTCCTGAGGCTTTTTTCTTGAAGGTGCCTTCCAGGCACCACTGCAGGACGTGCTGATTTGGAGCTTTTCCAAGGCAACTCTCCTGCAAATAGCCACAAATCCAGTCAGAGACATGGAGCAGAGACTCCCGGGAGTGCCCGAGCTGGCCTGGGTGGAGGAGGAGGAAGAAGGCCCTGGAGCTGCCCCGGCACAGCAGACTGAAGAGGTGGTGCCCTTCCAGCCACCGCAGGAGGGTGAGTGGCAGAGCTGGGCCACAGGACTGGTGCCTGCTGCCAGCTTGGCCCCATGCCATGCCGTGCCATTGTGTGCGGTGCCATGCTATCCCCTGGGGACATGCCCACGGACAGGACGGAAGAGGGGCTGGGCAGACACCCCGCAGTGGCCGTGCTCCATCCCCTGGCACATCCCGGGGCTCTCTCTGCCTGGGCAGCGCAGGGCTGGGCCGTGCTCTCCGGCCTCTCCCGCAGCCCCTCAGCTCTGGCTGCGCTCGCTCTTTGCCAGATGCAGCCCTGGAGCGCACACAAGAGCAGGAGTCCAGCCGTGGCCGCTTCCGCAGAACAGCGCAGGTACCTGCAGCCACCCCCACCTGGGCTGGGCCTGCTGTCCCTGCTCAGCCCAGCACCGTGTGTGCTGCACTGCATGCAACATCCCCGGCTCCTTGCCCTTCTCCTACAGTTCGTTTGCAACTTCCTCAAGAGAATTGAGGAGCAAGAGACCATTGCCATGGGCGTAGGCCTCAGACCACACTCGCCCATCTTCTACAGCAAGACCAGTGCTGCCCTGCTGTCTATGCTTGTAGAGGAACATTTTTACACTCCAAAGCAAGTAAGCAGCCTGTGGCCAGGCTTTGATCCTCCCAGCAATTGCTTGGCCTCCCAAGCCACGCATGCTGGTTGCTGTGAGCCTTTCAGGCCACATGGCAGTGTGGTGGCAAGGGAAGCACTCCTCTGGGGAAGCTGGGATCATTGCTCCCTCTGGCAGCTTTCCAAGTCTCCCTGTGCCTTCACCAGGTGCCTGCCATGGTGAGCTACATCCACCAGTGGCTCATGGCCAATGATTCTGCTGAGCACAGGCTGGACAAGACCCTGCTGGATCTCACCGAAGCACAGCCAAATGACGCAGTCATCACGCTCCTGCGTGTGGCTCCGTCCTGTGACAGGTATGGGGCCCACCTGCCCATAGGGCTCAGGCCTCCCCAGCCCATCACCCTGTACAGCCTGCCCCAGGTGTCTGAGCAACAGAGACTTCCAGGGCCCTCTGGCTGCTCCCTTTCCCAGCCCTGCTATGACAGCCCCTGAGCCTGCTGCCATGCTCCCTTGCCGCCTCTCAGGGCTCTGTCCCCACAGGCCTGGGCTGTCGGGCTGCTGCGGGCAGGGGGCCAGTGGGCACAGGCAGAAATGGCAGCCAGCTCAGCTGCCCCTGGTACTGGGTCTGACACCCCCCTGAGACACAACTCTAACCCTGCAGAGCTGCCATGGCCATGTGGAAGACCATCATGGGCTCAGCCAGGACTGTGGAGCTGGCGCAGCTGATCCTCCTGGATGTGCTGGGGAGCTGGCCAGAGTACAGCACCTGCACCTCCGATGGGGACGAAACGGCTGTCTTTGCCCTGGCTGTGAGTTTCTGCAACTGGCCTTTGCTGGCCCCAAGACTGCCTCTCCAGCAGCTCTCCATCCTCCTTCCCCCACTGCATCTCCCTGCCTCAGGCGCTAGCCTGAAACCTGGCCCAGGGGCAGCTTCAGGCCCACCAGGCCCCGTGCTCCCCCTGCCAAGGTCTCTCCAGGCCTCTCCCTGCCACGCTCGGGCCCAGCCACACGGACACCTCGGCACTGAGCGCTGTCTCGGGGGGCTTTGTCCTTTGCAGGCAACTGTGGTGATGTGGAAGATCCTCCAGGAGCCCTGTCTCCCACGGATCTTGAGGCTGTATTTCCCCCGCCTATTTGTGCATCTGCTATTCCAAGTGTTCTTCAGCACTCTGGATATGCCAGAGGCGGTGGACACCTTCTGGAAGGGATGCCAGGAAGAGCACGGCCTTGCCACCAGCCCCAACAGGTGCTCCATGCCACTCCTCCTGTCCCTGCCACGTGGCCTGCCAAGGAGCCAGTGCTGCCAGTGTGACCTGGGCTTTGCTCTGCACACAGGTTTGCAGTGCGCACCCTGAAGTCCCTGCTCTGCCTTCTCCGCTGCGAGGATGTGGTGGTGGCAATGGAGCGCAGGTGTGCCTGGGACACGCTGCTCTCTCTTGACACTCACCACTTTGCCGTGGCTCTGTTGGCCAGGTGAGACCCCCTTCTCCCCACTGCCTCTGACATTGCTGCTCTGTGCCCAGGTGCCCCACAAAGCGCCTATGCTCGTGGGCCAGAGGGCCTTGTCACTGAGGGTCAGCCAAGCACACTGGAAAAGGCTGGCAGAGGATGGTTCCCCTGAGCAACCAACTCCCAGATGGCCCATGTCCCCTTGCTGGAAGGCTGCTGGGGAAAGATGAGAACTGGATGAGTCACGCCTGGGAGAGGTTTGCCTCACTGGCTCAGGCTCTTGTTTCCTTTTTCCCCTCTTCAGAGAAATTCGCCGTTTAGCCATCCACTTTTGTTCTGCGGTTGCATTCTACCTGCTCGCCCTGCTCGGCCAAGAGATGCCATACTGGGATTTCCCTGCCCTGGCATTCCTTGTGGAGGTGAGCCTCAAGGCCAGCGCTGCCTGGCTGAGCTGCCTCCCAGCTCTCTGGCCTCTCGCAGCCACAGCTGCCAGGACAGTGCCCGTGCCCTGTGCTGCTGCCTGGGCCCGGCCCTGTGCGCTGCTGGGCTCCTGCCGGCCGGCTCCCCTGTCACTGCCCTGTGCCTTTCAGGTCCTCGAGTGCCTGGACTTGAGCGAATGCAGTGACAGCGTTCTGGAGATCCTGGCACAGAACCTGCAGAGCGAGCACATGGCCAGGCGTTACTTGGCACTCCGAGGCCTCGTAGTGCTGGGCAAGAATCCCTTGATGGTGAGAAGGGGGCAGTGGCTGAAGCCGTGCAGGCAGCGTGGGGCTGGGCAACGCAGTTGCTTGGCCTTGCCTGGGCTTCGGCCGCTGGGGAAGCTGCTCCCAGCTCTCCTGCCTCCCGCTTCAGCTGCCCCAGTGCTTCGGGACAGGCCTTTGGCCTCTGGGCCCTGCAGCAGCAGGGCGGCATTTCACAAAGTGGTGTTCCGCACAGGCCGAAAAAATGCAGAGCCTGACTGAAAGTCTTGTGGAACTCCTGGAGGAAAATGACAACGGCATGATCAGGATGACCATCCTTCTACTCAGATATTTGCTCCTGGATAATGGTGGCCCCATAGCCACACCCATGGCCCTGCAGCTGGCTGAGGCACTTCTGCCACTCTTTGACAGCGTAAGGCTCTGTGCCCACAGCCACGGCCACTGGCTGCTGCCGGGACACTTGGTGCCCTGTGCAGATGCAGGCCTGTGCCCTGGGGGGCCTGAAGCAGCTGATGCTCAGGTCTTTTGCCCTTTCCTTTCATCCAGGACGATATCCAGCTGCAGCTGAGCTCCATTGCTTTCTTTCAAGAGATGCTGGACCTGTTAACAGAAGAGGCAAGAAAGGCCCTCAAGTCCCACGTGCGCCAGAGCCTGCTCCCTCTCTACTTCCACTGCCATGATGAGAATCAGATTGTTGCTGAGGTGAGCACTTGTGGCCAGCTGCTGTCCCCCTGGCGGGGGCTTGGGCTGCCTCCTGCCCTGGCACCTTGCGGGCTGCAGCCTCCTCCAGCCTGTGCCACTGGGATGCTCCTGGGCCCTGGACTGTGGGGCCATCAGTGCATCTCTGCTGCTCTCCAGGCCTCCCGGGAAACGCTGCATTCCTCAGCCAGATTCCTGAAGAGGAGGCATATCGAACAAATGCTACACGAGGATCAGAGCTTTGGCGAGTGCCTGGTAAGAGCAGCCGAGAACCCCCAGCCTCAGCATGGCCAAGGTCCCTGAAGGCGGTGCTCAGCGTGCGGGGCTTGCAGCTGTGCCTGCTGCTGCAGCCAGAGGCCGGGCGGGCTCTTCTCCAGGCTCCTGTGGGCCAGAGCCAGGTGCCCATGGAACCGTGGCACGGCCTGGCTGCGGGGCGGCACCGCGGCTCCCCGGGCAGCAGCCGGCCCTCTGGCCCCTGCCCCCGGGAGCCCTTGGCCAGCGGCTGCTGGCCGCGCCTCAGGGCTGTGCGGGCAGGGGAGGCCGGGGCCGGGCGCAGGCAGTGCCCGGCCCAGGGGCTGAGCCCGCGCCAACCCTTCCTTCCTGCCGCTCTCTGCAGCTGGCAGAGGACAGGAGCCGAGTGGCCGAGCACCTGCGCCGGGCCCTGCACTACCTGCAGAGCCCACAGGAGCCCCTGCGAGAGGCGGCCGTCAGGTTCATGGGTGAGTCCCGAGCACGGGCTCCCTCCCTGACCCGCCGCAGCTCGACCCCAGCCCCGCCTGCTGCCCCGGCAGCGCCAGCCGGACCCGGCGCCATGGAGCCCCGCCCAGCCTGGGCGTCGCTGCTTCCGCCCTCTGGCAGCCGTGCCCTGGGGCAGAAGCGTGCGGCAAGAGCCGGGCTGAGCCCTGCCGGGCCAGCAGCCCGTGTGGCCACAGCGCCGGCAGCGCCGGTGGCAGGGAGCTGTGCCGCTGGCGCCGTGACAGGCTCTGTGTTCACAGGCATGGCGGGGCGGCACCTGAGGGGGCAGCAGCAAGAGCTCCAGCTGATCTGCAGTGGTGAGTGAGTGAGGGCAGCGGGCTGACCGCGGGGGCTGGCGGGGGCAGCTGCAAGCCCTGCCCCGGCTGCGGAGGGCTCTGCTCCCATGAGATTTCAGAGCCACGTGTGCCATTCATAGCCAGCACCTTCAGACTGATCCCCTTGCTCCCTGCTCCCTGCGGGCCATGGCAAGAGACATCCGGGATGGCCCTGGCAGGGGGCTCACCTCGTCTTTCTGCACATGTGGGATCTGACCTTGCCTCTGTTCCTCTCTCTTGCAGCCCTTGAAGAAATGGCATATGACAGCAGTCCTGCCATCAGAGATGCTGCAGTTGAATTTTGTTTAGTTCTCTGGGCTGTACAGAGAGCTCCCTACTCCCCATGGCACAGGCTGCGAGATCGATTCCGCAGTGCATGGAGGAAACGGCCTCGTCTGTGTGGCACTGCCTTGCTGTTCTGCTGGAGCTCCCCAGAGAGGTGATCTGCAAGACTGTCTGCTGGGGCCATTTGAGCCAGCAGAAATTTTCGTTTTCTTCTTCAAGATTTTTGTGTTTTTATTTTTGTTGGTTTTGAGTATGTCAATATAGAATATCTTTCAATACACAGAGTCCCAGGATCTTTCTTTTCCTGCACCGGGTCTAGAAGGCATTGGGGAAGAGGGGGAAAAGGGTGCTTGTGCACAGCCAGCGGCCCAGGCGTGCAGTGTCGCAGGGAAAATGGCCAGAAGCCCCTTGGCCTTTGGTGGTTCTGCTGAAGCCTTTGTGCTGCCCACAGAGCGGCTGGGCAGGGGCCAGAGCTGCAGGGATCCCTGCCAGAGCGGTGCCTGGAGATGGCCACAAGCCCTGTGCCAGGCGGGAAGGGCCATCGTGTCCTCCTGCCCGGGTGCTGCTGGCTGCTTTGCTGAGAGCTCCCAGGCGCCTCTGGATGGGGCTCCTCTGGAGCTGCTGTGGGGCTGCGGCGCTGCTGCCTGCAAGCTTGGCCAGGCTGGGGGAGACCCTGAGGGGCTGAGGCACTGCTAAGCCTTGAGCAATTGGCTGTCAGAGGCTATAGGCAGCCCCCTGGAATCAGGCGTGGAACCCTGGTCCTGGCCTTTCAGGGCTGTGAGGCCAGCTGTTGTGGGGCTGGGCGTGTGCCTTCCCTGTGCTCCAGACTGCAGCCTCCCACCCCTCAGCCTTAGGCATTGAGCTCCACTGCCTGATTGCCAAGTCTTGTTCCTGTTGCTGTGGGGGAGGCCGAGCTCTGTGGCTTTAGGCCCCATTGAGCCAGAAGAGCAGCAGCTTTGAGCCCACAGGGGCCACAGAAAGACCCTCTTAGACCACGGGCATTCCTGTCCTGCCCAGGCCAGGGACACATGAGAGTGCAGCGGGCACCTTCAGAGTGCCACGCTGGCTTTGCACTGGGCCACCTCCCTGTGCTGTGCACGGCTGGCTCTTTGCTTTGCCGCTCTCGGCCTTGTGTCGTCATACTCCTTTGGCTGCCTGCATCCAGGGACAGCCCTATCAGGAGGCTGAAAGGCCCCGTCTCCAACATCTCAAGGGGGAAATGGAGCTCTCCCGGCCCTCAGCCCACGCTGTAAGCAGAGCAGAGCCTTTTCCCCAGCCCCGATGGCTTTCTGCCTGCTTCTGGCCCCTGGCCACCATGACCCACTGCACTCGCTCTGCGTCACCTACAGCATGCCTGGTGCCTCTTGATTTGCTGACCCTGGGATGTGAGGCTCACTGAGGGAAAGGTGGCTGTCCCAGTGCTGAGGGCACACGTGGCTCACTGAGCAGACTTGAGGCCTCCCCAGCAGCTTGCAGGTGCCTTAGGTGTCATGTTACAGTGCTTGTGCTCCTGCCTCCTCCTGTCCCTCTTCTCACCCTCACCCAACCTGCACCCTCTGACCTACCTTCAATAAATCCTGTTGCATCAGACACAGTGTCAAGAGCCCTCCCTCGGCTGCCGGTCGAGCGCACATTACAACCTCCGGGCATGAGAGCAAGGTGGGCTGGGGGAGCTGCTCTCTCAGACCAAGAGGGAACGGCTCTCCACAGCACCTGCCCATGGACCTTCCCCGCACCAAATGAAATCATCTCCAAGTTTAGCTAGTGAGCTAGTAAGGTAGAACTCCTTCATTGCCTGGAAATCTGGCACTAGTCTCTAAGTTCCATTAGGTTTCTTTATTGCTAACCTACCAGTATTAAATTTTGACTCCCATTCTTCCAATTGTCCTGATGTCAGGAATTTATTGGTTGTTGGCTCTATTCCTTTCCTAGCTTCTAATCTTCAAGGGTATTGCTTTCTGACTACTGGCCTAACTCTTGTCTGTAGCTCAATTTTCATAGGGTCTGCTCGTTTGGATGTTCCTGGGTTATGAGTATCCCATACTCTTGGATACACCTGATTCAATACTTGCTCTAAATAGTTCTTCTTGTTTGTTGCTCTTGTGTCAATTGTCAGTCCTACTGCTAAAAGTGCTCATTTGTCTTCAGGCACCTTCCATTTAAGTTTTCTTTTTCTAAACAGAACTGTTGCTTCCAAATTTTCAAGCAAATCCCTGCCTAGGACATATTTGGCTTAGTTGGGTAAATAAAGAAACTGATGTATTCCCAGCTTCTTCTTGATTTTACATTGAAGTGGTTTCAGGAAGAAAACTTCTTCTGGCTGGCCTATAGTGGCTCCTATTGCTTGAGATAGTTTTCACTTTTGGGTATCAGCGCTTGATTCAAGAGTGAAAATGTGTCTCAACAATTTCTTAAAAATTCAACTTCTTTATCATTCTTTAGCTGTATTTTAACCGGTGGCCTGCTAGGGTAAGAATTGCCAGTCTCGGTCATTTCTTATCATCTAGAGTGGCTGCAAGAGTTTTGTGTACTTTGTCTGCTAACTCTGGGCACTGGAGTTATTTCCAGTGTCCTGATTTCTTACAAGATGCACATTGATTTGGCCCCAGCTTGGTCTGTGGCTGCTTTGGACCTCCTCTGCCTCTGATATTGTTGCCCCTGCCTCTGCTTCATCCAGAGGCGTGCCACGTCCTCTCCCTGGTGCCGATCCAGAGCTGCCACCATGGCTGCAGGGAGCTCTTTTCCTTTTTCTCTCTCTTGATTATCATCCACTTTCTATGCTTTTCTCATTCATGCCTTTAAGTCTCTCTTTACAGGCTCTTTCAGCTTCTCAAGTTTCTGCCTGACATCTGGGTTAGATTGCCCTGACATCAGGGAAACCCACTGCTGCTTTGCCATATGCCACCAGGGATCCAGGGCTGTGCCTTTACGTGCAGCTGCTCAGAGCCTGTCCACAAAGTCAGTGGGTGACTCGTGCTGTCCCTGTGTAACGTTATCTCTTACTGACCAAGTTATTGCTTTTGGAAGGGCATTTTTTAATTCCAATGTGACCAGTTCCTGGTATCTGGTTAACATTGCACAGCTGCCTGCATCGTTCGCGTCCCACAAAGGGCTTACAATAGGACACAGCTGGTCCACTGTACCTTGTAAGGCTCCACTAGCAATTTGTGCCTGCACACGTGCTCTGGCTACCTTGATCACCAACTCTTCTGCTGGTTGTGTTAGCTCTGTCAACATGAAATCAGTATCACCTCACTCTGGCTCTTGATTCTTGACTATGAACTCCAGTCTTTTTGCTACTTTGCTAGGGTTTTCTCTATCCATTGTAACTTTTTCCCACCAGCTGTTCAGGTCACTAGTAGAAAAGCAGATGTTCACCTCATGGCTCCTCCTGGGGGACTCAAGACTTGCCTTAAGGGGGTGACTAAAGGCAAAGGTTTCTTGGTTTTATTCCTTGGCTTGCTTGTCACTGGGGGTCTCTGAAATTGTCCCCTCACCTGGGGACAATTACTCATCTCATCCTCACTGCCATTTGGCTTTCATTCAGGGGCTGGAGTGGTTGCCTGAGGGGGAGTGTACCTGAGCTGGCCTGGACTAACTGGGCTCTAAGTCTTGGACACATAGAACATTTTGGGTTTGGCTTTTGCCTTGGAGTCTCTCAGAAGTTTGTGCAATCATTGCCTCCAATTATCTGCTTTAATTAGTCCCTGGAGAGGCTTTGTCATTAACAACACTCAGTGGGACGCATTAATGCTTCAAGGTACTTCCGTTTTTTTAAGGTACTTGGTGTTTCACTTTTGATACAGACTCTGTGAGTGGTTTGTTCAATCATGGCCCCAATTATCTGCTTTAATGCGTCCCTTCAGATCTTTGTACTGACACTCAGTGGGGCTCATTAATACTTTGAGTTACTCAAGATTTTCAAGGTACTTTGGATGTTCCTTTCTACTCTGAATCTCTTAGAAGTTTTTTGTCCAATTATGGCCTCCAATTCTCTCCTCCAAGGAGTCCATGAGGAGCCTGTGTTGGGGATGGACCTCAGTGAGACCCATTCATGCTTTGAGACACTTGGGTGTTTCCTCTGACTTTGACTCCTGGAAAGGTTTGTGCCATCTCCTCTCACTCCCTGAGGTTCCAGGGCTCAGCTCCAAATGCACCACGGAGCTCATGAGGATCAAGAAAGTCCTGACAAACCATGGTTCTGCCTTGATTTCTCTCTGGTCTAATGCATTTTATCAGGAAGTTTTCTGAAGTGGTTTTGGTTCATCACTTTGAGATTTCTCGGCCAATGTATCAAATACTGTGGTGGGTTCAGTGTTGGCTAATTACCACTGCACTCACTAGAATATACTTACTCATTTCCTGCCGTGAGGTAGGATTAGGATTAAGGCAACATAGGCTCAAAACTTTTAGAGGATATAAAGAAAAGTTTATTAGTAGTAACTAGAAGAAAGAGTAATAAGAATCAGAACAAAACTTTCAGAACACTTCTCCTCTCCCTATAACCTTTTCTGTCTTACTGACAATATAAAGAGAGAAAACCTAAAATTTCAGTCATTTTACCACCTCTAGAATAGTCTTTTTTCAGTTCATTCAGGGAGAGAAGTCTCTCTTTCATGATATGGAGATTTCTCCATAAGAAAAGAGTTCTCTCATGGCTCTCAATTTCTATGAATAGCAGCCGCCTGGAAAAATCTGCAATTGTGAAGTCCTTCCCATTTGGTCACAGCTTTTCCACAGCTGTGTTTATGTGCCATGTTGTTTAAAGGTGAGCTGTTCAAGAGCAAATGTGCTCTTCACCTATTTCTGAAATCATCTTCAGCATTGGGAACAGCAATCTTCTTCTTCTTTCCCTGAGGGCACAGGGTCTCATCACTCTCTTTCAATATTCAAACATCTCATGGGATCACAGCTACTTCAATATTTGCTTACTTTAGCATGGAGGCCTTTGCTGAACAAGTCATCTCCACATACTTTCCATTGCATTATAGGAAAAAGAGAGTCTGATCTATCAATTCTATCCTTCTCCTTAGCTTTACAAGAGGATTTCAGCCCCAAGATCAAGGCATCTTCTCATCCCCCCCATCAGGGACTCAACTTCCTCTTCACCTCCGTGTCTTCCTGTTGCTCCTCTGTGTGCCTGCACTTTGTCCTTTTCTCTCACTCTATGGAGGATGGAAGCACTGAAAGAGTTCATATCTCACCCGGGGCCTGCAGATGGTTCTGTGACCCCGGCCAGGCTCAGTGCTTGCGGCCGGAGCTGTTTTACAATGGAGGTTTCTGCAGTGGCTGCGCTGGAGCTGTGTCAGGATGGGCCGCGCTGGGGCAAGGCCAGGATCTCAGCCAGAACACAGCAGCAGCACAGCCGGGGGCGGATGGCTTCTCCTCCCCCTGCCTTGCCCGGCAGCCGATGGGGCCTGGCGGGGTCCCTGGGAAGGGGCCCGGGCCCGCAGCAGGAGCCGCCTGGCCCAGCCTGGCTGAGATGGGGGCTGGGTCAGCCTTGTTAACCTCTTTGCCAGCCAGAAGGGAAAGAGACCCTCCCAGGCTTTCTCATCTTAAACATGTGTCTTCACAGAGGTGTGTACAGTTTCCTTAGTGGTTTAACAGATTGTCAAATTCTCAAAGCTAATTGCTTGTTTTGTTTATTGTCAGAAATGGAGGAAACTGCTAGCAGCTTCTCCTAGAACATCACTTCCATGGTGTGTAACCACCACAACAGCACAGAGCACAGAAATCCTTTGTCCATATGTAGTGGTCATGTGCCTGAGGTCTCAAAACACCACATTGGGAGATCTCTGGGCCCTCTCCAAAGTGGTTTCATTTGAAAACATTCATCTCATATTCTAAGATAATCACCAGAGGACAGGGCCAGCCTGACCATTCTGTCCTGGCTACTTTTGTCTGGGAGCAATCCTTGGATATACAGAATTTGGGAGGCCAAATTCTAATTTTGGCCATGGCCTCTGGACATGAAGGCCGGTTCTTTTCCATAAGAATGAAGGAACAGAGCCCCAGGGTTTCAGGGGCAGATGAGAGGTGAATGTCAGAGGCCAAGCCATCCAGAGCTGGCAGGTTTTGTTCTGAGAGGTACCCTTGCATTCAGGAATTGTTTTAGGGAGAGTATGAATTTTGGCAATGGCATCTGAAAAGAGAGATGGTTCTTTTCATAGCAAGGAAAGCACGGAGCCGCAGTGCTCCAGGAGCTGATAAGAGGCAGCCCTTGATATCCCCGCATTGCCCAGACCTGTCAGGTGGCCCCTGGGAGGCCAAGCCAACCAGACCTGTTCCATGGGGCCCCACAGTGTCCCAATGGTCCCTTGCTTCCATGAGGCTCTGAAGTGTCATAATGCCCCCTTGGTGACATCAGGCCCTGAAGGGTCCTAATGGTTCCATCAGGCCCCACAGAGCCATAATGGTCTCTGGGTTCCATGAAGCCCTGCTGTGTCACCATGGCCCCTTGGTTCCATGGGCTCCAGTGGTGCCACAATGATCCCCTTGGTTCCATGAGGTTCCATAGTGTCACCACGGTGTCCTTGGACCTGCTGAGACTCTCAGTGTGTTCCCAGACACCCCCAGCATGGTTACAGACACTCCCAGTATATCCCAGTTGCCTTCAGCATACTCACAGTCATTCCCAGTCACATCCACTTGGCCCAGTAAGGTTCCACTTTCCACCAGTATGATCCCAGTCACTCCCAGTGAAGGGAGGGGACCGGGACAGGCTGGGATGGACTGGGACACAGGGATACACCAGGATAAACTGAGATACATTGGGTCACACTGGGACACACCAGGTCATACTGGGATACAGCAGGATACACAAGGATACACCGGGATACACCGCGCCCAGCACTAGGACCCAGTGGGTGCAGGATCAGGGCACACTGGGACTCAGCAGGGCCAGAACTGGGGCAATAGGGATCACAGTGGGACCAACTGGGATATACTGGGAGTGACTGTAACCATAGTGGGGGTGACTGGGAACACACTGAGAGCGACTGGAGTAACTGAGTCTACACTGGGGGCAACTGGGATTGACTGGGACTATGCTGGGGAAGACTGGGATCACAATGGATTCATACTGGGATCATACTGGGAGTGACTGGGTCTGTGCTAGGGTGTTGTGGTTTTGGTTTGCTAATATAAGATTTCTTTCATTTTGAGATTTTTTTGGCTAATGTACTAAAGAATGTGGTGGGTTTGGTGTTCTTTAATTACTAATACACTTATTTTTGTTGTGAGATAGCATTAGGAGAAAGGTAAAGCAGGCTCAAAACTTTAAGAGTATAAATAAAAAATTTATTAAAAGTAACTAAAAGAAAAAAAAGTAGTAAGAATCAAAGCAAACTTTTCAGAATACTTCTCACAACTTTTTCTTTCTCACTGACAATGTAAAGAAACTAAACTTAAGATTTCTAGTCAGTTTACTACCTCAAAAATAGTAATTTTTAGTTCACTTAGGGAGAGAAGTCCCTCTTGTTAAAGTTAGAGAGACTTTTCTACAAAAGGAAAAAAACATTTTCTCATGGCTCTCAATTTTGTTATGAATAACAACTGCCAGGGGAACCTTGCTATCCTGAAATCTTTCTTATTTCTACAAGCCTTCCAACAGCTTGGTGATGGGCTATGTTGATTTATGGGGTATTGTTTTAAAGATGAGCTGTTTAAAGGCAAATGTTTTCATTATCTATCTCTAAAATCATCTTCATCTCTGGGAGCAGAGATCTTTTTTTAGAAGCACAAGACTGCTCTCTCTGTACAAACTTCTCATGGGATTACAGCTATTTCAACATCTGCTTACTTTAACATAGAAGCCTTTACCTAATATCAATTCAAACACTTTCATTTCCTTATCGTTTTATGTGTTATAAGGAAAAAGAGTCTTTTCTTTATAGCTTGCAAGAGGATTTCAGCTCTAAAACCAAAGCATCTTCTCACCCCTCCCATCTGGAACTTAACTTCTTCTTTATTAACTTGAATGTCTTCATGATGTTTTTAAATATACTTGCATTTTGTTCTTTTCTCTCACTCAAAAGAAGATCAAAGTACTGAAAAAGTTAACATCACTCCTGAAGCCTACCTAACCCACCAATAACTTGTAACAGAAAGCTGTGGCTCAGTTGTGTTCAGATCAGCTTTATAGTTAGTGTTTAGTTTTCTACACCAGCCACAGAAGTCTCTGGTCTCAGCCATGCTAAGAAGAAGAAGCAGCAGCCTGACAGCGAGATCCTCACAGCCACAGCCAGCCCTGCTCTGGCTAAAGCTCCGCAGCCTCCCCTGTCTCCTTGCCTGGCAGCTGCTGAAGCCCAGCCCGGCCAAACCAGAGCCCATGGAGAGAGAAGCCAGCAAGCAACCCAGAAAATAGAAAAGAAGCCCAGCCTGCAGCAAGACTGCCCAGCCCAGCCCAGCCCAGCCCAGCCCAGCCCAGCCGAGACACAAAGCCCAATCCAAAACTCACCACCTCCCTGCCAACCAACAAAGAAAAAAAGTTTCTGATTTTTTTCATCTTTACCATGTGTGTTTCACAAAAGCATGTCTAGCTTTTCAGTAGCTCAACAGACTGTGGATCTGTGTGTCAGATCCACAAAAAACTTTGCTTTATTTCCCTAAATTTCCTCCCATTCCAAAACATAACACAGGGGCCAGCAGGAGCAACTGGGATCAGACTGGGAGCAAGTGGGAGCAGCTAGGACCATGGTGGGAGCAAGTGGGATCATCATGGCATCGGGGTAGGATCAAACTGGGAGGGACTGGGTCTGTGCTAGAGGCAACTGGGATCACACTGGGAGGAAATGGAACCATGCTGGGACAAATGGGATCATACTGGGACCAACCAGCACCACACTGAGGGTGACTGGGATCCTTCTGAACTCATACTGGAAGTGACAAGGAGCAGACTGAGGGTAACTGGGACTATCTTTGGGCAACTGGGATATACAGGAATTGACTGGAATCACGATGGAGTGACTGGGAGCGGTAATGAGCAACTGGAATCATACTGGAGGGTACTGGGAGTATCTGGGAGTGACTGAAATCATACTGGGTGACTTGGGGTGACTGGGACAATACTGGGGGCAAATGGCACCATACTGAGAGTGACTGGGTTCATACTGAGATCATACTGGAAAGGACTGGAATTATACTGGGAGTTCCTGGAACTATAGTAGAAGTGAATGGGAACACCTGGGACTGTGCTGGAATAATTCCAAGATCATACTGGGAGTGACTGGGATGATACTGGGATCATACTGAGTGTAACTGGAAGTGACTGGGACCATCCTGGGTGAGACTGGGAGCCACAGGGCCCATGCTGGGAGTGATCTGTTGGGAACTGGGGGAACTGGCCCAGCTGGGGCTCAGGGTTGTTCTCCCCCAGGCCTGTCCCAGGTGCTGCTGCCGCCCCCGGCCCCACAGAGCCGAGGGACAGGGGACAGCCGAGGGACATGGCACAACTGAGGTACAAGGGGGGTCTCAGTGAGGGGCAAAGGGGTAAAAGGACATCTTGGTTCTCAGAAATCGGGGTGCAGGGGGATCTCAGGGTCACGGAAAAGGTGGGGATAGGGATGTGGAGAGGTAGAAGGGAATTCTAAGTGGTTCTTGAGCCCACAAAAGGGGAGTCCAGGGTTTCCCAAAAAGGGGGTACCAGGGCTGGGACACCCAGGATGTTGAGGAAGAGGCAGTTTAGGGGGTCTCTGGTTTTGCACAAAGGTAGGGCTGGGAAAGGCAGGAATGGGGGTCCAAGGTGTTCCAGGGTGTCCCAGGGTCAGGCCCATGGCAAGTCTGGAGGCTGGAACCATGGGATGGTCGCTTAAAAGGGGGCAGGGGCTCCTGATGTCCGGAATGGGGGATTCAGGGGGGTCTCTGTGCAGGCTAAGGGGAGCAGAAGGGTCCCGGTGCTGGCAGTGGCAGGTCAGGGTCCCAGTGCCGGGGGTCCCACTCCCCCCTGACTCCCCAGGAGCGCCCCCAGCCCCAGCGCTGGAGCCATCGCGCTGCTCCTCCTCACTCCCAGGATGATCCGAGGATGATCCCAGTCTCTCCCAGCAGGGCCCCAGTCACTCACACTTGCCCCCAGTTGCCCCCCATGTGGTCCCAGTTACCCCCAGCACATTCCCAGTGTGGTCCCAGTCACCACCTGCATGGTCTCAGGCACTCCCAGCATATCCCAGTTTCCCTGAACATTCTCGTAGTCATTGCCAGGCACTCCCAGTTACCTCAGCATGGTTCAGGTGCCCCCAGTTTTATCCCAGTCGCTGCCAGGACATCCCAGTTCTCACCAGCATGCATCCTGTCGATGCCAGTTGCTCCCAGTGTGTGTTCAGGGAGCTCCCAGCATGGGTCTGGTAGCTCCCATAACCCCAGTCAGGGTCCATTGACACCCACTATAATCCCAGTAGGATCCCAGTCACTCCCAGTATGATGCCAGTGGCTCCCAGTGTGATTCCAGTTGCTCCCTGTCAATGCCAGCATGACCCCAGTAGCCTCCAGTATGATCCTCATGACTCCCAGTCTCTCCCAGTATATCTCAGTCACCCCCAGCATGCTCCCAGTCACTCCCACTTCCTCCCAGTTGCTTTCAACCTGATTCCAGTTGCCCACAGCCACTACCAGTAAATCCCAGTATGATTCCAGTTGCCCCCATTGTGATCCCAGTCTCACCCAGCATGGACCCAGCTGCTCCCATGTGATCCCAGTATGATCCCAGTTCCTGCCAGAATAGTTCCAGTTGTTCCCAGTTCCTCCCAGTAGGATCCCAGTTGTCCCTAGAATAGTCCCAGTCCCTCTCAGCATGGTCCCACTCACTCCCAGTTGCCCCCAGCATGGTCCCAGCTGTTCCCAGTGTGGCTCCAGTCCCCCCAGTATGGTCACAGACACTCCCAGCAATCCCAGATGGCCAAGTGAGGTTTTGGTTATCTCAGAATGATCCCAGTTACTCCCAGTTCCTCCCAGTTGCCTCCAGCATGATCCCAATTTCTGGCAGTTGCCCAAAGTGTGGTCCCAGTTGCTCCCAGTATGAACCCAGTTGCCCCAGTTGTGTCCTTAGTCCCCTTAGCTTGGTTCCAGTACCTTCCAGTTGATCCCAGTTGATCCCACTTTTGAAAATATGTCCACATTTTCCTCTTAACATGGGCCCAGTAGCTCCCAGTACCCTCCAGTCAGGATCCCAGTGGCTCCCAGGATGATCCCAGTTGCACCCACTACCCCCCAGTATGACACAAGTCACTCTCAGATCCTCCCAGTATGATTCCAATCCTGCCCAGTGACCCTCTGTCACTCCCAGTGTGGGCCCAGTTGCTCCCAGTCACCTCCGCCATGGTTCCAGTTACAGCCAGCACCTTTCCAGTCACTCCCAGTCAGATTCCAGTAGGATGCCAGTCATTCTCAGATATCCCTAATACTTTTCAAGTCACTCCCAGTATGATTGCAGAGAGTTCCAGTATGACCCCAGCATAGGCACGGTTGCTCCCATTATCATCCAATGTGGTTTCAGTTGTTCCCATTTACTCCCATTGTGGTTTCAATCAGTCCCAGCATATTCCAGTTACTCCCAGCAGGTTCCCAGTCACTCCCAGTTCCTTCCAGCTTGATCCCATTTGCTCACAACCACTCCCAGTCAGCCTCACTGTAGCTGCACTCACACTGCCAGTATGATCCCAGTCAACTCCAGCATTATCCCAGTTCATCCCAGTGTAAGTCCAGTTGCTTCCAATGACCCCCAACATGCACCTAGTGACTCCCAGTTCCTCCCAGTTGCTCCTTGCATGATCCCAGTTGCTCACAGCTGCTCCTGGTCACCCTCAGAATGATCCCAGTCACTCCCAATATATCCCATCTGTCCCCAGTATGGTCTCAATTGCCCCTCGCAGGCTCCTACTCCATCCCAGTATGATCCCAGTATGATCCCAGTCTCCCTCAGTGTGATCGCAGTCTGCCCCAGCATGGGCCCAGCTGCTCCCAGTATGATCCCTGCAGCATCCCAGTACAATCCCAGTCATTGGAGATGTTGATCTTTGACATCTGTGAAGGTCCCTTTTGGTCCTGAAACAGACTTGCAGAATCCTGAAACAAAGAACTGCTGAAGAAAGATCACTAATACATATTAAAAGAAATCCATTAATATTTATCAAACAATATTGAGAAAATTTCTGGAATGCCTTGGCCGCTTAATTGAATCACTTGGGCTGAGTCTGACTTGTGGCTTTCCAGTACTTTGAGCTGGTAGCTCTGTCCACCTTCCACAGAACGGTGCCCCGGGTCCAGGTAGTGGGATCACAGCCCCCAAACCCGGCGGTGGGCAGGCCAAACAGCCCAGACATGGCCTGCAGGGCAGGGTCTTTGTTCTCACAGCCCACCCCCATGGTGCTGCCAGTGCCTTGGCAGCAGGAGTGACCGAACACTTTGTCCCTCTCCCCCCAGAACCACCAGTGCACGCCGGCAGCTGGAAAGGAGAAGCTTTCCCAGGGATCTCCAACCTGGATCTGCAGGTCTTCTTTCCCCAGAAAAAGTGAGTGATGCTCGCTGTCCACCCCCTCCCACCCCATCCCTGGGATTCAAATTCCAGTGTTCCTGTTTTCTGCTCCTCAACATCACCCCCATCCCCTCCGGGCTTGTGGCCAGAAGCAGCACCTCTGGGAGCCACATCCCCCACGCCACTGGCGCACGTGAGGGGAGTCAGGCACCCCAAATCCCAGCGAGAAGCCCCTGACCAAATATCAATCAGCCCGTGAAAAATGTTGTGTCCCAGAAAAACACTGAGTTTGAAAGTTTTCTGCTGGGAGGCACCGGCTGTATGCAAATGAGCCGCGCCTCCCATGAGGGACAGGCCAGCGTCCCCTTCTTCTCTCCCAGCTCCCACCACAGGGGTGTTATAAATGAGAAGCTTGACTGGGCCAATATTCAAGCAGCAATCAAGTCATTAATTAATATGGTAAAGCATGAGCAATACAGCGCTGGGTACAGTGAGGGAAGTTTTCCATCCAACTGCACACCAATAGTTGAGGCTTACAGGTATTTATAGGGGTACTCATCAGCTTTCTCAGCAGTTTCTATTCCCAATTTTTATGTCACAATTCTATACCTATTGTGATTTAGTTTTTCTCAGGATGTATCCCAGAAAGGAGTATCCACAGATGGTGGTGATTCGGTTTCTGAAAGAAGGAAGAAATCTCCCAGATGGTGTGGTCCAGAATCCAGATATGGGTCCAACTTTTGATTGCAGAGACTATAAAACTCATAACAGTGATGTCCAGCTTCCCTTGGTTGAAACTATTAATCCTTGAGTTGATGTTCATCTTCCTTTCTCAAGCTGCTTTTCACTGTTTTGTTAAGGTGTGAGATAAGCATGTTTCCTTTTATATATTCTAAAGCTATAGTTTCAAAGATCCTTACTACAAGCAATATTCTAAAATTATACTTCAACAGGTTATTATCACAAAACTCTTCAAGGCTTAACTATAAGCAGAAAGTTCCTGTCAAAAAGCAACATCCTTAAAGCTTTGATTCAAATGCTCCTAAATAAACACAAGACATATAAAGGTTAATTACAAACAAAAGATAGGTTCAAAGGCCTTCTTCCATGCTTTACTTTCCTCAGTAATTATTAGAATTTGTCTTTATACCTGTCCCATGGTCGGTTTCCACCCATATTACAATCACAAATACACACATTACCTGTATGCACCTGACACGAAACACAGCTTTGTATTTCACAGGGGGGCACAGGGACGGCTCCTGTGAGAAGCTGCTGGAAGCTTCCACCGTGTCTGGCACAGCCAATTCCTGGTGGCTTCAAGGATGGACCTGCTGCTGGCAAAGGCTGGGCAGTTACAAATGGTGGCAACGCCTCTGCGATAACAGATTGAAAAAGAAATCAAAATAGAGATTGTGGCGCAGTTTTAACTCCAGTCAGAGGAGAGCAGAGGGAGAACATGTGAGAAGAACAACTCTGCAGACATCAAGGTCAGTGCAGAAGGAGGGGCAGGAGGTGCTGCAGGCATTGCAGACCCAGGCACCCTGCAGGAGAGCCATGGAGAGAGGGGCCCTGCTCCCAGGCTGGAGCAGCCTGTCCCTGGAGGAATGCACCCCCTGGAAGAGTGACCCATGCTGCAGCAGTTTGGGAAGGACTGTTGTCCCTGGCATGGCCTCACACTGCAGCAGTTTGCAGAGGGCTGCTGCCCCTGAAATGGACTCACATGGGAGAAGCTCCTGCAGAACTGTCTCCCTTGGGAGGGACCCATGGTGCAGCAGGGAACCACTCCTCTCCCTGAGCAGGGGCAGAAGCCATGGGTGATGAACTGACCATAATCCCCATTCCCTGTCTCCCTGCACTGCTGGGGTGGGAGGCAGAGCTGGAAGGAGGGAGGAAAGGGACTTATTTTATTTCCCCTTTTCCTGCTCTGACTTTATTAGTAATAAATTAATTTCACATCTCTAAGTTAAGCCTGTTTTTCCAGGACAGTATTTGATGAGTGATCTCGCCCAGTCCTTATCTCAACCCATGAACCCTTTATTAAATTTTCTTTGTCCAGCTGCAGAGGAGAGTGAGTGAGCAGCCCACATGGATGCCTTGTATTTGGCCTGGGTCAACCCATGACACCTTGGTACCAGAGGATCACAATGGACCCTTGGTTCAATGGGGTCTCATTGGTTCCATCAGGCCTTGCAGGGCCACTTAATTCAACAAGGTCCCAGAGTTTCACAGTGGTCTCCAGGATTCCATGAGGCCCTGCAATGACAAAATGGACCTTTGGATCCATGGGGGCCCACAGTGTCAAAATGGGCTCTTTTGGTCCTACAGCTTCACAATGGCCCCTGGGTTCCATGTGTCCTGCACTGTTCCACGAATCCTTAGTTCCATGGCATCCTGTAGGGTCACAATGGTCTCCTTGGTTTCATGGTGCCACAGTTGCCATTATATCCATGGTATCACAACTGCCCTTGGAGCCCAAGAGGCCCCAGAGTGTGACAATGGCCTCTTGCTTCCATGACGCCCTGTAGTGTCACAATGGTGTCCATTATTCCATCAGGCCCTGCAGTGTCACCATGGACAGGTGGTTCAATGACACTCCACAATGTCACCACGGCCTCTTGGTTCCACAGAGCCCCACTGTGTCACTGTGGTCCCTTTGCTTCCAAGGCTCAGAAGTGCCAGAATGACCCTTTGGTTCCACCACGCCTTGAAGTTTCAAAACGGTTTCTGTGGTTTCATGAGCACCTTCCACTGTGTCACAAGAGACTCTTGGGTCCCTGAAGTTCTTCAGTGTCACAATGGGCCCTTGGTTCCATGAGGTTTGGTAGAGTCAAAATTGAATCCTTGGTTCCATGAAGCCCTGCTGTGTCACAATGCCCATGGTTCCATGAGTGTCCATGGTGTCACCATGGTCTCCTTGGATCCCCAGTATCACCATGGTCTTCTTGGATCTCCAGTATCACCATGGTCTCCTTGGTACCATCCAGGCCTTGTAACAAGAGATAGGGAGCCATTTTGTGCCTTAGATGAAAGGATGCAGAACTCATGCTTGTGAGGCTGTTTCACTGGTAAGAAACAAAAACCACCTGAATCTGAATGCGAAATATCAAGTACCTTCAATCCCAACCTTGACAGAAGTTGAAAATTCAAACAGAGATTCCACAGTAAATAAAAAACAATGCAGGCAAAATGGATTCAAGTGCATTTGAATGCACTCGATATGATGGGGAGGTGATGATTCCCTATTCCAAGAGTGAACTTAGGAAGGGCTGACTATTGAAGGAACTACAGAGAACCACAATATAAGAAACGCAGGTGGCAAAGGTAATTCTGGGATAGGGAGACCAGAAAGCAAGAGCAGATGAGGCAGTGCAGTTGCCACCAAGAAGATCACGTTCACACGCTGTGGGCAGCAACCCTATCAGGCCATGCCACGATCCCCTGGTGCAAGAGGGATCACGATGGTTCATTTCACTGATCTCAGGGTGCAAAGACACACAGCAGGGCACTTTCATTATTAACCAAAACAAATGCACCTTTTAGTGAGTGCCCACAGCAGATGCAACAGAAGGATTAGAAAGGAGATAAAGGATAGAGAGACAGAGAAAAGGAGGGAGGAATAGCTGCCAACAGAGAGATGAAATCCTCGCGGTCCAGCCAATAGATCCGTCTGGTCACATCAGGGACAGTCTCAAAGCCTTTGGTTAACTCAGGGCTCTTTTATAATCTACCGCCAGGAGGGGAGCAGGATGGCACATGGAGGGAACAGTGGAGAATAAATCCATTGGGAAAGGGTACAGACAGTCCAGTTCTGAACAGCACAAACCGGTGCCAGCAGTGAGCGGGGCCCGTTGTTTCACGGCTGCTTCCTATGGGAAACATCCCGCTTCCCATGGCAGACATCCCGCTCCAGTCAGGCCAGCACCCCTGGGTTAGAATTTGAAGGGTCTCAGTCTCAGTCCTTGGGGAGGGCTTCAATCTCCGTCCTTGATGGCGGTTGTGAGGCAGATGAGGGATCTTTGGACCGTCTCTTACAGACTGACATCCCAAAACATAAAAATAATTATGCATTTCCCCTTAAAACTAAAATTTACTGAATTAATAAAATTATATTTTTTCCTATTTATAATAGTATTATTCTATATTTGTAATACCAAACTTTAATATTTATATTATAAAGTTGTTATGTTTGCCCAATTATCCCATCATAAAAAACCACAAACAATATTAAAAGTAGTAGCAATTTTAATTAAAAAGTTAAAATAAAAGAATATAAAATTGGATACAATATAATTTGGCTAAAATAAGGGATAATTTGGTTCCAATAATAGTGCATAAGTAAAAGATAACCGTGGGGTATGGAGTGCAGGGTTCTGGGACCCTTGCCACCTCACGTACAAGCTTGCCAAGTGAAAATCACCCCTTATATGCCATGTGTCAATACCATCTCCTCCTATTTTCGGTTCGTCATATCTTTATTTCTGCCTTCATTACCACCTTTACCACGCATATGCCACCACTCAGTTTGGTGGTTGCACAAGTCTTTGGGGGTCGTCACTGATGAAGGCCCTGTAGTCTTCTTCCTTGTCCTTTAATTCACCTTTGGGTTACACATGCACATCAAGCCAGTACAATGTAAGCCAAGACTAACGTATCAGTGCATCTATATATCAAGGCAGTAAATCCCTTAAAAGTAGCATTTTCTGGGACCCAACCAGGTTTTGCTCATTTTTAGCAACTTTATCTTCAGCTTCTTTCCTGTGGTCCTTGAGAACATCTGCTGGGAAGGGGGGGGTGGAGCCCCTCCTCTCCCTCTCTTCTTTGGCATGACAACTTTTGACTATTTTATTATTCCCAAATATTAATTACTGTATCAATATTGATTACTGTTTCAATTTTTATCAGCACAAATCATACCTATTTATCACAAATCCCCCATTTCTTTTTGATCATTGTGATTCGTGCTGTATTTAAAAAGCTGTGCCCTGATATCCTTTATATTCTTCGGAGTTTTGATTTTCTTGTTGTCTCTTTTCAGCTTCAAATATTTCCAGCATCTCTACTACTGCCTCTAGTCTTTCACACTCTCTTTCAAGTTTAGTTAGCATTTCCTGGTCTATTTAAATTTTTTTAGGTTCTTGTTCTTTAACAGGGGTCAATTTAGCTTTTAATACCATTATAGATCTTGGTTTTCCTTTTTCTGCTGATTCTGAATCTAGAGACATTATTGTAATCTGCATCTCCTGAATCACTGAGTGAATTAGCCTAATAAAACACCAAATCATACAAGGCAGAAACAGTAGTCCCAGAATTGAGCATAACAACATGAACTCTGACTTTTTCCTCCAAACACTTCCAAAGAGGTTACCCCACCGATCTGCTTTCAAGACTGAATTCCACTTTTGTACCGGGCACATGAGCCACCCTTTTAATTTCCTCTGCAAGTTCTGTGATAGCTTCCCCATAATCATCAATTTCTACACAGCACTCAAATTCATTAAATCTCCCACAAATTCCTGCTTCTTCTGCCAACAGATAGTCTAGAGCAATCCTGTTTTGGTACACAAACGCCCGCATTTGTGTATATTGCCTGGCCAACATTTTAAAAGCACCAGAGGTGTGATTTGACACCACCTCCACTACTGCTTGGAGCCTTATTAATCTATTCAACAGGGGAACTGGGGTTCTATATCCCCATGACCCATCCTGAGCCCATCTTGCTGGGTTATAATATGCTATAATTTGTTCTGCAGGCCACTCGTCCTCCCCCCATTTTTGGTTCCCTACTGCTGTTGGAAAGTTGAGACTCAAATCTCTTTTATTTCACTGCAGGGTTTCATGCAGCACAGTTCCTAACACATTGCTCCTAGACCTTGGTAGAACAAAGAAGGAGGGTTGTATTATTCCCAAGGTACAGGTTCCACCCCATTTTTGAGGTAACTCACTGTATGCTCGTTGCCCACAAATCCAATATATCCCATCTGGGGCTTTCCATTTCTTATCAGTTTTCTCCAGTTGTTCCCAATAAGACCTCAGGCCTTTGATGGACTGGTAGGGGTTAGTTTCAGGACTTCTGTACCAGCATAAATTAATCTGTTCATCCCATTCACAATTTATTTATTTTATTCAAATTTTTGAACGATTATCCATATTAACCACCAATGTGGATTTACTAGGAGTATGTCCTACTACTTTATTACATTTCCTTCCTTCTCGAGTTATACAAATGATTCCAATTACTTGATGGCTTAAAATCCATCCTTCAGGTCTCTTCAATGTTCCAGCAATTTGGGTGTGGCTCCACTGTAAAGATTGTTCTGGAGCTAAGCTCTCACCTTTCCATGGCCATCTTTCAGCCATTTTTAGACCTCCACAAATCCAACATTTTGATAATCCCAATTCTGTAACAATCTCTTGCATCAATCCCACAGATTCTTATTTGAGGCTGGCAAATCCCAATCTTTGTAGTACTGTTTTAGCTGTTTATACAATTCAGCCAATTCCGTGGACTCTTTTCTCCTGTTCTTTCCTCTATTCCCCTTTGATTCTTTTTCTTCTTTTATTTTCTCTTTCCATTTTTCTTTTAGTGCCCGGTTTCCCATGCCTATACTTGGTTCTTTTCTATTATCATCTCTTTCAAAACAAAAGAATCTTTCATATTGAGGGCAAATTTGATCACCATGGGGATAAGGAGCTCGTCCATTATATCACAAATTTTTCCCTACCCAATACATCTTTCCTTCCTTAATAAAAACATATATAAAGCTGCTGTGATTGTAGCAGGCAGAACTGTCGTATGGGTGTGTCACAAACACAGATTCCATCTTGTCCTTAATCCACACAGAGTGATTGCAATAGTCACAAATATTGAAACTGCTGGGACTTAGTTTTTGCCTTGTTTGTTTCTCATTGCCGAAACTCTGTCCAGTGTGGCCTTCTGGCTTTGGCCAACTGCCCAGGGTACCAGAATGATCATAGCGAAAATAATCCTCAGGAAATCTACCTTTTTACCATTCTCAAGGCCCCTTGGGTTGCAACCAAGGGCCGAGATGCCAGTCTTCTTGGTAGCAAAGGTAATATCGCAGGATCTAGTCACTGGTGCTTTTAGTTTCCTTGGTACTCATAGCCCCACAGAGTTTGCTTGTCTCCTTTTAAATGCCATTTCCCAGTTCTGGCTGGTTAACAAGAAATAATTAAAACAAAAAGAACAGGGAAAAGATTAGGCCGGAATACCATAAACCTGTATTTTCCAAAATTTCAGGGATGTGCCAACCACAATAAGATTTTTCTAATTATTACCTGTTTCAAGGGCAGGGAGTGCATTAAGTCGCCGCCTCCAATAGGCACACTCACAGCGCCAATATGCCCCTGGAATGTGCCTATGATGTGGTGTAGAGACTTCTTCTCCACAACAACTATCAATTATGAGTCACTGGTCTATAATATTATGAGTTGCTCCTTCTCTTATTTGTGCTATAGCCAATATAGCAAGAACCAATTAATCTAAGTTCTCTGTTAATCCAATTGCTGCTGGAAGAGTCCCGTCTCTTAGTCTCAAAGGTATCCCAAAAAAAATCACTAGCAATGCGTTCTACAGTTAGCTGGCTAAATACATAACCATAGCAAAACAAGCAAATCAATTGTCTCTCCTTCTCTTCCGTCTTAGTTACTCTCCACCATGAGTTTAAGCAAAGTATGCAAACAATACATATCCATGGATGACATCTTAAACCATGTTTACCACACTCCCAACATTTTACTTGTCTCTGAGCTCTTTTAACAACAGGTGTTATCAATCTCAGTTTCTGAAATTGCAATTCTGTAATCAATTCTAATAATGTTGCTGGTAGGTGACCCTGGAGGAGATCTTCGATCTTTTAGGCTGTTCCCACTGATTCAGAAAGTCTTTTATTCTTTTTCACCGGCGTTCTTCTGCCTCTGAGCTCAAGGGAATTGCAGTCGGCAGCCACTGCAGGATGCCTAGTTCATTCTTAATAAATTGGGGTTGATATAAATTAACTTAAATCTCACCATATTATCACATTCTTGGAATTACATGTTCCAACAATATTTTAGCCTCCGTTTGAACTGTAGCCCGAGCTGCTGGAAATGCTTCAACCCACTGACTTAATTGATCTATTATAACTAAGAAATATTTCCACCAACCCACTTTAAGCAATTCTATAAAATCAACCTGGATCTTTTCAAATAGCCTGTAGGCTGTTTTGCATCCTCCAGAGGGAGGGCTCCTCAGCTTCTTCTTATTTACCTTTTAACAGGTGAGACACCCCTGGGTAATTTGCTTTCTAATTTCAAATATCCTCATACACCCATAAAATTTAAAAAAGTGATCACAAAAGGATCTTGCTCCCCAGTGTGTCCGTCTACGCAAGTTATCTAAGATCTAATGTGCCACTGGTTTTGGCATCATAATCCTGCCATCAGGAAAAACCCACTTTCCCTTCTTAAGTGTTGCTCCTAATTTCCTTATAGCTGCCAGTTCTGCTAGCGGAAGGGAAAGTGTCTCCTGCTGAATTTCTATTTCTGGTAAGGTCATGATTTCAGTATCCCTTTTTTCTTAAGGTCCCTCTTTTTGCTTCTTCGTCAGCCAAATTATTTCTTTCTAACTAATATTTTCTTTGGGCCCTTGAAAGCTTCAAGTATCTGAATTATCAATCCCCCATGTACTAACCCTTTCCCTTGAGTGTTTATAAGTCCCCTTTCCTTCCAAATTTTTCTAAAAGTATGTACTACACTAAAAGCATATTTGGAGTCTGTATAAATAGTCTCCTCTCACCCTTTTAATATTAATAAAGCACAGAGTAATGCATAAAATTCACAGGCTTGTGCTGACCAGGAGGAACTAAGGGGACCAGACTCCTTTACCCTAAACTTTTTCCTACTTCACCTGAATGCCAACCCATGTCATTAATTTCTAGATTATCTTCTTCAGTTAAAGAATAAATTTTAAGTTTTCCGTCACAGGGTTTTATCTGTAAATTTAAGGCTATTATTAGATCTCTGCCTAACAAATTATTCTCGGCCTCTGGTATCAACAATAAATCATTTACTCCAAATTTGTCATCTGTTTCAATTTGCACTCCTTTCATTACAGGAACAGGGAAAGCCTCTCCCGTAATTCCGATTACTGAAACTCGCTCACGACTTATCTCACATCCCTGGGGTAATTTTGTCACTGTCGACTGAGAAATTCCTGTATCCACTAAAAATATAACTTCTTTGCTCTGAGGACCTATTTTTAGCTTTATTATCAAGGGCTCTTCTGGTTGTATTTTGGTCTCCTTCATTAAACAGAACTCCTGACCTCTCTGATTCTCCTGAGTTTCCTCATCTTGCTGTTTCTTTCTGCAATGTTTTTGCAGGTGCCCCTTTTTATGACAATAAAAACAGGTAGGTCCTGCACCCTTAAAGCAGGACAAGAATTTTTTAAGTCTTTTCTTGTGGCGGGAAAAATGTACAGGTCCTGTGTTCCTAAAAATAGATCCTGACATCCACCGTTTGTTTTTCCCTGCAGATTTTTCTGTATTCAAAGCTGCCTGCATTTCTTGAACTGCTGCCACCAAAATTCTGGCTTCTGTTTTTAGCTTTTTCTCATTTCTCTTTACAAACACCCTTTGTGCTTCTCTCAGTAAGTCTTGAAGTCCCCTGTCCCGCCAGTCTTCTAATTTTTCCAGCTTCTTCCAGATGTCACAACAACATCTGGTCACAAACTGAATTTTTAACAGAACCTGCCCTACTGCAGTATCAGTATGAATACCTGAATAGAATTGCAAGTCTCTTTTTAATCTTTCTAACCATTCTGCTGGGGACTCATCTTTTTTCTGATGCTCACTCAAAGCTTTTCCTATATTATGTCCCTTAGGCACTGCCCTCTGAATTTCTTGATTTTCTTCCCTTCGGGATTCTCATTCATCCCAAAACCGTATTATCATCCCCAGTGGTCTGTCCTGAGAAATTCTCCCCCCTCTGAGAACCCCCCTCATAGTTCTCAGATCCCTCAAACCACTGCGAATTTTCCTACAATCTGCAGCCCCTGGGTCAAGGAACTTACTTTCTCCCTGACCCATTTCTGGCAGCAGCAAACTAAGAAATCCCCGGTACCAGGAGAGTCTTAGTTTCCCACACTCACCTCGTGGCTCAACTTCCTTACTTACTACTCTGTCACACTGCCTTTTCAATTTACCTGTTCCACTCCTATCTCTCCCTCTGCAATCTACTTGTTCCACTCCTATCTCTCCCTCTTTCTCAATCTATTAGCCCCATCCTCTCACCATCTAATCACATACTAAATTGCCTGCTACCAACCCCTCCAAGGAAATTGAACCTATTCATTCACTCTCTTTCTCAGTCTCCCTACTGAGTCAATACCTCCTGCTCAAAGACCTTCCCACAGGTGCCTGGACCAGGGATCCCCTCCTTCCCCCTGGGTCAAACCCTCCCAGGGTCCCCACTCATTCACTTTTCTTTCACTTCCCTCCTTTCCCGGCTGGTCTCCTCACGGAGATCTCGGAAACGCGGTACTGGGAGGTCCCGCTCACTTTGGGGGTCCAGGACTGCCCAGCCCCTGTCTCAGACACTCCACACACACTCACACATGCATACAGCTGCCCCCCGACCCAAAATCCCATGATACTCACAGCCTGATCTTCTCATGAGGGTCTTTGTGCACAAAGCAGTTTTCTATGGGTACTCTCTCTCCTATAAGCCGGCACTCTGATGGGAGCCTCTCTTGCGCACTCTTAAAAACTAATTTGCGTTATTGTGAAAAAGACTCTATTTTCCCAGGGGACAGTGGTCTAGCCTTGGGACCACTTAAAAGTCTGGTGGGGAGCTCCTTCCCAGAAGCTATCCACCTCCCTGGAGTTATAAGAGTCCTGGGTATCGGCACCAAAATTCTTATGTTTGCCCAATTATCCCATCATAAAAAAAAGCCAAACAATATTAAAAGTAGTAGCAATTTTAATTGAATAGTTAAAATAAAAAAAATATAAAATTTGATACAATATAATTCAAGTAAAATAAGAGATAATTTAGTTCCAATAATAGCGCATAAGCAAAAGATACCACGGGGTACAGAGGGCAGAGTTCAATGACCCTTGCCACTTCACGTACAAGCTTGCCAAGTGAAAGTCACCCCTTATAAGCCATATGTCAATCCCACCTCCTCCTATTTTCAGTTTGTCACTTTTCTATCTCCGCCCTCATTACCACCCTTATCACACATGTGCCACCGCTCAGTTTGGTGGTCACACAAGTCTTTGGGGGTTGTCACTGATGAAGGCCCTGTAGTCTTCTTCATTGTCCTTTAATTCACCTTTGGGTTACACATGCACACCAAGCCAATACAATGTAAGCCAAGACTAACGTATCAGTGCATCTACATACCAAGGCAATAAATCCCTTATAATTAGCATTGGTTGGGACTGAACCAGGTTTTGCTTCCCTTTTTGCTCATTTTTAGCAACTGTATCTTCAACTTCTTTCCTGTGGTCCTTGAGAACATCTGCTAGGAAAGGGGGGCGTGGAGCCCCTCCTCTCCCTCTCTTCTTTGGCAGTACAACTTTTTAACTATTTTGTTGTTCTCAAATATTAATTACTGTATCAATATTGATTACTGTTTCAATTTTTATCAGCATGAATCATGCCTATTTATCACAGAGACAAGAGAAAACTCCCATTGTTCCTGACAGCCTGAAGCAACTGCCAATTCCAGATCATTCCATCCATGTAGGAAAAGAGGTTTTTGCATTAAAACAGAAAAGAGTTATTGAAAAGGAAGGCAGGAACAAACAAGAAAATTATTTGGACTCATGCTTCTTGTGTCTGTTAAAAAGGCCAAGAAAATGCACTCCTTGCTCTTCTGACACAGCTCTCTCTGTTCATGATGTGGGACAGCGAGTGCCAATGTGCAGGAGCTGATGCAAGGGACAGGGACGAGGATGCAGCAGACACAGTGCCAAGCTGACAGAGGGATGATCTCTGGCAGAGGCACTGAAGGAGAAGAGTTTGCAGGCAGCACAGAAAATGGCTCTTTGTTTCACCTCTTCTTTCAGTGCTGCTAAGAGTAGCCTGGAGCAAGCTGGGAACACCAGAGCCTGGAGCCCTTTCCAGGCAGGGCTGCATCAGACACCAACCAGCCGGGGACTGAGGAGCCCCTGGGGTGGCAGTGAGCAACCTCGGGCTCTGCTCACTGCTGGTGGCATTTTCTATTCAACCATCTCCAAGGACTTCTGCTGTGCTCTGTATTTCTAAGGGTTTTCGCCTTTGGTTTTTTTTTTGTTGTCTCCTGCACCTTTTTTTCTCCATATTTTCCTACCCTGTCAGCAGCAGCCCCTGTCCAGAACTTGGCTCTAAAATATCAGCAAAGCAGCTAGGAAGAACAATGGGTGGAATCCTGAGGCTCAGGAATTCATATGCGAGAACCCTGCCTGTGCCTGTGCCTTATGTCAGGACCTCCTTGTCTGTGCAAAAACTAGGGATTAGTGGAGTTTTTTTGCCAAAGAGCTCCTGAGAAGCAAATGTTGTTCTAGGTTTCTCAGGAGTGTATCTGTTAAGTTCATTGCTGGCAAAGAGAAAGTAAGGCCAGGGTAGCAGAGCAGCTGGGAGCTGGTCACTCCCTGCAAAGGGCTGGTGTAGGATGTGAGAACACCACGTTCCAGGAAGGGGCGAGCAGGGTCAATGTGCTCAAGGTGCTGCAAATGAGGTTTGGGTTCACTTAGAGAGTAGTCAGGAGTGGTGAGCACTGCAAGATCCAGCTGCAGTCCCCATCCATGTCCCTTTCAGTGCTGGCTTTAGGGTGTCTGCAGCCTGGATCCAGAGCGCCCTGGGGGGCTCCTGAGGCTGCCTTTGCACTCAGGGTAAATGCCCAGGAGCCCTGAGGCCGGCAGTGGGGACCAGGGCTGGGGCTTGTGGCCTGGCAGGTGTGGCTCTGGGGGCTGTGACATGCCAGGGCATGGGTCACTGTCACTGCCCTCCGCAGCCCTGGCTAGCTCTGTGATGCTCCAGGGACAATGGCAAGAGTGGGGACCTGGCTAGGTTAGGGTTTTGCCTGAGCCAGAACCTCTAGGCCAAATGCCGAGCAGTAGAGACCCCTGGAGGACCGAGTGAAGGAAGCAGAGGAGGCTCTTCTGCAGTGTAAAGTGCAGCAAATTCATCAGGAGAGGAAGGGGGAAGGTTCTGCAGATGACAATTCCCAAAGGAAACAGATGTTGAAAGAACCCCCAGCACTCCTGTGTACGGGTTTTTAAAATCTTTCAAAACAGGGGGTGGACACCATATAGTAACAAATAAACGACTCTTGGGGTGTGGTTTTGAGGGCTACAACAAATCAGAACAGGGGGAGGAGAGAGCGTTGGGATAGGGATTGGATCTTAGGGTGAGGAACAGGGAACTTTCTGGAACAAAGGGTAGGGTTTGGGCTGAGGGATGGGGCAGGGGCCGGGTTGTCTTGACAGACAAGGAAAAATCCAGTGAGGAGGGAGGGGATTCCTCGAGGGACACTTGGGTAAGAGGGCATAACACAGGGGAGAAATTAACAGTAATAACTCGGCGAACACTTGAACATACCACTATATAACAGAACATTTGACTCAATAAACTAACACACTGCAACACAGAAATTCAGGCTTTCGGCAGCTGAGAGGTGGCACTATTAGAACCCACAGCAGCTGGTGAAAGCCATCTCTGTCCTTCAGGTTCTTGCTGTGTGGGAAGGTGCTGCGAGTTGTGGTGGCTGCACTCCCCCTTTGCTGGGAGGATGATCTGTACCAGGGCAGAGCAGAAAGCTGCCATGGTGAGCAGAACATGCTCAGAGCATTACAGTTCAGAGAACAGCACTGCCCCTGAAGGGCAAAAAGCTCGAAAGCATAGAATTCTGTGCAGAACCATTGCACGAATTTTCTCTTCTAGAACATGCCCATTTCTGTATGCTGTAAATGAATACTCTGGGTTTTATTGAATACATGGGGTTTTTTCTTAAGGTTTTTGGGAGAACTCTCAAGTTTATTTCTGTCTGTATTTACATCCAGCATGCATATAGGGGTTTTTTGTTATTATTTTTCTTTAGTAAATACTTAGGGAAAAAATACCAAAGCATTTTTTAATCCTTTGGGATATTGTGATTAATATTCTTAGAAAGAAAACCTTGTTGAACAAGTGTGAAAACACAGAGAGAGGGAAAAGAGCATAAAAGTCTTTTAGAACAGGGCGTGTAATAAGGACTGAAGAACTGAGTAATTCCTCCAAGTGTAGAATTAGCAAGATATATCACCAAGAGTAACTGCCAAGATACTTCCTTAAACCAAGGGAAATGTGACCTGCAGCCATACGAAGCACAGCCAAAGCAAATGAAAACCTTTGGAAAAGAGGGAATTTTGTCAGTGACATCAGTCTGTCTGGGTAACTGAGGGATGCCCATCAATATTGCACTACATTCTTCAATATTTGCAATGTCTTTTCTCCCAATTTCTATGAAATGAATAAGCTGCAGTTATTTACCATTAACTTAAGCTCTTAGGGGAATTACCAAGCACCATGTACGTTTTTCTGTAGCTGAGCAGGACTTGAGTTTCCCAAATCTTCTACAAAGCAGAAGGGAATCACACAGCTACTTGTGCTAATGTTAATGAAGGGTTTCATGAAAGCAGGTGAAGGAGAGCATTGCATTGTAAAACTTCCACATGCAAGAAAACAGGAGTCCACTTAGAATAAAACATAGAAGGCTAGCATAACATCAGAACAGGACAAAATGAAATTGCTAGACAGGAACTGATGCATCAGAAATTAGATGTATCATTTCTGATACATCTGCATGCCTTTGCAAGCAAAAACAGAAAAAAAAAAGGGTAGAGATAATAAGGAACAAAGATTTTAAAATTGCACTGTGCAGAAGAGACACACGAACCACCAGTGTGAACACAGCTGGGAGATTCAGCTTGGAGATGGATTAGAGTGGAATCCATTCACTGAAGGTCTCTGGTGCACATGAGTGCAAAGACTGAGGAAAAAAGGAGAAAAGTTTAATTTCTGAATGCTATTTAGATTGCTGGAAGCATTGTCTAGAGATCTAAAAATATAAAGCCTCAGAGAATCTGAACCTAAACCATCCCCAAATGGATTGATAAGGTATGATGTGCACATCTCTGCTGTTTTCCGAGTCAATGAAATTGACAATGAGTGTCTGGAAATTAGGAATGCCCACCTAGATTTCATCTCCATTACTTTAAGAACACCTTAATAAGGCACTTCAGGAAGAGAACACTGACATTCTCACCCTGCTCTATTTACTTTACATTTGAATACAGGCAGGTAGAAGGAGAAATCCGGCTTTAATTTCTCCCCAAATTACCTGCTGCACTTTGAGGTTAGGAGTATATGTAAAATTCACCTAATCACTCTCTCTATCCCTGAATATTCCACTAGTGAATCGACATACAGGACATCCTTTTTCTGTTTTGTACCTTCCTAAATGATGCCCAATGAACAGAACACTTGCATGAATCTCACAGAAAATCACCAAAATTGTTGAAATTAACACTCAATTCCATGATAAAAGCTTCGGAGAAAAGGCTTGACAGGATCACTGAACAAATTGAAACTTGGAAGAGAAACACGCATTTCAGCACTGATCAAGGGGAAAGGAAAAGAAGTGCTGTAACAATTCCAAGTGAAAGGTAAGGAGAAACACAAGAAGCACAGAAAGAACAAGGCCCTGTCAGATGACCTGTGCAAGGTAACTTTGTGCCCCAGCACTGTTAGAGGACATTCCCTGTCATTGGTGCAAGCAGCTGGAGACATAAATGCTGATTGATTTGGGGGCCACAGTCTTGATAAGTGCAGAGGTGGTTCAATAACGTGACATGAGGGAGTTCCCTCAGAGCAACTGGGATGCCAGAAAGAAGTGAACAGCTCCCCACAGCCTGGCCCGCTCGGCTGCTTTTCCTTCTGACCCTCCTGGGGAGGCTCTGACATTTCCTCTGCCCTGATGGAAGTGCAGCTGCTGCCAAGGGAAACGTCCCCACACTCACTCAGTGTTCCCTTTGCTTGCCAGATGTCCCATCTGCTGTCACTGTCCAGGAGAGCTGCTCTGCACGGGAGGAGGAGACCGAGCGAGAGGCTTTGAAGATGGGGCAGCTGGGATCCCTCTGCTTTGAGTGTTCTTTACAGATAGATGGACTTGAACATAGACAGGGATTATTACATCTGTATTTCTGTATATGGGTTGCTATTTGTATGGATTTATTTCCATGTGTATATTCTTGTATTTATGTATATTTTTTTGTTATTAATGTATGCTATGTATATAAATTTGTTTTGAAATTACATATATGTTTATAAATTTATCTGTGTATACATGGATATTGTTATATCTGTGTTAATTCCTATTTCCTGTGGGTAAACTTGTGTAGGTATCTCTTTTGATATAATTTTTGTTATATGGCTTTTAAAATAGGAATATTGGTATTAGTATAGGTATATGTCTATTTTTATATGTATATTTATCTGTTTCTAGATATAATTCTATTTACATATCTATGGAGATATTTTTGTATTCCTAGATGGGCCTAATCCTTGTAGTAATAGGTAATAAATTAAGTTGTTAAACACCTTATTGATATTTGTGTATAGTGAGTTGTTGTGGAGGTTGGCAATAAATAAACTGAAGTTGGTATTTATATATTGTTACATAGATAGGTTGTAATAATATAATAAATTCCTGTTTTTAACCTAAATTGAGATTTGTATAGTTCTGCATTGTCGGTGTGGGTGTAGCACTTGGTAATAAATGACATTTTTCAACTGAAATTGATTCTCGTGTATTTGTGGATCAGCAGTGCTAGTGTAGCAATCTGCAAGAAATGCCATTTGTCAGCTATGATGGGTGTTCTCTGATTTGTGCTACCCAAAGCCATGGGCAGATGTAAATACTAGAGGATTCTGGCCGTGCAAATCTCCTGCCATGCCCAGCACATGCCCCACCTGCACTCAGGCTGGGCAGGGGAAGCGCAGATTTGGGCTGGCAGCAGAGCCCCACGTTGGCTCAGAACTCGCTGCAGAGGCAGCTGAGAAAACTCCGGGGCTCCACTGAGAGTAGAACTCCAAGCAGGAGCAACCCTGGCAGGAGAAATCATTCACAATGAAAAAAAGAGAGAAAATGTGGCAAAGCAGATGTGGGGATACTCTGTGAGGCTGATAAAATGCTCTGAATCACCCCTGCCTAGGCACATCTTCTGCAAAAAGGTTTTATTAAAAACTGAACACCTCCCATGAAATACAGATTGCTCTTTCCACTTACCTTGCTGTGTGAGTGGAGACACTCTCTCCTTATCACTGAGAATTTTTGCCCTTCAGCACCTCACATTTAATCACAGATGATGTACTACCTTGGCACCATCAATGAAAACAGCCCTGCCCTCGTGGCAGTGTTTGCAAAGTCTTCCCTCCTCCTGTCTCCACATGTGACAGACGGAACCATCCCCTTCTGTCCAAACTGTGCCTGAGCTGAGTGAGGGCTCCAGGAGCTCAGGAGGGTGCAAGAGCACCGCATGTGGGAAGGTTTTGCAAAGCTTCCTAAGCCCCAGTAAACTGGGTTTGCCAGTCTTCCCCTGCAATATTGTCCTATTCAAGAATGATCTTGGAGAACACTGTGCCTCCAGCTCACTCAAGTAAAGTTTGTTTTCTTCAAGGCTTGAATAGAGGAAAATGAAAATTGTGGTTTTTAGAGTGAAATTCGGGGGTTGGTGCAGCTGGGTTTGCTCCACTATTTGCTGTGGAAAGTAGGGTGAAAGCTTTAAATTCCCAGCAGAAGCTGACTACCACCCAGACAGACCTGAATGAGGCCCAGGTGGGCTTGCTGCACGCTGGTCCAAGGGAAAAGCTGGAACAAAGTCCCCTTTTATTGCAGATGGAGTCTGTGCTGGTGTCTCCAGGGCTGTCTGTGGTAAGACATGGCAATCCAGCCAGAAACTGTGGATATGAGAGTTCCAACAGCAACCTGCTTCTCCAGGGTGAGGGACGAGGCCAGCCCGAAAGCCTGGAAGGTGCTCTGGGCACTGGAGAAGGCCAGGCTGTCCTTGAGCAGGGATGGCCTTCAAAGGGGACCTCACACCTTGTGCTGCTGACCAAGGGCAGCTGGTGGCCTTCCACAAAATGCTTCTTTTGTCCAGCTCTTGGAAAAATTCCAGCCAGCAACAATTCCTGCTGCTCATACCAGCCCTTTCCAAGCAGGAGGAATTTCAGCAGCAGCCTGACAGCTTAGTGGCAGGAGAATAAAATACTCAGCTGAGCGTTATCAACTCTCTGTCAGAAGCCACATCCTCAGCCCCTCATCTCCTCCAGTTGTCTCAGACAGGGAGGAAGCAGCAGGAAATCTCTGATCCTGGAAGGGAAAGCAGAAGGAGGAGAGGCGGTGTCCGGTCCCTGGGGCCTTGGGAGCAGTGAGAGCCATCCAAAACAGGATCTCTGCTGGGCTGTGGAGATAAGAGTGGCCAATCAGCAATGCCCTGTGTCAGACTGGAGCCATCTGTGAAAGTGAGCATGGAAATCTGACCTTGCAAAACAGAGGAAAAGGCCTTGGGTATTTGCCAAACCTCGCAGGGGCTCTGAGCCACCTGGTCTAGTGGAAGGTGTCCCTGCCCATGGCAGGGGGTTAGATCTAGATGGTCCTTAAGGCCCCTTCCAACTCAAGCTCCTCTGTGAGTCTGAATTACAAACCCACAGTGACAAAGAGAACACAGCAAATCTGGCCTCCACTGCATTATTCGAGGTTGCTGCAGTCACTTGTGTCACCTGGAGACTGGTTTGGATCTGGAGAAATTTTCATGGTCTCACAGTATTTCAGTTGACTTTCCTGGTTCAGGGCCCCAAAAGATGCCAGAACAGATTATCTGCAAGCACAGAATTGGTTTAGCTGCCTGTGAAACTGATGGGAGAAGTGTATTCATGTTATTGCAGCATTTACCCTGTACAGGTGATATTTGGTTTCCATTTTGAAGATGCAATGTTCTTGCACAATGCTTGCATATGCAAAAATACTGGCTTTAAATCCTAATTCCATCTTCACACAAGGATGTGTAATCCCTCAGAAATGTTTAACACAGAGCCATATTAGCTTTGGGCTGGGTGCTGTGGGTTGTTTAAAGATGAGTAATGGCAGCACTAACAAATACCCCTCTTGTTAATTTGGGTCTGCCCTTTATCAGCCCTGTTGCATAGAAATCACTTCTTTACAGCAGAGACTAAATGAAATTCCTTCATACAGATGAGAATTGTGCAATTCAGGCTGATTAAAGGGGAAGTTTCCTGTTATTAACAAAGGACAATCTAGATAACCTGTTTGCTGTACATCCTGGAGGGGCTTTGCAGTTAAGAGTGAAAAGGAAAAAGACATTTCTCTTAAGAAATGTCTTGAAAGGGCTTTTTGTATTACCAGAAGCAGTTACACTGTATTGACCTCCACAATTAGAAATGCACAACAACCACTTAGGTGACTAAATCTGGCCATGACTTTTAGCTGCAATTCCAAAATCTCATCAAATATGTTGCTATCCTTTAAACAAGGAAGGACAGCACAAATACCAACAATTCTCATCAGCCTTCTGGGTTGGAAAGACCATTTAATTTACGCTCCCTTAGCTGTCAGCCTAAACTCTGCTGTGCAAACCTTAGGTCTATGTTGGACCTTATAAACTTCTTGGGCATCAACTTAGGTGCAACCCTGCTACAAAACCCTTCAGGCACCACACTGATTTAGAGTGGCAGGACTTCACTGTTCTAGCAGAGAATTTTATTTACTTGCTCCTGCAAGTCATTTGCAGAGTGGAAGTGCAATCAGCGCCTTGCTATCTGGATGTGATAGGATTTTCCTCCTGTCCCAACAGACAACAGGGGAAGAGATTTGTTTCTATTACACCATTACATCTAAATCTTTGGTTTGAGAGCAAAAGGAAAATGCTCCTTTAAGAAGTTCTGCCTGGACTTTTTGGCATGAGGACAAACTGTGGTGTGCTGGCAGGAGCAGCACTGTCCCTGTGGGTGCAAACCCCCTGAAGGATGAACAGGCTGCTGTCACAGGGGCCACACCTGCAGCATGAAAACCCACCGTGCCATTAACTCGATGCAAACTAAACACAAGTGACACAGCTCTGCATCCTCAGCAAGGACTTGCCTCTGCAGAGATGTTACTGACAGACTCAGCTCTTGTTTGCAAGGGCTGTTAAATTGTCACACAAATCAACCACCCCTCCCTCTCTTGTCCTTTTTGGCATCCAGCTGCTGAGCTGCTGCTGAGAAAGAAGAGGCAGAGTCCTTCAGGGCAAACTGGGACTTTCCAATGGGCAGAAACTTCCTCCTTTCTTTTGTTTTCAGTGACAACAGAGGGGTTTGTCTTCAGTCCCTGTGTCAGCGGGGAAATTGTGCCTGCCCATCACACCTAGGTGTCGAAGGAAGGAGACCAGGACACCGGATGGTTCATCACAGGTCCAGTTTATTGAAGAAAGCATCAAACACTTATACAGCAAATAATAAGCTTATTAATATTCTGTAAGCCAAGAAATCTATTGGTTAAACTATACCATTAACTCTTCCTTATTCCTTAGGGGTTACATCTCTCTTTTCTCATGTCTCTTTCACTCTTTGTTATCCTACTACAGCTAGGCCCAAGGACACGTTATCTTGCAGGTGCAAGATTTGGAATTAGCCACAGCTTTGTACTTTTCCAGTCTCTAGTCAGCTAAATTTCCCAACACCTAGGATCTGAACCACCTGGATTTTTAGTGGTGTAAAACCCACAGTGACCTGACCTTCTGCAGGAATATGGAGAGAAGAGTCAAAAGGGATTCCTGGAATGTTGCAATAAGCAGATAGTGGTATTAAACATATATAGATAAAAAGGCATAAAAGCTCATAAAAGCATCTGGAACTGATGTAAACCTAATAAACAAAAGCATTTTATTGTAATAAAGAGTGAGTGTTGCAGACCACAGTGTGAGAAATAGCTACCCACTTTTCATAGTTTAGGAAGGCTTATTAAAGCTTATCAAAAATACAACAGAAGACTGAATAAAGAAAAAAGGTTACAGCACCAGGAGCAAAAGATTTTCCCCACCATGTTCTCAGGCCCCTCACAATGGAGGTTTTCCCTTTTTAACCCTTTAACCCCTCCTGAAGTTCTGTCCATCAACCCCTTCTTCGCTGTCCACTGGTGGAGATCTCTTCCTCAAATCCTGACTGGGGGTCAGGTGTGGCCATAGGGACACGCCAGCCCTCCCAGATGTCCCAACCCCAGCTGTCCCTTGATAACCATGTGAGGGGTACAGCACAACTATAAATCTAGAAACTTTTCTTAACCTATATACATTGTGAAAAACACCCATCACTTGTTTTTAAAATTTTAAAAGTTCAATAGTAATAAAATGGTTCTAAAAATAGTAATGCAATTAGAATAATTTGGACGAGTTGAATTAGGACAATATGAGACAATAGAGACAAAGAGTTACGGATGTCCGGGTGCCTTTTTCTGGGCAGCAGGAGCCTGAAAAAGGACCCCCGTTAACGAAGCATTAACCCTTAAAAACAATAACCCATTGCATATTCATACACTTCACACATGATGCATAAATTCCATTCAAATACAGGATTCTGTCTGGTCATCATCAACTTCTTCCTTCTAATCCTTACAGTGCCTTCGAGGCAGGAAAAAGTTCGTTTCTTCTGATAAGAGAGCAATAAATTCTTTTTCTCTGAAAGATTCAGGTGTCCTGTGGGTGCTATCTGTTGCGAGTGCCTCATTCCTTCCTTAAAAAACTCCCACTGACATAGTTCTTATTTTAACTACAAAAGTTACCTTTTAATTACAAGACTACATTTATCATATTATTAAAATGTTAATACAGCACTACTAATCAATACATCAAAATACATATGGTAAATATCTGCATAGAGCCATATAATATGCGTTTTTCACACACATTATCTTTCTCTATTAATTGTGAGAGTCAGTCATCACATGACTCAACTGTCACAACAGGAAAAGAAGTTTCTGGTGGGAGGGGCACTGGTTTTTAAGGTAGGACCTGTTCTTGAGGTTTGATTTGTTCCCTCTTTCAGATTACAAGGAAGTCATGGTGTTCCAGAGTAGAAGCTGGAGCCAAAAGTTTGAGAACAGGATGTGATAAGATCACCAAAGTATTTTATCTGTATCTAGGAAGAAGCCCTGCAGAGCTTCTTTTTGGCTTTTCCTGAAAGTAGAAGTCCTATTTTTACCAAGAATTTTGATCTCTTGGTGTTTTGGAGGAAGGAAAAGAAAACAACAAAGCACCTGAAGTCTGCATTGAGGTGACGTATATCACAGAGGGCTGAGGGCTCACCAAGGCAAGAGAGACCCTCCTGTGACCGTGGTCACAGGGGTTTTCAGGTGAAGGGAGAGACAAGAATATTGACTCCATGTTCAGAAGGCTTGATTTATTATTTTATGATATATATATATATTACATTATAACTGTACTAAAAAGAAAAAGAAGGTTTCCTCTCAGAAGCTAGCTAAGCTAAGAATAGAAAAGAATGATAACAAAAGGCAGCTCTCTCGGGCTTTGTCCGAGATAGCTCGGTCCTTGATTGGCCATTCATTATAAACATCCAAGATGGGCCAATCACAGGTGGACCTGTTGCATTCCACAGCAGCAGATAATCATTGTTTACATTTTGTTGCTGAAACTGCAGCTTCTCAGGAGGATGTCTGCATGATGTCTGCAACATGTCACCTTTTTTATTTAGTTAAATTAAAAAGAAAAGTGTTTGTAATTTTCTCTGCTGGGCTCATGCAGAGGAAAGGACCAACACTTGACAGGTTATCTGTTGCCAATCAAACTTCACTCAAGTGCTCCTGTGGAATGAACAGGGAATTTCTTCACCTGTAGAACACAAAATTCTATTATATCACTAAAACAATTTTACAATATAAGAAAATGCAAAACTAATGCAAAGAAAATCCAAGTCCAAGGAGCTAAGTTTCAGGAAAAGTCCATGGACTGAAGATATTCCTCTTTGCCATCTCTGAAAGTCCCTTTTGGTCCTGAAACAGGCTTGCTACAGAAAAGTCCATTAATAGATATCAAAATTCGAGAAAATTTCTGGAACGTGGAATGTCTTCGCCACAGCCCTTTACTGAACAACTTGGGCTGAAGCTCATTTTTGGCCCTTCAATGCCTTTGAGCTGCTGCCAGCTCTTTCAACCCTTTTTATTTAATTTTTTTTTTTTTTTTCTTTTGCCCATGTGGACGGACAAGGAACCCCAGATCTGGCCCACAAAGTGGTGGCCCAGGACCGGAAGGGGGAAGCAAAACCCCCAAACCCATCAGGAGGCCGGGAGGTGGCCCTGGCCCAGGGACCCGAGCCCAACAGCCCAGGCCCAACCCACGAGGCAGGCTCGGCCTTGCCACAGGCCTGCACCCTGCTGCCAGTACAATGGCAGAACGGGTGGGGAGACGCTTCTTGTCCCCAAAATCACCAAGGCATGCCAGCAGCCGGGGAATTGAAGCTGCCCCAAGGATCTTCATCTCGGGCCTGGAAATGTTTGTTCCCCACAATTATTCTTTTTATGCTTTTCTGCAGAAATATTGTCATCATCTATTCCTTCCAGAGAATCTTTTCCTACTTTTAGGAGAACTCCTTTTGCTGCCCTCCCAGATCAAGCCAATTCCCAGGGCTCCTTCCCCAAGTGAGGTGCAGCCCATGGCCTCCACTCTCCAGCTGGAACAGAAGGAAGCACAGAGTTTGCTCATGTGGGAGAGGAGCTTCTCTTTCCTGCCTGCTTTTTGCTCTGGGACAGGTTGGTGTGTGCTCATTTGGTAAAGGCAGGTTTAAACTCAGAAGCAGTGGTGTTTCAAACTGCTCCCTTCTCCAGCTCTTCTGTGGGTATCCTCGGACAAAAGGCCTCTTGGTGGGAGCTCTCTGTGGCAGGTTAAGGAAGGAGGTTGATATTTCAGGGTTGTGACTGCTGAAAGCAGCTGGTTTCTGGAGGTGTCCAGAACTGGGAGTGGCTCCTTTTCTCACCTGCCTGCAGGAAAGGAAGTTGCAAAGTGGGAATTTCATTTGTAGAGATGGCCACCAGGGGTGTTTGCCAAGAGATGGGCTGGCAGAGAGGCAGGTCTCCTGCTGAACTGGCTGTGTGTTTGTCTTGATGGTGGAGACGGTCAGAGATGCAGACACACCAGCTGAAGGAACAGTGTGATTTACTGTAATGCAAAAGTGCAAAAAAGAGTCAGGAAAGGATAAGCTAAGCAATGCACCTCAGCATTATTACAAAAGGGTGCCTCTGGTGATTAAGGAAGATCCATCAGCAGGTACCCCAATGGTTTCCCCTTCATGCAGAGCTGCACATCAGCTGGGGGAAGCTGTCCCAGCCCAGCCCTGCAGAGCCACGGCCGGGAACCGGGAAATCCTGCGGTGCCTCCACCTTTGGCGGCCACGAGGCTCCCAAGTGCGCTGTGAGAGTAGCCCGGCTCCGACAGTGCTGGACAAGCAATGTGCCAGAGCTTCTGCTGGGGCACAGCTGGTGTCATTCTCCTCTTGGTTTTCTCCCCGAGCCTGCCCAGGGCTCAAGGAGGAACCAAGGCCAAGTGTGGCCTTGTCCATTTTCCTCATGCAGAAAGGTGAAGACGTGTTTCACCAGCGAATGGATGCAACAATCCTTTTGATAATAACACTTGGTTAAGGAGCAGATACATAGAACATTGGGTTGGGAAGGTGATCTAGAGGGCAGCTTTGGTCAGGTTCTGTTGTTGAGGCTTCAGTCAGGATCTGTTGTTCAGGCCTTAGTCCTTCAGTATTTTGTGGTGCAAATCACACCTGTGCAGAGCTGCAAACAAACAAGTCTGTCTTTAGCACATTTGAGACAGGAACAGCATTAGCCCTGCAAGGCCAGGCTAGGGCCAGGAGCAGAAGGCCAGCACCCTGCTTTGCCCCCAGGCAGCCCTGCAGAGCCAGCAGCCCCTCCTGCCCAGGGCCTGAGGTGCCCGAAGCTGCCTCCCCGCTGTGCAGCTCTGCAGAGCCCGCGGGACGCAGGGTCCTGGGCAGCCAGGGCAGCCCGGCTGCCTTGGGGCACAAGGAGTGGCCCAGAGAGAAGCTGCTGCCCTTTGCTTTGGAACTGTTCCTCAGAGTCTTGTCAATAATCCACAGTGTCTGATGTGTTTTCCTTTCCTCTCCCAAATTTAACAGCTTTTTGAGAAAACTGACTGATGTAGCTGGTGCTGGTGGTGGTGCTTTTGTCTGCAGGTGAGGGCAGGTGATTTGAATCAAGGACAGAGTCCATTGTTAACACCCCAGCCTATGCCAAGTCAAGAAAACCATTCACAATTGGGCTACCAGTGCTGAGCAGTTTTCCTAGGCTTTGGAAAGCTACCACCTTAAGAAACCCAACAGATTTTCCTCCAGGAGGATACCAGCAGTAGCGTGATGCCAATGTTTTCCACCCCTTTTCTGTGTCTTTTAAGAGTTCCTCAGTGCCCAGCAGGAATGAAATGACCTGTGATAATGTGATTTGACAGCTCTCTGTTGTTGGTTGCCACATGAGTGTTCATGACAAGCTGGACACCCCACTCGTGGCTCTGTCGAGTTAAATTCATCCCAATTGTGTGCAAACAGCAGCCTTGAGATGCTGAGAACAGCAAGCCCAGTGGGTGGGTGTGCATGCACACACCTGGGGACGGACTGCTGAGTGGGCAGAAGGTTTTGCACTGCGGTAAATCATCACACTCCGAAGCTGGAGGAAGAAAACAAATCTATATGAAATGAAAAGATAAAAATCTATATGAAATTAAACGATATCAAAATGAATGAAATAATAGATATTAATTTATCATAGATGCAATTTAACACCTATATACTCTTGCCAGCTGGGGGTCTGTGTACAAACCACGAACGGGCCAGGGCTGCTGAGGAACGCGCCTCGAGCTGTTTGTTTTCCAGCATCAGTCTCATTACATGGTTATGACCATGGGAAGATGCCAGCAGCTCACATCGCTGGCAGCAGGCAATGAACTTAATGGTACAACTTACTTTAAAAGTTTTTTGACCAATCACACAAAGCAAAAGCATTTTGACAGTAGTTCTATCCAATCACTATAAGCACACGTACCTTTTGTTAAAACACTGCTTGCTTATTTTGAATACAATACCTGCTTGTAAGCCTTAAAACACAATGGACAGAGCTCCATTTTTAAGCTTAGAAGTTCCTAATATCTTGCTAGAGATACTTTTTTGAAGCTTAGGGAGTCATTCTAGCCAAGCATTAATACACAGACCATTGTTCTATTTGTCCTTATTTTTCTACTACTTATATAACTTTTCTGCTGACAAGTCTTATGGCTGCTGCTTAGCTCTAATTGCAGTTCTGCTGTCTCTGAGGCCTGCCTTTTGCAGCTTTCCCAAAACCCTCTGATTTGAAGGATTCCCACAATTCTCTCTCTCGGTACAACTAAAAAGAAACCTTTGTAACCATGTTGTTTGTTAACTACCTTGCATTTCATACTTTTACTATAGCATACCTGCTTATTACTTGCTTAAACCATCCTTTTTGCTAGCATTAAGCCTTGCTATATTCCAAGACAGCAATTTTAATGCTGTGAAAGTCCAGTCAGTTCAAAGGGCGTAAGTCATGTCTGACAGCAATTACAAGTCATTGTCCAAAAAAGTTTAGCCTGTTCCAAGGTCTTAATTCAAAACCTTCCTCCATGTCTATACCTTCACCCACCATCTCTGTGAGATTTCAAGAACTCTCTGTGAGTTCTTGAATCCATTTCCTCCCTCTCTCTCTTGTATGATAAAAACTTTTTGATAGTTTTGTCCATCATTTATTACACACACCAAAGTATGCAAGGTATTACTACTACTATCACTACCAAAACCCCCAATACATATAGAGACCTATTCTACAAAGTTCCCTTGGCCAAGGTGCAAAGCTCCATCCTTGGAACAAATCATCTAACCATGACCCACCATCTTCTTTAACTGGAGCTGTCAAATCTTTCAGCTTTTGTATGCTTTTGTGGATGGATTCAGTGAGTGATCAGACAGGTTCATGCAACACAATCCTTCAAATTCCTCACAGCAATGCCCATGTGCCTGTAAAAGAAAATCATTTGCTGCTCTGTTCTGTAATGTTGCATGTCTGACAGCACTAACATCAGTCATCATGTCACTAATTGCAATGGAAGTAGCACTGTCTTCTTTCTTCAGCCAACACCCCAATCGGTGTAATGGTTTCAATGCCTCACCCAAGGCAAGTTGATGGAGAAATAAATTCAATGTACCTCATTTTGCAGGGCCCTAGGGTCTGAAATTGCTATTACAGTTTTCTTTATAATGGGCAAATCTTTTTTCTCTGTTTTCTCTTGATGGCTTATTTAACGCTAGGTACTATCACAGTGAGTTGTCTGATGCTACATGGGCCACCTTTAATTTTTGAGGGAATGTCCTGCCAGGCTCTATCTCCACAAATGAGCCAATATTCTGTTGCTAATTGGCTTGAGGACTCATCTAGGTCATCTACTCGTCAGCAGTTTCACCCTTAGGGGGCACTGGGGTAGTACAATTGCACCACAAACTGGAGTATCTGTCCTCAGCATGATGGGGAGTAATATTTAACTGTGGATCTCCCTGGTACTGAAACTCAGCACAAAATTCCATCACCAATGAACCAAGAATTCCAATTCTTGAGGTTCAGAAGGTGCTTTAAGAAGATCAGGGGCCCAGTGATGCCAGCTGGTTATGGGATTGGTCTCGTTGGCAGCCTCACACCAATATTTGTCACTATTGGGTATTGGCTACTCCTTGGCTGGCACAGGCACACTGACCAGATGGGTTGCAAAGGATTTGTTTGGGCTCAAATTGGTCAAACGCATGGTGACTGAGCCTGCTGACTTGGCTAAAGCAAGGCAAACATTCATTTTGAATGAATGATCTACAGGCATGTATGTATGCAAAAGCAAGCAAGCAGAACTAACAAGTGCCAGTATATCCTTTGATACAACTCCGTGTTCCTTTTCAGCTGGTTTTTGGCAAAAGTTTCCTCATCTATTTCAGTTTTCAAGCAAATCTTTTAGCATTTGTTCAGGGACTGGCCAACTATAGGGCACTAAACTGTCCCTCTAACCTTCATTTTTTACAAATCTGGATATCTTACAATTCTTTTGAACACAATGGGCACCATGCTTTTGCTGAAAGAGCTCTATGATACAAACCATGTTCACAGTCCAAAAATCAACAATCAATCTCAAGATTTGTAGCTTTCACAGGCTGAAGAGGGAACGTCTGGCATGCACCGTAGCTTCTCCGTGCGGCTCACGTCTGCGTGCTCATTTCCCTGCTGGTGGAATTGTCGCTGCACTCTCGTGTATGAGACGGTTTCACGTCCTTCACGGGGACCCACTTAGGTCTGACACCTTTGCAAATACAAGCATACCCTTTGCCCCAAGTGATTAGTGGAAATGGTCCTTCAGTTTGTCCTAACTCAAGGTTTCTGATCAAAACTACAGGATTTTCTTTCAATTTTTCCTGTGTGCTGTTTGAAAAGTGCCTAAAAATTGGAGGATTAGTTCCTGCAAATGCGCTATTCAAAACATAAAGACATATAAAACTTTGCTCAGCCTCATCTGAGGTGTTGCTTGGGCCACTCCCCCTTTTGCTGATCTAGAATGGGATTTAGAGTGTGGTGCATCCTTTCAACAATTGCCTGACCTGTGTGGGAATAGGGAATTCCAAAAATGTGGCGAACACCCCAGTCCATCAAAAATGTCACCAATTTTTGAGCTGTGTATGTGGGGCCATTTGTTGGTTTTCATCTCGTGGGGGATCAGTTTGGCGAGCTCTGGACCCAGTGACACTGACAAGGACAAAAGCAAAAGACGAGAGGCGCTCTCTCTTCCCAGGACCAAAGTCCCACAGCTTTAATGGAGAACAGCTCCAGGAGAGAAAGGGAGTGTCCAGGAAAGGAAAGAGGATGTCCAGGGGAGGAAAGAGAGTGTCCTCCTCGTGGCAGGAGACTTTAAATGCTCGGAGAGGGGGGCAGTAGAAAGGAACTACCATAGTTTAACATAATAAATCACCACACTGTAGTTTTCTGCATAAATTGCTGCACTTGTTGAAAACAAAATCCTAAAATCTCCCCAAACACAACTGTGCAGTCCCAAATGACCACAATGTGCGAGAAAAACCACTCAACCACCCTGTATTCCCAAGCACCAGGTGTCACAGGGAGCACCAACCCCTGCAACTAGAAAGTCCACACACACAGTCTCACCGGGAAGGGAATATCTCTTTATGAGGGGACAGAGAGCTCACTTTTCTCAACACAGCACACACCATCCACCACATCAGCATCCACCCACATCATCTTCCTCAAACATTCACACACTGAAAACACAGCCACAATTACAACACACAGGAAAAATAGCAGCAATAAAACAGGATTTGCTCAATTCACCCCCAGAATTGCTAGCAAGTCCTTATTGACACAGCAAATCCTTTCTGCCAGCAGCCAGACCCAAGCCCAAACTGTACAGGCGTACGTTGTGCACAGGACATCTCTGTGTGACTTGTGAACAGCCCTTCCCCTGCATACGCCTTACGGGTTACTTTATACAGAGTTAAACGTTCCTTTCTCCACAGTGCCAGCAGTCTTGTCTGTCCCCCACGAGGAGCAGCCGAGAGCGGAGGTGCCTCCAGAAAAGGAATGTCCTGGCAGCGCCCAGAGACGTCCAGAGCCCGATTGTTCTCGCTGGAGCAGAGAAGCGTTCCTGCCGCGGTCAGCAAATGAGGTGTGGAATAGAACTCCCCACAGTTAAAGGTAGGAGGTGGTGTGTTTATTACAGCCAGGCACAGGAGGAGTTGTCTCCTGAAGACATGTGTGAAGAATCACTGGCTCTCTACTGATCTAAAAAAATCTTACATATTCATATAATTCCCAAAACAACTAATACATATTCATTAGCTAACCCCACCTACTCCCTTTGTATTCAAATGTATTATAATTGAGTCCAAAGTTCCTTCACATTTGTGGATTCTTTCACATCACATGGGTGAGTGGGTTTTGAAGTGGGGAATGGTCTCCTTCTGATGAAGGCCAAGAAGTTTTGCTCAATTTGACCTCTTTCCTTATGACCTGTTGGCAGGCTTTCGCACTCCTTGGCTATAGCTGAAGTTTCAGGGCCCAGGTGCAGGCTACGGTCCTCTTCTTTGTCCCAAAGAAATCCGCATCCCATCCTGCTTCTTTAAACATAGTAAAGACAGGCAAGTGATATATTACCCTAGCCTTAACTACCTTATCTGCTAAAAATTAACTATCCCCTATTATTTCTACTCTTCTTGCTATACTCTTTCCCCCTAACTAAATCTTACTAAAATTTTAACTCTTCCAGTTCTTTTAAATCCTGGATTCATTGGCCTCATCTCACACGCCAGGCATGTGTGAGCCGATGCTGTAACTGGGAAATTCCACTCCTGAGCAGGAGATCCCAGGCCTGGTTCTGAGCTGGAAGGGTGAGAAGGATGAGATGCACGTGGTTTTGCTCCAGGGGATGTCCTGGAAGTGCACTGCCTACCTGCCCCTGCTGCCGAGCACCACACTCCACCTCCTTCTCCTGCTCAGCAGATTTTTAGGAATCCAGGGCTTGGTATGTATTATTTGCTAGTGCATAGAATGAATTTGCTTTGCGAGCCCAGTTTTGTCCTGGGTTATTTTTGTGCATGGGTCTGTCTCCTCCTGAACCTGTGTCAAAGACCAGCAGGGACCACAGGACACTCCTATTCTCTTGTCAGTAAATTCGGAGAAGTGATTTAAGTGTCAATAAGTATCAATCAGTAAATCAAATAATTTGGGGGAATGTGATGATGGTCACAAAGGTTGCAGGATGAAGAGAGAGGCGAGAATGTTGACCTCATGTTCAGAAGGCTTGATTTATTATTTTATGATATATATTACATTATAACTATACTAAAAGAAATAGAAGGAAAAGTTGTCAGAAGGCTAGCTAAGCTAAGAATATAAAAGGAATGAATACCAAAGGTCTGTCTCCTGGCAGAGAGCGAGACCCAGCTCTGCCATGAGTGGTCAGTAAATCCAAACATCCACAGGAGACCAATCATGCATCCACCTGTTACATTCCACAGCAATAGATAACCATTGTTTACACTTTGTTGCTGCAACTTCTCAGCTTCAGCAGGAAAAATCCTAACGAAAGGATTTTAATGAAAAGATGTCTGTGATAGGGGAATATTTAGCCTGTGAGTTTCAGCAAAGTATTGAATATGTCTTAGATTGATGGACACAAACTAGTAAGTGAGATTGCTGGGTGTGCACGTGTTAGGGAAGTGATTCCCCACACACCCAGTGCTGAGATCAAGGATTGCCTCTCTTCTAACCCTGAGCTGGCAGCAGGGATTGGGCCCTGCTTGGTAACGTTCATTTTGAAGACTTCTGTTGAGCAGGTAAGAATGGTCAAAATGAAATCTTTTCCAGCTGTTTCCCTTTGGTTTACCTGTTTGAGGGTTAAAATTGTGTGCTGCAGGTGTGCTGGGTGTGTGCAGAGCAGTGCAGCCCCAGAAACCCCTTGGCTTGCCCACAGGTTGTCATGCCTTGTTGCCAGGTGTGCCCAGCTGTGGCAGGAGAAGGAGCCCGCAGCGCAGTGGGCACCGTGCCCTGCCCAGCCGGGGCTCTCTGGCACAGAGCAGCAGCAGCGCCAGCACCGTTCAACCCGCTCCTGCCTTGGCTCCCCCTGGCACACAGAAGCCTCTGGAAATCAGCACCGCCAGTGGCGTTCCCAGCTTGGAGCAGCTGCTGCTGGCGGGCAGATGCTGCCAGTTCGACTGCTGCCAAAGGGGAAGAGAGGCGGAGATGTACCCGCACCGGAGCCCTGGGCATGTCCAATAAAGGTGCAAATATGTGGGGAGATTTGTTAGGAAGGATTTCAGCTGTGATGCCAACAGTGGCTTCTCTCCTGGTTCTGTGTGTTCTGGACGAGTAATGCAATAGTTGGGTCTGACAATTAAGAAGTAGATGTTATGTGGATGTTCAAATGTGCAGTGATGGTATTGTAATATATCCTCCCATAGTCCTCTTTCCCGTCCCCCTTGTAATAGCCTTGGTAGTCAGGGCATTTGGGGAGGGCTGGCTTGTGACCAGCAGGCAGGGTGTAACAACACCTGACCTCCAGTCAGGATGCAAGAAATTAATATCCTCCAATGGATAGCAGAGAAAAAGTTGTCTGACAAAACTTTTAGAGGAGCTAAGGGTATAAAAGGCAGAGCATCATTTTTGTAGATTAGCACATGGCTGCTAGTCACAGAGACTCCCAATGCTGCAATTTTTCCTTATTCAGTCCTTTGTTAAGGTTTACTAAACCTTTAAAATTTTAAAAGTGAGAGTCATTTCTCACATGTGCAATGCTTTGGGCCATTATCTTGTTCTGGTTTCCTTTGCTTGGGTCCCATCTGAGTGCTCAGCTGGGGTACAGGCTGTAGGTGCTTGGGGCACTCCTGGAGTTCCTCTTGGATCCCTGAACAACAGGGTTTGGCCCATTAAGGGAATTTGTGCTGCTTTGTGACACAGAAATCTTCCCAGGCTCTTTTGTGTTTGCTGTCGGGAAGGTTGGTTATTGCTTTGCATAAACTCACAGACCAACATGGAGCGTTTGCTTTGTGATGTCAGGGCATGATTGCCACCTTGTCGTCGTGACATCAGAAGGTTGCCTTGGTGCACAGAAGGCCTGAGTGTCAGAGCAGCCCTAGGCCTTGCTCAGTTGAGGAGAACTTTTCTGGTTGGGGTATTTGTCAGTGGGTAGCTGCCCACTGACAAGAGCCTTGTTTCTTCTATTTACCTAACTTTCAAAAATCACAATGTTTCACCATCTGGCCACAGCAGCTTTTGCTGCGTATGGCATTTCTTTTTCCGCGTATTACGTTACACACTTTGCACGTAAGTAGAGTTTTCCATTCTACTTAGGTTAGGGTGTATCCTTACCTGGCTTTTGTATGTTGTCCTGCTCTTTCTTGGGGGCTGAGTTTCTGATTTTGAAAGAGAAAGAGCATTAGGATGCCACTGGTTTGGTAAAGCTCCTGTCAAGAGGTTCAGCTAAAAGGGGGTGTCTGTAGCCAGAGGGGCAGCATTTGCAAGGGAACCTGCAGGGCTTCCATTCCCTCCACGGGAGAGTCTGTGGCAGCAGAATCTGTCATTTCCTCAGGTTGCTGGGACAAGCAGGACAACTTCCAAAATGCAGTCTGGGAGGCCTTCTCAGAAGGCCTTCTAAGGACTTTGTAGTTCTCCCCAGAACTCAGGGAAAGCTTCTTTTATTCTCAATTTTGTAATGAAAGGATTTGACTGTCTATTTTGACCCTTGACTGAGTGCTAAAAGAGTGATTCCCTTTGCAGTGAAGTGCAAACGCCAAAGCAGTGAGTGTCTGCTCCTGAGCCTGGAGCTGCTGCTGTGCTGTTTCACAGCAGAACTGCCACAGCTCAGGGGGATGCGGGGCAAGCTTTTCTGGGTGACTGTTTTCAGCAACTTAATGGGAATTAGTGCATGCAACTTCTTTTTTTAAAAATGTACCTGAAAGACAAGAGAACAATAGCTGCTTTATCTGCTGGACAGAACAGAAGCATTGAGTGTTGAAGAACAATTTGCATTTTCTTGATCATGTTTGTATTCATTTACTGGCTAAACTGGCCAAAGTGTAGGCACAACCAAGATTATTGTCCTGATCTCTTGCTGGCTGTGTGAAAGAACTATGTCATGTGGAGGGATGTTGATAAAGAAAAATACTCTCTGTTTGGGTTGACTTCTTCTATTCTGTGGGATTCAGCAGCCCAGGCAGTTTTGTCACAGCACTTGTTCATTTTCACTTGCCCACTACAGGTCACCTGAAGCGTGTATTCAGAGGTGCTGATCCTGAGGTGAGTGAGAAAGGAACATTTCATGTTCCTGGTGCTTAAGAATTGTAGAGCAAGCTGTGAGCTTGGCCTGTGGCAGTAGAGTGTAGAGGGCCAGCTGGGCAGGCTGAAAGAAAATCCATTTCCATGTCTGCAGCAGCAATAACAAAGGCATTGCTGGTTATTTCCCCATTTTCCATTTCAGAACTTTCAAGGAATGAAAAGCTCATTTTGCAGAGAGAATGTTGCTTCTTGATAGTAGCCAGGGCGAAATGTCTAATTCAGAACTATTAGCAATTCTGTTGAATTAGCCCATTTAAATTTAGTGTCAGTGACTTAGAATCCCATTGTTATCAAAGTTTCTGATTTGTTCTTAGCAGAGCTGGTTGTAGAAATAGAGCTGAATAGCATAAAGTGCTGAATAGAAATAAGGTTATAAATTATAGGTAACTTTCTGTCCCTCACACTGCTGTCTGTCCACAGATCACAGAACCAACAGCAGTCTCTCCCCTGGCTCCCTCTGCTCATGGAGAGGAGGCCGAAGAGGAGGCAAATGAGGTGGATGAGCACCAGCCTCCAGCTGTGCTCACACCACAGCATGAACATTCTGAGCCAGTAAGTGCCAGCTGTGTGTGCTGCTGTCTTTAGTGCAGGGCAGAGCTGCAAGTTTCTGACCAGCCAGCACTTGCTGTTGCTGGCTGAGGATGCTGAGTGCTGGAGTCCTGCCAGGACCCGGTGATTGCCCCCAGCCTGTGACAGCTGGACAATGGGCTTTGGTCTGTCATGTTTAGGCACCAGCTTCCTGGCATTTTGATAGGAGCCAGCCTGAAGCATGAAGGCTCCCTGTTCCCAGAGGAGGGAGCATGTCAAAGACACTGTGCTCAGCCTTGTTGGATACACAGGGGACACTGTGGCGTGGAGAGACCTGTCCCCCTGCACAGACTGGCCAAGTAGCTGCAGGCACAAAAAAATGTTGATCTGACCACACAAGTTCTTTCTGGTGCTTTGTCTCCACAAACTTCTTGGGTGTGTTTACTTGGGAGTATTTCAGAGACACACTGGAGATGTAGAGTTGCTGCTTGAAGTCAGGGATTTTGGTGCCTTTGTTGCCAGGTTGCTCTTTTGCCTCTTCAGGCAGAGCAGCCGGTAGCAGAGCAGATAGGTGCTCTGAGTCTGCCTGTTCCTTGGTCTTTGATAAGCTGCAAGGAGATGACTGTGTTGTCCATGAAGCTGTGGGGGGGCATTCTTGTCAGGCGTGGCAAAAGAAACAAAGGGAGTAGTTCTGAATCCTTCTTCTGAGGCAAAAACCAGACACTGCATGTGTCTGTTGATACCTTCTATTGTGTAGTCTGCTTTGAAAATTGCATTGGAGCCTAGAATGGGAGCAAAGCTGCAAGTCCTTGACTGCTGTTCTGTAATGCTAAAACCAGGGTGTACACCTTGCAATGGTGCCTGCTGTATCTGAAGTGCAATGGGCACCTTTGTGGCTGGGGAGCTGCGTGGGCCCAAAGGACGCAGGGCTGGCGGCCGTGAGCAGCTGAAGATGAGGCAGCGTGGGGCCAGGGGGCCCAGAAGGCCAAGGGCACGGTGGCTGTGCCAGCAGCAGTGGGGCAGCAGGAGCAGGGCAGGGAGCGTGGCCTGTGCTGGGCAGCGCTGCGGCCACAGCTGGAGTGCTGTGTGCAGCTGTGGGCCCTGGGAAGCAGAAAGTCATGGAGGGGCTGCAGCGTGGGCACAGAGGGACAGGGGAGCTGGGCAAGGGGTGCAGCACAAGGCCAGGGAGGAGGGGCTGAGGGAGCTTTAGCCTGGACAATGGGGGCTCATGAGGGACCTTCAGGCAGACTGCCATTGATCCCTGCCTTGGATCCATAGAGCCAATGCTCAGCACAAGGGCTGTTTCCCTGCCAAACATCCCTTCACTGCATCCAAGTGCTTTAGACACTGGAGTGGGTAACACTTTCATATTTTGTTTGTTTATTTGTTTGTTTGTTTGCTAGAAGGAGAAGCCTTGTGTAATTTCTCCTTCTCCAGGGAGCAAGGGAGCTTTTTCTCAATCTTTCCTGCCCTTTTCCAGCACTGGCAGAAACACATCACTTTCAGGTTAACGGCTCCTGTGTCTTTTGGCAGCCCAGGGAATCAGTGTGTGTTGTGTTTGGGAATTGAGCAGGAAATCAATGCCCTTGCTTTCCAGCTGCTGCTGAGAGATTAGAGGAGCTGGAGGGGCTGGGCTGCATTTCTGACTCCAGCCACTTTAGCCCCATCAGTGTGGTCGAGTCCAAGAGAAGAACTTGCCTGAGCACAGATGCACAAAGAGTGCAGTTCCCAGTGCAATGCTCTGGGTCTGGTTGCATTCCCTAGGGACCCGCACGCTCCAGATTCCCCAAGAGTGTGGGTTACTGAAGCAACAGGAGAGCAAGTTCAGGATGGCAGCTGATCGGGGCACTGCTACTGAGTGCTGATGTGTGTAGTGACAAAGGACAGTATTGATTCATGGTGACCCCCCTGTGGGGAATAATGTGCTTTGGCTCTATGATTTAGAAGGTTAAAGAAATGCTTTCTTAAGCAATGTTATATTACACTAGCACTATATTAAAACTCTACTATAGACACACTATACTAAAAAGCTGCTAAAGAAAAACTCATGACTGTCTCCAGATAGTCACAACACAGCCTTTATCTAATTAGCTAATCAAGCTAAACAACTAACACTAAAATGCAATTAACAAATCACTTTCAGTAAACAATCACTATAACACATTCTATGTGTACTAAACAACAAGAACAGCAAGTATAGATAATAATTGTTTTCTCTTCTTCTCTAAGTTTCTCATTACCTTCCCTTAAAAAACACCTAGGAGAGAGAATTATATCTCTCTGTGTTCAAAGAATGTAAATACCACAGCACAGTAAAGAGAGATTATAAAAGTGAGATCTGTCTATCTGTCTATTGAATCTTCCTGGCTCAGCTCCAAACCAGTGGAAGATGCAAAGCTCACCTAAAGGCATCCCTTCAGGAGAGGAGTAGAGACAAGTTCCACTGACTGATCCTGAACAGGAAGAGATGTTTCCCCCTCCAGAGATGGTTGCTTTTCCCCTCATGTTTTCCCTCCAGCCTTTTCTGACCTGAAGCCTTCATTTGTCCTTTAAATTTTTGCATGTCCTAAGGGAACTATCCCATGCTGTAGCTGGGGTCTGGTGACTTTGCTCATACACGCATTACATGACCCATGGTTTCCTTCACTGGCATCCCTAGGGCTGTGTGAGTGCATTCGTTAATGGGGCCTTATGAGAAACTCTGTTAGTGCTGGTCAGAATTCTCAGTTGACAAAAGAGGGAGAAGAAACACCGTGGTCCTCCTCCATGTACTGAGATGGCCATAGAGGTTCTCTGACTTCCATCAGAGATCTTTGCATGCATCCTTATCTCCTGGATGACCCGGTTTTCTAACAAGAGTGTGGATGTCAGGAAGAAGGAATGCTGGTGCAGGCCTGAAGAGCAGGTGAACTCCAGAAGTGTCTCTCACAAGGAGTGAGCTCACCCAGGAAGCCCCTGCAGAGCCAGGATGGAGCTGTGGGACAGGGCGGGGAGTCAGTCACTACTGAAAGACAAACAGGACATGGCAGAAGCAGGGGGAGGCCCTCACCAGACCCTTGAGAAATGCCACCCCTTCCCTGTCAGCTGCCTGAGAGGCTGCTGGAGCTTCAGTCCCAGATGGCCCCTGATTGTAGAGCCAGGGTCACTTTGGAATCAGTGCCTCCCCTCGGGCAGAGAACGACCCAGGAGAGCAGCAGCACAGTGCTTTGGGAACGTGTGAGCCCAGCAGTCTTTGAGTCTTGGCCCACAAAGGGCGTATGGGAAGCTGAAACCCATCTTCTCTTGCTTTCTGTGCAGGTGCTTCTAGAGAAAGAGCAGGAGCACACTGCCTCATCTGAGCTGCCATGCCAGACTCAGGGAGAGCTGTTCCCTGCCCGAGGGCAGGAAGAGCAGCTCAGGCAGCAGGTGGAAAAGCCACAGGAGAATGGCCAGGTGAGCCTGACTGGCCAGGGCACAGAGGGAAGGGCAGGAAGAGGGGCATAAACCAGAGCTCCTGGGACTGAGGAGGCCAGGAGTCCCACAGGCACTGGAAGCACAGAGCCTTGGAATCTGCAGAGATCAGCACCAGGACAGGATGGTTACAGTGGAAACAGAGCTGGGTAGGGAAGCAGAAAGAAAGGGCTGAATAAATGTGGTTTTGAGGCTAAAAGAGGGAAAAGCTGAGCCTGATGGCAGCTCTCAGTCACTTGCTCTGCTTTTGTGTGTACAGAACATCAAGGCAGAGCCACAAGCAGAGCTGCCTGGAGCTCAGAGTGCCATCATGGCAGTGAAGAGGAGGAATGAAGACATCCAAGAGGAGAAGAATCTCCCTATGCAGAGGGGCAATCCACAAAAACAGGTGAATGAAGGAATGGCAGCCACTCCACTCATCAAAGAGAGTCCTTTCCGTTGTTGTTTACAGAAAATTGACGAAAAGCTGGAGGCACAGCTGCAGGAAACTGAGGCTAGGATCAAGGTAAGGAAGAAGAGGCTAGACGAAAAAATTAAAATCATCAAAGAGAAAATGAATTGCCTCCTTCAGGAGCAAAAGGCTCTAGAAAAGCAAGCGAGTGAAATAGCACTAGGCACTGCAGTCACCCAAGGGGTGGTTTCTGCCCTCCTTGCCTTTCCAGTGCAGAGCAGCAGGGGTGGGTGATGCCTCTGAGTGCCATCCTGATGAGGCCTCTGTCAGAGCTGCTCTCAAGGACACTTCCCGCTCTGCTGGATCTCAGCTGATGCTCTAGACAGTGGCATTACTCCTCTGGCCATTTAGCCAGCAGTCATCCGAATGAACTCCTGCTGGTTTCTTCCAGGTGGCCTTGTTTCTTGAGGTGTTTTTGCAGGTGAACATGGTCACTCACATAGATTTGGAAAACGAGCCACAAGCTGTCTGTATCCCTTCTGAATGCTCCTGTCCTTTTCTTTACTTTCTTCCTAGTCGATGACTCCTGGCTGACGGGCACAAGCTGTAGTCTCTGACTGCTTTGTTCTGTTTGACTTGAGGTGGAAGTGTCGCCATCCTACCTGGCAGCCTGCAGAGAGTTCCAGCAAATGACGGGCAACCAAGAGCCGCGAGGCTGGCATGAGGCCCAGGAACTGAACCACCCAGAGATGCTGCAGGATAAGCTCGTCCTGAGGAAGATGCAGGAAAAGAGAATTTCATGGCAGGAGGTAGAACATTAGAATGAGGAGCTGCAAATGTATCTGCAGACCTAGGAGGGGGAAAGGAGTCTTTGGGAGGAAGTGGAGCGGTCGTTGCTGCAGTCATCCTTTAGAACAAGAAACTGGCTATGAACTCGAGTAAAAGCAGCCTTTGCTTTTGACCATTTGGTTTCACAAGTGGACATCCAAAGCAATCCAGTTGAGGAGCTCTGCATGTGGCTGACAGCAGCTTCCTAAGGGCTTGCATTTCAAATGGCAATCTCTCTTGCATTTCAGGGCAATCTCTGCCACACCTTCCTGACATCAACTCATTTCTTGTCTCAGATTTACACCGACTCTGACACTGAAGCTGCTGCAGAAGCAGCAGTGCCGTCCCAAGGAGCCTTTGCTCCCCAGCTGAAGAAGTGGAGCCTGAGCCCTTGGTTCACCTGCCGTGCTGACCCAGCTGCTGCTCAGCAACAGGAGATGGCGGGTGACTCCCTGGAGCAACAGAGTACGTCTGGTATCTTTCTTATCTGAGGGACAGTGTGTTGTGTGCACATGTCAGCATAGCTGTACCAAAGGGTTCTGCTCAGTTTAGTGTCACAGAAGTGCTGGCAGTGCTCCGAGGCAGCAAGAGAGAGCTCTGGGTGTTCCTGCTGCCTCTGAGGGCAGCTTAGACTGGCTGGAGTTTGCCTGGGCTTCCCTCTCTCCCGAAGGCAGAAGCAGGGATTGTTCCTGGATCAGCAGAAGGCTGTGACTGCTTGAGTCCTAGCCACTGGCAGAAGTCCTGCTGCGATCAGTCTCTAGGAGAACACATCAAGCCCTTTGTGATTCTGCAGCACAACCCAATGAATCTGCTTCTTGCCCTTAACGGCTGCCAGTGCTGTGCTCTCAGATAAGATCTGGTAGGGTTGAGACCAGAGCCCAGTGGATTCTGTGTCTACCATCACCAGTTGGGACAAAAAGGGCACTGATCTGCGCCTCGGTGTGGCTGATCTCAAAGCCCATCCTGTTGTGTCCTGAATGGGGGCAACAGCTTGTCCGGGGCTCAGGCTGACTCTGGCTTCTTCCCATCAGTGCCTGTCAGTGCTCATGCTGGGGCTTTGCCAGCCTTGCTGTGGTCACTGCCCTGCCCCTGAGGGCTGTGGGAATGCAGAGGCTGGAGCCTTCCTTAGCTGGGAGGGTCCCGCTGCTGCCCGGCTGCTGCAGTGCGGAGCTGCCTGAGGCCGCAGCCCCTGCTCTGGGCCGGCTTCTGCCTCGCACGGTCTGGACTCACAGGAGGGTCAGCATCTCCTCTGGGCAGCTCTCTGTGTCACAGGGACGCCTGAGGAGCTCTGCTGTCCCCTGTGCCCGTGCCCGCCGTGCCGAGTTGGGAAGATGGGGATGTGTGCGCTGCCGAGAGGGCGAGTGCAATGGGAGCGACTGATCCGCGCTGTCAGGGTGAAGAGAAGCGGCACGGTTCTTCACGCAGGGCACGGGCAAGGGCGTCTTTGGGCTCAGCCTGCTCATAAAGGGTGAGGGTCCTGATGCTGGAAGCCCCGTGGGGATTGGTTCTAGCATGAGCTGCTCTGGTTTACAAACACAGAGGCATTCTTCTGGCAAACTGCTGCAAGGTGGAAAAGATTGGGAACACTTGGCAATATTCTGAACTTGGCATCTGTTCAGAGGAATTGATTCTAGATGTCCAGGTGCATTTAATCTTAGCAAGTAGAAAACCTTTTCTAAATCTCACAGTGTTTATTCCCAAGAAAACAAAGGCACTGTTAGTTCCAGCTCTTCTTAATGTTTCTAGATGACAAACTTACTTGCCTTGCTAGGTATTCTCTTCTGGTCTCAGTCTCCTCTGAATGTATCTCCCTGTGCTTCCCTGTGTGCCTGCTGTCAAGAGGTCTCTCACTTAAAAGGATGCTGGAAATCAGTCTCTGTGCCAGCCACTTGTGCTGTGGGCCTGCTGTTCTTCTCTTGTTGTTCCAGTTGCTGTTCCTGTTGTTGTTAGCCAGCTGTCCACAAAGGGAGGGATCAGACCCCCAGACAGTGGGGCTGCCTTTTGTATCTCCTAGAAGGTGAGATCTCTGCTTAGAAGTGAACATCTTGCATTTTGTTTCCCTCAGAGAGAATGGTGAAGATGGAAAATCCTATTCTAAAATACATTGAACTGGAAAATATTGGCAGTGGGTGAGTCCAAGCAATGTTAATTTTACAAAACTATGCATCAGATATTTTGCTGGCGGAATAGGTATCAAGTGTGAAGTCAGGTAAGCTGCAAGTGTGTTCAGGTACTGGGCTTAGATTGTCAGTGCTGATCAGAATTTTTAAGTGTGCTCAGAAGGCATTGTCAAACACATCTCAATGCTTCCAGTGTCCTGCAGGTCTGCGGTATTTACAGCACAGATCACCTATGTGGGCTGGCTTTCACTGCAAGATCTAAATGGCTTCTCCTCTCTCTGCTTCTGTTTTGTTTCTAGGACTTTTGGAGATGTTTGTAAAGCACTTGACACTGCCACAGGAGGAGAGGTAAATGTCAACAGCCCCTGCAGGCTCTGCTGCACTCGAGGGCTTTCCCCTCTGGTGTGAGCTGTGGCTGGAGCTTTGGGCAGAGCTGTGCTGAAAAGGCACAAGAAGCACAGACTGGTGCCAGCCCACAAAACACATTTGGGACTTTGTCCTCCTCAGCTGCCGGAAGGAAGGCACGGAGGGCAGCGGTTCCTTCCAGAGAAGGACGCGCTCACTCGCTCTCCATTGCTAAAACAGAGGTGGTGCCTTTGAGCACCTCACTGCTCTATCGGGCTACAGCTTCAGAGTCCTGAATTCTCATTTCTGGCTGCCAGCAAATCCATCTGAAAGTTACTGGTAGTTCCTTAGCCACCTGCAGTGCTGCACTTGGGAACTGCACATAGGGAGAGATCAGCAAGGCGTCCCTGAAAGCCCTAAGCCCTGCCCATAGCCCAGGATGTATCCACAGAGTATTAAGGCAAGGATTACTTCTTCTGAATCCCAAATGACGCAGCAGAGAGTGTGGTCAGAGGTTTGTGGGTGATAACTGAGACACCGCTGTTACCAAGTGGTCAAGGCAAAATGTCAGTGGCCCCACGTGTCCTGTAACTGGCTCCCAAGGGAGCAGAGAAATGGGCTGTTGGAATGTCAGTTCCTGATTACTGCAGTGCCTAATCACAAGGCAGTTTGGCACACCTCAGCTGTGTCATTGCAAAATCACTCGCTCCACGTGTCTTGTGGTCTCGTGCCACCAACCTCTCAAGTTACTGATTTTCAATATCATTTTAGGTGGCCATCAAGAAAATACAGCTTCAAGGACTGAGGAAGAAGGAACTAAAAGTCAACGAACTCATGGTCATGAAGGTGAATAGAAATCCCAACCTGGTCAACTGTTTAGACAGGTGAGTTGTGCTTTTGTCCCATGAATGTTTGTTTGCATGTTGCAAACATGCAAGGTAAAATCCCACTTTGGTCACTGGCAGAAAATAGAGCTGTAATTATTGGCTAATTATTATTGCTCTTTTCATCTCCAGTGGATGGGAAGAGATTGCATTTTGTTTGCATGAGTCTTTGCTGGCACATGGTATTGGAAAAGTTTTCAAAAACCCGGATGAGTTGTGTCTTAATAAATCAATGATCTCTATATTCACAGCCACCACTTTGTTTTGGAGCTTGATTTTATTCAAGTGTCTTCTTACATCCAGGTAAACTAACAAGGATTTCCCTTGGATTGTTGCCACTGTTTTCCATTGCTATGCATGCCAGGAAGACTAGGTGCTTTTTTTCCAGAAACACCATGCATGACAGGTTTTTTTATCTGGGCTGTTACAAAACTGCACATTTTGCTTGCTGCCCATCTAAGACATCTTTTTTGCAGCTGTGCCTTTCTCCTTGAGACTGCACAGATGGCAAACAATGCACAGCCAAGAGGGAATGTCTCTTCCTTTATTTTGTCTTTGTCTCAAAGAGACCTGAAAAGAAGAACCAACCTGTCTTTTCCAAACAGCAACTTAGCCATGTACATTCATCTCCACGCCCTTGTTTCCTTCTTTCAGCTACCTTGTGGGTGAGGAACTGTCCCTGGTTATGGAGTACATGGATGGAGGCACTCTGAGCGATGTCATCAGCCAGACCTACCTGTCGGAAGATGAGATGGCAGCCATCAGTCGGGAGGTCAGCAATCCCATCTGTGTTTCCAAGGGCTTGGGCAGGATTGTCTGGGAAACGGGGCCTCAGAGCTGGAGTGATTTCCTGTGCCAAGCTTTGTTTCTGTGTTGCTGGTATGCTATGGGCAAGTAAAAGCATCTCAAGTGAAAGGCCTGCCATTGCCCCTTCACTCCCTGTACTCAGTGCCAGTACTCTTATCTCCTGCTGTTGTATTCTCGCTCTGTCTCTTGTATTTGTATTTTCTGTTCTCTACCTTGCCTCTCTAAATGTTTGCCTGGAGTCTGCCTTCACTGCATTCCTTGCCTGTAAAAGGAAAGGTGCTGGTGGCAGGATTTGAAATGACCAGAAAAGAAAAAATACTCATTTCTCACAGTCCTCAGCTGAAAAGGATAGAAGTGCAGCCAAAATGCTCTTTGCTTCCGCAGAGTGACTGGTGTGATACTTCCAAGCCTGTGCTGAGGCCAGCAAGAAAATCTTTTCCATGCAGCCTCCCACCCAAAAGTGATCCACTAAACACCAAAGGGAGGGACTTTTCCTTTCCAAACCCCTCCTTTGTCCTCTGCAAGGAAAAAGCACGTCTACTGCAGCAGGAGTCATCCTGGCTGGTTTGCAGGGGACAGCCTACAACAGCAGGTGCTGTTGCTCTTTCAAAAGCTGATGTGCCTTTCCTCAGAAAGGTCCTGCTCTGCAAGTGTTGGAGCAGCAAGCTCTTCCTCTCAGTGGCCATTACTGTTCTGCCCTTACTCCCCATTCCCCCATTCGATTCTTTGTTTTCTTTCTTGTGCGATGAAGTCACATCACTCATTTTTCCCCTCCTCTTTCTGTTTTCTCTCTCAGTGCCTGCAAGGACTGGATTTTCTTCATTCAAACCACGTCATCCACCAAGATGTGAAGAGCAGCAACATCCTTCTCAGAACTGATGGTTCTGTCAAGCTGGGTCAGTATATTCTTGGTCAGGTGCAGCGTTCCAGGGATGTGGGTGTGGGGCTGCTTGGCGTGACTGCCAGCTCCCCAAAAATGGTGCTGGTGGCAGTGCAGGGACCCCTGCTGTGAGCTGAGGGCACAGTTGCAACGTGCACAGAGGTAGAAGGAGCCACAAGCAGTCAAGAGTGGCCTTGCTCTGTGTGTGTCCCTTCTAGACAGAGGGATCTACAATCTAAAGCTTCAGGGGAATAAAGTCCACTGCTGTGAGCAGCATTAAGAAACCTGGGATTTTTTGGAAGTGGCCAATTCCATACTCCCTTGGCTAAAGCCCCAAGGAAATCGAGTGTGGACAGTTCTCCAGGAGATTCAACAGCACATTCTTAGTCCGAGAGTGGGGAATTCTTTTGCTTGGTTTCCTAATTGGAGCTGGCTTTCACGGTTTGTTGTTTTCTCCACAGCTGACTTTGGCCTCTTTGCTCAGCTCAGCCCTGAGCAGGGCAGACGGAGCTCCGTGGCCGGCGCTGCTGGCTGGCTGGCGCCTGAAGTGGTGACAGGCCAACCATGTGGCCCCCAAGTGGACATATGGTCTTTGGGAATCGTGGGCATCGAAATGGTGGAACGAGAAGTTCCTTCCTGGAATGCAACTCCTGTCTTGGTAAGGTGCAAATACTCACTGATCCCACTGTCTTTCTCACCTGTCCTATGCTCGGTGTGCCATTGGACAAAATCCCATTGCCATCTGCTGGCACCACTTCCACCAAGGTCTCCTTCTAAAAATGCCCCTGCAACACATCAGCATCTGCTGTAGCTTTGGTTGTATCAGAAAGGGAAGTGGCAGTTCAGAAACCTAACCAGTTCAGAAACCTGCCATTTTGGCCTCCAGCCATGCCTGGCATTTCTCACTTGATTTTTGAACAATGTTGGAACTCTGTTTCTGAAGGACAAGAATTTTTCAGTGGAGAGGGTAGACATGTGATAAACATCCTGAGCAATGGAGGTTAGACCTTCCCAGTTTCAATTTTATAGAAAACATAAGAAAAAAAGGAAAAAGAAAAGTAAAGAAAAAAGGAAAAGAGAAAAAACCTACTACCAAAGCAATGCCCAAGCAGTTCTGCTTGCTTTTTCATTTTTTAAACACAGCTCTTCTCTTCCATTCTGTAGCATCTTTTCCAAATCCTGTGGATCTTCAAAACTTTCAGGCTTTCATGTCATCTGTACATTGTTCAGTCACGTATGTGGGTGGCCTGGATAAGTTTAGGATGTGTTTTTCTCTGACTGCAGTTAGAATTTTTTGCCAAACCCTTGGCTGTTTCTTGGTATTTTAACAAGTTGATGAGCTTGCAGGCAGGTGCCTGGGCTGGGATCCAGCATGGGCAGTTGACACCGGTGCTGTGTTTCTTTACCTCAGGAGCAGGGCCATACCTGGCCTGCACTGTTATAATGACAGGGAGAGCTCCAGCTCCCCACCATGGCCAGTGGCTGAGCTCAGCTGAGAGTCAGGATAAATCCCTCTTTGTCACCTCTGGTGATGTGGGAAAAGGACAGAAAGCCGCATAAATTATTTGTACACAAGGGGAGTGCATTGCCATTTCTGGCTTTGAAATTCTCCTTTGGGTTAAAGAGGATAATAGCAAAGTCTCTTTGGTCACCATCTATTTCAGTGCCAAGAGCACAGAGTTATCATAACAATGGTGGGCATTTTTATGGAGACTCCAAGGCCTCTTGCCATTGTTCTTTTTGTCTATTTGAGATGGATTCTGCAAGTTGAGGTTTGAATAGTTCCAAGTTGGTGTCTTATGTTTCTAAATACCATCTTGCAAAAGCAGAATGAGCTCTCTCCCTCTGACTTGTCAGCGTGTTAGAGCTTGGTTCCACATGAACCACGCTGGATAAGGATCAGCTGATGTCTTGCCAATCTGCACTGTAATTCCTTGGCCTGAGGAGTATCAGAAAGACCTGCTGAGCTCCATGGACACTGTCAGCTGCATGGAAGTGAGCATCCTTGGCCTTGCTGAAGAAACTGGAGCTCAGCTTAGGTTAGATGCTCTTGAGCAGGACAAAGGCTGGAATCCTCAGGGGTTTCCAGAGGCCTGCGTGCCCAGAGGGACTGAGTTCTGGGGAGCAGCTGGATGTTTCTGCACATCATGGAAGGGGATTGCCAGACAGCTCAAGCCTCACCACAGGCAAACACTCCCCAGCTCTTCTCAGGCAACATTTTCTTTGGGTTTCAAGTTGTTCCCACTTGTCTGTCTGTGAAGATGCCCCTAAAACCACAAGGCAAGCCTCTCAGAAGTGGTGTTACATTTCCAGCAATGAAGAAAAGAAGGCCAAACACATGAAAGTTGCTAAGGCACTGGTTTTTAGAGAGGAACTTAACCCCCTGTGCAGTTTCTTCTCACTGGGAAACGTGCCTGAAACCTGGGCATGAGGGTGTAAAGGCCACAGAGTCTCTTCTGCTTCTTGTGCAGTGCTGCTGAAACACTCAGTGACCGTGTTTCTCTCCCAGCCCAAGCCACATTCTGCCCATCACCAAGCCAGAGCCTGGTGATGTGGAGAGCCTGCCAAAACCTCCCATTTGTTTCCTGGCACTTTCTGGGATGGGCCTACCATTCATGCATTGACTTGTGTAGCCAAATGAGTCGAGGGTGACCGTAGGGATGGAACCTCTCCTTCTGATTTGACCATGACAGGTTTTTCGTTTCCATGTAAGGAAAGCAGAAATTTTCAGACTGCTGAGAAACAGAGCTGCAGGTGGCTCCTGTGTGTCCAAGCAGGCGTTTTCATCCCAGTACATTTGTGCATGGATCATAATGTGTCTGTGTTGAAGATGAGATTCCAAAGATTTGTTTCCTTACCTGAGGAATACCTGGTGGATTTTCTTTCTTTCCCTCCAATTCCCATTCTTTTCAAGAACAAAGCAAAAAGCTTGATTAGGTTTGTTTTGTGGCAGCGGTGCTTAAGGGACCAAGAAGCACTGCAGAAATACTTTCCATGTACTAACCCTTGGATACAGTAGAGTTAGTATAGCAAAGTCCTTCTTCCAAAAAGCCTCTCAAGCTGGTATGAATCGTCAGGGAAGGAAATGTGCTTGTGCTGATGTAGTTCCCACTAATTAGGTCAGTCAATGTAATCAGCCGCCAAGGCAAGATCTGTGAGATGTTGGAGAGGCTGTGGCTGCATCGGAGTTTGGGTTTTTGGTTGGTAAAGGAAAGTCATCTCTGGGTCTCTGCCAGGGCAGAAACTGCCACTGCAGAGTGGAGCTTAATCAGTGGGATCTGGGAGAGCAGTGACAGATGGGAAAGAAGCAGGTGGAGCGTGGTGTCTCCTTTTTCCCCAGCCCCAACTCCTGATAGCCACAGGAGGAAGACAAAAGCTGCAGCAGCCCAACCTATTTTCATCCTGCCTGCGTGACTTCCTGAGCTGCTGCCTGCAGAGAGACGAGGCGCGGCGCTGGTCTGCCAAGGAGCTCCTGCAGGTAAAATGTGAAGGGGCTGCAGGTGAAACAGGCTCTGAGGGATGGGCTCCTCCTCCACTCAAGTCCAAGGCAGCAGATGAGCTCCCTTCCTCCTCACCTCCACTCTTGCTGCTCTTCAAATGAAAACAGTGAGGGATCCTAGACTGGGCTGGGCTGGCAGGGCCCTGCAAATGTCCTCTGGTGCAAGTGTCCTGCAATGAGCAGGGACATCTTTAAAGACGTCAAGTTTCTCAGAGCCCTTTCCCACTGGAGCCGGAATGGTTGCAGGGATGGGGCACCTACAATCTCTTGGGGCAACCTGTGCCAGGGTCACACCATGCTCCGAGTAAACAAGTTCTGATTAGATCCTATTTGTGTTAAAAAATATTCACCCACATCCTATTGTAACTGGCCCTGTTAAAAAAGATGTCCTCCACTTTCCTCAAAGCCACTCTGAAGTTTTGGAAAGTGGCAATAAAGTCTCCCTGGGGCCTGTTCTTGACAAAACTGAGCAACCCCACCTCTCTCTGCATTTCCTGAGTCAGAGAGGTCCTCTGGCTGTTTCTGTCACCTTCTTTTGTAATTTGGTGGGGTGTTCAGTTTTATGTAATGGCAAAAGAATTGAAGTAGAGCAATGCGGGTTCAGAGACATGAAATGGTGGTGGAGAAACCCAAGGAAGCCAGTCCCAGCTGAGCAGTCAGAGATTTGGCTGTGGGCAGGAGGGGCTGTGGGGGGTTCACTGTGAGCCTCTGAGGGGCCCCAGTTTGTGCCCCCCAGCCCACCCTCAGAGGTTTCTGCCCCGCAAACAGGGACAGCTGGGAGGGACTTTTCCCAGCCCCATCTGCTGCCTGGCACGCTCAAGCAGACGGGAACTGTGCCAGGGTTACTGCCAGGTTGTGTGGCAGAGAGGGAACTCCAGGGCCCAGTGCCACTGGGCTGGCCCTGCTGGGAAGGAAGGTGCCACCCAGCACACGAGGGGCAGGGCTTGGAAAGGCAGACACTGCTTTCTGTCCCTGTGGCAATCAGCACAGTGCCTGTCTTTCAAAGAGAGGGACCCATGTGAGCCATTGGAGTTTCCTGAAAAGAAGAAACTCCAAGGACAGAAAGCACCATTTCTAGAGCACTGGCAGGGCTAAAATCTCAGCAAGATGAAGACACCTGTATAAATGGATGAGTGGGATTCTGGGCCAGGTTTGCCTGTGATGGCAAAGTCTGCACATAAAGATGGAGGTGTAGACAGTCCCATTGTTCCTCTTCCTGCATCCTTCTAGGAGCAGGAGGAATCCTGTGAAGCACTGAGCTTGGAAAGTCATGGTTCATTGTTTTTTGTTGGTCTGTTTTTTTTCCCTTTGGGCAGCATCCATTTGTAAGATTTGCTGAGCCTGCGTCCAGCCTGGTGCCACTGATTGTTTCAGTGAAGAAGAGGAAGGAGACAAGAATGTGATAATCACATCAGGACCATTTATTCCTCAATCAGTTTAGAGTAGGATTGTAGGTTAGGATTAGGATTAGGATTAGGATTAGATTAAGGATAAGGATAAAGATAAGGATAAGGATAAGGATAAAGATAAGGATAAGGATAAGGATAAGGATAAGGATAAGGATAAGGATAAGGATAAGGATAAGGATAAGGATAAGGATAAGGATAAAGATTAGGATTAGGATAAGGATAAGGATTAAGATTAGGATGAGGATAAGGATAAGGATAAGGATAAGGGTTAAGGTAAGGGTTAGGGTTAGAGTAGGATTGTCTAATAGGACTGCAGAGTAGGATTGAAAATCAATAAAGTTTATGAAACCACAACTCACCTTGAAGATTCCCTTCCTTCTCACTCTGCGAATAAACTCGAGAATTCCTTCTGAATTGTCTGTTGTTTCTTAAAGGTGGAAAGAGAAACAGTGTCTTTGGCATGGTGTGAAAGTGGGGAAGGATGTTCTTCATTCATCCTCTCCAGACCACACTGCCTTTGGAATATGGCCCACTGGTCTGTTTTTTGGCCATCTTTGGTACTTCTATTTTAGGCAGAAAGGGCAATGGCATTTAAAGGCAAAAGCACAGGAAGAATGGGGCAGCCCAAACATCTTATACAGATGCAGGCCTTCAGCTGTGACTGGAGAGCATTGGGGCTCCCTAAATGCAATAATCTCTTTGGCTGGAGGAGAGCCTTGCTCAAGTGAGAAAGCAGAAAGATCAGAGAGGGTGCTCGGGAAGGTCTCCTGTGGTGCAGAGCTGTCAGCGCCTGTGAGGTGAGAGCGGGCCCGGCCTTGCCCGGGCTGGAGCCCCAGCAGAGCCCCGGCAGAGGCTGGAGCAGCCTGAGCCCCGGCAGAGGCAGGCTGGAAGGAGGCCCTTGGAGCTGCAAGAGGCAGCAGCCGGGCCCTGGGTGCCTCTTGCTGGGAGTGGGCGAATCCTCTGCTCTCAGAGCCCAGGTGGCAGCTGGCTGCTGCCGAGGGGAAGCGCAGCCATGCTGGGCACAGCCCAGCCTGGAGGCATTGGCCGTCTGGAGTGTGCCCAGGAGCAGAGAAAGGCCAAGGGCAGCCACGGGCCGCTGGGCTGGCTGAGGATTCCTCCTCTTCTGCCGGCTGCCCTGCAACTCCTGGCAAAGGCCAGCAGTGTGTGCAGCACTCTGGGCACCGGGGCAGGGAGCCGGGCTGCTCAGCAGGCTGGAGCACAGGGCAGCTCCTTCAGGCCCGGCACTTGTGCCAGGGAAGCGAGGCCAGCGTGAGGCAGGGACAGCTTGGCAGGGCCCATCTGCAGCAGCCAGCGCCTCACGCAGCTCTGGGAGGAAGCGCCTGCAACCCTGCAGTTCTGCACTGAGCCAGAGCAAAGGTGTGAGATGCAGAGTATTTGGCAGAAATATTCAGGCCCACCAGGCCAGCCTGCTTTGTGCTCTCTGGCACACCGCAAGCACTGTGCAATGCAGCTCTGAGCTGCTGGGAGAGAGGCAGTCGGGGATGTGCCTGAGGTGAGTCAAGGTTTTAGCTGAAAATGGAATTAGAATAATTGAAAAGCGCAGATGAGTCGAGGGGCCAGCTGGGAATAGAATTGGGATAGTAGGAGAATGCATGTTTTAGTTAAGATTTTAAAATGAGGTAAGAAGCTAAGTTAGTAACAAAGCTAGCAGCAATCATGTCCCTTAGTTAAAGAGTACCAAATATATTAGGAAGGTAAAGCTAGGAGTGACAGGGATAGAGAAAGCAATTGTGAAGACGCAGAGACCATAGAAATACCTTGCCTTAAGAATAATTGAACAGTTAGGAGAGGCTTGGACCATGAGCAGCAGGTCCAAAGGTCTCGCCAGCTAGCCATGGGAGAAGAATTCACCATGGGGATGACTGCTTTCTTCCTCCCATACAACCACTCCCTCATTTCATAATCCCACCGACCCAGTTAAGGTAGTACAATTGTGCAGCTGTAATAGATATTCAGCTGATAAAAATGCAAAGCAGGCAGGTAATAATTATGTATTATGGGTCCTTAGAAACCCAATGTAAAACCTTTTCTGTAGAAATAGAGAACAGGAGTCTGCAGCTCCTTGCACATGTCTTTGGAAACTAGTTCACATGTGTCCAGGGCTGCAATAAATACCCTTCTTTTCTACTATAATTGGCTGAAGAGTTGTTTGTCCGTGCTTCAAGGGTTATGCTGGAGTAGTGAACTGATTTGCATGGGAGCAGAAGAGTTTCAGCAGGCAATTTTTGGAAGAGATGGAAGGCTCTTGTGACTGAAGGGAAAGCTATTTGGAATGGAGTAATGATCCCAAAGTCCATACAATTGTATCTTTGTGTCTGAATTGAAATCAGAATGCTTATAGATATCTTCATGCAATTTGTCTACAAATTTATCAAAGTCTTCATTCTTCTTTGGTGAATTTGTGTAAAAGACATAGTGTGTAACTCATCTGGAAGTGCAAGGATAGCATTATATGCCAGTTGTTGGCTCATCTGCAAGACTCGATCAATGCTCTCAGCCTGGGCAGTGGCAGTAGCCCAGGGCCCTTTGCCAAGTAACTGTTGTGCTGTTAAACCATACAGAGGATCACCCTGCACTCTAGGTCTTGCTGCTTCTTGAGCACACTTTTCCTCCCAGCTTTTATGAAACATCACCTGCTGATAGGGTGGCATTATAAGTCATATCAGGGTATGCACATCAGCTGGAATTATTCTGTTAGATGGAAAAATACACTGCAGAAGTGACAGTGCAAGTTGGGATTTTCAACCAAATTGTGAAATTACAGCTCTCAACTTTTCTACATTCTTCCAATTGAAAGGTTTTCAAACTCTACTGGCACTATTAGTTACTACAGGAAAACTTTCTACATCATTTGAGAGAAAAGTCCCTTCTACAATAGCTTCTGCAATAACTTTTTTCTACTTTCATTTCTGAGCTGCTTCCATTTCAGGGTCACATTCCAACTCTAATTCCAAATTCTTTACAGCGTGAGAGGGAGGATTTTGTTTAACTGGCTCGAATGCTGGCTCAGAGACAGAATGGAGGAGTTTTTGCAAGAGAGTGGCCATATTCAGCCAATGCCCAATCCAGCCTGCTTGTAATAATGGACAATGAACACGTTCACAAAGAATGAATTATGGACATATTCAGAAATGGGCTCAGTATATCCTTGAAAAAGATACAAGAAGAAGAGTCATCAGGACTCAGCAAGTTTGTCAGCAAGTTTGGGAAAGTGAGCCATCGGTGGGCCAGACAACCCCAGCCAGACGTGTGAAAAATTAGATGATCCAATCAGCATTCTATTTTAGACGTGTGAACAGCTAGGATTAACCAATCATGTATTAGCTAGAGACACGTGGACAGTAAAGATTTATTATAAATAGAGTCTTTTTAGGAATAATAAATTTAGCTTCACTGGATCATATTGGTTATGTTGTGATGTCCCTGAACCTCCGCACCACGCACTTAAGGGTGGGTTGGTGTTGCCCATGAAATGTACACATCTGGGGAAGTGCTCTTGGCAGAGAGGGGCTGGATTGCCAAGGGAACTGCTTCCCCAGAAGACCCCAGTGAGACAGGTGCAAGTGTCTCCATTTGACTCCCTGTGTTTCCTTGAGTCCTTGAGGCCCCTTGCACTTTGCAGAGGGGCATGCAAAGGGAGAAGGCTGTGAAGAAATACCAATTATGTTCTCTTGATGCAGAGTGTGATTTTATACACTCTCTCCTATGGTGCAGATGCTCTTCATTTCTACTGTGTTGATTATTATTATCAATACATATTTTAATTTGCTCTGGCATTCTTCCCATAGAAAAGCTTTCCTTGTGTATTTGATTCATGTCTGCAAATGTTGATACGTAACTTTAGGTACCTGAATTTAGCCCATTTCTCCTCTCGCTTTAATTTCAGAAAATGTCAGAATTACAGATGTACGCACTAAAGTATCCAAGATTTCTGTGCAACAGAAAGGTGAGTAAGCAGTAGTACAGTTCAATCTACATTACCTTTAGCAGTTACCAAAGCTAGTAGGTATTTAGAAAAGTGCACCTTCTTTCGGCAATATTACAAATAGATTGTTAAATAAAAATTATAATACTGGCTTTACAGAAATATTAAAATGGATTCTATATGTGTGATGTTAAAGTTGTGATCTTTATAACTTTGTTATAAAGATATAGTTGTGGGATCTCAGCACCTCAGGATGAAGGTGCAGAGTGACCGAGACCACCTTTGGGGGGCTCGGGAGTCCTGGAATATTGCCAGAAGTGTCTGGTGGCTGGACTTTGATCCTACACAGGAGATGACATCTGTATGAGGACTGGGAGGATTTTACTGGGTGAATGGTGAAGGGATAAGTTAGTTAGAGTATAAAACACAGGGTTTAGGATTTCTGTACAGGGGGGTCTAGAGAAGTAAGATGGAGGAATTGGGGCGTGTCCTGTCCTTCTTCTTCTTCTTCTTGGCCTCCATCTTCTGTGGTGATGGTGGCACTTTGGGATTGGTCTTTACTAGAAGCGCACCGGTTAATAAGGGTAGAAGGTATTGGGGAAAAATTATAAATATTGTATACGTAACTTCGGGTATAAAGATAAGTGACCGCCCTGGGGGCTCTCAGTGTGCCCATGGCTGACTTGCTGTGCAGACCTCTGTTGGGCCGAAAGAAAATCTTTTAGATAAACAATTAATAAACACCGAGACCGAAACAAGATCAGAAGTCTCTCCTTGTCCTTTAAAGCGCCAGGCTGCCCAAGGCCACTCTGGGCCTTTCCAGGCCACCTAAACAGCCGAGAAACCAACAATAGTTTTTATTTCTGTTGTTAATTAAAGCTTAGAGAGCTCCCAAGGCCTTGAACCTACTTGAGACTGATTTTGCAATAAACTATCTTTTAAAACTCTGTTTGCAAAGCAGAAGGTAGGAACATCAGTCATCTGTTGTGTTTGACTTTATTGTTATTTGAGATTGTAGTAAATACTGAGTATGAGCTGGGATGCTGATTGTAATTGCTCATCTTTCCAAAGATAGATATGGATACTATTAACATGTGCCCTGTTTATTGTTCCTAACTGACTAATTTACTGCAGTAGTTTTATAGAGCATTTTTATTGTTGTAATGTCTAAATGTAGTGGGACAATATATATTTGACTTGGGGTACTTTGGCATTGTTTTTCAAATAATAAAACCACTCTCTTCAGCCTGGTGAAGAAGAGTGAAGAAGAAATCTGCTTCTGTCCTTGTGTACAGCTATGGGTTTGTTTACATAGCTTCTCCTTCCCTTTTCTGCCTAGGCTTTCTCACCTGCAGTTTTCAGTAGAAAAGCAACAAACCTTTGAAAGGCTAAACCTCAACGTAACTGTGACCTTCAATCAACACTTCCTTCTTCCAATTTCTTAAGATCTCTTTGTCCTGGGCACTCAGTATGGCCTTTTTCCTCAAAGTTCTTTAGCTGTCTTGAATGCTTACAGCGTAAAAGGTAATCCCTGATCTATTTTCAACTCCCTGCTCAGATGCACACTGCTGGAAGGGAGCTAGGACTGGTACTGGAGACCTGGCAGCTTGTCCAGGAAGCAAAATTTTTGAAATAATGAAAATTTGGAGAAGCATGCAAGTCCAGGTGGTGAACTCAAATATGCAAGTACTTGCAGTTTCCTGACAGCACTTTACAGTTCAAGGGTATGGTCTCTTCTTACTTCTGTCCCTTAATGCTCAATCCTTGCCACATTTCAACTTCTTTTGCATTGTCATCTTCTGTGTTTTCTTCCTCTCTTCTTCTCTCTGTGACTTTCTATGCAGGACAGATAACCTGTCATACAGTGTCAGCTTGCTCAGTGACCTGAGTAGTGATATGATGGTGTAGAAATTGTAGGTGCACAGTAGGCAAACGTGTCATGCTTCTGTGTGCCCTCTGCCGGCAGACCTGCTTCCCAAACCTTCAGTCAGACTTGGAAAAAAGGCTTGTCACCACTACTTTGTTGTGGTTTATGCATTGATGAAGAAACACTTCCATCTCAGCCTGCTCAAGCCACTGCAGAGCAGGAGTTGTTGCTTTGGCAGCAGATGTGCTGGCAGGGTCCTTACAGCTCTGCAAGATGTGCCTCTCCTAGAACAGATTTTTGCATTTTTGTACAATAAAAACTATGCTTTAAATTGCACCAGTGTAAGTCATGCACTCCTGTAGATGTGTTTTCAGACATAGATATTTACATATATATGCCTAGTGAATGGCCTCCTGGGGAGCAGGAACAAATGAGGAAGGAAACTGGGCTGATAAAACATGCTTCTGCTTCAAGAAAAACCCCCCACAGTCTTCCCTTTCCAGAGAAGGCTATAAACTTTTTCTTGATTGGCCTAAATGGGATAAACAAGTCCCTCCATGTCCTGATCTTTTACTAGTCTCAAATTATTTAGAAAAGTTTTAATTTATTATTTTTGGGGGGGGGGGGGTGGTGGTGTTGGGGTCTGCACTTCAGACCTGTTCTCCCAGCCGCCAGGGACCTACAGCTGCTGTGGGTGGGGCAGGTGCTCAGGTAATTACCAACAGGTGCTTGGTAATTGCTAACAGCAGTTGAGGTGAGAAGTTGGCTTGTGCCTGGCTGAGGGCTTGAGGACTGTGGTGAGAGGAGAGATAGGGAGTGGACTGGAAAATATCAGTTACACAAGCAAATCTGAGGTGTAGGTGGGATTTAACTGGATTAGGTACTGCATTTCATGGACTTGATCACATGAAGAACTGAACATTTAACTATGAGATAGGACTATTTAGTTGTTATTCTAAATGCTGCATTTACTAATATGCAATGCAGTTTCTTTGTATTTTGCTCAGAAGCTGTCCCAAAAACATTGAAGTCCAACTAAAGTCTTCATAAACACAAGTTAATAGCTTACTTTTTGGTAAAAACAGAAGCTGAAAGGGCCAATGGCTCTTGCATTCAGTAATTCACACATTTTAAAGGAAGTGGCTCTCTCTTCTTCCTGCGGCTTGCTTGTCTCTTCAGGCTAGAAAACATTTCTGGGAGCATTTCCTTGTTGCTCCTATATCTCTATGCCCTTGGAATCTGATGCTAATACTATATTTTTCTAAAATTAGAAAATTTTAAATGTCTGTAGGCCCTTTCATTTTGTAATCTGCACCTGTCACTCAGGGTGGAAAAAAGTCTGATAAGTTTTTTTTTCTTGTAGGCCTCTCAAATTGCAGCCCATTGCATTTAGCTGCAAAATCCTAAGTCATGCTAACAGGATGCCTGAAATGGACACTGGTAGAGAGTAAAAAAAATTGCCTGATACAGGTGCTATCAACTATTTTTAGTTCCTGACAGTCCAGTATTTCCCTTACCCAAGGACTGTTCATATTTCTTTCTCTTTTTCTTGCAGCTCTCAGTTCTGTGATAACTGAGAAACAAAAATACAAAGTAAGCGTATGCAGAGTAGATGATGGACTTTATGAGAATTAGGGGGCAATTTGACCATACACTGATCTGTATGATTGCCTTCTTCTGTGAGATTGTAGTGGTGTTGTAATATATGTTGGGAAATAATCAATGCTATGAAAGCATGTATTTCATAAAGATTGCAAAATCCAACCAAGTCTCTGATCACAAGCAGCTGAGAGGCAGGCATCTATTCAAATTCCGAAATTCCTGAAGGTGGTCGGATAACGATCGGAACTTTAGCCCAAGAATAGACACACCCAGCGCAATGATCACCATTATCCCGAGTCATCGGAAGACCCCTAAGAGCGATCATTGCCCTGTTGATAACATCGATCAAGATAGCCAAAGTCGCCAGAAAGATACCTGTGAATACGTGACTTCCCTGAATCTGATCAGCGCTGGCTATCAACAAGGAAATGGCGATTGTCCAGCTCTGCACACTGAAAGAACCAACTATGAATATGCAGTTACAAAAGAAACTGGGACTTCTTAGCTCAGGCATAATAAACTATATAAAGCATCCCTACAAGAAGCAGCTCTCGTGAATGGTGGAGGCTCCGATGCAATAGAGGTGGGATCCAGGTTCAGCCAGCCCCGAACCCGGGCTCGACACTGTCTCTTTGGCTGTGGTGGTTTTGAAGACCATATTTTAGTCGCGGAAAAAGATAAAGAAATCTTTTCGCATGTTTTATTATTTGGCTTTCAACTGATCATTCATAACACTTCCATATAGATGATTCCACATTTGGTGTTTTGCTGCATAAATCAAGAGCACAATCAGTTCATGATAAGCACCAGTACAAGCTGGACTTCCCAGAGTAGCCAACTGAAAGAATCTGAAAAGAAGAAATGCAGGAAATGACTTGGTAAACCTTGCCTGAAAGATGAGTGACTTTTTTTTCAGTAATCTATAACCCATTCCCTCGACTTTTGGCTTTCTTAACAAGGCCATCTGCATCCCAGATTCCCGATGAAGTGAGAAGCCTGGGCTTGTGCAAGTGCCTGAAAGATGCCCTGTTCCTCTGCAGGGACATTCAGGCTGGATGAGGAGCTGAAGCCCTCTCTGGGGCAGCCTCCTCCGAGCTGGAATTTGTGCTGTGCTGGGAGAGGAGGAGGAGGGGGAGAAGGCTGGCGCTGTGTGGCAGGAGCAGGAGGTTTGGGCCGCAGGACATTCCCTCTGCGCCGCTGCCTCGCAATGGGCGGCCGTGCCCGGGGCTCTGGGCCTGGCCCCGCGTGCGCTGAGCTGCCTGGGCTGGGCTCAGGTTCCCGCTGGGACTGGGCAGAGCCTGGGCTCAAACTGGGGGCAGCAGCAGTGCAAAATACCTCTGGGCATCTCCGCTTCCTGCTGCTGGGAAGGAGAAATGAAGCGAGTTGAGAAGTTCGGATTTCTGTTTCTCCTGATGGATTTTTAAATTTAATTCCACATTATGGAGGCAAATTCTGTGACAGCCTCTGTCAGTTTATTCTATTTCAACAACGCCAGCAACAGGGCTGTGTTTGAGTTCTGCAAATGTGGCCTGTGTGGCTTTAATTCCCCTCATCTTAGTGTTCAGGGGCTGGTGGGCATTCCAGTATCTGATGATCTTTATGCCTGTGACAAAAATACTGACTTCACTGTCATGAAAGCACCGTGGGTAGAACCAACTGAAAGAGGCACTTGCATTTTTATGGATAAAGTTCAAGTGGCAAGCAGAAGAGCGCCAAGAGCAGCCATGATCTGCAATTCCCAAGGCAAAGGCACCAGCAGCCTCCTCCTGTCACCTCATGGTGAGTCAAAGAGCGCTGAAAACAGTGCTGGAACCTGATCCTTTCTTCCTTTGAGGGCTTACTCGGGGCAACACAGGCAGGCCCTGAGCAGTCAGGGCTGTGTGTGGGTGCTGGCTGCTCTGCTCCAGAATTGAGCTGGAAAAAGCCCTTGGGAGCCGAGGCAGGAGCAGGCGGGAAGGGGCCGGCGCTGCTGATGCTCCTGGCCGGGAGCCCTGGCTGGGCCGGGCCGGCGCCCCCTGCGCTGCGGCTGCTGCTGCTGCCAGAGCCGGGCGGGACTCGGGGACAGGGACCGGACACGGGGGAACAGCAAAGGCCTGGCGGCTGCAGGGAGGGTGGCGCTGGGGCCGGGGCCAGCACAGAGCTTCAGCCCGCAGTTAACCCTGAGGGAAACGCCGGGGAAAGGCTCCATTTAAGCCTTTCTGCACTTGTGGCTGTGAAGGGACTGAAATGAAAGCAGAACAAGTAGGGCCCAACCTGTTCTCCTGCCTTGGGTGGAGCCCCAAGCCTGAGGCTGAGAGGGGCTGTGAGGGGCTGTGAGGGGCCATCAGTCACGAGGTGTCATGAAGGGCCTTGAGAGGCCATGAGGGGCAATGGGGAACTCGGAGAGGCCTTAAGGCCCTGTGAGGGGCTGTGGGAGCCCAGGCCCCTCATGGAACCAAGGGTCCATCATGTCCCAACAGGGCCTTGTGCAACCAAATGGACCATGGTGACACTATGGAGCCTCATGGTATCACAGGTCCATTGTTACACAGCAGCCACAGCAGGAATGCAGAACCAAGGAGATCATTGTGACACTGCACAACTGTGCAAACCTGTGAGCCTACCAGGGAAAAGCCAGCAGAAATGCCCTGGAGAGACACACTGTAGGCTCTGGGCATTCCTCACAACTCAGGGCGAGGAAAGAGGCTTCCCCATGGTGCTCTGCAGCACTATGTTAATTTGTCCCAGTTCTGTACTCTCCCTTGGCCTTCTCTACCCCTTTGACTCTTATATGTTCATGTTCTGGTGAGTTCTCCCTTCCCTGTTTTCCCACTGGTGTGTAACCCTACCCATCCACACTGGCATTTACTATTGGTCCCTTCCATGTGTACCGCCCCTGAACCCTCAGAGCATTGGATCCCCGGTGCTCTACTCTGCACCCTCTTTCCCTGTATTTGTACCCTGGACTCTCCTTTGTTTTTGTCTTTGGCCCCTGGACACTTTCAGCATTTCTCTGTGTGTGTGTGTCTGTGTGTATGTGTGTCTGTGTGTGTGTCTGTCTGTGTCTATGTGCTGGTGGTCTCGTGGTTCCTACCCATTGGCACAAGAAACTCTGGGGGAAGGTTGTGTGCAGACCACCTCAGACTGTAACAAAAACTCCCTTTTTTCATTTACTTTGTGGTGGGAATGAACCATTCTGTCTAATAATGATCAGAAAAAATCAGAGCTGTATTTATATAAATTTATCTGGTATTCAATCTTTAACCCTGGGGGGAAAATTGCATTAAAGTTCAATTCCACGTGTCTAATCTTTAACACCTTTGACAAAGTCTGGAGGTGGGATTGGATGCAACTGCTCCCAGTCTCCTCTCTTAGAAGGAATTTTAGAAGTCTAGGGGCCCTGCAGGGGTTTGAGGATCCATGGTGCCTGCAGTATGTAATTTCTCCACCTCATGTCTCAGCAGGAGTTTCTCCAAAAAAGAAATAAAGGTTTTGCCTGAAGCTCCCACTGTGCCCATGACAGGAACCCCTGTGAGTTTCTGGGACACCCCAGCTCTTTGGCAGCCTGGAGACTCCTGGGATGTCACTGTGGAGACCCCGTGAGCGCCTGTGACAGATCGATGCCTTTGCATCACAAGGTCCCCTGGGATGTCACCATGGAATGGCTGTGACTGCCTCTGACCACAAGGCTCTTTACCATCCCAAGAAAGCCCAGGGAGGTCTCCATGGAGCCCCTGTCTGTGCCTGTGACATTCCAGCTCTGGAAGAGCCTGGAGACTCTTGGAAAGTCCCCACGGAACCCCTCTGAGGGCCTGTGACAAATGTGATCCTTAGCAGGCAACCATCACCAGGACCCTGTTGTTATGGTCAGTTTCCATGGCAACCATCCCCAGCCCCCTGTTGCTATGATCAGTTTCCATGGCAACCATTCCCAGCCCTCTGTTGCTATTGTCAGTTTCCATTGCAACCATCCCCAGCCCCCTGTTGCTATGGTCAGTTTCCATGGCAACCATCACCAGACCCCTGTTGCTATGGTCAGTTTCCATGGCAACCATCACCAGACCCCTGTTGCTATGGGATGTTTCCGTGGCAACCATCACCAGCCCCCTGTTGCTATGCGCAGTTTCCATGGCAACCATCACCAGCCCTCTGTTGCTATGTTCAGTTTCCATGGCAACCATCACCAGCCCCCTGTTGCTATGGTCAGTCCCTCGGCAGCTCCATGGAGACCCCATGCCAGGGGTGGTTGCCATGGACACCAGCTCAGGCCTGCAGCCACAGCCTGTTGCCATGGCAACCATTGGCAGCCCCATCCCCAGGCTCATGGGATCCCAGAACCACAGAATTGGCTGAGCTGGGAGGGACCCATCAGGATCCTCCAGTCCAACTGCTGACCCTGCACAGGACACCCCAACAATGCCAGCCTGGGCCTGGCAGTGCTGTCCAAACGCTGCTGCAGCTCAGAGAGCCCTGGAGCTGGGACCCTTCCCTGGGGAGCCTGGGCAGGGCCCCAGCAGCCTCTGGGCAAAAACCTTTTCCTGACATCCAACCGGAGCCTGCCCTGACTCAGCTGCAGCCGTTCCCTCCACTCCTGTCCCTGGGTCCCAGAGGGAAGAGGTTCCCACAGCCCCAGCCAGGGACCCGCTCCCAAGGCTGTTGCCATGGCCACCAGGGCTGGGACCAGCTGGGATGCTCGGTTTCCAGGGGCCAGGGTTCAGGAATGGGATTCCCCGATTTCCTGCTCTTGCTAAAACCACGCTGCCCTCACTGCCCTCCCACCTCCCATGGAAACCACAAAGGCAAAGATCCCGGTCTGGGATAAGAACAATTTTTTGGGAACAACAATGATATAAGGAACGAATGGAACAGAAACAATATTGATAACAGAGTGTATAAATAAAACTGTTTACAGGGAAAACTAAAACACAACTTACTGGGTCTGCCTTGCCACGTATTTCCTCCTGCCTGGAAAGCACACCCTTCTCCTCAGGGACAGAGAGAGAGAGAGAGAGAGTCCCTTTCCTGTCCCTGGCAATGACCTGAGGTGGGAGTGAATGTAATGACACAGTCATGGCAAGACCCTCATGTTCTTCCATCCCACATCATGTCATTGGCAGAGGCAGGAAAAGGGACAGGTGTCTTCTAGCATGGATCCGAAGGAAAAATGGATCACCAGGGCTCTTCCCAACATGGATCCTCCAACTATGGATGAAGTTGGGGCAGTGCACAAAAGTCCTCCTGCATTGGGGCATTGGCAGAGCTACCCTTACAGGTGCCTCCGTTGGTGTCTGGTTAAGACAGAGATCTGGGTGAAGCTTTTCCCACACTGGGGACACTCGTAGGGCCTCTCCCTCTCCCCAGTGTGGATGTGCCGGCGCCTGATGAGGTTGGAGTTGTGCTTGAAGCCCTTCCCGCACTCAGGGCAGTGCAAGGGCCTCTCATCCGTGTGAATCCGCTTGTGCCGGAGAAGACTGGAACTGCTCTAAAACCTCTTCTGACACTGGGGACACTCGTAGGGCCCCTCCCCAGTGTGGATGCGTTGATGTATGACAAGGGCAGAGCTGGAGCTGAAGCCCTTCCCACATTCCCCACACTCATAGGGCCAATCCCCAGCGTGGATCCTCTGGCTGATCAGAGTGCTGCTCTGCCTGAAGCTCTTCCCACACTCGAAGCACTTGTGGAGCTTTTGCCCATCATGAAGCTGCCCCTGGACTACCAGCTCCAAGTTCTGGCTGAAGCTCTGTCCACCTTCCTGGCTCAGGGTGGGTCTTTCCTCCTCAGAGAACCCTGGGTTGGGTTTGGAGCACCTCCTCCTCATGGGGGATCTCCAGGGCTTTTCCTCCCCATTGGATTCTTTTCCCATGGAGCCACTCAAACCGGTCTCTTCCATGTGGTTCTGCTGTGGGGATTTGTCGTCCCTGATCTTGATCCTCAGCTCCTTCTCTGGTAGAGTAAGGACAAGCACAGGATGGGATTTCCCTCCGTGAAGAGGGATGGGGAAGGAGATCCCCACAGTGCATTCCCAGCAGGATGGCGTTGGCAGCGGGGTTGTCCTGCATAGAGGGGATTTTCTGGGCTGGGAGATGGAGCAGGAGAGAGGGGGAAAGGGGCACTGACTTCCTCCTCACCTGCCTGGGTGTCCTGGGGCATCCTCATCTTCCTTGAGGTGTCTTCCGCCATCTGGCCAAGTTTTAGGAATGGAATATTCCTAAAACAAGGGAGGAAAACAAGGGATGAGCACAATGAGCTTTGTACTGGTTTAAAGGCAAACCTGAGGAAGAGTCTAAGCCAGAATTCAAATTCAGTAACAAAATAAGGATCAAGGCAATGATACAGAAACACTGCTTTAAACTGACAGAGTCAGGATATAACCTGACACCCTGTTGTTCAGGGTGGTGGCAGCAGTCCCAGTAAATGGTGGCTGCAGTCCTGTTGGAGAGATGAACACGATTCTGTCGAAGCAGTGATCCTGTAGAAGGGTCTGGTCTTCCTATGGAGGTCCAGTGGTGGTTAGGGAGTTCTTGTCCTCTGGGAATTAAGTAGGCAAGCTGCTCCTGGTGTAGCAAAGTGTCAGCTTATATCCAGGTAGGAATGCTTGGATCCTCCCCCTGGGCGGAGCATCCCACAATGGGAGGATGGAATTTTATCAGTCCTGCAGTGACACTCAATGGCCCATTCACAGGAGATATCTCCCCTGGAGGGCGTTATCAGGGCTGAGTCATGGAAGAGATAAAGAACACTGCCCCACCTGTTTATAACAGTTGCTGAAGTTGGGGATTGAAAACATGCATTTGGTTACATCTTGCATGGCAACCTGAAACAGTGGGGTAATCCCTGCTCAGGGGGTGAACACCACCCCCCTTACCCAAACTGGCTCAGCTGTAAAACCCCCACCCTGGGAATGCCACGCATACAGGGGACAATGACACACTTGGCCCCCTCCAGGGGAGGTCTGTTTCACAGGCTGGGCGACTTTGCCAAATGTTAGAATAATTTTTCTCTTTGTCCCTGTCACCTTTGTGACAGCTACGCATAGCTTCCCCTTCCTTTTCATAATCCGTATTGGGCCTATTTTCCACTTTTCTTTTTTTAGAATGTGCCAGCAGCTGAGCTGGAGCTGTACAGGACCAAAGGAATTTGGATTTGCCACAAAATAGCTTCTATTATAAGCTTATAAAATTTTGGGATTTATTTGCCTTTCCATCACAAGTGACTTGTGGGAAAAATAAATTCAAGGCATTTTATCTACGGTCAATTTTGATTTCTGACAAGAAAAAACATTACTTTGTCTGGTGCCCAGGGGATGCTTGTGAAGCCTCTGTTCCTCTTGCCCTGGGAGATGCTTGGGGGGGTTTTTTCCTGTCCCTGTCACCCCAGGCCATTCCCCAGGGGGTCTCCATCATTCTCACCCCAGAGAATGCCTGGAGGGTCTCCCTCCCTCTCACCCCTGTGCCAGGGGGTACTCAGGGCAGTCTCTGTCCCTCTCAGCCCAGAGGATGCTCGGGGGTCTCTGTCCCCTCACCCTGGGGGATGCTCGGGGGGTCTCCATCCCTCTGGCCTCAGGCAATGCCTGTGCAGGGCTGGGGACCAGGGGCTCTGTGTCCCTCTCACCGCTGAGGGTGCTCGGGCCTGGGGGGGCTCTCCGACCTTCTCACACCTGGGGAGGCCGGGGGGGTCTCTGTCCCTTTCAGCCCTGCTGTGACCCCACCCAAACCTCATCGGGCTCAGAGGGACAGAGACACCCCCAAACCCCCAGAAGGGCTGAACCTGGCATTTGGTTTGGGGCTTAGGGTTTAGGAAGGGGCTGGAATTGGGGCTGGGATTGGAGTTGGGGTTGAGATTTGGATTAGTGCTGGGATTGGGGTTAAGGCTAGACATGGGATTGGCTTTAGGGCTGGGGTTGGGGTTGGGTCTTGGGGTAGATGAGTCTGAAACTGGGATGAGAATAAATACAGAACTGTCAGTGTGTCTAAATGTGGAGTGAGACTGAGACCAGGATCAGGGTTTGGGATTGAGCTCACCCAGAGCCCAATGATGTTTGGGTGGGGTCACAGCAGGGCTGAGAGGGACAGAGACCCCCCCGGCCTCCCCAGGTGTGAGAAGGTCGGAGAGCCCCCCCAGGCCCGAGCACCCTCAGCGGTGAGAGGGACACAGAGCCCCTGGTCCCCAGCCCTGCACAGGCATTGCCTGAGGCCAGAGGGATGGAGACCCCCTGAGCATCCCCCAGGGTGAGGGGACAGAGACCCCCGAGCATCCCCTGGGCTGAGAGGGACAGAGACTGCCCTGAGTACCCCCTGGCACAGGGGTGAGAGGGAGGGAGACCCTCCAGGCATTCTCTGGGGTGAGAATGATGGAGACCCCCTGGGGAATGGCCTGGGGTGACAGGGACAGGGACAAACCCCCAAATCCCTCCCAAGCATCCCCCATGGCGAGAGGCACAGGGACCCCTCGAGCATACCCTGGGCACTGGACAAAATAATTTGGCAGAAATCAAACTTGACTCTGCATAAATCACTTTGATGAATATTTGATTTTCCCACAAGTCAGATGTGATGAAAATGCAAACAAATCCCAAACATTAATAAACTGACAGTACAAGCCATTTTGTGGCAATTCCAAGTTCCACTGGTTCCTTCACAGCTCCAGCTCAGCTGCTAGCACGTTCTGATAAAAGTGTAAATTCAGCCCAATACAGATGTCATTAAAAGGAAAGTAAACTCTGTAACTGTCACAAAGGCGAACAGGGATGAAGAGAAAAATGATTCTCACATTTCGCAAAGCACTCAAGCCTGGGAATTCAGGAGTTATTTGGGAATTTAGCTACTTGAGCTGAGCTTCTTGTAGGACTTTTAGCAGCCTTGTGTTCCTCACCATGGGGTGAATGAACCTTGTCAGTCTCGCTGGTATCATTTGCTCCCTTTCCTCCTGTGATTTTAAAAAAACATTTCAAGGAAGGATGTCACAGACATTTTTTCATAAAATCCTCTCTTTTAGGATTTGTCCTTTCTGGGAAAAATCTGCATGGCAGAACCTTGTGAAAGAGGCCGTTTTGAGTGATTCTAACGCACAGGAATCCAACAGGGAAGAAAAACCTCAGACATCCCCCATGAGGAGGGGCTCCAAACCCAGCCCAGGGTGCTCTGAAGAAGAAAGAGCCACCCTGAGCCAGGAAGGCGGGCAGAGCTTCAGCCAGAGTTCAGAGCTGGTGGTCCATGAGCAGCTTCATGATGGGGAGAAGCCCCACAAGTGCTTGCAGTGTGGGAAGAGCTTCAGGCGGAGCTCCCACCTGATCAGGTACCAGATGATCCACACCGGCGAATGGCCCTACAAGTGTGGGGAGTGTGGGAAGGGCTTCAGCTACAGATCCAACCTTGTGACCCACCAACGCATCCACACTGGGGAGAAGCCCTACGAGTGTCCCCAGTGTCAGAAGAGGTTTCAGACCAGCTCCAATCTCCTCCAGCACCAGCGGATTCACACTGAGGAGAGGCCCTTCCTCTGCCCTGAGTGCGGGAAGGGCTTCAAGCACAACTCCGACCTCATCAAGCACCGGCGCATCCACACTGGGGAGAGGCCCTACCAGTGCGCCACATGTGGGAAGAGATTTCAGACCAGTTCCAGTCTCCTCCAGCACCAGCGGATTCACACAGATGAGAGGCCTTTCCACTGCCCTGAGTGCGGGAAGGGCTTCAAGCACAACTTCACCCTCATCATCCACCGGCGCATCCACACAGGGGAGAGGCCCTACGAGTGTCCCCAGTGTGGGAAGAGCTTCAACACCAGCTCTCACTTGACCAGACACCAACGGAGCCACCAGTAAGGGATCCCTGCAAATGCCACAAATGCAGGAACAGCTTCATCCACCACTCCAGCTTCATCCCCCATGGGAGAACCCACATTGGGAAGAGCCGTGTTGATCCATGTTCCCCATGATCCATGCTGGGAAGACACCTGTCCCTTTCCCTGCCCCTACCAGTGTCATGATGTGGCATTGAAAAACATGAGGGTCTTACCATGGCTGTGTCATTACATTCACTCCCACCTCAGAGAATTTCCAGGTGCAGAAAAGGGACACTCACTCTCTCTCTCCCTGAGAAGAAGGGTGTCCTTTCCAAACAGGGGAAATTGTGGCCAGGAAGACCCAGTGAGTTGTGTTTTAGTTTTCCCAGTATACTGTTTAATTTATCCCTTCTGTTATCAATATTGTTTCAGTTCTGTTTGTCCCTTATCTTGTTCCTGTTCCTAATAAATTGTTCTTATCCCAGACCGGGATCTTTGCCTTTGTGCTTTCCATGGGAGGCGGGAGGGCAGTGAGGGCAGCGCGGTTTTAGCAAGAGCAGGAAATTGGGGAATCCCATTCCTGAACCCCGGCCCATGGAAACCAAGCATCCCAGCTGGTGCCAGCCCTGGTGGCCATGGCAACAGCCTTGGGAGCGGGTCCCTGGCTGGGGCTGTGGGAACCTCTTCCCTCTGGTGCCCAGGGACAGGAGTGGAGGGAACGGCTGCAGCTGAGTCAGGGCAGGCTCCGGTTGGATGTCAGGAAAAGGTTTTTGCCCAGAGGCTGCTGGGGCCCTGCCCAGGCTCCCCAGGGAAGGGTCCCAGCTCCAGGGCTCTCTGAGCTCCAGCAGCGTTTGGACAGCGCTGCCAGGCCCAGGCTGGCATTGTTGGGGTGTCCTGGGCAGGGCCAGCAGTTGGACTGGAGGATCCTGATGGGTCCCTCCCAGCTCAGGCAATTCTGTGGTTCTGGGATCCCATGAGCCTGGGGATGGGGCTGCCAATGGTTGCCATGGCAACGGGCTGTGGCTGCAGGCCTGAGCTGGTGTCCATGGCAACCACCCCTGGCATGGGGTCTCCATGGAGCTGCCGAAGGACTGAGCATAGCAACAGGGGTCTGGTCATGGTTGCCATGGAAACTGAACATAGCAACAGAGGGCTGGTGATGGTTGCCATGGAAACTGCGCATAGCAACAGGGGGCTGGTGATGGTTGCCACGGAAACATCCCATAGCAACAGGGGTCTGGTGATGGTTGCCATGGAAACTGACCATAGCAACAGGGGTCTGGTGATGGTTGCCATGGAAACTGACCATAGCAACAGGGGGCTGGGGATGGTTGCCATGGAAACTGACGATAGCAACAGAGGGCTGGGAATGGTTGCCATGGAAACTGACCATAGCAACAGGGGGCTGGTGATGGTTGCCACGGAAACATCCCATAGCAACAGGGGTCTGGTGGTGGTTGCCATGGAAACTGACTATAGCAACAGGGAGCTGGGGATGGTTGCCATGGAAACTGACCATAGCAACAGGGGGCTGGTGATGGTTGCCACAAAAACTGCCCATAGCAACAGGGGGCTGGTGATCGTTTCCTGCTTAGGATCAGATTTGTCACAGGCCGTCAGAGGGGTTCCTTGGGGACCTTCCAAGAGTCTCCAGGCTGTTCCAGAGCTGGAATGTCACAGGCACAGACACGGGCTCCATGGAGACTTCCCAGGGCTTTCTGGGGATGGTAAAGAGCCCTGTGCTCAGAGACAGTCTCAGCCATTCCATGGTGACATCCCAGGGGACCTTGGGCTGCAAAGGCACCGATCTGTCACAGGCACTCACAGGGGCTCCACGGTGACATCCCAGGAGTCCCCAGGCTGCCAAAGAGCCGGGATGTCCCAGACACTCACAGGGTTCCTGTCATGGGCAGATATATTTATATAAATATATTTTCTCTATTATGGTAATGATTAGACAAAATTTCCTTAATCAGAAATATTCATGCCAGGATGCAAGAGACGTAAAATATATTATACAGAGCACTAGGAAATTATTTCAAAGCAACTGTATTAAGGAAAATCTGTAATTAAGCAGAGATTTATGTCACTCCCCCAGACCAATGACCATGGGCAATTCCCTTTGGCTCAGCCTGGAGCAGTGACCTTCAGGGTGTCCCCACCACTGGGAGGAATCCCCACACCCCTCAAGAAGGGAAATGTCAGGAGATGCTGCCATTAAAATTTGGGATGGGGCTTTTCTCATCTGAGGTGCTGCCCTGTCAGTCAGATGTGCCCAGGCTGGGCCAGCTCAGCAGCTCTGCAGAAGCTCTCAGTGGTGTCACTTGGTTGCTCCTTTCTCTGGGGATTTTTCCAGCTCTGCCACAGCTTCAGCTCCCTCTGAGGATGTTGAACTTTGAGATGGAGGAGTCAGGCTGGCTTCAGCATTATTCACCCCCAAAGCAGTGTGACACCCCTCCTTCATTTCCCACTGGGGGCTTTGCAAACAGGACCTTGCTGGAGTTGTTGGAGCCCATTGCAGGCAGAGCCTCCTGCTCCAGCAGGAACTGCCTTTCCTGTGCCATCAGCAGGGCAGGTCCCACTGCAGGAAAAGCCCCAGGCCAGCCCCAGCATAGGGAAGGGTTCGGGCACAAGGGCAGAGTGCCGTGCTGGGAGCTGTGCCAGGGAGAGCCTGAGGCACCAAAGGCACCTTGGCGGCAGCAGCTGCTTGCAGGCCATGGCCAGAAGCCTCCCTTGGCAGCCCGACCTGGTGGCCATCACTGCAGAGCTGCTGCCTCAGGGCTCATTCCTGGCTGGGCTCTGAAAAGCCACTTCTGCCCCAGGAGCCTGACTGGGGAGCCACTGGCCCAAGCACCTTGGGGACAAGATATTAATGACAAAACTCTTCATGGCAGCAGAGCCAAGGCAGGGTCAGAGGAAAGGGCAGAGCCAGGCCCAGGGGACAGGGCTGCCATGGTGATGGCTGTGAGGTCACTGCCCCAGCAGCAGCCTGGCTGCCCTCAGCAGACATTCTGGCCAGAAGCTCTGGGAGGGCACCCAGCTCATCAGAGAACCCACAATGCAGGAATTCTGTCACTGGGCATGAGCGGGTTTCAATGGGAGAGGTTGCACAAAGCTCCTGCTCTTGGACAATTCCAGGGATGGGGAATCCACTTCTCTGGAAAAACAGCTGCAGTTTCCTGCCACTTTCTTAATTGTAAAATATTTCCTCCTTCTAACAAATGTTATTTTGTCCCCAATCAGTTTAAAGATACTGACCCATTTTCTGTCACGGTAGGATTTAGGAGAAAATAACTTCGAATGCTATTTTTACCTTTTCACAGACCTTGGAGAGGACTCAAAAATCCCCCAGAATGGGGTTTGGAGGCCTCATCACAAAACCAGCAGGGAGAGTCTGCGGCCTCTGTGGTCAGTGGTGTAGAGACTGAGGACTGAAAGGGAATAGCCTGGGAGGGATGGATGGGTGGTTTCAGAGAGGCTGGAGCTTTTCTTCATAGTAGGAATTAGACTGAAGAAGACCTAATAGCACCAAGTGCAGCTTGGGAGGTCCAGACTGAACACCAGCAGAAAGGAATTTCCTTGTCAGAGCAGGGCTGTGGTGCAGCATGTCCCCAGCAGGAGCCTGGAGCAGCCCCAGGCTTTGTGTGGGCAGGCAGAGGCAGGCAGGAGGCAGAGCTGTCAGCAAAGGAAGGGCCCAGCCAGGTGGGGCAGCCGGGGATACCGACAGCCTGCAGGGACAGAGGCAAAGGTTTGCTCAGCAGCAGAGACACCTTTCCCTTGCTTGTCCCCTGCTGTCATCACTGCCACCAGTGTTCTGCTCTACCTGGAACCTGAGGACATTTTCTCAGTCCTGTCTCTCAGATGGATCTATTTAAAGTATGAGAAACTTCAGTGTTTCACCTTCTTTTTGAGTCCCTGAGAAGGTTTTTGGAGCACACTTTGAGGGACTGAGTCTGATGCAAAGAGCACCAAAGCCCCAGAGGGTCATTAAAGTCCCTGTGCTGTGTCTGTGCTGCTGAGCTGGGCCGGGCTCCTGGCCCAGAGGCAGCTCCTGGCAAGGGCAGCGCTGCAGAGAGACAGCTCTGGCCAGGAGCAGCTCCTGTGCACAGCCCAGCAGGGCTGGGGCACTGCCAGGGCCCTTCAGGGACACCAGCAGGGCACAGACAGAGCTCACAGGGGCTCAGCACTGGCAGGGGCTGTGGGATGGCCCAGAGGGGGCTGTGTCACAGCAGCACCTCTGTGGCTGTGTCACAGAGGCTCAGAGCAGCTGGGATGTCAGCAAGGGGCTGTGTGACAGCACAGAGTGCGCTGTGTAAGGTCACAGATTGGGCTGTGACATCACAGAGTTTGTTGTGTGAGGTCACTGAGCAGCTACAGCGTCATAGAGGGGACTTTGTGACATCACAGAACAGGCTGTGAGATCATGGCATGGCTGCATGATGTCATAGAGCTGGCAGTGAGGTCAAAGTATGTGCTGTGACCTTACAGAGTGTCAGTATGACATCACAGAGAGGGTTTTGTGACATCACTGAGGGGGCTTTTTACATCACAGAGCTGGCAGTGACATGATAGAGTAGGGTGTGAGGCCATAGAGCAGATCCTGCCATCATAGAAGGTGGCTCTATGACATCAGGGAGTGGGCTGTGACAACACTGGGTGGCTGTGTAACATCATAGAGCAGGCTGTGACATCACAGTAGAGATTGTGAAATCATAAAGTGACTTTCTTACATCACAGAGACTTCTGTGACATCACAGAGCAGCTGTATCACATCATAGCGTGGCGTCTCAGAGTTGGCTCTGGAACATCACAGGGGCAGTGTGACATCACAGGGGATGTGTGACATCACAGGGATCTGTGTGACATCACAGGGGCAGTGTGACATCACAGGAGATGTGTGACATCACAGGGGCACTGTGACATCACGGGGGCTGTGTGACATCACGGGGGCAGTGTGATGTCCCTGGGGAGGTCACTCTGCCCCGGCCTCCCCTCACAGTTCCCCCCAGAGCAGTCCAACCCTGCGCGTGCACAGTGGGGCCCCCTGTCCCCCTGGATCCCTCCGCTCCCAGCCCCGCTGCCTCCCCCAGAGGATGTTCCACGAGATCGACCCCAGAGCCTGACACGGGGACGGGGGGCCAGGGCCCTGGGGGTGGCACAGGGGGACAGGGACCCCCCGGCAGTGTCCTCGTGTCCCCCAGGGCCAGAGCCTGGGCCAGGGCTCCTTCACCCTGTTATGAACGAGGCCTTGAGAGCGCTGAAGAAATCCCCAGCAAGGGAGCAGCAAAAACCAGACTGAATATTAAGGGACAGCAGCACAAAGTTCCTTGGCAAGAGTCACTCTGCTGGTGACTGGACACTTCAGGCACAACAATGAAACAAAGCAACAACAAAACCAAACAGAATCCAAACAATCAAACCAGAAATTTACTGAGAACTGGGGCTTTCATTCCTAAGGAAAAGAACTGTCCTTCTTATCTAGGTGCCCATGGCCAGAATTGGGATTTCACCTCCAGTATTCCCTATTGTGACAGAGTGGAGGAGTTTCTTGGCTCAAGACATTTCATGTGTGGGGAGTGTTGCAGTGTGTTGCAATTTCCTGTTTTAAACTTCCCAGCCCCTTCCCAGGTGTGGCAATATCTCTCTTCCCCTTCCCCCTCGCCCCCTGCTGGGCTGTCAATCAGTCTTAACATTCCAGCAAGGCCATCGTCTGGTTGGTCAGATTCAAAAGATGCCCCTGTGCCCAGAGGTCATTGGTCTGTCTGGGTGTCATCGTTCCCTGAGACCCTGCCCCTCCCACCTGGTTGGTGGCTCACCTGTCCCTTCCCTCCCCCTCCCCCCAGAGCTTAAAAAGTCACTCAGGCCATGCGGTCGGGATTCTGTTGGAGCTGTTACCTAAGATTCAGACGTCTGTGACCATGGAATAAACTCTTGATATTAACCCTCCAGTAGAATCTGTCTCCTTTTCCTCCTCACCTTAGCCTGAAGCCTTCCCACCTGAGGCAAACTGAGTTTCCACAAGCCTGGACTTGTTTCGGCGCTCAGCTGCACCATCCAGCCAGCCAAAAGTGTCTCTGAGGTGAAACACCACAGTTGCCGCCTTTGGCCCAGGAGCCGGGGTCAGACGAGCCCAGGCACAATCTACCTGGTAATATTGGGATCTTATTCCAATAGGGGAGGAAGGGGCAGGTCCAGCCCTCCCCTGCCCTGGAACCCCAGCCCTGCCCTGCCCTGGAACCCCAATTCCCCCAGAGCCTCTATCCCAGCCCAGCAGTGGCTGCCAGTCCCTGGCACAGCACAGGCAATGCTCCACAGCCACCTCTGCAGCTCCAGCCCAGCTCCTGAGGGACCAAATGACCCACAGTCCCACCTGGGGGAAGGGCCCAGGAAGACCAAGGGGTATTGCAGGCTGACCACAAGACAAGCACTCATCTTGACCCTACCTCCTCTTGGAATTTCCATCTGAACGCTACTGGAATCCAGGAGTTGGTACGTCTGTGTATGCTCCTCTGTATCCTTTTTGCCTCTCTCTCTTTCTGTGCTTTTCTTCTATTTTGGTCCTTTTGCAAATTTGTGTAATGTAAAATTCAAATAGCTTAGCGTTTGTGTAGTTGAATGGGCCAAGTCAGTGCTTTAAGAAGTGTTCTTTGTTGATTGAATGTCATATTAAACCTTTTGCCAAAAATTCTCTGATTTTCCAAAGTTACCAGTAAAGATTGTTTTGATGTTTTGAGCTCCTGAGGATCTCTTGTTGGTATTTCTCCAGGAAGTCCAATTCAGAATACAGAAACAATTGTAATTCCTTTTAAATATCTCCTTGACAGAGTTTTCTATTGGATGGAAGTCAGGGCTTGAGTGCCCTGCTTGGCACAGCCCAGGCAGGGCTTTCCCAGCCACATTCCACACTCCATTTCCCACCTGGAGCCGCTGCTGCCTCTGAGTTGTGCTGCCCCAGCCCCAGGGACGCTCTCCTTGTCTGCCCATTCCCCCACGGTATCTGGGCAGGGATGGCCTCAGTGGGGGCTGCTGACATCCTCAGCACCTTGGAGGCTGCTGCTGAATTTTCCTGCTCCAGAGGCTTGTTCAGCCTTCAGCTCTTCAGTGCAGGAATTCAGTGTCCCAGGGCTCATTAACATTCAGAACAGCTAAACAAGCTAAGCTTCTCGGAATAATTTGATTTAAGCGTTCAAATCAAATGTGTGGTTAATTAGTCAGATTTCAGAAGCCAATTCAATGTGAATACCCTGAATTTAAAAAAACTGGAAGAAAATATTTTTTTAGGTCCTGTAATTTTTTTTTTACTAGTAATTCATTGAAATGTGCAATCTCCAATTGACATTGAATCCAAGTACCTCCTCATGCAGTTTGACTGGGTATGAAAATCAGGACCTTTCATGGCTGACAATCAATCAGACTCTGTCCCTACCCCCACCCCACCATTTTCCCCATCCAAGGCTGGCACTCAGAGCAGCCTTGTGCAAATCTGAGCTCCCTCCAGCCCACACTGGACCTAGCCAACAGACCACAGCTGAACAGGATATAACTTAATAAAAATTACACCATTAAAATAACAATTACACAATTACAAACTCTTCCCTGAGCTATGTGCAATGTCCCAGTATGTCTAATGAGTCCACTGTTAACAACTGATATGCATACTAAAATTAATTTTTGACTAGTGTGGTTCTGTGATAGATATAAACACAATTACGTTCTTGTATCAGGATTCTTGTCCTGGACTGAGGACAGAACAGCTCAAACAATTCCTGATTTGCAAATCTATCAGTGGTGGATGGAGAAGCGGGTCAGGCTGCTCTTGGTGTTGAGGAAATGCTGAAAGCAGCCTGACTCATTTCATTTCCTCATGCCCTGGCTGATCTCCCATCTTTCCCCTTCCACCCATTGGCTTTTGTCTCCCCCCAGCCCCCTGTGAAGAGCCTGGCTCTGTGCTCTCCCTCCCCTCCTGGCTGGCACTGCCAGGCTGGGATGAGGAGCCCCTCAGCCTTCCCTGCTCCAGGCTGGACCAGCCCAGCTCCCTCAGCCTCTGCTCACAGCCCAGGGGCTCCAGCCCCACCTTGGAGGCCCTTCCCAGACCCTGCTCCAGCTGCCAGACATCTTTCCTGCCCTGGGGAACCCAACCCAGGCCACAGTGACCTGGATAATCCCCGTCCTTGCTGTCCTGGTCACACAGCCCTGGCCCCTTGTCCCCTGTCAGGCTCTTGGGTGGATCCTGTGGAACATCCTTTGGTGGAGGCTGTGGCTCCAGGTGGGCCGGGGGGATCCCGGGGGACAGGGACCCTGCTGGGCATGGACAGCGTTGGAGTTGTTGGGAGAAACTGTGAGGGGGAGCTGGGGCAGAGTGACCAACCCGGTGACCTGACACAGCCCTGCTGGGATGTCACACAGCCCCTCTGGGATGTCACACAGCCCCTCTGGGATTTCACAGGCTGCACTGTGATGTCACAGCCCATTCTCCAGTGTCACACAGCTGGTCTCTGATGTCACACCAGAGTCTGTGATGCCATAGTCTGCACTGTGATGTCAGACCTCTGCCCTGTGATTCACAGCTGGCTCTCTGATGTCACAGAGGCAGACTATGATGCCATGGCTGCTCGATGACCTCACCTAACCCACTCTGTGATGTCATAACCCACTCTGTGACCACATGGTACCAGATGATAAATTGTCTTCACCAGGTGAGCTCACATCTGGAGCTTGTTCTCCACAACCCCAGGCCTGTGGAAACCACACAGTGCCCATTGTGTGAGAAGGGGAACTGGAAGTTCAGCAGCCTCAGTGTCCTGCCAGCTCAGCCAGGCCAATGGGAACATTGGGGTCCACGACCACCAGGGACCACCAGGGAGACCCCCAGGACAGGAGAATGCATGGGTAAAGGGGAGGGGAAATATATTAATGATTTTGGGGAAATTATTATCATATGTATTTTTAGTCCAGGACAATCAATGAATATGTGTGCAAAATACAGAATATAAACAGAAACTTTCCTGTACTCAGCATGCACAGCTTTGGGAGGAGCTCTCCCCCATGCATCCAGCTGAATAAAGAATGCTGCTTCTTAATGCTACATTGGGGTTAAGGAATTTTCTGTTTTACTAAATTTTTGGTAACACTCCCACTGCCAAGGAAAGCTCTGTCTGCTGCTGTTCACAAACAGAGAAGGACTGGTGGCAGATGTGGGGCTCAGAGGCTGCCTGGGGCAAAGTGACCATGAAATAATGAAGTGTTCAATGTTCTGTGAAAGAAGGAGGGGCAGTAACAAAACTTCTGCACTGGAAATAGGAAGGGCAGACTTTAGCCTGTTTAGGCTGCAGATTTGGGGAATACCTAATCAGGTACTGATTGCTTTAAGGGAAACAGCCCTTAACAACAAAGGGGTCCAAGAAGGACGGAGACATTTCAAGAAAGTAATCATAAGGGGGAAGAAGCAGCCTGTCCCAGTGCGGCAGAAGATGAGCTAGTGAGGAAAATGACTGGCCTGGCTGCCCATGGAGCTTTTCTGGAGACTCAGGGGTGGAAAAAGGACCAGCAACTCAGGAAGTCTTTAAGGATGTTGCTGGGTCATAGAGAAAGAAAAGCTGAGAGTTGAAAACTCTATTAAAACTTAACCTGGAGGGTTCTGCAAAAAGAATAAAAATGCTTTTATAAAAAAATAATAGCAAAAAGGAGGAGTAGGAGAACCTCTACTCTTTATTGGTTGCAGTGGAGAATATACTAACACAAGATAAGGAAAAGGCTGAGCTACTTTACCCCTAGTTTGTTTCAATTTTCAATATTAGGGGAGGATATCCTCAGGACAAGTGTTCTCCTGAGCTGGTAGATGGGCACAGGGAGCAGAACAGCCCCTGGAATCCAGGAGGAAGCAGTCGGTGACCTGCTGAGCCACTCAGATGCTCACAGGTGAATGGGAGCAGACAGGATCCATCCTAGGGAAATGAGGGAGCTGTGGATGAGCTCCCCAGGCTGCGCTCCATCATTTACCATCAGTGCTGGCTCAGCAGGGAGCTCCCAGAGGACTGGAGGTGACAGTGTGAGCCCATCCCCAAGAAGGGCTGGAAGGAGGATCTGGGGACCTCCAGGCCTGTCAGCCTGACCTGGGTGCCCAGCAAGGTTATGGAACAGATCACCCTGAGTGCCATCACAGGGCACCCACAGGATGGCACTCACAGGGCACTCACAGCTCATGGGAACAAATTTTCTGGCTGAGTGCAGAGGTCAGGACAAACCCGGGTGGTTTCCTTGCCATCCCCCAGCCCTTGCTGGCCCGAGGGGCTGATGGCATTTGTGCTCCCTCAGGTTCATGTCCCCATACCAACAGCATGGGGGTGCTCCCCCTGCTCTGTGCAATGCAAACAGGGGCTGCTGAGCCAGTGCTGCCATGTCTGTGCCTGCAAGGATGGGGCACCTGTGTGAGCTGGGGGAGAGGCCAGGGCTGCAGAGGGGGGATGTTGTTGGCAGCTCCATGAGGACGCTCTGGGACACTGCCCTGGGCTGTGCCGCGCACTGGGGATGGATCAGCCCCTGCTCTGCTCCTCCTTCCCATCTGCCCCAGGGCCCTTGCAGAGCCCCAGCCATGCTGTCCCCAGCTGCCATGGCAACCCTGGGACAAAGCTGTGCCAGGGCTGCTCCAGGTACAATTGCAGTGACACTCATTGGTGCCACCAGGTGCCATGGCAACGGCCACAGGGACCCGTTCCTTGGTTTGGTGCCGTGGCAACCAGTGCCTGGACCCATTGTGATGGTTGGTGGCCATGGAAAGCTGCCCTGGCCCCGTGCTCAGGGCTGGTGTCAGTGCCCAGAGCCAGAGGGGATCCCTTGCTGGGGGCTGTGCCATGGCCACCTGCCCTGTGCCGCGCTGGCCGCTCAGGCACCAGGAACCAGCAGCCACCGGCACTGCCAGGGCCAAAGGCCAGGTCAGCCAGACAGAAAGGGACAGGGCTGGGCACTGTTTCCATGGCAACCAGCACTGGGGGGGACACCTGGGTCACCTGGCCTGGCAGTTGCCATGGAAACCCCTGGCAGGGACTGAGGGCACAGCCCCTGGCACTGAGACACTGCTGGGCCGGGTGCTGAGCACAGGGCTGGGCACGCAGAGATGGTTTTGTTCTTGCTGAGCTGCAGCACAGCCAAGGCCTGTCCTGCCCCTCGTCAGCCACGCTGGGGAGGGGCTGGGGCTGCGGGGGAGCTGGGCAGGGGACACAGCCAGGACAGGGGACCCCAACTGACCCGGGCACATCCCCAGAGCACATCATGCTCAGGGTGTGAAGGGGGGAATTTTGGAGGGAGGGCTTTTGCCTTCCCAGGGAACACTTAGGCAAGAGGGGGCCTTGTTTCACCAGTGGGCAGGGTCACTACCAAAGACACAGACACCAACTGAAGGAATTGTAATTTATATGATGCACAGCTGCAAAGAATTACAAAAGAATAAGCTCAGCAATCCATCATAACTCATCATTACATTTTGATGGCCAATCCCTTGGTGAAACACTGGAGGTGTTTGTGACAGACAAAGATTCTGGCTGGCTATCAAGGTACACCTTACAGACATCAGCAGTACTTTAGTGACACCGTTCTTCATTCTTTTTTCTCAATCTCATTCGAATTAGGAACAAGAATTCTGTTGCCCATGGAGCTGGCACCTTTTTAATTCCAGAATAATGCCCCCAGGCCCTTTGCTGTTCAGCTTTACCATGCTGTCTGTGGCTAGCAAGGCTTGGGGGGCCCTTTCCCCTCTGGCTGGAAGGGGTCGGGTCCCAGTGCCTGAGGGGCACCCAGGCTCCTGGATGGAATTCCTGTGCAAATCCCTCAGTGTCACAGCAGCCTTCACATGGGGCCCCGTGGATCAGAGCATTTCCCAAAGGGGCCCATGGGGCAAACAGGGAGATCTGGTCTGGCAGGATGTGTAAAACAATATCCTGTCAGATCTACTTGTTCTCACACAGAATCCTTGGCTGCAGGGACACATTCCCATTGTTCCTGCCCAGGTTTCAGGACTCAGAGTTGTCTTTCCTAGGAGCTGCTCCTTCAGCTGCCTCGGAAGGGCCTTTTGGCCTCTGGACCCACACTCTGGCTCCATTATTAGGGCTGCTGGATCCAAACCCTTTATCTCCACAAATGGTGGTGACTGGAGGTGGATCTCCTTTTTTCACAATAGTTCTTAAAATTCCAAGATCAATAATTGTGCTACCCTGTCATGGGGTTGAATAATCCAATCTTGTTCATTATTGTTTAACAGAATTACTGTAATTTCTCCTGGATATTCTGCATCAATTCCTCCTGCCATGACAGGAACACTTCGCAAGGCCAAGCTCCAAGGGAGCAGTTACCAAAGCAAAGTGTCCTGGAGGAATCTGAATTCCTGTTTCGGTATTGATAGCTCTCATTTGCTTTGAATTTCTCCTCATTAATTCCAATGCACGAAGGCCCAGCCCGGCAGCCTCTGGGCTGGCCCTACCAGGGGCCATCACAGCCAGAACAATTTCCCAGGCAGCCCAAGTCTCACTGCCCATGGCTGGATTTGCAAACTGGGGGCAGCCGTGCACAGCCAGGGGGTTTCCATTTCCCCAGTGGGCCATTGTGAAGGGCATGGAGCACATCTGGGAGATGGGTTCTCCATGGGCAAAGGTTCCCATCTCCTCATCTTTCCAACTGCTCTTTTAACAAGCCCTTCACCCTTTCAACCAATCCTGCAGCTTGTGCATAGTCTGGTACATGAAAAACCCTGCAGGAAAAATCACTGTATTTTTCACAGGAAGAGACAAAGCACTCTGCATCACAGTATCAGCACACCCTGTAAAAATAGCCAATTTCATCTCTTTCTCCTTTTTCCATTGTATACAATCTCACAAAGTTGGCCACTGACATTAGGGTCCTGGCCAATCCTGTTCTGTAGGGTATTTAGTGTTACATCCCTGAGCAGCCAAAGATACCAAATTACTACTGTCAGCATTTCACATTATTATTGTCAATATTTTACATTATTCTTATTTTACATGTACATATTGATATAAAAATATAGATACAGATACGCAGATATAGAAATATATCTATAAAAATCTATAAATATAAACATGAAGGTCTTATTATCCTATAAATACGTATATACTTATTTATTATATTGATATTTCACTTGCACAAGAGCATCTGAGCTCAAGATTAAAACCTTCTTCTGTTGCTCCATGTGGGAGCATTCCAACAATAATTGCTCCTCCTGAAGGTGCTGTTTCCTATGTGCTCTCAGCAAATTCAGCTTTGTCTGCCCAAACCCACAAGGTCTTTTCCTTTTCCATTTGCAATTTTTGGATGCATTTGAAGCCATCCAGGGGTGCAGCTTCTTTTACCTGACTGCCCCACTGCTCCCATGGGGTTCCGACCTCAGCCCACTCCAGAGCCAGGGAACTCCAGGGAAGAGCTTCCCAACTGGGAATTTCTGATGGCACTGATTCCTCACATTTACATTGAACAAGTGATATTTTGTTGGCATCTGGCCAGACTGTGCCAGTTTTGTTTTGCCAGTGGGCAAAGTCTGCACCAAAGACACAGACTGCAACTGAAAGAATCAGTGTCATTTACTGCAGTTCAGGGAAGCAAAGAATCACAAAAGGAGCAGCTCAGCAATGCACCCAACCATCCCCACCACAGATTGCAGCAGTGATTAACAAAGATCCAGCAGCATTTACCCTCAGCCTTTACCATCCCCCAGACCCACACAGCAGCTGGGGAAGCTGTCACAGCAAAGGGCTGCAGAGCCACTCCTGGGCACTGGGAATTCCTGCAGGTGCCTCCAGCCCCAGGTGAGGCTCCAACCCCGCTGGGAGAGGGCCCAGCTCTGACAGTGCTGAATGAACAAACTGAGAGCACTGCTAGTGTGGCAACATCTGCTTTCATCCTCCTCTTGGGTCCCTCCCAAAGCCTGGCCAGGGCTCAAGGTGGAACCAAGGTGACTTTGACCATACAGCCTCAAATAAGGTCAGATGTCAGATTTCATGGCCTTGTCTGGCTTCTAAATACACAAAGGTCAATACATGTTTCACTAAGGAGTGGCTCCATCTATCTCAGTGCTAATGACCATGCATATTTCATCAGGGAGCAGATACAAAGATAACCTTTGCTTGGAAGGTTCATCCAGAGGCCACCTTGGGCTCAGGGCCTGCTGTCCAGGCCTCACTCAGGGCTGGTGTCCAGGCCTTGGCACTTCAGGGACGTGGTTTAGTGCTGGGCTTGGCACTGCTGGGTGACCAGCTGCACTGGTTGAGCTCAGAGGGCTTTTCCAACAGAAAGGATTCTGTGATTCCATGATTCTATCCACTGCATTCAGCTGGGGCTATTTTAGCAGAATTCCTTTGCTCCAAAAGTTCCCTCTTGCCCAGCTCCTGTGGCCTGAGGCTTCAGCTCCTTCAGCTCCTGGTGCTGAGCTGCTCATGCTGAACGAGACGACTCGAAGAGAAGAACACAGTCCATGCAATTCCTTCTGGGACACGGAGAGGGGAGGCTGTGCAAACAGGAGCATTGTTTGCTGTGGCCTCCTCTCTGCCCTTCATGCCTTTCAGCGCTTTGAACCAGCCAAGAGCTTTCTCCAAGAGTGCAATGGAGCAGCTGTTCCTGCTCCCAGGCCTGGCTCTCTCCAGTCTCTGCCCTTGCCTGGTCCTGTCCCTCTTGCTGTGCCCTCTGTTCCCCCAGGGCTCACTGGCTGCTGCCCAGGACTGTGGCACTGGCACAGATCCAGTGCTCCAGAGCCTCCTTTCTGTGCCCTTGCAGCTGCCTGGGCACAGCAGCCTTTTCCATCTGGAAGCTCCCCATGGACAGGGAGTGCCCAGCTCCATTCCTTGCACAGCCTCCAGGAGCCCAGGGCTGCCATCTCCAGTCCCTGCTGGCACTGGGGGCTCCCAGGTGCCTCAGGCTGCTGTGACACCGCTGCACACGGGAGGCAAGAGGGGCAGGGGCTGTGCTCAAAGTCAGCTCCATCTGCTGCTGCTGCTGCTGCTGCTGCTGCTGCTGCTGCTGCTGCTGTGGGGTCATTTGTGCAGCCCTGGCCCAGAGTCAGGGATCAGATCCTGCCAGTCTCTTCCAGCCCTGGCTGCTCAGAGTTTGGGCCTTGGAGCCTCAGGTGGCCAAAGGCAGCTGCTGCTGGTCCCTCTGTGTGCCCGTGTTCAGCAGTGCTGCTCCATCAGTCTGTGCCCAGCAACGGGGAAAAGCCTCAGCCCTGCAGGGCCAGGAGCTGCCGGGCTCTGCCTGAGCAGCTCAGTCAGCAGGAAGGGAGCTGCTCCACACAGGAACCAGGAGCAAAGAACATTCCTTTTGTAGGACATGTTTTCTATTGAAAGGAAAAAAAATAAAAAGCAATAAAAAACTTTATAAAATGTGAAAGATAACAACAAAACCCAAGTCTGCAGTGGAAAATCTTCTCTAACTTTGATTTAAGAGGTAACTGATCTTTTGAAACAGTACTCAGTTATTTATTTTGTAAATGTGCTGATGGCATGGATCCATCTTACTTACCTCAGCAATCTTTATAAAAAGTTTTTGGGGATTGTTTCCAATATTGTTATTTTAAATTGTGGTCGAAGAAAGAGGAAATTGCTTTGTGCCATTCCAGCTCCAAGCAGGACTGGGAATGGAAACTGTGTCGAAGCCCAAATCCTTTCCAAGATGATCTTCCTTCTCAGCCTTTGAATGAGCTACACATTCCTTTTGAAACTGTCATGGATTTCTTAGAGACACAAAGTCCCACTGACAGCTTTTTGCTCTGGTTTGGAAGTGCAGAAGGGCAATTCTCCATCCACCAGCTCCAGACTGCACTGCCTCAGGAGCACAGCCCACTCGCCAGCTTTGGCCCACTCGTGGCACTTCTAGAGGAGGAAGAAAGTGCTGTTGCACAATTCCAGCCAATCAAGAAGGAAGAATGGGACACACAAAACACCCTGTACAGATCCAGGAATTCAGCTGGGACTGTGGAGAGTTTGGGTCCTTGCCAGTTGGATGTGTGTCCCCAGCTGCAATCTCTGGGCCTGCAGCAGAGTCTCACTCACCTGCCAAAGCAGAAAGCTCAGGCGCTGTGCTCGCAAGGGGCTCGTCTGATGCAGAGCTGTCAGAGCAATCTGAGGGCAGAGCCAGCCCAGCTGGGCCCAGGGCTGAGCCCAGCAGAGCCCTGGCAGAGCCCAGAGCAGCCTCAGCACCCGCAGAGCCCGGCTGCAAGGAGAGAAAGCAGAAAGTGCCTGTCAGCTGAGGGCTCCTGTGCCCTTGTGCCAAGGCCTGCGGTGCCCAGGCCATGCTGACTGTGCCCAGAGCTGTGCCCAGAGCTGCCCATCCCTGCTGCCTTTGGCAGCAGAGCAGGAGAGCAGCACATGTGCCCAGCCTGCAGCCAGCCACGGCACATCCAGCCCTCAGCAGCTGCCCAGAGCAGGATGCTCCTGTGCTCGCTGCCATCTCCCAAAAGCTCTGATCCCACCCTGCCAAGCACACAGGGACCCACCTCACGCCAGCCACGGCTGCAAGAAAAGCTGCTCCCAAACCATGGCCTCAGCCTTCTCCAAGGGCACGGCCCATCCACGCCACAGCTGTTCCCCAGCACTTCCCCATTCACACTGGACCACCTGGAACATTTCCTCTGGAAAAATAAACAACACATTCTTGAAAAGAGATTAGAGACAAAAAGGGAAAACAAAAAAAATAGTAAAAAGTCTTATCTCTGTCAGAGCCTTGAGGAAGGCTCCCTCTTGGGTGAGGGAAGCCCACACTTTCTCTCTTCCCCCCTGCACTGTCCCCCAAAATCACGGTGATCCCAAAGCAAACAAGGGCAGTGGAGCAGCCCAAGCCCTTCCTTGCCTGCACAGCAAAGCAGCTGTGCTCAGGTTCTGGAGCCCCACCTCTGCTCCCACCATGGGGGTTGGTTTGTGTCAGGCTGGCTGCCCCAGCCCCAGCCCCAGCTTGGGGCACGGTGGGTGCTGGGGGCTGTTGGCAGAACCAGGAGCCCAATCCCATTTCGTACCCACCCCAGCCCATCCTCCCAGCCCTGCCAAAAGCAGCTGGGCAGCCACTGAAGAATGAGTTGCATCTGCACCAGCAAAGGGGGAGCCTTTGGTTCCCAGCCAGGCTGGGCCATGCCCAAATCTGGCAGAATTTCCCCAGGTGGGGACTCATCTGCAAATTCCCTGTGGAGTTTGGCTTTGAAGAAGGTGCCAGAATCAAAGTCCATCACCTTCAGCCTCCAGTGGCCAGGCTGAGGAAGAGCTTCTCATCCTTGGTGTCACCCTCGCTGTCTCCAGCAGCAGCAGCAGCAGCAGCAGCAGCAGCAGCAGCAGCAGCAGCAGCAGCAGCAGCAGCAGCAGCAGCAGCATCCCCACCTGGTACAGCTTCTCCAGGGGCTCCTTCTCCTTCCCTGGGGGCAGACCAGGCTCTCAGGGCTCTGCCCAGGGCCCCAGCTGTCAGGGAACCAGGACAAGCAAAACCAGCTTGGATGGCGGCCACCAGTGCTGGGCAGAGCAGCTCAGCTCCAGCACAAGGGCTGTGTGTTCCCATCCCATGACCCCGGTGCAGTGACACAGGCAGCACAAAAAGCTCTGAGTTCCTTTGCTTCTCATTGCCAAGGCATGTGTGGAGCAGGAACTTACCAGGGCCCTGGATACTCCAGGGACCTGGAGTACCATTCCCAGCAATTGGGAAAATCCTAGGTGCTTCATCCACCCATAGATGAGGTCTCCGAAATTGCCCCAAAATTGGGTCCAGCTTTTAGAGGCCAAAAAGAGCAAGTCCAAGTGTCTTGATGATATTTTTAGCCCAGAAAGCCCTGCAGCTGATGGCACACTTCACAATCAGCAGGGGACACAGCTAGGCCAAAGCCTAGACCTCTGCTGGGAGCCTTTCTCCTCAAATACCCTTCAGACAAACCTCCATGCAAGTCACTTGGGAAAGTTTCTTCCAATGATCCATTTCTGGCACATAACTGCACAGGGTTATGGGAAAGATTCTAAAGCAGCTGCTGTGGAGTCAAAGAGGCAGCACTAAGAGTCCTTGTCATCTATTTGTAGCTAAATCCTACTTTGGGGGAGTCGAAGGACTTTGGAATGAGATAGAAAGCGGACCTCTGAGTTTTTTAGATGATGCCATTGCTTTTTCTTCTCTTCTACAAAGACAGGAAGGGTGAGTTTGGCTCACATCTCCACCGCATGGCTCACAAGGCCACAAGACTTGTAGTTAAAAGAGCTTTGAAGGATTTCTTGGCCAAGAAGACACGGCCAACAAGGATACTTGTGTTTTGGAGCCTACCCTTCAATATTTCATCTTATGGACTCATGCTACAGTGTAAGCTTCCTTAGCCAATCATGTTATGACACACAAACTCACAGCACTGCATCCTAAACTTCTTGTTTACAATTGTAACTACTTTTAGTTTTTCTAGATCTTGGACTCTAAAACTCTAAACTTTCCTCCCCGTGTCTCTGCTATAATAAACTAGAAATCCTCGTTCTTGCTTCTAGCACCTAAGTTTGGAAGCCCTTTCCAAGGTCTCCGATCAAATCCTGTGTTTAATTCTAAGCTTTGCTGACAAGACCAAAGGTCTGAGATTTCCCCGCATTTGGGTTTCCAACAACACTGATGCTGTTAGTTCCAGAGTGCCCAGGATCCCTCTTGCAAGTCAGCTCTAGCAGGAACAAGGCGGCTGCCAGGGGGCTGCTTGTGGCCTCTGACAGCCCATTGCTCAGGGCTTGCCAGCGCCCCAGCCCCTCAGGGGCTGCCCCAGCCCGTCCAAGCTGCCTGGCAGCAGCACCGCAGCCCCACAGCAGCTCCAGAGCAGCCCCATCCAGAGGCACCTGGGAGCCCTCAGCAAGGCAGCCAGCAGCACACGGGCAGGAGGATACAGAGGGTGGTTCCTGCCTGGCACAGGGCTTGTGGCCATCTCCAGGCACCGCTCTGGCAGGGATCCCCGCAGCCCCGGCCCCTGCCCATCCGCTCTGTGGGCAGCACAAAGGCTTCAGCAGAACCACCACAGGCCAAGGGGCTTCTGGCCATTTCCCTTTACCCACTGCACGCCTGGGCAGCTGCCTGAGCACAAGCACCCTTCTCCCCCTTCAGGGCCTCACCACCCCTCAGCCTGCTGTGCTGCTGAGCACAAGCTCCCTTTTCCCCCTTTCCTGCCTCTTGCCCTGCAGACCCTGAACAGCAAAGAAAAGCTCCTGGCAGTCTGTGTATCATAACACATTCTAAAATTATTTATAGTAATCTATAATATATAGCAATATATATAATTATAATATACTCTAGAATTTATTTATTTACAATATAGATAAAAAATGGAAAGGAAGAAAAGAAAAATCTTAAAGAAAAGGAAAATTACCCCTGGCTCAGGTTGCCCCAGCAAAGACAGCCTCCCAGATCAGCTCTCCTCCTCAGTCATCTGGCAGTGCAGCAGCCGAGCCCCAACAGGCGAGGCCGAGTCCGCCATGCCCTGCGCAGCTGATCGTGCAGCCTCTGGATGGTGGAATATCGCCCACGCTGTATTGCCCGGAGGACATGCAGTGTTTCAAGTGCCAGCTGTGACACGGCAATGCTCCTGTCCTCCGTCAGGCATTCCAGGGCTGCAAGAGAGAGGAACAGAGGCACGGTCAGAGCCAGATCTGCGGGGACACCAGGAGAGCCCCTTGCAAGGGCCATCCCAGCCGGCTCTTGCCATGGCCAGGAGGGAGCAGGGAGGAAGGGGATCAGCCCGAAGCTGCTGGCCACCAATGGCCCACGTGGCCCTGAAAGCTCCGCATGCTCTGCCCATGGGAGCAGAGCCCTCCGCAGCCGGGGCAGGGCTTGCAGCTGCCCCCTCTAGCCCCCGCTGTCAGCCCGCTGCCCTCACTCACCAGTGCAGATCAGCTGCAGCTCTTGCTGCTGCCCCCTCAGGTGCCGCCCGGCCATGCCTGTGAACACAGAGCCTGTCACGGCCCCAGCGGCACAGCTCCCTGCCAGCGGCGCTGCCGGCGCTGTGGCCACACGAGCTGCTGGCCCGGCAGGGCTCAGCCCGGCCCATGCAGCACGCTGCCGCCCCAGGGCACGGCTGCCAGAGGGCGGCAGCAGCAATGCCCAGGCCAGGCGGGGCTCCACGGCGCCCGAGGGCACGGCTGGCGCTGCCGGGGCAGCAGGTGGGGCTGGGGCCGAGCTGCGGCGGGCCGGGGAAGGGAAGGGGAAGGGCAGCTCGGGCACGTGGCTCACCCATGAACCTGATGGCCGCCTCCCGCAGGGGCTCCTGTGGGCTCTCCAGGTAGTGCAGGGCCCGGCGCAGGTGCTCGGCCGCTCGGCTCCTGTCCTCTGCCAGCTGCAGAGAGCGACAGGAGGGAAGGGTTGGCGCGGGCTCAGCCCCTGGGCCGGGCGCTGCCTGCACCCATCCCCGGCCTTCCCTGCCCGCACAGTCCTGAGGCGCGGCCAGCAGCCGCTGGCCAAGGGCTCCCGAGGGGAGGGGGCAGAGGGCCGGCTGCTGCCCGGGGAGCCGCGGTGCCGCCCTACAGCCCCGCCGGGCCAGGGCTCCATGGGCACCCGACTCAGGCCCACGGGAGCCTGGAGAAGAGCCCGCGCGGCCTCTGGGTGCAGCTGCGGGCACAGCTGCCAGCCCTGCACACCCCTGGGAGCACCTCCCTCAGGGGCCTTCTCCAGGCTGAGGCTGGGGCTTGCAGGCCCTCCTTACCAGGAACTCAGCGAACTTCCACACCTTCTTGTTCTTCAGCAGTCTTTCAAGATCCCTCCTCTTCAGGAACTCAGCCACACAAAGCAGCGTTTCCTGAGAAGCCTGGAGAGCAGTAGAGACATGGAGATAGCTCCACAGTGCAGGACACAGCACCCGTGTCCCTGTGCCAAGGCCTTGAGGAGGCTGCAGTCCAGCAGGCACAGGGCAGGAGGCAGCCGAGTCCCCTGCCAGGGGGACAGCAGCAGCCCACGAGTCCTCACCTCTGCCACACGCTGATTCTCATCATGGCAGTGGAAGAACAGTGGCAGCAGGCTCTTGCGCAGGGGTGTCTTCAGGTCCTTTTTTGCCTTTTCCTCTGGATGAGTCACCAATGTTTGGAAGAGCAGTATGGAGATCAGCTGCACCTGGCTATTGTCCTGTATGAAAGGAAGAAAAAAAGACCTCAGCATTGGCTGCACGGAGCTCAGCTTGGCGTAAGCCTGTAAATCCACAGGGCATAAAGTGTCTGGGCAGCACCCAGTGGCCGTGGCTGGGAGCAGTGAGCCTTACGTGGTCAAAGAGTGGCAGCAGCGCCTCAAGGAGCTGCAGTGTGATGGGGCTGGGCAGCAGCCTGTCACTGTCCAAGATGATAGAGTTGAGTAGCATGACTGTCATGATAACTATCTCTCCATCCCACAGGAGCTCCACAAGACTTTCAGTCAGGCTCTGCATGTTTTTGGTCTGTGCAGAACACAAGTTTATGAAATGCCATCCTGCTGCCGCAGGGCCTGGAGGCCAAAGGCCTGTCCTAAAGCACTTGGGCAGCTGAACCAGGAGGCAGGAGAGCTGGGAGCAGCTGCCCCAGCACCCAAAGCCCTGCCAAGCCCAAGTGACCGCATTCCCCAGCTCAGCCTCAGCTGCTGACCCCTTCTCACCATGCAGGGATCATCAGTGAGCTTGAGAAGGCCCCTGAGCGCCAGGCGACACCTCTCCCTGCACTCGCTCTGCAGCTGCCTTGACAAGATTTTCAGGACTCTTTTAGCACCGCGTTCACTCAAGTCCAGGCACTTGAGGACCTGAAAGGCACAGGGCAGTGACAGGGAGCCGGCCGGCAGGAGCCTGGAGCCGCACGGGGCTGGGCCCAGGCAGCAGCACAGGGCGCGGGCACCGTGCCAGGCAGCTGCGGCTCCGAGAGGGCAGAGAGCTGGGAGGCAGCTCAGCCAGGCAGCGCTGGCCATCAGGCTCACCTCCACAAGGAACGCCAGGGCGGGCAGCTCCCAGCGTGGCTCCTGTGTTCTGAGCAGCCGGAGCAGGTAGCGAGCGATCCGGGAACACAAGGGGATGGAGACACAGCACATCTTCCTGGCAGGAGATAAAGTAACCAAGACTGTGGGCAGGAGGGACAAACCTCTGCCAGGACTTACACACACAGGTCTGGTCTTTCCCCAGCATCCTGCAAGGGGCCCTGGGCTATTTGGGAGGCAGCTCCTGGTGGGCACCCTCCTCTCCCAGCCTTTTCCAATCTGCTTGGCCATCCCTCAGTGACAAGGCCCTCTGGCCCACGACCTCGGGGACCGTGTGGTGCTCCCTGGGCACAGAGCACAAATGTCAGAGGCAGTGGGGAGAAGAGGGTCTCACCTGGCCAGCAGACCCACGGCATAGTGGTGGGTGTCAGCACACAGCAGCGTGTCCCAGCCACGCTTGCCTTCCATTGACACCACCACATCCTCGTGCTGCATTCGGCAGAGCAGGGACTTCAGAGTCTGCACTGCAAACCTGTGTGCACAGCAAAGCCCAGGTCATGCTGGGAACACGGGCTCCTGCCCAGGGACGTGGCAGGGACAGGAGGAGTGGGATGGAGCACCTGTTGGGGCTGGTGGCAAGGCCGTGCTCTTCCTGGCATCCCTTCCAGAAGGTATCCACCTCCTCTGCCATCTCTTCTGTGCTGAAGAACACTTGGAAGAGCAGATGCACAAATAGGCGAGGGAAATACAGCCTCACTACACGTGGGACACGGGGCTCCTGGAGGATCTTCCACATCACCACAGTTGCCTGCAAAGGACAAAGCCCCCCGAGACAGCGCTCAGTGCCCAGGTGTCCGTGTGGCAGGGCCCAAGTGTGGCAGGGAGAGGCCCGGAGAGACCGTGGCAGGGAGAGCACGGGGCCTGGTGGGCCTGAAGCTGCCCCTGGGCGAGGTTTCAGGCCAGCACCTGAGGCAGGGAGATGCAGTGGGGGAAGGAGGATGGAGAGCTACTGGAGAGGCGGCCGGCCTTGGGGCCAGCAAAGGCCAGTGTCAGAAACTCACAGTCAGGCCAAAGACACCCGTTCTGTCCCCATCAGAGGTGCATGTGCTGTGCTCTGGCCAGCTCCCCAGCACATCCAGGAGTATCAGCTGCACTGGCTCTGCAGTCCGGGGCGAGCACATGATGCTCTTCCACATGGTCAAAGCAGCTCTGTGGGGTTAGAGCTCTGTCTCAGGGGGGTCTCAGACACAGCACTATGGCCTGGGCTGCAGTGGGGAACTGAGCTGACTGCCAGCTCTGCCTCTGCCCACTGGCCCTCAGCACACAGGCAGCCCAGCCCGTGGGGACTGGCCCCTGAGAAGCAGGGAGGGACTATGGCAGCATGCTGGGGGCTGGCAAAGGGGGGAGCCAGAGGACCCTGGAATTCTCTGTGTGTCAGACCACTGGGACAGGCTGTACAGGGTGATGGGCTGCTGAGCCCTGAGCCTTGTGGGCACATGGGCCCTGTACCTGTCACATGACGGGGCCACACGCAGGAGAGCCATCACCACATCAGCGGGCTGTGCCTCTGTCAGATCCAGAAGGGGCCTGTGCAGGTTGTACTCAGGAAACTCACTGGCCACAAGCCACTGGTGGATGTACCTGACAATGGCAGGCACCTGGAGAAGGGAGAGGAGACTTGGAAAGCTGCCAGAGGGAGTCATGTGCCCAGCTGCCCCAGAAAAGTGCTTCCCTTGCCACCACACTGCCATGGCCTCAAGGCTTACAGTGAGCAGCAGGCGTGGTTTCGGAGGCCAAGCAATTGCTGGGAGGATGGATGCCAGGCCACAGGCTGCTTACTTGCTTTGGACTGGAAGGACCCTCCTCCACAAGCATATCCAGCAGGGCAGCACTGCTCTTGGTTTTGAAGATGGGAGGGTATGCTCTGATCACAGTGCCCATAACGCTGGTCTCTTCCTCTTGAATCCTCTTCATGAATTTGCCAGCCATCTGTAGCAGAAGGGCAAGAAGCCAGGGATGTTGCATGGAGTGCTGCACACACGGTGCTGGGCTGAGCAGGGACAACAAGCCCAGCCCAGGTGGGGGTGGCTGCGGGTACCTGCGCTGTGCTGCGGAAGCGGCCACGGCTCGACTCCTGCTCTTGTGTGCACTCCAGCGCTGCATCTGGCAAAGAGCGAGCGCAGCCAGAGCTGAGGGGCTGCGGGAGAGGCCAGAGAGCACGGCCCAGCCCTGCGCTGCCCAGGCAGGGAGAGCACCGGGATGTGCCAGGGGATGGAGCACGGCCACTGCGGGGTGTATGCCTGGCCCCTCTTCCGTCCTGTCCATGGGCATTTTCCCAGGGGATGGGATGGGATGGGATGGGATGGGCCCAAGTTGGCTGCAGGCTCCAGCCCTGCAGCCCAGATCTGCCACTCACCCTCCTGCGGTGGAATGAACGGCACCACCTCTTCAATCTCCTGCGCTGGGGTAGCTCCAGGGCCTTCTTCCTCCTCCTTCTCCACCCAGGCCAGCTTGGGCGCTCTCGGGGGTCTCTGCTCCATGGCTGTGCCTGGAGCGCGCCCCAGCAGCGAGCCCAGCCGGTGCCGCTCCTGCAGGGCCTCCTGCGCCTCACCTGCGGGCGGGACGCGGCGGTGAGCGCTCGGCCCGGGGCCAGCAACGGCCCCCGAGCGCCCCTCACCCGCCCCGGGCCGGCCATGCCCCGGCGTTCCATCTTCGGAACGCGGCACAGGATGCTCGGGGCCGGCGGCCGCGCTGCCGAGGGGCGGAGCTCGGGCCGGGGAAGCCGCAGCGGAGGCGGCGGGAGCGGCCGCGCCGCCTGTGTCCTCCGCGGGCCCCGGGAGGAGCCGGGGCCGGGACCGGGGCCGGGACTGGAGCCTGCCTCGGGGCCGGGGCCGGGCTCGGGCCAGGCGGAGCCGAAGGGCGGCGGTGCCGCCCCGGCCCCCGGCACCGATGCCCGCCCGGCAGCGCCACCGCCAGCACGGCCAGAGCCGGGCGGAGGCGAGACCGCGGCGGGACGGCCGGGGCCGGGCACGGGGCAGCCCCGCCCGGGGCCGGGGGCGGGCCGGGGGCATGGCCCGGCCCATCACGGGGAGAGGGAGGCGGGGAGAGGGGAGGGACGCCGGGCGAGGGACCCCGAGAGAAGGGTGCCCGACAGCGGGAAAGGTAGAGAGAGAGAAAGAAAGAGAATAAGAGAAAGAAAGAGAGAAAACGAATCTGGTTTTGCTGCTTCTTCCGCTGCTGCTGCCGCCGCTGCTGCTGCCGCTGCTGCAACTGAGGCACCGGGGCCGTTCGTCCCCGTGTCCGTTCCCCGCTCGCCCCACGAGCCCCACGTTCGAGCCCCGCGCGCCCCGGGGACAGCCCCTCCGTCTGCCCAAACACGGGAACTTTGCAGCGCTGAGCCCGGATGCAGAGCCCTGACTCCTGCACACTGGCACAGCGATCCCCTCGCTCGCTGCTGGGCATTGTCCTTGCTGAGGGGCAAACACTGTTGGGCCGCCTTCCCTTGGGGTAGGATTCCTACCTGACCCAAGCACTGCACTTACATCTCCAGTGTTGCTTTCCAGTAAAAACAGGGGAAGGAAAACTGTGTGTGGCTCATGGTATTTTAGAGCATCTAAAAATCACTAAGTCACAGGTGCTATGCATTAGGAATTACTGGGATGGAGAAGTAGTGCAACATGGAAAAGGGGAGCATAGAAATTAATAGAGGAAAACATCTTGGATTGTTTGTTTCATTTTCATTTCCCTTCTGGAAAGCTGTTTCAGTTTTCCAGGAATCTTCTCCTGTCTGCTCTTCCCAAGAATCTCTCATGGAGAGCAAGGTCGAGCTTCGGTCACAAGACTTTCCATCAGGAAATTATGCCACTGGTGAAATTTTCATTGTGACTGTTTGTGCTGGCTTAGGGCAAATTTTGGGAGGAAACCTCCAAAAGGGGTCCGTCTAGAAAGCAAGTTCAAGCGGCCTCTCCCCCTACTAGTTCAGGAAAAGACTTCCCTTGAGAAAAGTGAAAAATCCCCAGTTTATTTCACAAGTAAACTATTCACAAGCATGAAAAATGAATAATATTAAATCAAACCTCGGACAATGCTGAAGAGATGGCCAATTCAGAAAGTCTTTTTTGTGGGTTTTAGTTGGCTCACTCGGTCTCTCCTGAGTCCCTCTGGTGCTGGAATGCAGTGTCCCAGATCTCGGTGGGCCACAGGTGTGAGCTGCTGCCGGTGTTTGTCTGGGTTTTCAGTCCAGAGAAAGTTTAAACAATTTCAAGGAAAAGGAAAGTCACAGTCCGAGGAACTTCTCTGCCTAAGCTAGCTAAAACCAAATTGCTAGACCTGGGCTGGGAAGGCATCGGGAAATTTCCAAATCTGGGCACGGCCAGTCCCAGCAAACACCAGAGCTGGATGGTGCTGGAGCCAGAACCTGCAAATTTCAAAATTATGGCTTTCTGTGCCAGCAAATCACTGCACTTGGGCTGTGCTGGCACCAGGTATTTTCCAAATCTGGGTCCTGGGGCAGCAAACACAAGATGTGGGAGGTGCCAGACCCAGTAGCAGAAAGTTGCCGGGTTTTGGCTTTCTGTGGCAGCAAATTGCTGCACTTGGGCAATTTCCCAGCACTGGGAAATTTCCAGATCTGGGCACTTGCGCAGCAAACACCCGATCTGGGTGGTGCTGGTGGCAGCACTGGGAAGCTGCTGGGTTCTGGCTTTCTTTGCCAGAAAATTGCTGCATTTGGGTTGTGCTGGCACTGAGAAATTGCCAAATATTAACTTTCTGTGCCAGGAAATTGCTGGAATTATGCTGTGCAGGCATTTGAAAAATTCCGGATCTGGGCACTGACGGTGTCAGCAAACACAAGATGGGAGTAGTGTAGGCACCAGGTATTTGCCTGGTTTTGCTTTCTTTGCCAGCAAATTGCTGCACTTGGGCTGTGGCGGCACAGGGAAATGTCCAGATCTGGGCATGGGCGGTGCCATCAAACACCAGGTCTGGGTGGTGACAGTCTTGGCACCAGGAAATTGCTGCCTTTTGTCTTCTTTTTCCAAAAAAATTGCTGCACTCGGGCTGTGTTGGAATAAGAAATGTCCAGACTGGGGTACGGGCAGTGGCAGCAAACACCAGATCTTGGCATTGCCGGTGCCGGCAGCAGAAATTGCGAGATTTTGGCTTTCTTTACCAGAAAATTGCTGGACTTGGCTCTGCCAGAACAAGGGAATTTCCAGATCTGGGCACTGGTGGTGGCAGCAAACACCAGAGCTGGGCGGTGCCAGGCCCAGTAATGTTGGAAATGAATTTGTAGAGAATTTTTAAGGTTTGATAGAAGGTTTCTATAGTATGTATACAAGTGTCACGATCTGTCCTTACGAACGGGTTTTGTGGTAGTTTGTGGGTTGATCTCAGAGTGCAAAAAACACCAACACGGTAGAGAGAGTTGCTGCTATAACCAAAACAAATGTACCTTTATTGAATAACCACAGCAAAATGCATTGAGGAGGAACTGGGGGAAAAAGGAAAAATAAGGAAAAAGAGAGAGGAAGAGAAAGGAAGGTATACAGCTACCAACTGTTTTACTAGGCCAGGACTAGACCCAGAGCTAAGCAAACTCATTCAGCCAGGTGACATTGTGTAACATCAGAAGCTGGTAACCCTGAGGACTCGGCTGCCAAAAGGTTACAGTTTGCACTGGGCCCAGAAGTCTTTTTCCCTAAGGCAAAGCAAATTGAAATGTGAAGTTTCAAAGCTTCAAATGACTATGAAAGGAAACTGCAGAATAATTTCTGGAAGGGCATCATTGTCAATGATCATGCAGCCCACCAAGAGCTGGAGCTGAATCCAGAATTGCTTCTTCCAGCTGTGCAGGAATTCATTCCACTGGCAAGCACTGGTCCATGGGAACAAATGATCCCCTACCTCTGAGCTGAATGGCAGCAAGGCTGCAGTGCAGATTTGAGGAGCCCTTGTCACTTGTTATTGGCCTCCCAGTGCACTCATCCTTCTGCAAACAAGGTGCAAACAACGCAGCTGGAGTGCTGTCCTGGGTAAATATACATACAGGTGATTGCCAAAGCAGTGCATCATTTCCCAGTGAAATCCATGACCTCGTCTTACCTATGGAATTGTGATTGAAGACACCTGTGAGCCAGATCTGTGGGAGATTGCAAAGGAGCAAAGCTTTGGGATTTGGGCACACTTCTCTTGGTTTCTTTGCTCAGGCCTTTGGTGAGCACAGAACACACCTAGGTAGAAAACCTTTGATTAGACAGGATCTTTTGGATCTATTGTCCCCCAAACATGTCAATGTGTGCCCCTGTTACAATGACAAGTTGAAAACAGCAGCACAAATGACACAAAGAAACCATGGCCAAAGAGGAAGAGGAGAGGCCCAATGAGGAAAGGATGTGGTGAGACACTGGCACATGGAGTGAGCTGCAATCCCATAATCTCTAGGCTAGCAGGTCATGGTCTCACATTCTCCTCCTGATTTATTTAAATGTTATTTATTTATTTTTGTTTTTCATCATCAAAATAAAATATATACGATTAAAAATATGTCATCAAAACTTAAAGACAGAATCAAAAGACATTAATTCAAAACTACATCTAAAGATCAGAACATATGTATAGCTGTAACTATCAAGCCTAACACATCAATCCTATTCTTCAAACACTCTTCACACAGGCGGCAGCTTCTTCCTGAGCTTGGAGGAAAGAGAGCTCTTCTGGATGGGAGGCGAGGACTTTGTGGGTGAGGGAACATCGGAAGTGTCCGGAGAAAACTTCTCAGTAGGAATGTAACCAGCCAGATCTGCAAAATGGAGATACAAAGTTTAACAGAGAGGCAAAGTTTAACAGAGGCCACCATGCAAACCTAAAGCATCTGAAGCTCCATAATTCCTGGGACACATTTCCTGGAAATGTCCAAACAGCTGCACAGGGAAACATGCTCCTGCTGGCAGACACTGAGGCAGGCCAGGGCAAACCCTGAGCCACTTGCCCAGAGCTGGCACAGGCCCAGCCTGGCCTCTGGGCTGCCCTGGGACAGCAGGGAGCCCAGAGCCCTGTGCTCTCCAGGAATGGCTCAACTGCACATGCACCCTCCTGTGTTGATGGAAGGAGACCTGGACACCAATTGGTTCATTGCAGGTCCGATTTATTGATCAATACAGCGGGTTAAATACAGTTCATAATAAGCTTCATACATATTGCAAAAGCTGAGCTCAGGATTGGTTAGTTACATATCAGCAACTACGCCTACTTGTGCATTTTTGTGGTTATTCTTTTGATACTTTCTGCATATTTTCAGCAAGAATCTCTCTTCCCTATCCTCATGTTGTGGCAAGGGCATCATGTCCTTGCCTATCATTGGTCACTGACTGCTGACTTCCCTTTCAAGCTTAACCAGCGGCATTATGTCAACATGGCCTTTCTCAGCTAACCAACTGTTAACAAAATCCTCCACACCCAGGCAGGGCCAGAGCACGGGCAGGGCGTCGCGCTGGGCGACTTCAGGGCTCCTGGCATGAACCCCCTGCACAAGCACTGCCGGGACAGAGACACAGCTCCTTACCCACCAGCCTCACTGCAACAAGGATCTGCCTCTGCTTCTGCTTCTTGCCAGCCTCTCTGGCCAAGAGCAGCAAAACAGCACCCAGGGCCCCTTGGTCCAGAAATGGGCAAAGCAGCTGATCATCCTGGAAACAGAACCACCCACCCCTCAGCACTAATTGCTCCAACCAGAGCCCTTGTCCCTGTGGCAGACTTCCTACCTCTACTAAATTATTTCACAATCTCTGCATGAACAATGAATGAAATGTCCAATTGCCTTTGATTTCCATTAAGAAGTTGTCTAAACCCGCACTGAAGATTTGGAAATGCACCATAGAGAGGAAATGAAGAGATTTCTAATAAAAGAAATAATTCCATTTTTGTAACTTTGATGTCAAGTGCCAGATGCTTAATCTGGCTCTTCCCTTTGTTCAGTGGCCACAGCAAAGGACAGGATTAGAACACACCTCTAAACTCCAGCCCACCAGAGATGGCTGCTGCCGGACAGCTGGATGAGAAACATCAGTGACCAGCTGGGGTCTTTGGCAGAATGCTTTTGGGGCTTCCAACAAAGAGCTGTTTCAAACCTCAGGGCATCTCTACAGAATTACCCAGACCCCATTGCCTTGGCATTTGGGCATCTCCACATTTTATTGCCACTTCCCCTCCCAATGTTAATGGCACTTTTTCTTATATGTCCACTGAAATAGGGGCATAGAGAAAGAAAAATGCTACACAGGGGACTGAAATGTAACCAAAACACGAGTGTTTTCTCATATTGTCTCTGAAATCTCTCTGCCCATTTTCTGAACTGAACTGTATCAAACACGGACAAATGTTTACTAGCAACAGGCTCCTTGCAACAGGCAGATTTGGCTAAGAGATGAAAACCTGAAATGCTCTGGAGACCATTCTTATTTTCTGATCAGACAAAATGTTATTCAGCAGCAATTTAATATTCTGCGGCGGAAGAGACTTGATTTTCTCTATGATGTTAATCCACTAGCAGACATCAACATTGAAAGAGCTCCTGCAAGTACCCAAAACCAATTCTGCTAAGCAAGAAAGGGTTATGGTACCCATTTTAAAATGGGAATTCATTTGAATTTAAATGCAATTAAAGACATCAGTGACTACTGAATATGAGGAACAGCTGTCCGGTCCTGCTAAATCTCAGAGAGAACATCTGCTTTTTCTAAAGTAGTCCTAATTTATGGTTAATTCCTTTATTTGAAAAAGAGATCAAAAGAACTGCTAAACTAAATGCCCTATTGCTGGAGATCTATATTTTTCAAATGCTCTTTAAAGGGCCTTTGACATTCCCAATTGCTGAACAGGCCCTTTTGAGATTCCTAATGAAGATACAAAGTGTATTAAACCTTGCATTTAAAGATGTTGGCATAATTAGCAGTGGATTTAGCCCCAGTTAAAGCAAGGCTATCAATCATCTTCTCTGCTATATATTGAGATTATCCTTTTTCCATTCCTTGGCTCTTGCTGACACAGCAAGCTCCTCTGAGGAATCAATTATCAGCTGCATTTGTAGCATTTTGGGCAGCGCTGACACAGGCAGACACTGTTTGCACCCACTGAAAGGCTCAGTCCAAGGCCACTCTGACAGCACAGGCAGGGAGCCTCAGCACTCTGCTTCTGTCCCTGTGCTCCCAGAGGCTGCCTTGCACTAAACCCGTGCCTCTGACACCTCTGTTGAGTTCTGGCCTAAGCTGTGACCCCCAGGCTCTGCACGGTTCAGCCTCAAAACTTCCCAAGAGAAATACAAGAATTCTGTGAGGACAAAACAAACTGATGCCCTGAAACAGCATTTGCCACCATTTCCCCTCAAAGATCACAGATGTCCCTGAGCTCCCCAGAGAGGAGCCAGCTGGGGCATTTTTAGCGCTCCCTTTGCTGGAGGTGGTTCTGAGATGCCCCAGTGAGAGCTCAGCCCCAGGCCGAGCGCTGCCCCCATCTCAGGTGCTGCCCAGCTCTGCAGCAGCCAGGGGAAACCTGCCAAACCCACCTGCCTTGGCTATGGGGCAGCAGGGACACGCTCAGCACCTCCTGGTTTGGAGGAGCTGCTCTGCTGTCTGCTCACAGGCATTCCCTGTAAATGCTCCCTGGGAAGAGCTCTGGGCTCAGAAGGGGAGGCCAAACCTGTGATACGCTCGGTGACATCCAGCAGGGCTTGGCCACTCAGGTGATTCCATTGGTAGCTGAACTCTTTCAGCAGTGACACTTTATCTACAAGGGAAACACACGTTTCTGCTCACTTTTCTCAGGTCATAGGAGAAAGGACAGTGGGGAAGGAAAGGGCAGGGCCAGCCCAATTTTATAAAATAAAGTACATTTCTGTGGATTTTTGAATCCTTTTCTTCTTTCCTTCCAGCCTGTTTGGCAGGGTTTTAAATTCCAAAATAAAAGCTCTCCTCTCACAGTTGTAAATCCAAACTTGTCTGCTGTAGCAGGAGCTGTGTTAAAACATTTCACATCAGGGACCTCAAGAGTTCAGTCACATGGAAGCAGTGAAAAGGTTTTGCATCCCAGAGCAAAAAGGAAGAGCCCCATACATGGGACACAGAAAGGCACTGAGTCAGGCAGTTCCTGAGCTCACAGAGCAGCTGGGGAGGAGAAAGTGGAAACTCCCCTTGAAGACCTGCCTCTTCAACACTCCTTTTTTCAGGCATATTCCCCCAGTGCAGCATTCTCAGAGCTGACATAAATGTGTGTGGCAAAGGAATTTAGAGCAGCCCTTGCCTGTGTAGTTAATTGCTGTGGCCATCTTGCCCGATGCAAAACAACATGTGGAACAAGGCATCATTGACAGCTGGGTTTATACCTGTTTGATTTAAAGAAATGGACTTTGGTGAATTACAATTTCCCCTTTGAACATAGAAGACAAAGAAGAAAAGTGGGAAATAGGCAGCTAATGCCTCTAATGTAGAGCCTTGCAGGTGGCTGCCCTGCAGAAGCTCTGATGGCTCAGTGTCCCTTCATGCCAACAGCAAAGCTGTTCATTTGGGAAGTCAGACGGGGCCCAAGCAAACTCCAAACCCCCTTTGCCTCTGAACTGTAGCAGAGCTGTAGCCCAGGAGTTGCTCTTCAGACAAGCAGCACAGAGCCAAGGGCTCCTGGGACTGTTGGGAAATGCTGATCCCATTCCAGCCTGTTGGGGATGGTGCATAAGGACTGTACCTGCACAGCCTCTGGTGGGTGTCAGCTGGAGGGTTCCACAGACAAGAGCAGCTGTCAAGGCACTCAGCGCTCTCTTGTGCAGGAGAGACAGAGACGAAGCTGAGGAGAGTCCCTGCCAGGGCTCAGCCTTACCCAAATGAGCAGTGGATTCTCCCAGTGCTTTCACAGCTGCCCCACGAACACTGGGATCCTTTGAGTTCAGGTTCTTTGTTATTCCCTCCACCAAACCAATGATCATCGGGTTCAAGGCATCTTTCAGGGCTCCTGTGATTTCAGCCAGCACGTCCAGCACCCTCTGCTTCACTTTCTTGTGGCTGTCAGATATTCTCAGGACAAAATAATCAAAAATCTATGAAGAGAACAAGCAACGTGAAAGCTGGATTCAAATGTCCTTGTCTGAAGAGTGGCTGTAGCAGTCAGCAATGTCAAAGATGAAAGTGATCCTTTCTGTCAGGTCAGCACTCGCTTGCACAATTTCACTGTTTTCCTGTGGGGCACTCACTGGAATGGTGGTGCAACCTCATGCTGGTTGAAAGATTTTCTTCTGTTTTGAAGAGGTTTGGCTGGGGACTGAATAGTTCCTATGGTATTTCTCTCCATCTATAAATCATTGAATCAATTCCATTTATTAATTCTAAAGAGTAAATTTGCTTTGAATGGAATCAGGTGTTTACAATGCCTGGTTTTCTACACAGTTGCCTCAAGTACTGAGGGCAATTATGATTTTGCCAAAACTATGGCTGGAGGAGATCTAAGTTTTCTTTTGTTTGTTTCAGAGGCAGTGTCTGGAGAATTGCAGGGCTCTGATCAACTCTTCCAGGATTCAGACCATTTCTCTAAGTAACAGGTGGACTTCTGAAATGTAATGTGCTGTACAGCTCTCATTAGAGCAGCTTCAGTCCCTTGACAGCCACATTATCAGGCAGCTTTCCCTGGAAAAAGGGAAAAAGGAGCTACTGGGAGGAGAAGGCAGAGATGGGTCCTTAGCTGTTTTCCTCCTTTTCCAAAGAGAAAAACAGACCCCCCAAGAAGGGTGAGCACTGTCTTTACCAAGAGGAATAGGAACAAGGATGGAAATGAGTAGCCAGAGCTGTGCCTGTGTAAGACAAGATGGAGTATATAGAAGTATTCTTTAAAAAAAACAACTGGATGTAAACCAACCCAGCCTGATACTTCTCTTCCCTATGCAAACCCATTTTTGGTCTAGAGAACAATCGCCATGTTTTCAGGGGCTGGATTCCCTTCACTTCACCCAGCTGGGAGTAGGAGACAGCAGCAGTTACACCAGCAGAAAGTTCTGCCATCATCTGATGAACAGCATCAATAGGCACCTGCCAGACAAATACAGCTGGACTGAAATAACTTGTCCTGAAGCCTGGACCTGAATTACATTTTTCTGGGTAAGAGGGACCAGCATGTCCCAAACAGCCAGGACGGATTGCCAAGACACACTGAATTAACTTTGCTGCTACAGGCTTAGGAAAGGAGCTAAAGGAAAGGAGCAGCGAAGATACCCTACATACTTGGGTAATGTTAGTGGAGATGAGCTGGGAGCTGGTTTTGCACAGGTCTAGGAGGAGTTCCACTCCTTCCATCCTTGTCTGAAGCCCCTTGGCTTCCAGGAGATGGTAAAGCTTCTGGAGCAACTCTGTTTCTTCCACAGCTGGAGGTGATGTGACCTGGGCTTTTGCACGGGGTAGGAGGTGTCCATCAGAGGGAGATTTCACCCTGGAAAATAAAACCAAATGAGGACGTGGTGGTGATAATTATCATAGCATGGCATCACCATAGTGGAAATAATTAGCATTGACTCCATGATTCCCGAAGGCTGATCAATCACTTTATTATACTATACTATACTATACTATACTATACTATACTATACTATACTATACTATACTATACTATACTGAAACTCATCACCCTTACACACAGTCTGATACAGACAGACCAGATTGGCCAATTGAATCCAAAACACCATCACCAGTGGCCAATTAAGAAATTATCCTTTGATAAATAAATCTCCATGACACATTCCACATGTTCACAACAACATGTGCAGCAAGTGAAGATAAGAATTGTTTCTCAATCTTTGATCTTCTCACAGCCTTCCCCAGGACAATGCCTGGGAAAGTTGTGCCTGCTGCTCTCTATGGAGAGAGCTGCAGCCACAGACAATACCTTCACTTAAATGTGAGCAAAACAACTTGAGCAGCTTTCCTAATTATGTGATTTCAAGCTGGAAAGTCATGAGGCTCTGAAGAACAACATGGACCTCATGACTATCATCACAGGAGACAATCTGTAAGTGACATTCTCACCACTGCTCACTCAGGAAAACCAAGGATGAGATGCATCTGATCTATCTTCAGATGGCTGCCAGGGCACACAGGTCACACTGCTTTGTGGAGAAAGAGAGACACTACTGCCAAGTTTAAATGCCTCCTCATAAGGGACGTGTGTGTCTTAGAATAAGGGAACTCATCACTCTGGAGAAGTGTCTCTACAACCAGGCATGACAATCTGGAAAAGTAGCTCAGATGCATTCTGAACAGATAAACAGGGCCATATTTGAAGGATTCAGAAAATCAGTAAGAGAGATAAAAACAGAAGCCAGACATCCCAGACCTACACTCACATTTCATTTGCTTCCCTAGAGACCAGATGCACAGCTTAACAACCCCACTGGGAACAATTCTCCTGATCAACCTGTCTCTTCCATGAACACAGGAAGATGCCAGCTGTGCTACTGAGGCATGTGGTCACTTTCCTGCCACTGCTGAGCAGGACAGAGCTAAATAAATCCCCTCTGCTATCAGAGGAGAACAGGTACAAGCAGCTCTGCAACTGCCATGAAGAGACAGCAAGGAGCAAATTCCTGTCTTAAATGCTGATTGCAGCACAGGGGGAAATAAACCAAACATGCTGTCCATCAAGCAGATTACATGAAGGACAGGAATATCAAGACAAAAAGTCCACATTCAGACACTTGTTGACTGAAGTTGTTCAGGAATTTCCTTGCTACTTACTACTCAAACTTGGTACTGTTTGAGGGTAAGAAAACCATGATTCAAACAGGCCAAAGCACATGGATGAGAACTGCATCTTTGTGGAATGGCATCTTGCTTCCAGACTGAGATTTCTCTTCAAAACACCCATCTGAAAAAGACTCCACTCAGATGAAAGAAAAGCCCTGTTTGAATTTACTTGTCCCAAGTCAGGCAGCAGAAACTTGGCCCTCTCCCAGCCTCCACAACACTGCCCTTGCCACTGCACTGGATCGTCTGAGCTGCCACCAATGGGTGTCTGTTTGTCTCTCCATTTTTGTGGAAACCCTGCCAGAGAAGTTGTGTTCAGCACAATGCAGAAGTAGACATTTTTTATCCTAGAGCATTTGTAGGGAAAAGAAATAATCTGTGGCATTGGTCATCTCTGCCAGAAAGTTTTTCCTGAGGAAGAGACATGTAAAGCCTGTCATGTGCTTTGTCACATCTAAGAAAATTGCTCAGTACCGTTTGCCAGCAGACAATGTGGCCTGGGGCTCCTTTGAGCCATCGTTCCTCTCCTTCACCGGCTCCTTGACAGATGGGCCTTCAGCCTTCTGGTTTTCCATCCCCTACAAAGACACAGAGAAACCCCATCAATCTTTAGAGTATAAAACAGGAAATTCCCTGTTGAATACACAAGTTAGAACCAGGATCACTGCTACCAAGGCTTAGGGAAACATTTCCTAACTTAGAGATGAAACAGACCAGAGATTCAGTGATGCCAAGTCTTTGTTTTCAATAGCCCAAGGCAGGTTATGGGTGCTGCCAGACTGAGCAGCAGTCTAAAATCCCAAATTCCTTAGTCTTGAGCATAAGTGGAAATAGTGCAAACTGGCAGGCAACGAGTGTTTGTGAAGGAAGCAGCAGAACAAACTGGACTCTTTGGGGGTTGGCCCATTGTGTTGGAAATTGATTTGGTTCAACTCTCACTCTCCCTGTGCCTGCACAAAGGCAGGCTCCCTTCTAAAATGTTGATTAAAAAAATAAAATCCCCCCCCTCAAACAAACAAAGGATTTTCCACTTGGTGCTGCTGAATTCACCAAGCTTCTTCCAGCCCCACAGGGCTTGACAGCAGGGCAGTATTCCCAAAAGACAGACAGTAATTGTAGTAACTAGGATTGACCTGGACATCTTTTGTAAATTTGGGAATTTTCTTGGCACTACTACTTCCAGTGTCCTTTGCAAAGACTCTGTTATCTTCAGAAGCACAATTCTCACTTAATTGCTTTACAGGGGGCAGAGTAGGGAGAGCATGGTGGGGGCTTATGCTTAAATCTAAACCCATTTTCTCCTCTTTCCCTTTCCTCTTTGTGACTGATATTGAAAATATTCAAAACCCCAATTTTCCCTAATAATATCAGTTCCTTAATAAACCCCACTTTTCCCTAATAATATCAGTGCAGATGAACAGGCTGAGGATTAACAGCTCATTCCCAGGAGCAAAATGATTCAGCAGAAGAGGAATGAGCTAAAGACAGATTGGGTATGTTTGATCTCATATTAGCAGTGGCAATACTTGCACAAAGGAGACATTTCTCCTGCCAAGTACTTACTTTCTTCTTAATTCTTGTCAGAATATCTTCCAGGTTACGGGGTGAAAAAGATTGTTCCAGAAGCATTTTAAATTGTTGATGATTGAGCAACATCTTCACCATCTCCTGTTCATAATGCCTAAAGGCGGCAGGAAGGTGGGAAGGCAGGGAAGGAGGGAGGGAGGGAGGGAGGGAGGGAGGGAGGGAGGGAGGAAGGAAGGAAGGAAGGAAGGAAGGAAGGAAGGAAGGAAGGAAGGAAGGAAGGAAGGAAGGAAGGAAGGAAGGAAGGAAGGAAGGAAGGAAGGAAGGAAGGAAGGAAGGAAGGAAGGAAGGAAGGAAGGAAGGAAGGAAGGAAGGAAGGAAGGAAGGAAGGAAGGAAGGAAGGAAGGAAGGAAGGAAGGAAGGAAGGAAGGAAGGAAGGAAGGAAGGAAGGAAGGAAGGAAGGAAGGAAGGAAGGAAGGAAGGAAGGAAGGAAGGAAGGAAGGAAGGAAGGAAGGAAGGAAGGAAGGAAGGAAGGAAGGAAGGAAGGAAGGAAGGAAGGAAGGAAGGAAGGAAGGAAGGAAGGAAGGAAAAGAGCTCCTGAGGGCTTTCTGTATTTTGATGATCCCCACAGTGGATTTGGGCCTGAGTCCAGGACCCTCAGACACTGAGAGAAAGCTGAAAAAGCTGCTCAAGGAGTCAGAAGCAAAACTCCAATTCTCTTGGATCATCACTGGGCCCCACTGAGGGCAGGGAGTGCCAAAGGCTGCCCAGGGCCTGGTGAGAGCAGATCCTTGAGGGCAGGATTGCAGGGAGCCAAAGGCTCTGAGCAGGGAACTGCAATGCTGAGCAAGGCCTGGGCTGGATGGAGGAAGCAGAAAGGCCAAGCCCTGAGTCCAGCCTGGGACAGCAGGGCCTGTCCCTCACGGCTGCCTCGGGGCTGTTTGTGGGGCAGTGGGATGTGAGGGGCAGCGAGGACAAATGTCATAAACCTGTGTGACACTGCAGATCCTCATGGAACCAAGGGGCCAGTGTGGCACAGCAAGGGTGCATGGAGCCCAGGGAACCAAGGGGCCATGGTGACACATCAGGGCTTTGTGGAACCATGAAGCCATTGTGACATTGCAAGGCGCCATGGAAGCACGGGGCCATTGTGACACTGCAGAAGCAAGGGGAACATTGTGACACTGCAGGGCCTAATGGAACCAAGGAGACCATTGTGACACTGTGGGGTCCCACCAAACCAAGGGAACATGGAACAGGTCTGGCTGGCTGGGCCTCCTGGCGATCACCTGATAGGTCTGGCTGACCTTGGCATGTCGAGGGCTGCTTCTCATCAGCCCCTGAAGCACTCGGGCTCTTGGCTTTCCTTCCTATGAGAGAGGACTGTCCTTCTCCTCCAGGGGACCATGGCCAAACTTGAATTCCTCCTCTCAATTTCCTTATATGCACAGATTGTTCTTAGATGAAATCTGCCACAAGAGACAGGTCTGCCTGCCTTGGCCACCCAGGGGCCAACTCTCATCTGCCTTTGAAACCCAGCAACCATGTGCTTTTCTTGCTTAGGGGAAAAAAACATCCATCTCGACCAGGCGCCCATGGCCAAAATTGGGAAACTGCCTCTGGAATTCCCTACATCCAAGGATAGCTCTCAGACAAAAGCTCTCAGGACTGACAAGTCTGACTGGCCTTGGCTTCCGGAGGGCTGGCCCTCATCTGCTTCTGAAACACTGGGGCTCTGTGCTTTCCTTCCCAATAAAAAGAACTCTTCTTCCTGTCCAGGTGCTCATGGCCAAAATTGATGTTCCACCTCCAAAATGCCCAATGTCCAAGGATAGCCCCTAGATGAAAGGTGCCAAGAGAGACAGGTCTGGCTGCCCTTGGCCTGAGGTTGGCCACCCCTCATCTTCTTCCAAAACACTTGGACTTTTCACTTTTCTTTCCTATAGGAAAAAAACATCCATCTTGACCAGGTGCCTATGGCCAAATCTGCCATTCTACCTCCAAAACTCTGTACATCCAAGAATTGCTCCCAAGTTAAAAAGGTCCGGCTGCCCCTGGCCTCTTGGGAGCTGCCTCTCACCTGCTTTCCAAACACTGGGGCATAGTGTTTTCCTTCCTATGGCACTGAACAGTCCTTCTTATCTGTGCAGAAATGACCAAAAATGGGATTCCACCTCCCAAACTCCCTATATCCAAGGGTTGCTTTCAGACAACAGCTACCAGGACAGAGAGCTCTGGCTGGCCTAGGCCTCTGATGGCCAGCTTTCATCTGCCCCTCAAACACTGGTGTTCTGTGCTTTCCTTCCTGTCAAAAGAACGATCTTCTTCTATAGGTGTCCATGTCTGAAACTGGACCTCTAAAATTCTGTATATCCAAGGGTTGCTCCCAGGCAAAATCTGCCAGTACTGTCAAGTCTGGCTGGCCTTGGCCTCTGGTGGCTGCCCCTGCAACACTGGGACTGGGTTCTTTCCTTCCCATGGAGATCCCTGGGACACTGTGGGGACCTCATGGAACCAAGGGGATCATTGTGACACCACTGGAGCCCATGGAACCAAGGGGATCATTGTGGCACCACTGGAGCCCATGGAACCAAGGGGCCATGGTGACACAGAGGGGCTTCATGGAACCCAGAGACCATTATGACTCTGTGGGGCCTGATGGAACCATAGAGACCATTGTTACCCTTCAGGGCCTGGCGTCATTAAGGGGGCATTATGACACCTCAGGGCCTCCTGGAAGCAAGGGACCATTGGGACACTGTGGGGCCCCATGGAACCCAGGGAACATGGACCAGGTCTGGCGGACTTGGCCTCCCAGGGGCCGCCTGACAGGTCAAGCTGATGTTGGGATGTCAAGGGCTGCCTCTCATCAGCTCCTGGAACACTGGGGCTCCGTGCTTTCCTTGCTATGGAAAAGAACCATTCCTCTTTTCAGATATGCATTGCCAAAATTGGTACTCTCCCTAAAAATTTCCAATATGCAAGGGTATCTCTCAGAACAAAATCTGCCAGCTCTGGCTGGCCTTGGCCTCTGGTGGTCACCTCTCATTTGCCCCTGAAACCCTGGGGCTCTGTTCCTTCGTTCCTATGGAAAAGAACCGACCTTCTTGTCCAGGGACCACGGTCAAAATTAGAATTTGGCCTCCCAAATTCTGTATATCCAAGGATTGCTCCCAGACAAAAGTAGCCAGGACAGAGAGGTCGGGCTGTCCCTGTCCTCTGGTGATTTTCTTTTCTTAAAAGCTGAATGTTTTCATTTAAAAACACCTTGGAGAGGGCCCAGAGACCTCCTAAGGAGGGGTTTGGAGGCCTCAGGCACAGAAGCACTACATATGGACAAAGGAGCTCTGTGCTCTTGTGGTAGTTTTGCATCATAGAAGTGATGTTCTAAGAGAAGATGCTAGGAATGTCCTCCGTGTCTGACAAAAAAACCAATCAGTAATTAGCTTGGAGAATTGACAATCTGCTAAACTACTAAAGAAACTGTACATGCCTCTGTGGAAACACATGTTAAAGATGAAAAAACCGTTGGGGTTCAGCCAGAAGCCCTGGGCAGGGGGAAGAGAAGCCATCGGCCCCGGCCGTGCTGCTGCTGCTGTGTTCTGGCCTTGCTGCTGAGATCCTGACCCTCCCCCCAGAACGGCCCATCCTGACACAGCCCCAGCGCAGCCGCTGCAGAAACCCCCATCGTAAAACAGCTCTGGCCGCAAGCACCAAGCCTGGCTGGGGTCACGGAATCATCTGCAGGCCCCGGGTGAGATATGAACTCTTTCAGTGCTTCCATCCTCCTTCGAGTGAGAGAAAAGGACAAAGTGCCGACACATAGAGGAGCAAAATGAAGACACCAAGGTCAGTGAAGAGGAAGTCGAGTCCCTGATGGGAGGGATGAGGAGATGTCCTGATCTTGGCGCTGAAATCCTCTTGTAAAACTATGGAGAAGGATGTAATTGATACATCAGACTCTCTTTTTCCCTATAAGGCATTGAAAAGTATGAGGAAATGACTTGTTCAGCAAAGACTTCTATTGCAGCAGCTCTCTGGCCACAGAGAGAAACACAACTTTCCCAGGCATTGTTTTGGAAAAGCCTTTGGAGAACATCAGACAAAAGAAAAAATTCTTAGCTTGACTTGCTGCACCTGATATTTTAAACAAGTTGAATGTGTTACGGAGATTTGTTTACCAAAGGGTGGGTTCTTAATTAGCCAATGGTGTCGGTGTTTGGATTGGAGGATCAATGAGGTCAACTTGTAGCGAACTAGGGTATAAAAGTATGGGTTTGTTAATAAAGATTATTTATCAGCCTTCTGTGAATCATTGAGTCAATGTCTATTATTACCCCGCTGGGAGCCCGTAACGTGATACGGGCCTCCATGATAAAGTAAGCAAATATTGAAGTAGCTGTGATCGCATGAGAAGTCTGAACAGAGAAAGAGAGAAGAGTGTTGAGACCCTGTGCCCTCATGAAGAGAAGAAGTTCTCTGTATTCAGAGATGAAGATGATTTCAGAAATAGGTGAAGAGGACCTTTGCTTTTAAACAGCTCATCTTTAAAATAATACCCCATAAGCAGACATGGCCCATGAACACAGCTGTGGGAAAAGTTGTGGAAAAAATGAGAGGAACTTCACAATTGCAGATTTGATTGGCAGCTGCTATTCACTGAAATTGAGAGCAATGAGAGAATTATTTTCTTATGAAGAAGTCTCCACAGAATGAAAGAGAGACTCCTCTCCCCAAGAGAACTGAAGAAAGGCTCTTATACAAGTGGTAAACTGACTTAAACTTTTAGGATTTGTCTCATTACATTGTCAGTAACAAAGAAAAGGTTGTAGGGAGAGGAGAAGTATTCTAAGAGTTTGGTTCTGATTCTTATTTCTCTTTCTTTGAGATACTATTAATAATCTTTTCTTTATACCCTTTAAAAGTTTTGAGCCCACTTTGCCTTCCTCCTAATTTGATTTCACAGCAGAAAATCAGTAAGAATATTCTAGTGAGTGCACAGGTAATTAGCCAACACTTAACCCACCACACTAATTGATGCATTGGCTAAGAAATCTCATATTGGTGATCCAAAACCACTACAGAGAACTTCCTGATGAACTGCATGAGAACAGAGGGAAATCAAGGCAGAGCCATGGTTTGTCAGGACTTGTTTGATCCTAATAAGCCCTGTGGTGCATTTGGAGCTGAGCCCTGGAAGTTCAGGGCCTGAGAAGAGATTGCACAAACCTTTCCAGGAGTCAAAGTCAGAGGAAACATCCAAAGTGTCTCAAAGCATGAATGTGTCCCACTGAGGTCCATCCCCAACACAGGCTCCTCATGGACTCCTTGGAGGAGAGAATTGGAGGCCAGGATGGCACTAAATGCTCTCAGAGACTCAGTGTGGAAAGGAAATTCCAAAGTACCTTAAAAACCTTGAGTATCTCAAATCATTGATGAGCCCCACTGAGTGTCAGTACAAAGCTCTCAAGGGACTCATTAAAGCAGAAAATTGGGGCCATGATTGCACAAAATTTTCAGAGTTTGTATGAAAATTGAAACACCAAATACTTTAAAATAACTGAAATACCTTGAAGCATTAATGCGTCCCACTGAGTGTTGTTATTGACAAAGCCTCTCCAGGGACTAATTACAGCAGATAACAGGAGGCTATGTTTGCAATAAACGTCCCAGAGACTCCAAGACAAAAGCAAAACCCAAAGTCCTTTGAAAAACCTGCAGTCTCTGGAAGCATTAAGGGGCCCCCAGGGCCATTCCTGAGCAAGGCTCCCCAGGGACTCCTTCCAGCAGATCCTTGAGGCCACTGGGATGTGGGCTAGGGGAGGATGCTGAGGGCAGGACAAGGGGCTGACAGTGCCCAGCCTGGCTGGGGCTGTGCCAGGAGGCCCCAGGGCCGCAGGACAAGGTGTCTCCTCACAGCCCTTGGTGGCACAGACCCTGCTGTGCCCCAGGGCACCAAGACTTGGCTTCTCTTTGTCCCCACCTGTCATCACTGCCTGCAGTTCTCTGCTCTGCCTGGGGCCTGGGGACACTTTCTCAGTCGTGTCCCTCAGTGGGACCCATTAAAAGTCCCAGAAACTTTGCAGTTGGATTCTGCCTTGGAGTTCTGGAGAGGTTTCTTCAGCTCCCTCTCAGGGACTGATGTTCAGAGCCTGAGCACAAAGCCCCAGAGGCTCATTAAAGTCCTGGTGCTGTGTTTGTGCTGCTGAGCTGGCCTGGGCTTCTGGCACAGAGGCAGCTCCTGGTAACCAAGAAGAGCTTCAAAAGCACATTTCTCTTGATGAGCAGCTCTTCTGCCAGCCCAGCAGGGCTGGGGCACTGCCTGCAACCACCCTGGGCACAGAGGCACAGAGCACAGATGCACAGAGAGCTTCAGTCAGTCAGGGCTGGGAAGGGGCTGAGAAGTGCCTGGGGCAGAATCACTGCCAGCTCTTGGCACAGGAACCTCTGGCTGCAGGACAATGCAGCTGCAGCTCTTGGAGCCATCTCCTCAAGCTGGAACATCCCAATGCCTACAGACCCTGTGAGTACATTCTCTGATTGTCTCTTGTGCAGAGCAGCCAGGGGTGCCCAGGGCTGTCCTGCAGAGCAGGGTCCTGCAGCCGAGGGCGCTGTGCTGGGGCAGGGACTCTGCTGCCTGCCAGGGAACGCTCTCAGCCAGCCCTGGCAGCTGCTGCCAGCACTGGGGGACAAGATCTGGGTGGGAAGAGACAGCTGGTAAGGCTTGGAAGTGTTCTCATGGTGTGGGGCGAATTGCTCAGGACTGCTACTCGGATGGCATTTAACTGCAGCACATTTCCAAGTAGATTATACAGGGAGCACAGCAAAGCAGGGACTGCATTAAAGGGAATATCTTGCCTTTGTTATTTAATGCTCGGGGTTGCCTGGATGGAAAATAGCACATAGATATTCATCTTGCCGTTCAGGTTGAAAAACTAAAAAAAAAAAAAAAATTCTCACAGATTTGAATAAAGCAGGCAGTGACAGAAATCAGCACAGAGTCCTTTACAGGCAGTATCAGTGTCACTTCTCCAGCCTTCTTAGGGTTGCTCTGACATTTCCATCAGAGCCTGTAGAGCCAGAGCTGCCCCTGGGCAGTGCCAGAGCTGGGAGGGGTCTGCAGGGCAGAGCTGAGCCCCCAGGGCTGGGCTGGGCTCTGGCAACACTGGCAGGGACCAGCCCTGGGCACAGGGAAGCAGCTGCTGGCAGGGACAGCTCCAGGCAGCAGAGCCCTGGGCAGGCAGTCGGGGGAAAGTGCCCCCAGGCTATGCTGGGATATTTAAAGTCGTCCCCAAACCCAGCTATTCCATGATTACTTTTTTTACAGAAGCCCATGCTAAGACAGAAGAAATGTCCAACAGCAGCTCCATCAGGCACTTCCTCCTGCTGGCATTGGCAGACACGCGGCAGCTGCAGCTCCTGCACTTCTGCCTCTTGCTGGGCATCTCCCTGGCTGCCCTCCTGGGCTACGGCCTCATCATCAGCGCTGTAGCCTGCGGCCACCACCTGCACACGCCCATGTTCTTCTTCCTGCTCAACCTAGCCCTCGCTGACCTGGGCTCCATCTGCACCACTGTCCCCAAAGCCATGCACAATTCCCTCTGGGACACCAGGAACATCTCCTACACAGGATGTGCTGCACAGCTCTTTTTCTTTCTCTTCTTCATCTCAGCAGAGTTTTATCTCCTGACCGTCATGTGCTACGACCGCTACGTGTCCATCTGCAAACCCCTGCACTACGGGACCCTCCTGGGCACCAGAGCTTGTGCCCACATGGCAGCAGCTGCCTGGGCCAGTACCTTTCTCAATGCTCTCATGCTCACGGCCAATACATTTTCCCTGCCCCTGTGCCATGGCAATGCCCTGGGCCAGTTCTTCTGTGAAATTCCTCAGATCCTCAAGCTCTCCTGCTCACACTCCAAACTCAGGGTACTGGGGCACATGACTGTCAGTTCCCTTTTAGCATTAGCCTGTTTTGTGTTCATTGTTTTCTCCTATGTACAGATCTTCAGGGCTGTACTCAGGATCCCCTCTGAGCAGGGACGGCACAAAGCCTTTTCCACCTGCCTCCCTCACCTCGCCGTGGTCTCACTGTTCCTCAGCACTGGCACATTTGCTCACCTTAAGCCCCCTTCCTTCTCCTCCCCATCCCTGGATATGGCCCTGTCAGTTCTGTACTCAGTGGTGCCTCCAGCCCTGAATCCCCTCATCTACAGCCTGAGGAACCAGGAGCTCAAGGCTGCAGTGAGGACACTGATGACTGGATGGCTTCATAAATATTAAACTGCTAGCCAATTTCGGCAAATTACTTGTAATAAAATTAATATTTAAAACTTCTTGTGGGTTTGGTTAGTTTTTTTCCTTTGTTTTGTTTTTTTTTTTTTATCTTGTCCACATAGAAATGTTAATGTTTGTCCCGTTTTTCACTTTGCTTCTCTCCATCTTCCCTGTGACTGTGTCAATGAGGGGCTGCACTCTTGGTGCCTTTAAAGGAACCAAATGATGTCCCAGCAGAGTTTTCTGCAGAGATGCCCTTTTGTTGCCTTCTCTGGAGCTGCAGCAGCAATGTCTGTGTGCAGAGCTGGGGGCAGATCAGGGCTGGCCGAGCAGCTGTACCCAGCAGCAGCAGCACTTGGTGTTGCCAGTGCTGCTGCCAGGGCCCTGCCCCGCTGCCCTGGTGGCCCTGGTGTTGCTGTAGGGCCTGAGTGCTCTCAGGGCTGGGCACAGCCCTGGGGGTGGCAGTGCAGGGGCTGCAGCAGGGACAGGCCATGGGCACTGCTGGGGCAGCGCTGACGCCTCAGCCCAGGGCCTGGGGGCTCCAGGCTCCTTGCCCAGGCTCTCTCAAGAACATGCCCTAGCCAATTCTCAGCACAGAAAAGCGCCGTGAGCAGCCCAGGCTGGCCGTGGGCAGGCTGGGGGCAAACAGCATGGCTGGGGCTCTGCAAGGGCCCTGGGGGAGATGGGAAGAAGCAGCAGAGCAGGGGCTGATCCATCCCCAGTGCGCTGGACAGCCCAGGGCAGCGTCCCAGAGCATCCTCATGGAGCTGCCAACAACATCCCCCCTCTGCAGCCCTGGCCTCTCCCCAGCTCACAGTGGTGCCCCATCCATGCAGGCACAGACACGGCAGCACTGGCTCAGCAGCCCCTGTTTGCATTGCACACAGCAGGGTGAGCACCCCCATGCTGTTGCTGTGGGGACATGAACCTGAGGGAGCACAAATGCCATCAGCCCCTGGGGCCAGCAAGGGCTGGGGGACACCAGGGAAACCAGTCAACTTTGTCCTGGCATCTGCAGTCAGCCAGAAAGTTTGTTCCCATCAGCTGGGATTTTCCTGTCCCACTGCAGGTGCTGTTGCTCAGAGCCAGGGCTGCCTGGCAGCCACCCCCAAACTGCCCTCAGCATTTCCTTGGCTCCACCTTTGCTTTCTTTACTCTTCCTTATACAAATTTCTTCCTGTTTCCCACCCCTGTTCCCACCCCTGCAAACAGCCCATCCCTGTTTACTCTTTCCACTGTGGCCCCGCTCCCCATTGCAGTTCCTGACTTGGCCCCATGGGAACATCCCTTGGGCATCAGGATCATCCTACAAGTGCTGCAGGAATTGTCTGCAGGCTTCTGCAGTGCCTGGTGCTGCTCCCTTGCCAGAGACACCCCAGGCCAGGGGGGCACATCTGGGCTGCTGTGTCTGGCTCTGCAGCTCCCTGTTCTGGGCAGTGAGGAGGAGCTGCAGAGGCTCTGCAGGACTGACAGGATGGGCTTTGGGGCTGGCAGGAGAAGCTGAGGGACCTGGGCTGCTGGAGCTTCTGAAGCAGAGGCCCAGGGCTCATCCTGCAACTGCTCCAAATGTGGTTTCAGAGAATCACAGAATCAACAGGGTTGGAAAACACCTTGGAAATCGCCGAGTCCAACCTGTACCCTCACACTGCCTGGTCTGCCCTGAGCCTCCTCTTCTCCAGGAGAAACAACCCCAGCTCCCTCAGCTGCTCCTCACAGCTCTTGTGTTCCTCACCCCTCCCCATCCTTGTTGCCCTTCTTTGGACATGCTCCAGCCCCTCCATGCACTTCCTAAATTGGTGGGCCCAAAACTGGACACAGCACTCGAGGTCATGCCGAACCAGGGCCCAGCACAGGGGAAGAATCCCTGCCCTGCTCCTGCTGGCCACACCATTCCTGAGATGGGCCAGGAGCCATTGGCCTTCTTGGCCACCTGGGCACACTGCTGGCTCCTGTCCAGCCTGCTGTCTATCATTCACTGCAGGTCCCTTTCTGCCTGGCTGCTGTCCAGCCCCTCGGTCCCCAGCCTGTAGTGCTGCAGGGGTTGTTGTGGCCAAAGTGCAGGACCAAGCACTTGTTCTTGTTCAACCTCACCTTGTTGGATTTGGGCCCTGGATCCAGCCTGTTCAGGGCTCTGTGCAGAGCCCTCCTACCATCTAGCAGATCAACACTCTCAGACAACTTGGTGTCACCAAGCTTCCATAAGGCCCCAGAGTGTCACAATGGTCTCCATGATTCCATGAGGCCTCCCAGTTTCACATTGTCCCTTTGGTGCCATGGGACCCTTTGGTATCACAAAGTCCCTTGGATCCTTGGGCCCTGCAGGGTCACAATGGATCCTTGGTTCCATGAGGTCTGGTAGAGCAGCAATGCTCTCCTTGGTTCCACCATGTCACAATGGCTTCTTGGTCCCAAGGGCCACCACGGTGTCCAACAGGTTTCCTTCATTCCGGGAGCCCCTGAGGAGCTGCACTGGCCCCTTGGTTCCATGGGGCCCTGCAGTGTCACGATGGCCCCATCATGACACCAGACCCTGCTCTGTCACAATGCTGTGCATGGTTCCACAAGGCTCTGCAGTGTCACAGTGGCCTCTGTGGTTGCACTAGGACCTAGACTGTCACCATGGACTCCTTGCTTCCATTCAGCCCCAAAGTGTCACAATGGCCCCGTGGCTCTGTGTTGCCGTGTCCTACACACTGTCATCATGGTCCTCTTAGTGCCACCAGGTCCCTCCGTGTCACAATAGCCCCTGGCTTCCCCAGGCCCTGCACTGTCACAATCATCAGAGAATCCACCAGGTTGGCAAAGGCCTTGGAGAGCATCAAGTCCAACCTGTGACCCAACACCACCTTGTGACCCAGACCATGGCACTCAGTGCCACATCCAGTCTTTCCTTAAACACTTCCAGGAACGGTGACTCACCCACCTCCCTGGGCAGCCCATTCCAATGCCCCATCATCCTTTCTGTCAAGAGTATTTCCTAATGTCCAGCCTAAACATCCTGAAGTGCAGCATAAGGCTGTGTCCTCTTGTCCTGTCACTGTTCTCTGGGAAAAGAGCCTGACCCCCACCTGGCTGCACCCTCCTGTCAGGGTGTTGTAGAGAGTGATGAGGTCTCCCCTGAGTCTCCTCTTCTCCAGGATAAACAACTCCAGCTCCCTCAGCAGCTCTTCCGGGACTCATGCTCCAGACCCCTCATCAGCCTTGTTGCCCTTCTTTGGACACGCCCCAGCCCCTCCATGTCCTTCCGAAATTGAGGGGCCCAGAACTGTAAACAGCACTCGAGCTGCTGCCCAACCAGTACTGAGCACAGGGGAGGAATCACTGCCCTGCTCCTGCTGACCACACCATTCCTGATCCATAGGAGTGCCAGGGGTTGGGTGAGGGAAAGGGGGGGAGGGGATGGGGAAAAAGTGTTCTTGATTGTCAGCCATGGAGGGTTTTGATTTTCATATCTGTTCAGACTGCATCAGAAGATGCTGGAGGTAAATAGAGATTGGACATTGATGATATCAGTCTATAAAAAGGAAAAGACAACAAGACAAAACTGTTCCCTCTGCATTTTTTTTTTCCATTACAATATATTCACTTTGAATACATTTCCTGAATGTGTCTGAATAATCACAGAAGAATTGAAAATTTAAATTATTCTCAGGGGCTTGTCTTGTTCAAGTGTTTTGAACAAATGTTTATGAGCTTTTCTCACTGAATTCCTGAACTGAAGACCTCAAGAAAGATGTGGCCTCTGGAGTAGGAAAATTCATCAGCAACATCCAAGTGGCTGAGGATCCATCCCCATTAGAGCAGCAATGAACAGAAATGGGCACAGCCTTGTGGCTGCCCCAGCTCTGGGATGGGCCCTGGGCCTGGAGCAGGAGCAGCTCTTGAGGGCCCCAAGGCCGCGGCTCTCGTGCTGCCCTGGGCAGATGGGATGGCAGCAGGGGCTGCAGAGCTCTCAGCACCTCAGCCCAAGGGGAGCAGGGCACCCAGGGAGCCTCCTTTGGCCTTGGCCAAGATCCTTCCCCCATGGCTGGGGCTGAGTCCTGTGGCAGCTGCAGCTGCTGCTGTGCCCTTGCCAGGGGCTGAGGCCGTGGGGCAGTGGCCAGAGCAGCCTGGCCTGAGCTGAGCTGTGGGGCCAGAGACGGCTGGGCTGGGCTGGGCTGGGCTGGGGAGAGGCCCTTGGTGCTGCCCAGAGCTCAGGGCAGCTGGCAGAGCTTGCAGGGAGCTGGGCTGGTCTCAGAGAGCCTGGCCAAGAAACCATCAGTGTCCATCTCAGCTTGGCTGAGTGTGCAGAGACCAAGAAGAGCAGCCCAGAGTCCACAAGTTCTCTGTGTGGGAGCTGAGCTTGTGGACCCCTGAGCCCTGCCAAGTGCTGGGGCTGCATCTCCATCTCCAGAGATGTGATAGATGGGAGCAGGGACAAATAATTCCTGCTGGATTTTTTCTTGTGTTTGCTTATACAGGTTCCCTGGAGTCATATGTAGATGAGCTGTTTTGTTTCAGGTAACTCGGGTAAAATGATAAGAATAATATTTTAACCTGAAAACAATACTTCACACATAATACACAATAAGAAAGAAAAGCCTCATAATCAGAAGAGCATCTGAGTTTTTAAGAGCGTGAGACTCATTGATGTCCCAGCAGTCAAACCTGTTCATATACTTTCCTCAGGGTTTCCTTGAGATGAGACGTAACCACCAGAGGCCAAGGCCAGCCAGTGCTCTCTGTCCTGGCAGCTTTTGTCTGGGAGAACCCTTGCATACAGGGAATTTTCGAGAGGAGTATCAATTTTGACTGTGGGCACCTGGAAGGACAAATCGTTATTTTCCATAGGAAGGAAAGCACTGGGTGCCAGTTCTCTAGGGGCTGATGAGAGGCAGCCCTCAACATTCCAAGATCAGCTGGACCTCTCAAGTGAGCCCTGGGTAGCCAAGCCAGCCAGACCTGTTCCATGTTGCCTTGGTTTCATGGTGCTCTGCTGTATCTCAATGTTCTCCTTGTTTCTGCAGTGTCACAATGGCCCCGTGCTTCCATGAGGCCCTGCAGGGTCACAGAAGCCCTTTGGTTTTGTGTGACCCCACAGTGTCACCACACTCTCCATGATTCCATGGGGCCTTGCAATGCCACAATGATCTCCATGGATCCACGGTGCCCTGCAGGATCACAGCGGCCCTTTGGCACCACGGGGCCCTGAAATGCAGCAATGGCCTGTTGGCTCCACAGATCCCTGCTGCTTCACACTGGCCTCTTGGGACCATGCAGCCCAACAGAGTCACAATGATGTCCTTGGTTCCATGAGGCCACACAGTGTCACAATGGTCCCTTGGATCCATGAGGCCCTGAAGTGTCATCATGGTTCCACAGGAAGGAAAGCAGGAAGTAAAGCATGGAGCCCCAGTCTTCCAGGAGCTGATAAACAGCAGCCAGTAGAGGCTGAGACCAGCCAGATCTCTCTGTCCTGGCAGGTTTCATCTGGGAGCAACAGAATAAATATCTTGTATCTCATATATAAATATTCTGTATCCCAGATATACGGGATTTTGGGGGAAGAATCCCAATTTCAGCCCATGAGCACCTGGATGAGGCCAGTTCTTTCCCTCAGGAAGGAAAGGACAGAGCCCCAGTGTTTCCAGGGCAGACTGGAGGTGACCACCAGAGGCTAAATTGAGCCAGGCCTGTCTGTCCTTGCAGCTTTTGTCCGGGACAAACCCTTGCCTGTAGGGAATTTGGGAGAAATACCAATAAGTACCAATTTTGACCAGAGCTGTGAACAGAGGCTGAGGGAGCTGGGCTGGTCCAGCCTGGAGCAGGGAAGGCTGAGGGGCTCCTCATGCCAGCCTGGCAGTGCCAGCAAGGAGGGGATGGAGAACACAGAGCCAGGCTCTTCACAGGGGGCTGGGGGGAGACAAAAGCCAATGGGTGGAAGGGGAAAGAGGGGAGATCAGCCAGGACAGGAGGAGATGAAATGAGTCAGGCTGGTTTCAGCATTTCCTCAACACCAAAAGCAGCCTCACCTCCCTTCTCCATCCACCACTGACAGCTTTGCAAATCAGGAATTGTTCAAGCTGTTCTGTCCTCACTCCAGGACAAGAATCCTGATACAAGAACGTAATTGTGTTTATATCTATCACAGAACCACGTTTGTGTGAAATAAATTTTAGTATGGAAATCATTTGTGGAGGGTGGACTCATTAGACACTGCTGGGACATTGCACATGGCTCAGGGAAGAGTTTGTAATTGTGTGATTGTTATTTTAATTGTGTGATTGTTATTAAATTATATCCTGTTCAACTTTGGTCTGTTGGCTAGGTCCAGTGTGGGCTGGAGGCAGCTCAGATTTGCACAAGGCTGCTCTGAGTGCCAGGGCTTGGATGGGAGAAATGGTGGGGTGGGGGTAGGGACAGAGTCTGATTGATTGTCAGACATGGAGGGTCTTGATTTTCATATCCATTCAAAGGGCATGAGGAGGACCTTGGATTCAGTGTCAATTGGAGATTGCACATATCAATGAATTACTGGTGGAAAAAAAATTACAGGACCTAAAAAATATTTTCTCGCTGTCTTTTTAATCTCAGGGTATTCACATTGAATAGGCTTCTGAAATCTGACTAATCAACCACAAAAGATTTGAGCACTTAAATCAAATTATTCCCAGGAGCTTGGCTTGTTAAGGTGTTCTGAATGTCAATGAACCCTGGGAGACTGAATTCCTGCACTGAAGAGCTGAAGGCTGAACAAGCCTCTACAGCAGGAAAATTCAGCAGCAGCCTCCAAGGTGCTGAGGATGTCAGCAGCCCCCACTGAGGCCATCCCTGCCCAGAGACCGTGGGGGAATGGGCAGACAAGGAGAGCGTCCCTGGGGCTGGGGCAGCACAACTCAGAGGCAGCAGCGGCTCCAGGTGGGAAATGGAGTGTGGAATGTGGCTGGGAAAGCCCTGCCTGGGCTGTGCCAAGCAGGACACACAAGCCCTGACTGCCATTCCCCAAAAAACTCCCTCAATTAGACATTTAAAAGGGATTACAATTATTGTGTACTCTGAGTTGGATGTACCGGAGAAATACCAACAAGAGATTCTTAGGAGGTCAAAACAACTAAACAGTCTTTATTACAAACTTTAGAAAAGCAGAAAAACTTTGGTGAAAGGTTTAATACAGCATTCAATCAACAGAAAACCCTTCTCAAAGCATTACCTTGGCCCATTCAGCTTCACAAACTACAAGCCTGTTCAGCGTAATGTTAATCAAAATTTGCAAGAACAGGGAATTAGAAAGAGACAAAGACATAAAAGGTACAGAGGAGCACACAGAGAGCTACCAACTCCTGGATTCCAGCACTGTTGAAATGGAAATTCCAAGAGGAGGTAGGGTCAAGATGTGTGCTTGCCTTGTGGTCAGCCTTCAATACCCCTTGGTCTTCCTGGGCCCTTCCCCAAGGTGGGCCTTGGGCTCATTTGGTCCCTCAGGAGCTGGGCTGGGGCTGCAGAGGTGGCTGTGGAGCATTGCCTGTGCTGTGCCAGGGACTGGCAGACACTGCTGGGCTGGGAGGGAGGCTCTGGGGGCATTGGGGTTCCAGGGCAGGGCAGTGCTGGGGTTCCAGGGCAGGGCAAAGCTGGACCTGCCCCTTCCTCCCCCACACATGAAATGTTTTGACCCAACAATTTCCTGCAGTTTGTCACAATAGGCAGTGTTGGAGTTGGAACCCAAATTTGGCCATGGGCACCTGGCCGAGAAGGACAGTTCCTTTCCACAGGAAGGAAAGCACAGAGCCTTTCCCAGGGTTTTGGGGACAGGTGAGAGGTGACCCTTGTGAAACCACTGCCAGACAGATTTGTCCTGGCAATATTGCTGTGGGAACAATCCCTGGATATAAGGAAATTTGGTGGTGAAATCCCAGTTCTGGCCATGGGTGCCTGGAGGAGAAGGAGAGTTCTTTTCCATAGGAAGGAAAGCACAGAGCCCCGGTGTTTCTATAGCAGATGCGAAGAGACCCTCAACATGCCAAGGTCAGCTGCACCAGTCAGGTGGCCCACGGGAGGCCAAACCAGCCAGAGCTGTTCTGTGTTCCTTTGGTTTTAAGGGGCCCTGACGTGTCACAAGGGTGTCTTGGTTCCGTGGGGTCCCACAGTGTCACAATGGCCCCAGGTTCCTGAAGGTCCCACAGGGTCACAATGGTCCCAACTATTCCATGAGGCCTTGCAGTGTCACAATGGTCTTTGTGGTTCCACAGGCCCCATAATGTCACGTCACTCCTCTGTTCCGTGAGCCCTGCAATGTCAAAATGGACCTTTGGGCCCTAGGGGTTTGTGGTGTCACAATGGTCTCCTTTGGCTCCACAGTGCCACAACGGACCATTGATGACAGAAGACCTCACAATTTCACAATGGCTCTGACACTGGCCGGGGCTCTATGTACAAATCACAAACAGGATGGGGCTCCTGTGGACCGTGCCTTGAGCTGTTTTATTTTTCAGCATCAGTCTCATTACATGATTGTGACAATGGGAAAATGCCAGCAGCTCACATCCCAGGCAGGAGACCAAGAAATTAATGTTACAACTTACTTTATAAGTTATTTGACCCATCACACAAAGCAAAATCATATTGACAGTAGTTCTATCCAATCACTATAAGCACACGTACCTTTGGTTAAAACAATACTTGCTTGTTTTGAATACAATACCTACGTGTAAGCCTTAAAACACAACGTACAGAGCTCTATTATTAAGCTTCAACCTTCCTAGATAAACTTTTCTGCAGCTTAGAGAGTTATTCTAGACAAGCGTTAATACACAGATCATTGTTCTATTTGTCCTTGCTTTTCTACAGTTTAAATAATTTTTCTGCTGACCTATCTCACGGCTGCTGCTTAGCTCTAATCACAGTTCTACTGTATCTGAGCCCTGCCTTTTGCAGCTTTTCCAAAAGCCTCTAATTTTGTGGATTCCCACATGGCCCCTTGGTTCCATGCAGCCCAGCAGTGTCACAAACGCCTCTTGGTTTCTTGAGGCCCCACAGTGTCACAATGGTCTCCATAGTTCTATGGCATCCCACAGTGTCACAATGCTTTGCTTATTCCATGGAGCCTCGTAGTGTCACAATGGTCTCCACTGTTCCATGAGGCCCCACAGTGTCACACTGGTCCCTTGGTGTCACAGGGCCCCATAGAGTCACAATGGTGCCTTGGTCTCACAAGACGCCACAGTGTCACAATGGTCCCTTGCTCTCACAGGGCCCCACAGTGTCACAATGGTCCCTTGGTCTCACAGAGCCCCACAGTGTCACAATGGTCCCTTGGTTCCATGGCCCCTGTGCTGCTCCATTCCCCCCTCCCCTTCTCAGGCTGCCCTGCCAGCTGAGAAATGCTCCTTGGGCCTCGGCCTTGGCCAACAGCCCCTGGGCTCAGCTCCTCTGCAGCTCATCACAAACACTGTCTGCTCCAGGCACTGCTGCTACCCAACCAGCTCCTGGTTCCTTTTGGAGCAGCCCTGGGAACTGTTTTTGTTCCCTCAGTGGCACAACATCCCTGTTCTCACAGTGCCAAAGAAAGCTGCTGATGCCAAGTGCGGCCAGGATGAACCATTGCTGGGACTGAAGCCCCTCTCTTGGGGCCCTGCACACAGCGCTCCAAAAGGAGCCCTTGGAACTCTCCTGGGCCAGCAACTCCCTCTGAGTGGGGCCTCTCCCAGCCGGGAACTCTCCTGTTTGCTGCACTCGGGGATCCTGAACAACGACGGAGCCTGGGCCGATCCCCCCACTCCTCCAGGCTCAACCCTTCACCTGCTGGGGAGATGCCAAAGGATCCACAGGGAGCATTCCCTGCCCTCAGGGGAATTTTTCACAGGTGCCTTGCACTGACTCTTTGTGTCTGTGTGCACACAGGAGTGCCTGTGCTGGGGAAATGTGGCAGAAATGCTGCTCTCTGAGGGGCTGGAGTGCCCTGGATAGCAGAGTCAGTCAGATATCCAGGTATCAGTAAGTGAAATTAAGTCATGAGGTCTAAGCAAAGTTAAATGCTGATAAGAGTTGTTCTTTTGCTAAGTTTTTAAGTTTAATTTATTAGCTAAGTTTTGTTAAGTGTTATTCCTCTGTTAAATTTCTAAGTCATAGGTTTTAAGTTAGGTTAAATACTGTTAAGTGCTGTTATTTTGCTAAATTGTGACATTTAAGGTACACATATGGTCTAAGTTAAGTCTTTTTATGTTTGACCTCTGCTAACCTTTTGGGTTGTATTCCTTTTATCCTTGCCCTTACTGTCCTTTTGTCACACACACACACACACACACACACACACACATGGACAGTTTTCGGTACATTTCTGGTTTGATTGCCTGGATTTTGTTTGGTTTTGTTGTTGCTTTGTTTCCTTCGTGTGCCTGAAGTGTCCAGTCAGGAGCAGAGGGACTCTTGCCAAGGAACTTTGTGCTACTGTCCCTTAATATTAAATCTGGTCTTTGCGGATCCCTTGCCGGGGATCTTTTCAGTGCTCTCAAGTCCTCGTTCATAACAGGGTGAAGGAGCCCTGGCCCAGGCTCTGGCCCTGGGGGACACAGGGACGCTGCTGGGGGGTTCCTGTCCCCCTGCCCTGGCCCCCCATCCCCATGTCAGGCTCTGGGGTCGATCTCGTGGAACATCCTCTGGGGGAGGCTGCAGCGCTGGGGGCAGGGCAACCCGGGGGGACAGGGGACCCCACTGTGCATGAGCAGGGTTGGACTGCTCTGGGGGGAACTGTGAGGGGGGGCGGGGCAGAGTGACCTCTCCAGTGACCTCACACAGCCCCTGTGATGTCACACAGCTCCTGAGATGTCACACAGCCCCTGAGATGTCACACAGCCACCTGTGATGTCACACAGCCACCTTTAATGTCACATAGCCACTTCTGATGTCACACAGCTCCTGTGATGTCACACTGCTCCTGTGATGCCACACAGCCCCTGTGATGTCACAGGCTACCTGTGATGTCACAATGCCTCCTATGATGTCACACAACAACTCTGTTATGTCACACAGCCTCCATATGATGTCATTCAGCTGCTGTGTGATGTCACAGAGCAGCTTTGTGATGTCAGTCACCTTGTGATGCCACAGTCATGTCTGTGATGTGACAGCCTTCTGTGACATCACACAGCTGTTCTGTGATATCATACTCTATGTCACAATCCACATTGTGATGTCACAGAGTCGCCTTCTATGATGTCACAGCTAGCTCTGTGATGTCACACCTCCCTCAGTGCTGTCACACAGCCTCTTTCTGACATCCCAGCTGCTCTCTAGCTCTACGACACAGCCACAGAGCTGCTGCTGTGACACAGCCCCCTCGGGGCCATCCCACAGCCCCTGCCAGTGCTAAACCCCTGTGAGCTCTGTCTGTGCCCTGCTGGTGTCCCTGAGGGGCCCTGGCAGTGCCCCAGCCCTGCTGGGCTGTGCACAGGAGCTGCTCTTGGCCAGAGCTGTCTCTCTGCAGCGCTGCCCTTGCCAGGAGCTGCCTCTGGGCCAGGAGCCCGGCCCTACTCAGCAGCACAGACACAGCACAGGGACTTAATGACCCTCTGGGGCTTTGGTGCTCTTTTGGTCTTTGACAGAGACAGTCCCTCACAGTGTGCTCAAAAAACTTCTCAAGAGCTCAAAGTCAGATTGAAACACTGAAGTTTCTTGTACTGAAGTTTCTGGTACTTTAAAGAGATCCCTGTGAGGGACAGGACTGAGAAAGTGTCCCCAGGTTCCAGGGAGATCAGAACACTGCAGGCAGTGATGGCAGCTGGGGACAAACAAGGCAAAGGTGTCTATGGTGCTGAGCACACCTGGATGTGTTTCAGGAATGCAAAGGGCCAAGGCCTGAGCCCCAGCCCCTGGCCAGGCAGATCCTGTCCCTCCCTCCTTGCTCAGGGCTCTTGCCGGGATGGGCACTGGCATGTGGGGATGTGCAATGCCAAGGGCAGGAGCATGGGGCGGCCCCTGCCAGGCTGCTGAGCAGGGACAAGGAGGCAATGAGGCCCCAGCCCTGCAAGGGTCACTTGTCCCCTCATGGCCTCAGGCCCAGGCCCAGCAACCATGGTCAAAGTGCTGCCCAAGTTGGCTCTGTCAGGGCTGTCTTGCAGCTGCTGCCCAACCCTGTGCCCTGTGAGGCCCATGCTGTCCCATGGGGTCCCTGCCCTGAGCCTCTGTCCCTGGAGGCTGTTGGCATCCCCCGGCTGCCCCACCTGGCTGAGCCCCTTCGTTTGCTGACAGCTCTGCCTCCTTCCTGCCTCTGCCTGCCCACACAAAGCCTTGGGCGTCATATCAAAAGGGTTAATTCAATTTTTCCTGTGCCTGTGAACTTTTAGCACAAGAACAAGGCATGCAGGGGCTGCTTTCCCAGCAAGGATGGTTGGAAGACAAGAAGACATCTGGCTCAAGGATGTAATGGCAGAAAAAAGAAGGACTGAAACTGGGAACTTGGGGTGGGTTTTGTGGTAATGGGTAAATAGTAATACACATTTAGTGACACTGGTAGAATTACATGCCCACATAAGGTTAGGAGTTATCCCTCGCTAGACCTCAGGCCTGAATCAATGATACCCTCTTAAATAGCAATTTAGTGTTTATGAGTCTTATTCTGATATTTTGGAGATTTGGTGACAGCGAGGCCTCACAGAACCAAGGAATCAGCTGTGACACTGAGCAAACTCATGGAACAAAGGATCCATTATGACACAGTGGAACCCCATGGAACCAAAATCCATTTTGGCACAGTGGGGCCACATTGAACCAATGGTCCATTGTGATACTGCGGATCCAAGGAGACCATTGTGAATCTGAGAAACCTCTTGGAACCAATGGGCCATTGTGACTCAGCCTGGTGACATGGAGCCAAGGGGCCACTGTGACACTGTTGATCCAAGGAGACCATTGCGACTGAGGAACCTCAAGGAACCAAGAGTCCATTGTTCCACTGTGGGGCCCTGTGGAACTAAGGGGACCACAGTGACTTTGAGAAGCCTCATGGAACAATGGAGACTGTTCTGACACTTTGGGACCCACTGGAACCGAGGGGCCATTATAGCGTGGCAGGGCATCATGGAATCAAGGGAACTACAGTGATCCCTGTGGGTCTCCATGGGATGAAGGGTCCAATGGAACCCGAGATACCATTGTGACACTGGGGCCTCATGGAACCAACGGTCCATTGTGACACAGCAGGGCCTCATGGAACCATAAAGGCCATTTTCACACTTTGAGGCCTTGTGAAACCAAAGGGCCTTTGTGGCACTTCAGAGCCTTGTGGAGCCAAGGGGACACAGAGACACTGTGGGGCGCAGTGAAACCAATGGTCTGTTGTGACACTGCAAGGCCTTATGGAATCGTGGAGAGGGTTGTGACAACACAACGCCTCACAGAACCAAGGGGCCATTGTGACGCTAGAAGACCTCATGGAAGCAAGGAACCATTGTGACACTATGGAATCTTGTCAGGCCAAGGGGCTGTTGTCACGCTGTGTGGCTCCATGGAATCTAGGAGTCCATTGTGACACTACAGGGCCCCATGGAACTAAGCATTCATGGAACAGTGCTGGAACACATGGAACCAAAGGTGCCTTGTGACACTGCAGGGCCTCATGGAATCCTGGAGGCTATAATGACACATTGAGGCCTCGTTGAATCAAGGGGCTGTGCAGGGCCTCATGGAACCAAGGAGACCCTTCTGACACTGTGAGTCCCCATAAAACCAAGGGTCCAGTGTGACACCATGGAACCAAAAAGACTGTTGTTGGCTGTTGTTGGCAGTACAAAAGCTCTTTGAATCAAAAGTCCATTGTGACATTGTGGGGCCTCATAGAACCATGGAGTCCATTATAACACTTCAGGACCCACTGAAACCAAGGGGCCACTGTGACACTGTGGGCCCCCATGGAAGCAAGGGGCCAGTGTAACACATCCAGGCCTGGTGGAGCCAAGGGGCCATTGGGACCCTGAGGAGCCCAATTGAACCAAGGGGCCAATTTGAGACTCTGAGGCCTCATGGTACCAATGGGCCATTGTGGCATTGCATAGTTCCATGGAAACAAGGAAACCATTTTGACGCTGCAAGGCCTCATGGAAGCAAGGGGCCATTGTGCCAAAGTGGAGCCATGGAGACCATTGTTATATCACTGGGCCTCATGGAAACAAAGATCTGTTCTGATCCTACAGGGCCTTATGGAACCAAGGGGTCGTTGTGATGCTGCAGGGCCCCAAGGATCCAAGAACACGGAACAGGTCTGGCTGGCTGGGCCTCCTGGGGGCTGCCTGACTGGTCCAACTGACCTTGGCATGTTGAAGATCACTTCTCACCTTCTCCTGAAACCCTGGAGTTCTGTGTGTTCCTTCCTTTGGGAAAGAACTGTCCTTATCCTCCAGGTGTTCATGGCCGAAATTGGGATTCCTCCTCCAGATTTGATTATATCCAAGGATTATTCCCATATGAAACTTGCCAAGACAGACAGCTCTGCCTGGCCTTGTCTTCTTGGGGGCCACCTCTCATCTGCCTTCATAACACTGGGGGCCTGTGCTTTTCTTCCCCTGTAAAAAGACGTCTTTCAAGTCCAGGGCATCCATGGCTAAAATTGAGAATCCACCTTCAAAATTCCTTATACCCACGGATAGCTCCCAGACAAAAGCTGCCAGGACTGTCCAGGTTGCCTTGGCTTCCTGAGGGCCAGCTCTCATCTCCCTTTGAAACACTGGGGCTCTGTACTTTCCTTCATGTGGAAAAGAACTGTCTTCTTGTCCTGATGCCCATAGACAAAAGCGGGGTTTGGCCTCCCAAATTCTGTCTGTCCAAGCATTCTTCCCTGACAACAAGTCTGGCTGGCCTTGGCCTCCTTGGGGCTGCCTCTAATCAGCCTTTGAAACACTGGGACTCCACCCTTCTCCTTCCTATGGAGAACTGCCATTCCAGTCCAGGAACCATGGCTGAAATGGAATTCCACCCTCAAAACTCCCCATATATCCAAAGGCTGATTTCAGACAACAGCTGCGAAGACAGACAGGTCTGGCTAGCCTTGGTCTCTGGTGACCGCCTCTCATCTGCCTTCAAACCCTGGGGTTCTCTGGTTTCCTTCCTATAAAAATAAAAACTGTCCCTCTTGTCCAGGAATTCTTGGCCTCAAGCACTTGACCACTCTATAGGGACACAGGAGCTCTGTGCATAGTGGGGCGGAGACTGAGTACAGCAGAGGAGAGCCCTAGGAGGGATTGAAGGGTGCTTTCAGAGATGTTGGATCCTTTTCACATAGTAGAGAACAGCCAGCGAAAGAAAGAATTAATGCCAAAGCCAGCTGGGGAGGCCCAGGCTGGACATAAGGAGAAAGGAATTTCCCTGCCAGGACAGGGCTGTGGTACAACACATTCCCCAACAGGAGCCTGGAGCAGCCCAAGGCTGTGTGTGGGCAGGCAGGGGCAGGCAGGAGGCAGAGCTGTCAGCAAAGGAAGGGGCCAGCCAGGAGGGGCAGCCGGGGGATGACGACAGCCTGCAGGGACAGAGGCACAGGTTTGCTCAGCATCAGAAACACATTTCACTTGCTTGTCCCCAGCCATCATCACTGCATCCAGTTCTCTCCTCTACCTGGAACCTGGGGACACTTTGTCCGTTATGTGCCTCAGAGGGATCCAATTAAAGTACAAGAAAATACAGTCTTTCAATCTCAGTTTGAGTTATTGAGAAGTTCTTTGAGCACACTCTGAGGGACTGGCTCTGATGCAAAGAGCACCAAAGCCCCAGAGGGTCATTAAAGTCCCTGTGCTGTGTCTGTGCTGCTGAGCTGGGCCGGACTCCTGGCCCAGAGGCAGCTCCTGGCAAGGGCAGCGCTGCAAAGAGTCAGCTCTGGCCAGGAGCGGCTCCTGTGCACAGCCCAGCAGGGCTGGGGCACCGCCAGGGCCCCTCAGGGACACCAGCAGGGCACAGACAGAGCTCACAGGGGCTCAGCACTGGCAGGGGCTGTGGCATGTCCCAGAGAGGGCTGTGTCAGAGCAGCACCTCTGTGGCTGTGTCATAGAGGCACAGAGCGGCTGGGATGTCAGCAAGGGGCTTTGTGACAGCACAGAGTGGGCTGTGTGAGGTCACTGGTTGGGCTATGACATCACAGATTTTGTTGTGTGAGGTCATTGAGCAGCTACAGCATCATAGAGGGGATTCTGTGACATCACAGAGCAGGTTGTGAGGTCAAAATGTGTGCGGTGACATTACAGAGTGGATTGTGTGACATCACTGAGGGGATTGTGTGACATCACTGGGGGGATTGTGACATCACAGAGGTGGCTGTGACATGGTAGGGTAGGATGTGATGCCATAGACCAGACTCTGCCATCATGGAGGGTGGCTGTGGGACACCAGAGAGTGGGTTATGACATCAATGGGTGGCTGACTAACATCACAGAACTGGCTGTGACACCATAAAACAGACTATGATGTCATGGTGTGATTGTGTGATATCACAGAGCCTTCTGTGACATCACAGAGTGTCACGGACATATTTTATGAAAAATCCTTTGCCAGGATTTTTCTCCTGAGAAGCTGAGAGGCCTCAGAAACAAAAGGTAAACAATAATTATCTGCTGCTGTGGAATGCAACAGGTACATCTTTGATTGGTCTCATGTCGTTGTTTCTAATTAATGGCCAATCACAGGTCTGTCTCAGACTCTCTGGTCAGTCACAAGATTTTATAATCATTCCATTCTTTTCTACTCCTTGCTAGCCTTCTCATGAAATACTTTCTTCTATTCTTTAGGCATATAATTTTCTCTTAATATAATATATATAAAAAAATAATAAATCAGCCTTTTGAAACATGGAGTCAAGATTCTTGTCTCTTCCCTTGTCCTGGGACCCCTGTGAACACCACCAGAGCAGAGCAGCTGGATGACATCACAGCGTGACATCAAAGAGGGCTCTGTGCCATCACAGGGGTTGTGTGACATCACAGGGGCAGTGTGACATCACAGATGGCAGTGTGACATCACAGGGGCTGTGTGAGGTCACTGGGGAGGTCACTCTGCCCCGGGCCCCCTCACAGTTCCCCCCAGAGCAGTCCAACCCTGCTCGTGTGCAGTGGGGTCCCCTGTCCCCCCAGGTCCCCCCGCCCCCGGCCCCGCAGCCTCCCCAGAGGATGTTCCACGAGATCGACCCCAGAGCCTGACACGGGGATGGCGGGCCGGGGCCCTGGGGGTGGCACAGGTGTACAGGGACCCCCCGGCAGCATCCCCGTGTCCGCCAGAGCTTGGGCCAGGGCTCCTTCACCCTGTTATGAACGAGGCCTTGAGAGCGCTGAAAAAATCCCCGGCAAGGGATCAGTCAAAACCAGATTTAATATTAAGCGACATCATGGCTAAGTTCCTTGGCAAGAGTCACTCTGCTCCTGACTGGACACTTCAGGCACAGCAAGGAAACAAAGCAACAACAAAACAAAACAGAATCCAGGCAATCAAACCAGAAATGAAGCAGGAACTGTCCCTGTGTGTGTGTGTGACACAAGGACAGTGAGGGCAAGGATGAAAAAAATATGGCGTAGAAGCTTAACAGAGCTCAAACTTAACAGGACTTAAGTTATGCCTTAACCTTAACTGATACCTTCAACTTCAAAATTTGGCAAAAGAATAGCACCTAATTTATAACCTATGACTTGACAATTTAACACAGGAATAACACTTAACAAAACTTAGCTTATAACTTATATTAAACATAACAAGTTAGAAAAGAACATCTCTTAGCAGCATTTAACTTCACTTAGACCTTGTGATTTAACCTTACTTACAGGCCTGACTGACTCAGCTATCCAAGGCACTCAAACCCCTCAGAGAGCAGCATTTCTGCCACATTTCCCCAGCACAGGGACTGCTGTGTGCACACAGACACCAAGAGTCAGTGCAAGGCACCTGTGAGAAATTCCCCTGAGGTCAGGAAATGCTCACTGTGGATCCTTTGGCATCTCCCCAGTGGGTGAAGGGCTGAGCCTGGAGGAGCGGGGGGATTGGCCCAGGCTCTGTCGTTGTTCGGGATCCCTGAGTGCAGCAAACGGGAGAGTTCCCAACTGGTAGAGGCCCCACTCAGAGGGAGTCGCTGGCCCAGGAGTGGCACTATAGGACACAAAAGAACACAAACACACCATTGTTCTCAAGGTGAAGAAAAAAGGGGAAGTTTATTTTTTGACTCCAACATTTATACTTTTCCAAACCAAAAATTGGAGGGTGACAGTGCCATCTCTCCAATGACACTAGTCAAACCAACAGTCCATCAACTCTCTCCTCCTCCATCAAGGAATGCAAAACAATGGGTTATTTACAGAAAGTGTGTGAGAAAGTTCACTACAAGAATGTCAACATCAGAAGGGTTAGAAAATCTTTAAAAACCAGGGTGATATCTCACCATTTTCCTTTTAAAAAAGAAAAAAGAGAAAAGAAAATTAACAATATGAAAAAGAAAACATGAACAATGTTCAGCGTCCATTTGCGGAGGAATCATCAGAGTGATCACTGCCATCATCTGCATCCGAATCATCACTCAATGATTCACCCGCTTGATGCCTTTCAGGTTGGTTACAGTTTCCATTTTGCTCGTTGGCTCGATTCTGTCTCTGTGGTCCAGGTCAGGGCAAGCACACTTCGAAGGTACCCAGGTACCCCAGTATCTGCGGATACACAAGCATACCCCTGTCCCGAAGCGATAAGGTCATAGGGACCTTCCCACTGTTTGTTGACTAAATTCCGCACCCGAACCTTCACTTGAGGCTGATGTGCCTCGTCTGCAGCCTGCAACAAGAGATGGTGATTCAAAATGACAGGATTATTTGAGTTCTGCGGCACAGTGAGATGACTGATTGTGCACAAAGCTTTTGCCAACCGACTGTGCGGGGTTTCACCCTGCATTCCCCGGTTTTGTTTTTGAAGAACCTGCTTCAGAGTACCATGACCGCATTCTACAAAAGCTTTACCAGTTGGAGAATGAGGGATACCAAACTTGTGCGAGACACCCCATAACTGCAGGAACTGCCACAACTTTTGCGATGCACAAGCAGGACCATTGTCGGTTTTCACAGCAGAAGGTATGCCCAGAACACCAAAGGCCAACCTCCAGTGGGCGAGGATATAATGGGCCTTCTCCCCAGTGTGACCCAAAGCCCACATCGCAGAGGAGAATGTGTCCACAGTGACATGCACATACTTGAGCCAGCCAAACTCGGCAATCTGGGTGACATTGGTCTGCCAAAGCTCCAAGGCCCTAAGGCCTCTGGGGTTTACCCCTGCTGGCAAAGGTGGAGCAAGTGCATGGCTGTCATGGTACATGGAGTGTATCAGGCTGAGGCGCTACCCATGCTGGGTTAGCCAACTTGTCAGCCCTCGCGTTGCCTTCCACTATAAAACCTGGCAAATTGGTGTGACTCCTCACATGCAGAACATAGAATGGATAAACCCAGGCCTGAATGGAACACCACAAGGTCTTCAGTAAATGAAACAAGGCAGGATTACTGACCTCCTTCAAAACTGAATGACCCAACTGGTGTGCAATATCAGCCACATGGGCGGAATCCGTGACCAAGTTGAAATGTTCCTGGGAAAATATCTCAAATGCCATGACAGCAGCCCTCAATTCGACCAATTGGGCTGACCCATCCTCATGGCCTTCCAGAACCTGCCACTCAGATCCGTCCCCCAGGTAACAATGGCTTTTCCTGTTTTCCCTGAACCGTCAGTGAAGACGGTGGGTCCTTGCACAGGTTTCTGGCTGTTTTTGGGCCACAAAGAGATTTGTGTGAATTTTGCCATATGCAGTAGCCTATGGCTGGGCAGATGATAAGTGATCTGCCCTGAATAGTTTTCCAGAGCACTCTGCAGGGACACACTGTTTGCAAAGCTCCAGTAAAAATTCTCCGGTTGCACGGGGAGTATGATCTTTGCAGGATCCACACCCATCAATTAAAAACACCGTTGCCGGCCTTTGATTATCAAGCGAGCAATCAGCTCAAACAATGCATTTGCCATCTTCTGCAGCTGATGGGGCAGGAAAACCCACTCTAAAACGTGCAGGGAATCAGACCACTTGTCACTCCATTGGCCAATGATGCCCGTGGGATGCGAATCTGGAGTGGTGATGAACACAGTGACATCAACGGAGGAATCAATGTGATGAACTTGGCAAGCTGAAACAGCTTGCTGAACCACCTCCAATGCCTTACAAGCCTCAGGGGCAGTGTGCGGAGGCAACTTTAGATCAGAGTCTCCTTTCAACAAATCATACACAGGAGACAGCTGTGCGTCAGTTAGTCCCAAGTACGGACGTAACCAAATGATGACACCTACCAATTTCTGAGCATCATTCAGTGTCTTCACAGAATGCACAAATTGCACCTCCTGGTGACGGATCATCCGTTCCAGAATTTTGTCCCCCAAGTACTTCCAAGGCGGTTTTTGTTGAACTTTTCTGGAGCCACCTGCAGTCCATGAGCATGCAAAGCATCGAGCAACCGAGGCTGAATCCTCAGCAGCTCATCCTGGGTGGATGCAGCCACCAAAATGTTGTCCATATAATGATACAGATGTGCATCAGAAAACTGCTTGCGAACTCCAGACAAGGCACGGGCCACATGCCACTGGCATATGGCAGGAGAACTGAGCATGCTCTGGGGCAAAGTCCTCCACTGATATCTCTGTGCGGGTTCAGCCTTGTTAATTGCTGGCACTGAGAAGGCAAACTTCGGTCTGTCATCAGAATGCAAAGGAATTGTAAAGAAACAATCCTTCAGATCCACAATGAGGACCAGCCAGTCTGTGGGAAGCATGGTAGGTGATGGCATGCCCACCTGCAATGTTCCCATGCTTTCCATCACGGCATTAACCTTTTGGAGGTCTTGCAACAACCTCCATTTCCCAGATTTCTTTTTGAAGCAGAAGACAGGAGTGTTCCAGGGACTGGGAGAAGGCTCCAGATGACCCTGGTCACACTACTCCTGCACCAAATTCCGAAGGGCATCCAATTTATCTTGAAGGAGGGGCCATTGCTTCTCCCAGACAGGTTTGTCCACCAGCCACCAAATAGGAGGCATAGGACACTCTGCACCCTTTATCACAGTGACCCCCATCAAAAAACTGTCCCGATGCTCACCCCACAGAGAGACAGAATATCCCTCCCCCAGAGGTTGGGAGGAGTTGAAGTAACATGAGGCCTGACCCAGGCCATCTGTCCCTCCAGGTTCGTAACCAGTACGGGCCGCTGGCTCACATAGCATTGCGCCATTCTTCCCAGGCCCGCAACAGATGTCTCCACCAGATCCAAGGGCCACTCTGGGGGCCAGGCGGCAAGGGAGAGAACCGTGACGTCAGCACCGCAGTCGAGAAGCCCGCGGAGGTGGATTTCCGATGGTGTTCTACCAGGAACAGACAGGGTACACAGCATCTCAGGATGGTCCTTGGTCAGGACAGCAGTCCAGTGAACTTAAGGTGGCCCAGTGGATCCAAAGCCACCAGCTGCACGCAACCCGTCAGCTGTCCTGTGAACAGAGGACTTAAAGGCACAAGTCGAGCAAGCCGCGTCCCTTTCAGGATTGTGATGGGGGGTGGGTGTGGAGACCATGGCAGAAATCTGCCCTGTGAAATCTGCATCAATGAGCCCCAGGTGAACAATGATGCCATGAAGGGTGGCACTAGACCTCCCCATGAGAAGAGCACTCATGCCCCCGCCCAAGGGACCAAAGGCATCCAGGAGAACCTTGCGTATCTCAGAAGATTCTAAGACAACTGTTGCTGCGGTGCAGACATCCACACCTGCTGATCCGCGGGTGCTGACTGCGAGCTGGCAAAGGAGACCTCTATCGGCTCCTGAGTCTGGAGAGAAGCTTGTGTCTGGGTGTACCCCTCCTGCTGCGCACTCTGCTTCACGTTTCCTGAGCCCGGTAAAGCCTGGCCATTAACATGAACAGTGCCCTTGCAAATATTGGACACGTGATTTGGCCTACCACACAGACCGCACAAAAACATGGGGAATTTGACCTTCTGTGTTTTCTTCCCCCGCTTCTTGCGCAGTCTTCTGCGCAGTCCCCTGCTGTGGCTGCTTGCCGTGCGGTGCCACCCAGACTGGCTGCACAGTGGCAGCCACGGCAGCCAACTTTTGGCCCGAGGGGATGTTGTCCGCACAGGCCTCCACCATCTGGGAGACAGTAGGAACACCTGGCAGAGCCACTATGACCCTCCTACAGAAGTGGAGGTCATGAGGCATGAGCACGTCCATAGCAACCCTCTGGAGAGTCTGCATAACCTCAGCAGACCCCAAACCATGCTGAGCAACCACATCATGGACTTCCCTCTCCAGCTTATACGAAATGGGTTCATGGGTGTTATGAGTAACACTCCTGAGCACAGGGAAAGTCTGGGAACTCCCTGGCAAAGCCACAGCACCTGCTGTGTCCTGGTGCTTGGGCCCCACAGGGACAAGAGTAGATGATCGACTGGGAGCCAACTCAACACCACTCGCCCCTGCGCCCCCTGCAGCACCGGCAGAGCCAGAGAACCCCACTCTGCGACCCTGCGGATGCCGCGAGGAGGCAGGCTCAGACATCTCATAGAACTTAGTTTTTAGTTCTTGCCAGAAACTCTCGGGGTGCCTAGGACGCACAGTCACCTGGCACAAGGGAAGCATCCACAAATTTGACGAGGAAGCGCCATGGCCCCGGGCACCCACCGACTCCCGCTGGCCGTGTCAGCAGTTGCGCTAAAGGTAAGGTAAACACCTCAGCACCCTGTCGCGCTGCAGCCCCGGCATGGGGCGCCTTGGCAGGCACAGGTTCCAGCACGGCCCGCAAACCCGGTGTGCACCGGGACGAGACTGGCGCAGGGCCTCCGGCCCCCAACATGGGGGAGGGGCGGGGTACCAAGAGAGGTGCAGCCCGCGGAGCCGCGTCACTGCGGGGCAGCACAAGGGAGCCCGGCACACCCCCTATGAGCGTATGTCCCGAGCCGCAAGGCACCGCCCCCGCTGAGTGGAGTGGGATGGACAGCCTGCTCACCCGAGCGAGGCCAGACAGAACACTAACCAACGCCCCGCCCCCGGCTGCTTCCACTGACTGCGCATGCTCAGCAGGCTGCGCAGGCCCAGAGACGGGCAAAGTCGCCCCCCCCCACCGAGGAGCCTGACTCAAAGGCGAGTGAAACTGCCTCTGCCACGCTCAGCGGGAACTTCGTGGAAACACCACAATTCGGACAAAGAGTCGTCAGCGAATCAGACTCAAGCCGAGGCGGAGGCTGACCCTCAAGTGCTGGGAAGGCACAAAGAGAGGGCAACCTGTCCCCCACCCAGCCGCCTGCGCAGGGCAGGGTGGAGCTAGAACGGTCCGCTGAATCCACAGAGCCCTCAGAAGCCCACAGGGCTGCGCCCCCCTGATTCAGGACCAGGAGTCCACCCCAGGGGAACAGTCGCCACCCCCCAGCACATCATCCCGGGGCAGGGAGGGGGACTCCACATCACACAGAAACTCAAACTCCCCCTTGTCCACGTCCGAGATGGAAGGGCTCCCCTGGGAACTCCGAGGGGTACAAGAACTAGACCCCTGCCAAAGCTCCTCACACTTTTTCCCCTGCACCAGCAGCAATCAGACGTCTACGGTGCAATCATCAAAGAGGGCATCCATGAGGCCGACCCCCACAAGAGACCACACCTCCCTGGAGAACGCCTTCGCAGAGTCCGAAAAGAAACCCCTTTCACGGGCCCACAAAAACAATCTCTCAAAATCGCTCCAGGAAATGGAAACCTGTTTCCACTCCAAGACTCCTCTCCAGAGGTCCAAAACGAGGGAATCCTCCTCAAAACCCGCAGAGGTTTCCATCACCACGAGAACAGCAGGCAAAGCACCAAAGAGAAGGGGACAATACAACATCACCAGCAATCCAGACTGTGTCTCAGCCTAGGCTGCAAGACACTTCGGCATCACCAGATGTCGCTACAGGACACGGAAAAACACAAGCACACACCACTGGTCTCAAGGCAAAGAAAAAGGGGAAGTTTATTTTCTGACTCCAACATTTATAGTTTTCCAAAAGTGACAGCAGATTGGAGGGTGACAGAGCCACCTCTCCAATGACACTTGCCAAACCAACAGTCCATCAACTCTCTCCTCCTCCATAAAGGAATGCAAAATAATGAGTTAATTACAGAAAGTGTGTGAGAAAGTTCACTACAAGAATGTCAACATCAGAAGGCTTAGAAAATCTTAAAAAACTAGGGTAACAATTTCTGACAAGTCAAGCTGGCCTTGGCCCAGTGAGGCTATCAGCTGCCTTCTAAACAGCGGGGCTCCATGCTTTCCTTCCTATGAAAAAGAACTGTCCTTCTTGTCCAGGTACCCAAGGCCAGAATTGGGATTTCACCTCCAACATTCCCTGTTGTGACAGATGGGAGGAGATTGTTGGCCCAAAACATTTTGTGTGGGGGGAGGAAGGGGCAGGTCCAGCCTTGCCCTGCCTTGGAACCCCAGCCCTGCCCTGCCCTGGAACCCCAATCCCCCCAGAGCCTCCCTCCCAGCCCAGCAGTGGCTGCCAGTCCCTGGCACAGCACAGGCAATGCTCCACATCCACCTCTGCAGCCCCCAGCCCAGCTCCTGTGGGACCAAATGAGCCCAAGTCCCACCTGGGGGAAGGGCCCAGGGAGACCAAGGGGTATTTAGGGCTGACCACAAGGCAAGCACACATCTTGACCCTACCTCCTCTTGGAATTACCATTTGAACACTGCTGGAATCCAGGAGTTGGTAGCTGTGTGTGTGCTTCTCTTTATCTTTTTTGTCTTTTTCTCTTTCTGTGTAATCTTCTTCTGTTTCTGTGCTCCTGAAAATTTTGATTAACATTAAATTGAACAGGCTTAGAATTTGTGAAGTTGAATGGGCCAAGTCAATGCCTCGAGAAGTGTTTTGTGTTGATTGAATGTCTTTCATAGTTTGACTTGAGAAGAATTTTTAAAAGTAATACAAAGCTTCTTGTGTTACCGACAATCTGTTAAACCACTAAGATACTGAACATGGCTCTGTGAAACACATATGTTAAAGATGAAAAAATCCAGGAACCTCCTCTTTCTTTCTGAGTCAACAAAGAAGCAGCGGGCCCCCACCTCAGCCCCCATCTCCACCACACCAAAGCAAAGCAAAGCAAAGCAAACAAAACCAAACCAAACCAAGCAACCCTGCTGTAGACTGAGCCCCTTCCACCCTCCCCACACTGCTCCCCCTCCCCATTGGCCCCATTCTAACCAAACCAAACCCCAGCAACTGCCAAATAGTAAAACAAAAGAGGCTAAAAGACCTCAACCAGAACAAAGCTAGCCACAGCTATTAAAAGCTTACCATCAAGTCCCCTCCATGAAACACAAGTCACACCAAAAACCCCTACAACCTACCACCCACACAAAAAAACCCTGAAACTAAAATTAAAAACAATAAAACCCCCAATACCAGACATAAAACCAATTTTAACACAACCCAACCACAATTTCCACTGCAAGTTACTGGTGGGTAAGGTGCTAATCCTTTCAATACTTCAATCCTCCCTTGAGTAAAAGAAAAAAAAAATACAAGCATATAAAAAGACCCGTAAAACCATCAAAGTCAGTAAAGAAGTTATATCCCAAATAAAAAAGAAGAAATAAATACCTTAATCTAAAAAATAAAATCCTCCTACAAACTATAAAGAAAAAACTTTTTCTTTATAACACATAAAACTATAAAAAAATTTCAAATTAATATTGAAGAAAAACCTCCATGTTAAATAAACAAATGTTAAAATAACTGTAATTTCATAAAATTTTAAACAGGGAAAAAAATTTAATCCAGCATCCCCAAAAGAAGATCTCTATTCTCAGAGATAAAAATAATTTTATAAGCAAATAATAAAAATTTTTACCTTTAAATAACTCATCCTTAAAACAACACCCCATAAGTCAACTTGTATATCAATAAGCTGTAAAAAATTTGTAACAATAAAAACAACTTCACAATAACAAAGTTCCCCAGACAACTGTTATCCATCAAAAATTAAGAACCAAAAAACCCTATTTTTTCCTCATATAAAAAATCTCCATAATCTTAAAAAGAAAAACTTCTCTCCCAATGTAAACTAAAAAAAGACTATTCTAGAAATAGTAAACTAACTAGAAATTTTGAGTTTCTTTACATTGTCAGTAAAAAGTTGTAAAGAAAAAATATTGTAATGAAGAGTTTATTTTAATTCTTACTACCTTTTTTCTTTAGGCTGCTTTTAATGAAATTTTCTTTATACCCTTCTAAAATTTTAAGCCTACTTTACCTTTTTCATAGTACTGTCTCACAACCAGACAAGTGCATAAATATTTAACCGACATGAAAACCCACCACACTGATCAATACAATAATTAACAAATCTCAAGAATAGAAAAATCTTAAACTAACAAACCAAAACCACTGCAACGTCATAATAAACATTTTGCCAAAGTTTCTCTCATTTTCTAAAGTTCCCACTAAAGGCTCTTTTGTTGTTTCGTGGTCCTGACAATGTCTTGTTGGTATTTCTCCAGTGCATCTAACTCAGAGGATGCAAACAATTGTAATTCATTTTAAAGGTCTCCTCAAGAGAGTTTTTTAGTGGATGGGAGTCAGGGCTTGTCTGTCCTGCTTGGCACAGACCAGGCAGGGCTTTCCCAGCCACATTCCACACTCCATTTCCCAGCTGGAGCTGCTGCTGCCTCTGAGTTGTGCTGCCCCAGCCCCAGGGACACTCTCCTTGTCTGCCCATTCCCCCACGGTCTCTGGGCAGGGATGGCCTAAGTGGGGGCTGCTGATATCCTCAGCAGCTTGGAGGCTGCTGCTGAATTTTCCTGCTCCAGAGGCTTGTTCAGCCTTCAGCTCTTCAGTGCAGGAATTCGGTGTCCCAGGGCTCATTAACATTCAGAACACCTGAACAAGCCAAGCCTCTGGGAATAATTTCATTTTAATTTTCAAACCTTTTGTGGTTAGTTCCACAAATTTCAGAAACCTATTTAAAGTGAATATACTATAAGTAAAAAGACAGGTCAAAAAGGTTTTTTAGGTCCTGTTTTGTTTTTTTTCCCTGATAATTCATTGATATGTGCAATCTGCAGTTGACACTGAATCCAAGTACCTCCTCATGCAGTTGGAATAGAGATGAAAATCAAGACCCTTCATGGCTGACAATCAATCAGACTCTGTCCCTACCTCCACCCCACCATTTCCCCCATCCAAGCCCTGGCACTCAGAGCAGCCTTGTGCAAATCTGAGCTCCCTCCAGCCCAGGCTGCACCTGCAGCTTTCAGCTCCTTGGCTCCAACTCCCACCTGCTTTCCTTGAAGAAGGAGCTGCCCGAGAAACAGAGGGATGTTCATTTCTTGTCGGCCAACAAAGCCAAGGGAAGGCACAGCTCCATCCAATGCAAAAGTCATTCCTCTGCTGGATATAAATCCACTTTGCACAGCAGACATCTCAGAGCAATGGAAAACACCTTCTGTGCCCAGAAAAGATCCCAAGGTCCCCCCAAACCCTCCCTGCCCCGATTCTGCCCAGATTTGCTCTTTGCACACAGGAGACACAAGCTGAAGTCAGGAGCTCCCTCCATGCCCAGAGGGAGAAAAGAGAGAAAGGGGATGAAGAGCTCTCCTGTGCAGAGCCAAGGTCCAAGTGCAGCCCCTGCAGTGGGAACTGCAACTCATCAGGTTTGTATCCTTTGGCCTCAGGGACTGGTGACACTCAGAGGCACAGAAAGGTTTCTTGCCAACAAACACAAGTTAAACATTTGAACAGTTTAACAACCATCATAGCTCTTGCCTCAGCTCTCTGGGATGTCCCAGAGAGCATCTGACCTGTCCCTAATCTGCTCTGCTCCAGTCTGAAACAGGGCCCAGCATGGTGCCAGGATCATCAGAGAGCTGAGGTGTGTACTAGAATTCAATGCCCTCCTCATCCCACAGCAGCCTTGCATGTCCCTCCTGCAGCTTTGGTCTCCAGCACAGCCATGGAGGCTCTTTGGGATCTGGACTGTTCCTGCAGCCCCAAGGGCAGCTGAGCTCTGCCTTTGGCGCAGTCAGGCCTGGCCAGCACAGGCCATGCTCAGCAATTGCTTATGTGTGCCTGGCCTTGCTGTCAGCCCCGGCAGCGGCTGCGTGGCCCCTTTGTGGCCCTGTGCTGGCCCAGCCATGGTGGCCCAGCCCCTGTGTAGGCCCAGCCCAGGCCAGGAGCATTGCGGCTGGGAACGGCCCCTGTGTTGTGGTGCCCACAGCAGCCTTGGGGCTCTGTGCCCCATGGCCTTCCTGCTGGGCAGCCTCTGCCAGCTCCTGCAGAGCCCGTGGCACCTGTGGGGCTGCACAGACAGCCCTGCCCTGGGCTCTGCCAGTCTCTGGGCCAGCAGAGAGGCCAGCCAGGGCTGGCCATGGCTGGGAATAGGCCCTGAGCCCCGCAGGAGGATGGAGCTCGGCCACAGCCAAACTCAGCCCAGGCCAAAGCTGGGCTCAGCAGCCAGGGCTGCCAAGGGCTGGGCACAGAGGCTGGCGCTGACAAATGTCCTGGGCCCCCTCCCTGCTCTGTCCATGCCACCAAGGGCCCAGAGCAGCCTCCTCTCTGGGCCACTTGCCTGTTTGCAATGCCTTGCAGAGGCACTGGTCCTGCCCCACAAGGCCTGGCCTGAGTCCTGCCCCTGCATGCTTAGCCAGGTTGAGACGGACACTGATGGTTTCTGGGCCAGGCTTTATGGCTGACTGCAGAGGCCAGGACAAAGCTGAGTGGTTTCCCAGGTGTCCCCCAGCCCTTGCGGGCCCCAGGGGCTGATGGCATTTATGCTCCCTCAGGTTCATTTGCCCACAGAAACAGCATGGGGGTGCTCCCACGTGCTGTGTGCAATGTAAACAGAGGCTCCTGAGCCAGTGTTGCCATGTCTGTGCCTGCAAGGATGGGGCACCTGTGTGAGCTGGGGGAGAGGCCCGGGCTGCAGTGGGGGGATGTTGTTGGCAGCTCCATGAGGGCGCTCTGGGATGCTGCCCTGGGCTGTCCAGTGCATTGAGGATGGATCAGCCCCTGCTCTGCTGCTCCTTCCCATCTCCCCCAGGGCCCTTGCAGAGCCCCAGCCATGCTGTTTGCAGCCAGCCTGCCCACAGCCAGCCTGGGGCTGCTCACGGGGCTTTTCTGTGCCAAGCATGGGCCTGGGCATGTTCCTGAGAGAGCCTGGGCAAGGAGCCTGGAGCCCCCAGGCCCTGGCCTGAGGCATCAGCGCTGCCCCAGCAGGGCGCTTGGCCTGTCCCTGCTGCAGCCCTGGCACTCTCACCCCCAGGACTGTGGCCGGCCCCGAGAGCACTCAGGCCCTGCAGCAACACCAGGGCCACCAGGGCAGTGGGACAGGGCCATGGCAGCAGCACTGGAAACACCAAGTGCTGCTGCTGCTGGGCTCAGCTGCTGGGCCAGCACTGATCTGCCCCCAGCTCTGCACACAGACATTGCTGCTGCAGCTCCAGAGAAGGCAACAAAAGGGCATCTCTGCAGAAAACTCTGCTGGGAGATCCTTTAGTTCCTTTAAAGCCACCAGCAGCACAGCCCCTCATTGACACAGTGTGTGGCCACAAAAAAGGTGGAGAGAAACAAAATGAGAAATGGCACAAAAAAATACTTTTTTTGATGGACAATATGAAAAAAGTAAAACAAACATAAAGAACCTCCACAAGGAAACCCACAAGAAGTATGAAAGATGCCTTATTACGAGTTATTTGCAGAAACTGGCCAGGAGTTTAATGTTTCTGAAACCATCCAGTAATCAGTGTCCTCACTGCAGCCTTGAGCTCCTGGTTCCTCAGGCTGTAGATGAGGGGGTTCAGGGCTGGAGGCACCAGTGAGTACAGAACTGACAGGGCCAGATCCAGGGATGGCGAGGAGATGGAGGGGGGCTTTAGGTGAGCAAATGTGCCAGTGGTGAGGAACTGGGAGACCATTGCCAGGTGAGGGAGGCAGGTGGAAAAGGCTTTGTGCTGTCCCTGCTCAGAGGGGATCCTCAGCACAGCCCTGAAGATCTCCACATAGGAGAAAACAATGAACACAAAACAACCGAGTCCTAAACAGCCACTAAGAGCAAGAAGCCGCAGTTCCCTGAGGTGGAATATGGAGCAGGAGAGCTTGAGGATCTGGGAGACTTCACAGAAGAACTGGCCCAGGGCATTGCCATGGCACAGGGGCAGGGAAAATGTATTGGCCGTGTGGATCAGCTAAAAGAGAAAGGCAGTGGCCCAGGCAGCTGCTGCCATGTGGGCACAAGCTCTGCTACCCAGGAGGGTCCTGTAGTGCAGGGGTTTGCAGATGGACACATAGCGGTTGTAGCACATGATGGTCAAGAGGAAATACTCTTCTGACAGGAAGAACATAATGGAAAATAGCTGTGCAGCACATCCTGTGTAGGAGATGTTCCTGGTGTCCCAGAGGGAATTGTGCATGGCTTTGGGGACAGTGGTGCAGATGAAGCCCAGGTCACTGAGGGCCAGGTTGAGCAGGAAGAAGAACATGGGCATGTGCAGGTGGTGGCTGCAGGCTACGGCACTGATGATGAGGCCGTTGGCCAGGAGGGCAGCCAGGGAGATGCCCAGCAAGAGGCAGAAGTGCAGGAGCTGCAGCTGCCGCGTGTCTGCCAATGCCAGCAGGAGGAAATGCCTGATGGAGCTGCTGTTGGACATTTGCAATGCCTTGGCATGGGGATCTGTAAAAAAAGTAACCATGGAATAGTTGGGTTTGGAGAGGACTTTAAATATCCCAGCACAGCTTGAGGGCACTTTCCGCCCACTGCCTGCCCAGGGCTCTGCTGCCTGGAGCTGTCCCTGCCAGCAGCTACTTCCCTGTGCCCAGAGCTGGGCCCTGCCAGTGCTGCCAGAGCCCAGCCCAGTCCTGGGGACTCAGCTCTGCCCTGCAGGACCCTCCCAACTCTGGCACTGTCCAGGGACAGCTCTGGCTCTGCAGGCTCTGATGGCAACATCAGAGCAACCCTGTGGAGGCTAGAAAAGCGACACTGATGCTTCCTCTAAGGGGCCCTGTGCTGATCTCCGCAACTGCCCGGTTTATTCAGATCTGAGAATTTTTTTTTCTCAACCTGAACCGAGAGATGAATATGTATGTGCAATTTCCCTTCCAAGCAACCCAGAGCAACAGATTAAAAAAGTAGGATTTCCCCTTTCATGCAGTCCCTGCATCGCTGTGCTCTCTGTATAATCTGCTTAGAAATGTTCTGCAGTTGAATGCCATGCTGGGAGCAGTCCTGAGCAATGCAGCATCCTCCCCACACAAGGAGATCACTTCCAAGCCTTACCAGCTATCTCCTCCCACCCAGACCTTGTGCCCCAGTGCTGGGAGCAGCTGCTAGGGCTGGCTGAAATCTGTCCTTGGCAGGCAGCAGAGTCCCTGCCCCTGCACAGTGCCCTGGGCTGCAGGACCCTACTCTGCAGGACAGCCCTGGGCACCCCTGGCTGCTCTGCACAAGAGACAATCGGAGTCTGTAGGCATTAGGATGTTCCAGCTTTAGGAGATGGCTCCAGGAACTGCAGCTGCATTGTCCTGCAGCCAGAGGTTCCTGTGCCAAGGGCTGGCAGAGATTGTGCCCCAGGCACTTCTCAGCACCTTCCCAGCCCTGACTGATTGAAGCTCTCTGTGCCTCTGTGCTGTGCCCAGGGTGGCTGCAGGCAGTGCCCCAGCCCTGCTGGGCTGGCAGAAGAGCTGCTCATCAAGAGAAATGTGCTTTTGAAGCTCTTCTTGATTACCAGAAGCTGCCTCTGTGCCAGGAGCCCAGCCCAGCTCATCAGCACAGACACAGCACCAGGACTTTAATGAGCCTCTGCGGCTTTGTGCTCAAGCCCTGAATATCAGTCCCTGAGAGGGAGCTGAAGAAACTTCTCCAGAACTCCAAGTCAGAATCCAACTCCAAAGTTTCTGGGACTTTTAATGGGTCCCACTGAGGGACAACAGAGAAAGTGTCCCCAAGCTCCAGGCAAAGCAGAGAACTGGAGGCACTGATGACAGGTGGGGACAAAGAGAAGCCAAGTCTTGGTGCCCTGGGGCACAGCAGGGTCTGTGCCGCCAAGGGCTGGGAGGAGACACCTTGTCCTGAGGCCCTGGGGCCTCCTGGCACAGCCCCAGCCAGGCTGGGCACTGTCAGCCCCTTGTCCTGCCCTCAGCATCAGCCCCCCTAGCCCACATCCCAGTGGCCTCAAGGATCTGCTGGAAGGAGTTCCTGGGGAGCCTTGCTCAGGAATGGCCCTGGGGGCTCCTAATGCTCGCTGTAGGGACTGCAGGTTTTTCAAAGGACTTTGAGTTTGGCTTTTTTATTAGAGTCTCTGAGAGGTTTGTGCAATCATGGCCTCCAATTATCTGCTGTAATTAGTCCCTGGAGAGGCTTTGTCAGTAACAACACTCAGTGGGCTCATTAATGCTTCGGGGTATTCATTTATTTTGAGTTACTTTGTGTTTCCCTTTTGGATACAGGCTCTATGAGAAAGATTGTGAAGTCACAGACTCCAATATCTCCTTTAATTAGTCCCTTGAGAGTCTTTATCAGTAGTGACATTATGTGGGCCATTAATGCTTCAAAGTACTCAGGTATTTTTAGGTACTTGGCGTTTCCCTTTTGATACAGACTCTGTGAGAGGCTTGTGCAATCATGGCCCCAATTATCTGCTTTAACGAGTCCCTTGAGAGCTTTGTACTGACACTCAGTGGGGCTCATGAATGCTTTGAGGTACTCAGGGTTTCTAAGGTACTTTGGATTTTCCTTTCCATTTTGACCCTCTGAGAGATTTTATGTCCAATCCTGGCCTCCAATTCTGTCCTCCAAGGAGTCCATGAGGAGCCTTTGTTGGGATGGACTTCAGCATGACCCATTCATGCCTTGAGACACTTTGGGGTTTTCTTCTGTCTTTGACTTCTGGAAAGGTTTGTGCAACCTTCTCTCAGGTCCTGACGTTCCAGGGCTCAGCTGCAAATGCACCACGGGGCTCATTAGGATCAAGCAAGTCCTGACAAACTATGGCTCTGCCTTGATTTCCCTCTGGTCTAGTTCAGTTCAGCAGGAAGGCTTCTTTTTACAGTTATGGAGAAATATTTCAAAGAGCTTCTCAGAAATATGTAATCCTATCTTAAAGGGGGCCTTTTATTGCTGTTCCTATTATACAAGAGGTGATTTCAGCATTCTGTGATTGATATTGATCCAGGGTCTCTCCTAAGGAAGTCTGGCCAGGTCAGTGATGTTTTACCCCGAGAGCTGACCCAGTGTGGAAAACCTTGCCCCATATTCCCCAACCCCATGTGAGAAATTATTTTTACTTTCAAAAATTTAAATGTTTTATTAAGACCTTATCAAAATACAACAGAAGACTGAATAAAGAAAAGAACACAGCACCAGGAGCAAAGGATTCTGACATTATGTGCTCCTCTACAGAATGGATGCTCTGTCCTTTACACCCCTAGCCCCTCCCAAACTCTTGTCAATCGACTTCTTCTTCACTGTCCAGTGGTGGACCTCACTGTCTTACCCCTTCATTGGAGGTCAGGTGCTGCCATTGTAACAAGCCGACCCTCCCAAATGTCCCGATTACTGAGGCCATCCTGTGAGAACAATGCAAGAGGGAGGGGAAGGATAACAATACATCTACAAAACTTCTCTTAACATATATTTAATATTCACCCCTTAATTGCGAGAGTCAACAATAGGATTACTCATCTATAACAAACTCTTCTTTTCTTTTTTTATAAGTTATTTTGTTCAAACAGTTCAGTCAAAAATTTTCTCTCTCTTTTGAATGAGTCATACCAGCATCTATTGATGTGGGCAAGGACAATGGGAACAGGAGAAAAAAATCTCAGGTTTTCCTTGGACACAGTTTTTTGGAATGGACAAAAGGACATCCCAGAGGTCCAGTATGGCTTTGACTCCCATCTACCGTGCCTATGAGGTTGCTACCCAGAGTTGATGTATCTTAGGGGTGAGTGCAGAAGCCAATTTGCTCCTTCTCTCCAGTCCCTGTGGAATTAAAAGACAATTGAGGAATTATAGAGGTCTCGTATGGCCTTTTGTCTGTACCTTACCATGCCTACAGGGTTGATACCCGCAGCAGGGCTATGGAACCTTCTTGGTAGCAAACAAAGGGGCCAACCTCATCTTGCCCTCCTTCCTTTGTCTTATTTTCTTAAAGAAGCTGTCCCATTACCTTTTACGGTTCCTTGTGTACTTCCCCTCAACAGATGCTGGTATTTCTCACCCATTAAAACAGAAAGACAGTTCTCGAGCTGGTTGGTGGATGCTTGACTCTACCTTTTGAGCATCTTGGTATTTTTCTGGTTGTCTCTCAGTCTCTACTTGAAAGTCAGTCTTGTTTCACCCAGCCTGGATATTACAGTTCACTCTTTGGGTTCTTCTAGTGGGCCTTTGACTCTGTTGCCATGAGTCCATCCCTGCTCTGCAGTTCACACCGCTGATTTGGTGGCGAGCAGTACCTGAAAGGGACCTTCCTACTGAGGAGTTAGAGGCTGATGTCTCCATGACTTAATCATCACCCAATCCTCAGGATTAATATTATGGATTCTGAAATCCAGGGTGGTAGTTTGAGGAATTGCCCCTTTATGTCTTAGCCCTTCTAACGTTTGTGCTACGGACATAACCTATTTCTTGGCATTGGTTTCCCCTTCCTCATAGGTGGCAACCTTCTGGGGTGAGGTCAGGAAGGGTAACCCAAACATCATTTCATGGAGTGACACCCCCAGATCTGATTTGGGTTGGGTTCTAATTCTTAATAAGGGCAAAGGGAGACATTTTATCTGTGACAGTTGCGTTTCAATCATTTGCTTGACTTGAGCTCTTTTAAGAGTTTGATTCATCCTCCCAACCTGACCAGAACTCTATGGTTTCCATGGATTGTGTAATTCCCATTTTACTCCCAGGGCCTGAACAACTTTCTGCAATATTTTCGATTGATATGAGTTTCCTGGTCTGAATCAATCCTGTTTGTCATTCCATATCGGGGACTGATTGATTCTAGAAGTGTTTTACTCACAACATTGGCAATGGCTTTCACAGTGGGTACCACCTCTACCCAATGAGTCACCTGTTCTACTATCACTGGCAAAAATTTCCACCGTTGTACTTGGGGAAGCTCAGTAAAGTCTACTTGGATGTTTTGAAAGGGCCTTAAGGCTAGTTCTCGCTCTCTCCTGGGTGTTTTCCTCATCATTTTGTTATTTACTTTTTGACATATGACACACCATTCACTTACTTACTTAGCTATTCTGAAAATTCCTTTGCATCCCAAATCCCTTAGAAATTGATCACTTAGCACTTGTGTACCCCAATGTGTTGTTCCATGTATGCCTTCTAGCATTTTCTTGGCAAGGGGCTTATTCAACATTTGCCTCCCATCTGCCAATCTCCATTTCCCTTTGTTATCTTTCTTGGCTCCCATTTTGAGGAGTTCTTCCTCTTCTGTCCCACTGAATACAGTGACTTCTTGCATTTCTCTCATGAGACTTAATGCTATCATTAATTTTTCTGTCCCTGATTCGGCTGCATTCTTACCATCTAAATCTGTTAAATCGGTCCTTTGTTTTTCTTGAGCCACCACTTTTTGATATCCTTTAACATACACCACTGCTATTTCTGGCAGTTTTAGGATTTCTAATAATGTGAATCACTCCCTTAACCTTTGAATTTAATAGCCCCCTCTCTTCCCAAAATTTTTCAAAGATATGTACTATTCTAAAAGCATATTTTCAGTCTGTATATATTTTTCCCCTTTTTTGTGCTTATATTTCCAGAGCTCTCTTTAGGGCATACAACTCACACCTTGGGCTGACCAGTTGGAAGGTAACTTTCTGTTTTCTATGGCTACTAACCTTTCATCCACTATAGCGTACCCCGATACCCTGTGCCCCCTTATTACCTATGAAGATCCATCGATGTACAATCGTTTTCCACCTTGGAGAGTTTGATCTGTTAGGTTCTCTCTTACTTTGGTTTGATAGTTTATAACCTTTAGGCAATTATGTATTAGTGCCTCATCTGGTCCTCCATAGAAAAACTGGTCAGAGATGAGTTGGTTACTCATGATTAGCTCTAAACCACTATGTATTAAGATGGCTTCATAATTTAGCACTCAGGAATCAGTGAGCCATTTCTCAGCCTTTTGGCTCAGGACACTCCTTACTGAGTTGGGGATATATATCTTTGATTTCCCCCCAAAAGGTTAATTTTTTTCTTTCTGCAAGGAGTAGGGCAGTCACTGCCACAGCCTGAATGCAGGTTGCCACCCCCAGCTGACAAGGTCTAGTAATTTTGATAAAAAGGCCACTGGCTTCCTGGATCCTCTCCAGTCTTGGGCTAATACTCTTTGTGTTACCCCTTTTTCTATATCCACAGACAGAAGGATCTGTCTAAGGCAGGAAGACTCTGTTCTGGTGCACTAATTTTTCCTTTAAAGCTTTAAACTTTTGTTCATCATCTTTTTCCCACCTAATCTCTTCTTCTACTAACATTTCATACAAGAACTTGACAGCGTGTGTGTATCCTTCAATCCATAGCTTACAATATCCCAAAAGGCCTAAAAACCTTCTGCCTTTCCTCTTTGTTTTTGGCCGTGGGAGTGAGACTATCCCTGTAATTCTCTCAGGTTTCAGCCCCCAGCTCCCTTGACAAATCCCATCTCCTAGGTATTTTAGTTCTCTGTCTACAAATTTGACTTTCCCTTTTGATACCTGAGGTCTTTGGTCCCCCAGAAAATTTAACAACACTATGGTTGATTCCCAAACTTCTTTTTCTTCCCGTCCTGATAGAAGCAAATAATTTACATATTGGATGAACTTTATCTCAGGTTTAATGTAAAAGAGTTGTAGTACTTCTCCCAAGGCTTGACCGAAGAGGTTTGTGAATTCAGAAAACCCTTGGGGTAACCCAGTCCACCAAAGCTGTTGCTTCCTCCCAGAATTGGGGTCTTCCCATTCAAATGCAAATATATCCCACTTTCTCTGCCAGTGGGCACACCCAAAATGCATCGTTTAGGTCTATCATACTAAACCACTGGTGTGCTGGGGGGATATTACTCAGTAGCGTTTAGGAGTTAGGCCCTACTAGGTACCGATTCACTGCTCTTTTGTTCACTTCTCTTAATCTTGGAAAAGCCTGTATGTCCCATCTGACTTCTTTACTAGTAATATGAGTGTATTATGGGGGGACATGCATGGTTCTAAGGTCCCATCCTCAAGCAGGTCCTGGATCAGCGGCTGCAGTCCTTGTGTCACTTCCAGGGAGAGTGGATATTGTTGTACCCAGACTGGATGGCTCTCAATAACTATTTTTATTACTATAGGTTTCAATTTACCTCAGTTTTTCGGTTTTGCCCACACCATCTCATGAATTCTTCCTCATTTTCTTCCCTTAATTGGAGAAGCTTAACTACCATTTTCCCTTTCTCTGGGAGCATTCCAATGTAAAACTGCACTTGTAAGTCCTGTCCTAATAAATCTCACCCTGCTTCTGGAACTATAAGAACATTCCCAATTCCTATTTTATTTGTTCCTTCAAACTTTATATGCATTATAACTGAGGTTTTGAACCTTTCCCTTTGTCTTGCTTTGAAAAGACAGGTGTCTGCTAAGGAAGGCAGTAGCTGTTCCTGAAATGGAAAATGTGAACCCCCTCCCTCCAAATTGGTATAATTTTGAAATTAAGGGGGCTCTCAGGCACAGGTGTGGGAGCAGGAATAACAGTTCTTTATTTGAGAAGGAAAAAAAACCCCAAAAAATCTATGCAGTAAAAAAAAAGAACACTGACAGAGTCAGAATACAACCTGACACCCTGTGGGTGAGGGTGTTGGTAGCAGTGCAATTAAAATGGTGGCTGCAGTCCTCCTGCAGTCTTCCTGCAGACAGGTGTGGTTCTGTTGGAGCAGCGATCCTGTAGAAGTGTGTAGTCTTCCTCTGAAGATCCATTGGTGGCGTAGATGGGCCTGGTCTTCCTCTGGGAATCCAGTGAGAAAGGGCTGCTCCTCTAGGAGTCTGGTGGAAAGGCTGTTCTGAAAGGCTGTTCCCAAAATCTCAGATTATATTTAGTTTGGAATGCTTGGCTCCTCCCTATGGGCGGAGCATCTCACAATGGGATGATGCAATTTTGATCAGTCATGCAGTGATACTCAATAGCCCATTAACAGCAGATGTCTCTCCAGAGGGAGGATTGGTTTGTGGAAGAGATAAAGAAAAACTGCCCAATTAACAGAAGATAACTGCAACACCTCTAACAGATGGGAACAGAACACACACATTACCTTGCAATCTAGGACATTATCCATGCCTTATTCTATTTCGATCTGCATCACAATGAAACCTTACACACAGTTCTCACTTAAGACTAGGTTTCCCTGTGGTACACAATGGTTTTCTCCATCTTTCTGCATTACCCACCAAGTGCAACCAGGTCCTTGAAAAAAACAATCCCACGGATGGGTTTGTCTTTGCCTGAGGTGGGATTAATGCAAACAGTCTTTCCTAAAATACCTTTCATGTGTACCTCTAGGACTTTATCTCCATCCACTGTGTGCAGGGGTTCAGACTGGGCTGGACAAGCTCAATTGATGGACCCTCTGGTGTTGACCATCCAGGTGGCTTTTGCTGAGTTCATTTTCCAGTTTCCAAAAGCTCCCCTTCCAAGTGCCTTCAGGGTAGTCTTAAGTAGTCCATTGCACCATTGTTCAACTTTCCTGGCAGCTGGTGCATGATAGGGGATATGATAGATCCATTCAATACCATGTTCTCTGGCCCAGGTGTTGAAAAGGCCCATCTTGAAATGGGTCCCGTTGTCTGACTCAATTCCCTCAGAGGTGCCATGTCCCCACAGGATTTGCCTTTCCAGGCCCAGGATGATGTTCCTGGCAGTGGCGTGAGGCACAGGGTAGGTCTCCAACCATCCAGTGGTGGCTTCCACCATGGTCAGCACATAGCACTTGCCTTGGCGTGTCTGGGGCAGTGGGATGGAGTCAATCTGCCAGGCCTCCCCATACTTGTACTTGGACCACCGCCCACCATACCACAGGGGCTTCACTCGCTTGGCCTGTTTGATGGCAGCACATGTCTCACAGTCATGGATAACCTGAGAAATACTGTTCATGGTTAAATCCACCCCTTGGTCTCATGCCCACTTATAGGTGGCATCTCTGCCCTGATGACCGGAGGCATCATGGGCCCATTGAGCTAGGATATAACTCTCCCTTGTGTTGCCAGTCTAAGTCTAACTTCGACACCTCTATTTTTTCTGCCTGATCTACCAGTTCGTCGTTTTGGTGTTCCTTATTAGCCCGAGTCTTGGGGACATGGGCATCTACATGGCAGACTTTCACAGGCAGCTTCTCTACCCTGGTAGCAATGTCTTTCAACTCTTCAGCAGCCCAGACTGGCTTTCCTCTACACTGCCAGTTGGCCTTCTTCCACCTTTCCAGCCAGCCCCAAAGAGCTTTGGCTACCATCCACAAATCAGTATAAAGGTGGACTTTGGCTACTTCTCTCTCTCAGCAATGTCCAGGGCCAGCTGAACAGCTTTGAGTTCTGCAAGTTGGCTTGATCCACCTTTTCATTCAGTAGCTTGTGCAACCTGTCATGTGGGACTCCATACGGCTGCTTTCCACTTCCGGTTCATCCCTACAATGCGGCAAGAACCATCAGTGAAAAGACTGTAGCGTGTATCTTCTGCTGGCAGTTCGTTGTATGGTGGAGCTTCTTCAGCACGTGTCACTGGTTCTTGTTCCTCTTCATCAGTGAAACCAAAGTTCTCACCTTCCAGCCAATTTGCAATTATCTCCAAAATCCCAGGGCGATTCAGGTGTCCAATATGAGTGTGCTGTGTGATAAGAGCAATCCATTTACTCCATGTAGCATCAGTGGCGTGGTGGGTGGTGGGAACCTTTCTTTTAAACATCCATCCCAGCACTGGTAGTCGGTGTGCCAGGAAGAGTTGCGCTTATGTGCCCATCACCTCTGAGGCAGCCTGGCCTCCTTCAAAGGCAGCCAAGATTTCCTTCTCTGTGGGAGTGTAGTTGGCTTCAGAGCCTCTGTAACTTCGACTCCAAAATCCCAGCGGTCGGCCTCGAGTTTCCCCAGGCACCTTCTGCCAAAGGCTCCATGACAAGCCATGGTTCCCGGCTGCAGAGTAGAGCATATACTTCATCTCTGGTCCTGTCCTGACTGGGCCAAGGACAACCGCATGAGCGGTCTCCTGCTTGATCTGGGCAAAATCTTGTTGCTGCTCAGGGCCCCAGTGGAACTCCTTCTTCTTGCGGGTGACCAGAGAAAAAGGGCTCACAATCTGACCGTATTCGGGAATGTGCATTCTCCAAAAGCCTATGGCACCCAGGAAAGCATGCATTTCCTTCTTGCTACTTGGTGGAAACATTGCAGTGATTTTGTTGATGACCTCAGTGTGAATCTGACGCCATCCATCTTGCAACTTCCCTCCCAGGAACTGGATCTCTCGGGCAGGTCCCTTGACTTTACTCTTCTTGATAGTGAAGCCGGCTTCCAGCAGAATCCTGATGATCCTCTCTCCTTTCTCAAATACTTCCATTGCCGTGTTCCCACACACAATCATGTCATCAATGTATTGCAAGTGCTCTGGAGCCTCACCCTTTTCCAGTGCAGCCTGGATCAGTCCATGGCAGATGGTGGGACTGTGTTTCCACCGCTGGGGCAGTCGGTTCCAGGTGTACTGCACAGACCTCCAGGTGAAAGCAAACTGAGGCCTGCATTTTGCTGCCAGAGGAATGGAGAAAAAAGCGTTAGCAATGTCTAAAGTGGCGTACCACTTCACTGCCTTGGACTCCAGCTCGTACTGGAGCTCTAATATGTCTGGCACAGCAGCGCTCAGTGGTGGAGTCACTTAATTCAAGCCACAATAGTCCACAGTCAGTCTCCATTCTCTGTCAGACTTGCGCACAGGCCAGATGGGGCTGTTGAAGGGTGAGTGGGTCTTGCTGACCACCCCTTGGCTCTCCAGCTCTCGGATCATTTTTTGGATGGGGTCACGGCATCTTGATTCGTCCAATACTGCTGGCGGTGCACTGTTGAGGCGGCAATTGGCAGTCGTTGCTCTTCCGCCTTCAGGAGTCCTACTGCAGATGGGTTTTCTGATAGTCCAGGCAAAGTGTTCAACTGCTTGATGTTTTCTGCCTCCACAGCAGCTATGCCAGAAGCCCATCTGAGTCCCTTTGGGTCTTTGTAACAGCCGTTCTGGAGGAATTCTATGCCTAGAATACACAGGGCCTCTGGGCCAGTCACAAGAGGATGTTTCTGCCACTCTTTTCCAGTCAGTCTCACCTCAGGTTCTAACAGGGTCAATTGCTGTGATCCCCCGTCACCCCGGCCCTGGAAACAGGTTCTGCCCCCACATGTCCTGATGGTATCAGGGTACACTGTGCACGAGTATCAACTAAGGCATTGTACTTTCGTGGTTCTGATATGCCAGGCCATCAGATCCACACCGTCCAGAAAATCCAGTTTTCCCGTGCCTCTCCCTGGCTAGAGGCAGGGCCCCTCTAACCCTGGGTATACATGGTAGAGGTACCTTCCAGGGGATCTGACAGATCATACTCAGCAGCTCGGTCATGGGAGGCTGAGGCTACCTTCATTTTACTGGAGTTCCCTCGATTATTGTTTCCCTCTTTGAGTTGATGCACCCATGCTGCCAGGACAGAAGTGGGTTTTCCATCTCACTTTCCTATATCTTCTCCATGGTCACGCAGAAAAAAACACAGGTCAGCCCGTGGGGTGTACCCTCTCTCTCTAGTTATGGAACATTGGGCTCTGACTTTGGGGCCTGTGACTTGCACTGGTGCAATGTGGGAACTGTTCCTCCTGATCTCCTCCCTCATCTCCTCTCTGAGTTCTTGGACCACAGGAGAGACGTGAGCCTGCAGTGGTCCATTGATCATACTTTCATAATTCCTAAGCTCATTGGCCATAGAACCCACTGTCTCTTGGTTGGTATCGGCATTAATCATTGCAATAAAGGTGGTGTATTGGGATGGCCCCAGATTTGCCAGGCTTCACAACATTTGCCCTGTGCACCTGACTTTGTCAGGGTCATTATCATGCTGTCCATCCCTCCCAAAGAGTCCCTCCAATACTGCCACTTCTCTCAGCTGTTGGATCCCTTCCTCAAGAGTCTTCCAGCACATTCTATGGTGGTGCTCCTGCATTCTTTCCCTTTGAACAAACCTCTCTTTGACACTCATTAAAAGCCGCTCCCAGAGGGAAAGGGACCCCGCCTCCCTTACAAAAATATGATTGATACCTGAGTCCTGGCTCAAGGGTCCCAAATTCCTTGCCTCACCACCATCCAGCTGGATGCCTGTACCCATAAGATCCCAGACCCAGAGTAGCCAGGTTGTATAAGCCTCATGTCCCCATTGTACAATGTCTTTGTGCAGATTACGGAGACTTTCATACATCAGGGACTCGGTGATGATCGCAACCTCTGGCTCCCCTGTGGGTTGTGAGAGCCATCCCCTATTTGGGTTCTCTGCTTTCATCTTAGATCTCCTTGTTTCTACAGGGGCAACTGCTGCTGGATGTGACTGCCTTCACAATTCACACAATTCAGCTGGAACCCAGACAGTTGTAACATATATGGGTTCCACTGCTGCACTGTTAGACTCTCCCTCTTCGAGGCAGGGGGGAGGTTTCCTCACCAGATGGGAAGTGCATTCCTTCAGCATTTTGCACATCTCCTTCACCAGACCCCCCCCACCAATCTGGGTGGTTCATATCTGAGGTGGGCTGTGGGATAGGGTCAGGCTCTGGGGCAGCAGCATCCCTAGGCTCTGGTGACGTGTTAGGTTCTGGGGTAGGTGTCACGGTAGTTATCCAGGTAAGTCTCCCCTTCTCTCTAGATGCTAAATAGAACAGGCCTATCAGCAACACCAGCCACTGTATGATATTATTAACATTTAGAGTGGATCTCAACCCTTCGAAAACTGGTGGGGCGGACCCAAAGAAATGGCTAAAGGGTTGGGAGAAGATTTCGCCCAGTGTCATTTCCTTACAGCAGGTGCTGTATTATTAAAGTAACCCCAAAAACATACAGTTAGTGTGTGATAGCTGTGAATCCATGTGCTTGCTTTCCAGAGGAAGTTAAAAATCCATGAATCCCTCACCTTATTCACCCATAAAACAAACCGGATAACAGCCACAGTAGCCTTGGTTATAGGACCCATATTCAGATAAGGGCCTATAAATGGGAGAAATACAGCCACGATCACGTGACACCCAAACCAGGGCAAGCTGGACCACATGGTGTCGCTTAATGAGGTTTCTATAGCCACACACAAAAATCAGATTACTCGAGAACTGTTATTCCCTTTTTTGTTTCTGTGCCCTTGTGCCGCATGTTGGGCGCCAAAATCTGTCTTGGTTTGGAAAGACAAAAGTCTGCTAAGGAAGGCAGGAGCCTCCCCTGAAATGGAAAATGTAAACCCTCCCCACGCCTCCGAATTGCTATAAATTTTAAATTAAGGGGGCTCGCAGGCAAAAATATGGGAGCAGGAAATAACAGTTCTTTAATAGGAAAGGAAAAAAATAAAGGATAAAATAAACAATGCAGTACACTAGAACAACACTGACAGAGTCAGAACCCAACCTGACACCCTGTGTGTCAGGGTGTTGGTGGCAGTCCAATTGGAAATGTGACTGCAGTCCTCCTGAAGTATCAGGTGTGGTTCTGTTGGAGCAAAGGGAATCTGTAGAGAAGGATGTATTCTTCCTCTGAAGATCCCATGGAAGGAGAGGCAGCTGCTGTTTCTCTGGGGAATCCCATGGAGAAAAACATGCTGGTGTCTCAAAAAAATTTCTGGATTATATCTGGGTAGCAATGCTTGTCTCTTCCCTCTGGGCAGAGCATCTCACAATGGGATGTTATAGTTCTTATCAGTCATGAAGTGACATTCTATAGCCTGTTATCAGATGTCCCCTCCTGAGGGAGGTGTGAATGTGGTCACTCAAAGAGAGAGATAAAGCAAACTGCCCACTTGACAAAGGTAATCTGCCATACAGATGGTAATGGAAAACAACTTGCATTGCCATCTTCAACATTCCACCAAGGTGTCACCATGGTTTCCTGGGTCCTTTAACAATTCACACTTGGTTCCATGAGATACCACCATGGTGTCACCATGGTCTCCTGGGTCCTGTAACAACTCAGAGTTGAGATTCCATGACATTGCACTGTTGTGTCTCCATGGTCGCTTGGGTCCTGAAACAATTCACACTTGGTTCCATGAGATTCCACGATGTCACCTTGGTCTCCTGGGTCCCATGAGGCCCCTCTCTGTGTCACAGTGTTCTCTGTGGTTTCCTGAGAAGCTGATGTGTTTACAGTTGACCCTTGGTTCCATGAGATCCCATTGCATCCCAGCGGTGTCCTTGGTTCCATAAAGCCCAGGTTTATCACAAGGGACCCTTGATTCTAGGATATTCCATTGTGGCACAATGGTCTCACCACTCTCTGGGGCTGTATCATGAAACAGTGGACACCTGGTTCCATGAGAGTCCGTGGGATAACAGTGAATTCTTTTGCTTCTTTTCTGCCAAGGTCGGGATTAAATCCCAAGACAGCATGTCTTGTTTGGACTCAGGTGTCCATTAGCTCTTGTCTCTAGAACAGTCTCACAAGCTGTTTGTTCTGCAGCACTTTGCTAACAAGGTAAAAATGGAGCTCCATCTCTCTCTCTACAAGGTCTTTTAAGAATAAACTGTCCAATTAAGAAATGACACCTAAATTATTCTTACTTTTAACCCAATAACCAACCACCCATGCCTAGCAATTGGGACTTTTTTATCCATTAACACAATACCACCCAAACCCGAGGAGTGGTGAGAGTTTTTTGCAGGACAATGGACTAAAGCAACATATGCACAATCCAGCCTTCATAGGGACTGAGTAAGGTCACGATGTTCATGAAGGACACAAAAGAAGAAGAACACGCTCAAAAGCTGACAGTTCAGGATGCAAAGACAGACAAGAAAACTGCAGCGAGAAGCATGAAGAAGGAGGACCAACAAAAATTAACTAAAATATTAAAATGTGTGCATAAAAAGTATTTAATCAATCATGTATTAGCTTGAGGCATGAACAATAGAGAATAGTATAAAACTCGCTTGCTTTTTGTAATAAATTGGCTTCACATGATCACATTGATCATGATGTGATGTCCCATTAATGATCCTCCGCAGAGGAGGAGGAAAAGGAGGAGGAGGAGGACGAGGGAGGACAAGGGAGGAGAAGGCAAAGAGGAAGGATCAGCCTCCATCCTAAAACCTCCATCTTGTTTTATATATATTACTATATTCAAAAACCTTAAACTCCAAGTTTTCCACCATGTGATATTACACCCTTCTATTCAAATTCCACACTCATAATACCAGTTCTGTCTTTCCATTTTGGAAGCCTTCTCCACAGCCTCAGGTCAAATGCAGTGTTTTCTTGGGGGTCAGTGTCTGTCAGCTCAGAAAGTCTGAAATTCTCAGCAGCCAGGGTTCCAACAGGTAAAAATGTTCTCCTGTGTTCCACTAGCTTCCATTAGGCCCGGCTTTGTCACCATGGACGCCTGGTTGCATGGGATTCCATTGGGTAACAATGTTCTCCACTGTTCCATGGACGCCTGATTGCATGGGATTCCATTGGGTAACAGTGTTCTCCACTGTTCCATGGACACCTGATTCCATAGATTCCACTGGGTAACAATGTTCTCCAGTGTTCCATCAGGCCTGGCTCTGTCACCGTGGTCACTTGGCTCCATGAGATTCCTTTGGGGAACAATGTTCTCCAGTCTTTCATGGACACCTGGTTCCATGAGATTCCATTGGGTAACAATGTTCTCCAGAGTTCCATCAGGCCTGGCTCTGTCACCATGGACACTCGGTTCCATGGGTCGTGTTCGTGTCCCAGTGGCACCTGTGTTCCAGGGCACCCTGCTGTCTGACCAGAGACAGTTTGTTCCAGAACATTCCTTGGAATTCCAGCGGTCACTTGGGTTCCATGCAGGTGCCTGGGGAGCAGGAGCTCAGCCCAAATATCCTGGGTGTCCCTGGGCTGGTGTTTTTGGGGGGGAATCTTTGGATCTTGCAGGGCTCCAAAGCTGAGCTGCAGATGCCCCTTGGGACAGAGTGGAGCATCATGGAGCCAGGAGACCCTGATGGAGCCAAGGCTGCAGGGGGACACAGAGGGACCTCAAGGGAGCCAGCAGAGCATTGTGAGGCTGTGGAACAATGTGGCACCGAGGTTTCCCTGGGGCTTGACAGAAGCTCCTGGAGACAAGGAAGCACTGGGAGCCTCCGGAATCAGTGTTTGCAGGAGGATTTTCTGCTCCCTCCTGGGATGCTGGTGGACAATAAAGCCTGAGGCAGCCTCCCAAATGTCCAGCTGTGTCACCAGTGGGGGCCACATCTGGGGGGATGCCCTGTCAGCCCTTGCCCTGCTGCTCCTCCTGGCCAGGCGTGGAGCTGCTGGGAGCCCAGGCTGGGGGATAATCCTCAGGACTGTGCAAGGAAAGCTTCCCCACAAGCAGCACTGGAGCGAGATGTGCAGGCAAAGCCAGTGAGACAGCAGAGAAAGCAAGAGAGCAGAGCAAGCGACACAACAAACGCCTCAAGAGCAAGAGAGCAAGTTTGAACAGAACTTGCAAAGGGCAAAATCAGCTCAAACCAGGTTAGAATGAAGAACAAGGAGCACCAGGAATAGGCTGATGATCCAGGTAAAAAGTTCCAACATGAGGAGGACGACAGAAGCCTTCATCAAAAGAGCACCAGAAGACTGATGAGCACCACAGGAGCAACTGACCCAGGCGCTGAAGCCACACAGGGTTGTAAAAACGTGACACAGCTTTATGCAAATATGAGTATGCTAATGGAGTGTTGTAATTTGACTTTTAAAATGGAACTGAAGGCTAAAGGAGATCTAGTGGGTGACACCGTGGTGGAATCTCATGGAACCAAGTGTGAATTGTTACAGGTCCCAGGAGACCATGGTGACACCATGGTGGAATCTCATAGAACCAAGTGCCCAGAGTTTCACGGCTCAGCCTCATGGAGCACTGGAGATCATTGTGTCCCAATGGGAACACATGGAACAAAGGCTTCTTAGTGACACAGCAGGGCCTCATGGAATTCAAGAGATCATCCTAATGGAATGGAAACTCATGGATCCAAGGGTCTACTCTTTTACAGCATGGCCTCATGGAATCCAAGAGACCGTTGTGATGGAATGGAAACTCATGGATTCAAGGGTCCACTCTTTTGCTGCGTGGCTTCATGGAATGCTGGAGACCATTGTGGCACCATGTAAATGAATGGCACAAAGGCTCCTCTGTGACCCAGCAGGGCCTCATGGAACCAAGGACACGGCTGTGATGCAATGGAATCTCATGGAACCACGGTCCAGTTGTGACAAAGCTGGGCCTTACGGAACCAAGGACACTGCTGTGATGCAATGGAATCTCTGGGATCCAAGGATCAATTGTCAACACATCAGGTTGTCATGAAACCAAGCAGAACATTGTGACACAGTGCAATCTCATGGGAGCAAGGCTTTACTTGGATCAGATGGGGCCTCTTGGGACACAGGTGCCACTGGGACATTGTCAGTCCTAGTAGGAACAAGACACCACTGTGGCAGACCAAAGCCTCATGAGACCTAGGAGAGCACTGTGACACAATGGAACCTGATGGAACCAAGGGCCCATTGTGACACAGCAGTGTCTCATGGAACCCCTGTGTGTCACAATGGCCCCTTGCTCCCACGAGCCACAGCACGGTCCCCATTGCACCTGGGTTCCGTGAGGCCATGCTGTGTTCACAACTGACACTTGCTTCCATGAGATTCCATTGTGTCACAGTGGTCCCCATGTTTCCATGAGGTTCTGTTGTGTCACAGTGGACACTGGGTTCCACAAGAGCTGGCAATATCCCGCTGGCACCTGTGTCCTGTGGGCCTGACTTTGCCAAAGTAGAGCCTTGGCTCCATGAGATTCCAGGCTGTCCCAATGCTCTGCTGAGTTCTATGAGGCTGTGCTATGTCACAATGGACACTGAGTTCCACCTGCCCTGGCAATATCCAAGTGGCCCTTGGCTTCCATGAGGCCCCATTGTGTTTGCAGGTGACACTTGGTTCCCCAAGATGTCATTGTCACGCTGCTCTCCTGAGCGCCCTGAGGCCTTGCTGTGCAATAATGAAGCCTTGTTCCTACCAGACCTGGCAATATCCCAGTGGCACCTGTGTCCCATGAGGCCCCACTTGGTCAAAGCAGAGCCTTGGCTTAACAACTGACCCTTGTTTCCGTGAGATTCCATTTGTGAAAAACACATTCATTCCCCTGTGAAAATGTAAAAAGTTTAATAAAGGACAGTGGGAGACCAGGACCATGGAGCAAAGGTTATTATGGCCAGGTGCATCTTGGCACTCAGCCAGGAGCACCCTGTTACCTTCAGGGATCCCCTGAAATACCTTTCCCCTTACATCAGTCTGTTGCATAATCATAGACCCTCATGCATATCCATAAACTATTTTACATACTCCAGGAACGATTTTACATGGCCCCTGTTTGGGTCTGCCTTTTCAGAGCATGTGTGTTTCTTGGCTGTGGTTTAGGCTCCTTCTCTTTATCACCTCCAATTTTTGGCCTTGGTCCACTCTGCCTTCAGATGGGGAGTGCTGATAGTTGGCAGATCTGAACAGGTGTCCTCATTCTCTGTGCATTGGATGTTATCCCATCCAAGCAGGCAGTTTAACACAAGCAGCTATTTCACTGAGCCTTATTAACAACAGAAATAAAAACAATCTTTAGAACAAAGTCACTTTAACATCTCACATATAAAATCTGTTGTTTTCTTATTGTTGTTATCATATATCATATTTCCCGTACCTTCTGGGTGGTTTTCTCACACAAAGCGCTTCACAGCAGTGTTGCTCCTGCTTCTTTGTCAGCGCTCCTCCAAGGCTGTCCCTGACTGGCCAGCCCACCCCCTTTTATCCTAGTTATCTTCATTAGCCACAGCTGTCACCCAATTAAGGACATCACAGTTGCAGCCCATTTAGAAATACTAGGATCGGGGCAAAGCCACTTAAACAATACATATATTTTACTAGGACTCCTACTAAAAAATTCATTTTAATATTTTCAAAAAGCCAATATTATGATATTTATCTCTAACAAGGTGAATGATCCCTGGCCCAGGCTCTGGCCCTGGGGGACACGGGGACGCTGCCAGAGGGTCCCTGTCCCCCTGTGTCACCCCCAGGGCCCCGGCCCCCCATCCCCATGTCAGGCTCTGGGGTCGATCTCGTGGAACATCCTCTGGGGGAGGCTGCGGGGCCGGGGGCGGGGGGATCCGGGGGGACAGGGGACCCCGCTGTGCACGAGCAGGGTTGGACTGCTCTGGGGGGAGCTGTAAGGGGGGCCGGGGCAGAGTGACCTCCCCAGTGACCTCACACGGCCCCTGTGATGTCACACAGCTCCAGCAATGTCACACTGCCGCTGTGATGTGACACAGCCCCTGAGATTTCACACAGCCCCTGTGATGCCACACAACCACCTGTGATGTCACACTGCCCTTGTGATGTCACAGAGCATCCTTGTAATGTCACAGAGCATCCTTGTGATGTCACACACCCCCTGGGATATCACATAGCCCCTGTGATATCACGGGCTACCTGTGATGTCACACAGCCTCCTATGATGTCACACAACCACTCTGTTATGTCACACAGCCTCCATATGATGCCATTCAGCTGATATGTGATGTCACAGAGCAGATTTGTGATGTCACAATCACCCTGTGGCGTCACAGCCTTCTCTGTGACATCACACAGCTGCCCTATGCTATCATATCTATGTCACAACCCACAGTGTGATGTCACAGAGCCACCTTCTATGATGTCACAACTAGCTCTGTGACATCACACTCCCCTCTGTGCTGTCACACAGCCCAACCTGTGACTTCACACAGCCCACTCTGTGCTGTCACACAGCCCCTTGCTGACATCACAGGTGCTCTGTGCCTCTATGACACAGCCACAGAGGTGCTGCTCAGACACAGCCCCCTTGGGGCCATCCCACAGCCCCTGCCAGTTCTGAGCCCCTGTGAGCTCTGTCTGTGCCCTGCTGCTGTCCCTGAGGGGCCCTGGCAGTGCCCCAGCCCTGCTGGGCTGTTCACAGGAGCTGCTCCTGGCCAGAGCTGTCTCTCTGCAGCGTTGCCCTTGCCAGGAGCTGCCTCTGGGCCAGAAGCTCGGCCCAGCTCAGCAGCACAGACACAGCACAAAGGCTTTATGACCCTCTGGGGCTTTGGTGCTCTTTGCATCAGACTCAGTCCCTCAGAGTGTGCTCAAAGAACTTCTCAAGAGCTCAAAATCAGATTCAAAGTCCAAATTTTCTTTAATTTTTAATGGGTCCTATTGAGGGACACAGCTCGTGTGAAAGTGTCCCTAGGTTCCAGGGAGAGCAGAACACTGGAGGCAATAATGACAGCTGGGGACAAGCAAGGCAAAGGTGTCTCTGGTGCTGAGCAAACCTGGATGTGTTTCAGGAATGCAAAGGGCCAAGGTCTGAGCCCCAGCCTTTGGCCAGGCAGATCCTGTCCCTCCCTCCTTGCTCAGGGCTCTTCCAAGAATGGGCACTGGCATGTGGGGATGTGCAATGGCAAGGGCAGGAGCATGGGGCGGCCCTGCCAGGCTGCTGAGCCGGGACAAGGAGTCAATGAGGCCCCAGCCCTGCAAGGGTCACTTGTCTCCTGCTCCTGCCTCAGGCCCAGGGCCAGCAGCCATGGCCAAAGTGCTGCCCAGGTTGGCTCTGTCAGGGCTGTCTTGCAGCTCCTGCCCATCCCTGTGCCCTGTGCAGCCCAGGCTGTCCTATGGTGTCCCTGCCCTGTGCCTCTGCCCCTGCAGGCTGTTGTTATCCCCCGGCTGCCCCACCTGGCTGGGCCCTTCCTTTGCTGACAGCTCTGCCTCCTGCCTGCCTCTGCCTGCCCACACAGAGCCTGGGGCTGATACCAAAATTGTTAATTCAATTTTTACTGTGCCTGTAAACTTTTAGCACAGGAACAAGCCATTCAGGGGCTTCCTTCCCAGCCGAAATGGCTGGAAGAGAAGAAAACATCTGGCTCAAGAATTCCGTCATAGAAAAATGACTGAATCTGGGAACTTGGAGTGGGGAACTTTATGGTAATGGATAAAATGTAATACACATTTAGTGACACTGGTAGAATTACATGTCCACATAAGATTAGGAGTTATTCCTCTCTAGATCTCTGGCCTGAATAAATGACCCCCTCTTAAATAGCAAAATAGTGTTAATGAGTCTTATTCAGATATTTTGGAGATTTGGTGAAGGTGGGGCCTCACAGAACCAAGGATCCAGCTGTGACACTGAGCAAACTCATGGAACAAAGGGTCCATTTTGACACAGCGGAACCCCATGGAACCAAACTCCATTTTGGCACATTGAGGCCACATTGAACCAATGTTCCATTGTGACACTGTGGATCCAAGGAGACCATTGCGACTCTGAGAAGCCTCTTGGAACCAAGGGGCCATTGTGACACTGTGGGGCCCTTTGGAACCAAGGGGACCACAGTGACTTTTTGGAGCCTCATGGAACATCGAAGACTGTTCTGACACTTTGGGACCCACTGGAACCAAGAGGCCATTACAGCATGGCAGGGCCTCTTGGAATCAAGGGGACTACAGTGGACACTGTTGGTCTCCATGGAATGAAGGGTCCAATGGAACCAAGGATACCATTGGGACACTCTGGAGCATCATGGAACCAAAGGTCCATTGTGACCCAGCAGGGCCTCATGAAACCATGGAGGCCATTTTTACACTTGGAGGCCTTGTGAAACCAAAGGGCCATTGTGGCACTTGAAAGCCTTGTGGAGCCAAGGGGATCACAGTGACACTGTGGGGCTCAGTGAAACCAATGGTCTGTTGTAACACTGCAAGGTCTTGTGGAATCATGGAGACCACTGTGACATGAAAGGCCTCAGTGAAACAAGGGGCCGTTGTGACACTACAAGGCCTGATGGAAGAAAGGAACCATTGTGACACTATGCGGTGTGTGCAGGCCAAGGGGCAGTTGTCACACTGTGGTGCACCATGGAACCAAGGAGTCCATTGTGACATTACAGGGCCCCATGGAACTAAGGATTCACGGAACAGTGCTGGAACACATGGAAGCAAAGGTCCATTGTGACATTGCAGGGCCTCGTTGAATCCTGGAGGCCGCTGTGCCACTTTGAGGCCTCATTGAATCAAGGGGCTCTGCAGGGCCTCATGGAACCTTCTGACATTGTGACTCCCCATGAAACCAAGGGTCCAGTGTGACATCATGGAACCTAGGAGACTGTTGTTGGCTGTTGTTGGCAGTACAAAAGCTAATGGAACCAACAGTCCATTGTGACATTATGGGACCTCACAGAGACATGGAGACTGATGTGACACTTCAGGACCCACTGGAACCAAAGGGCCACTTCAGGGCCTTGTATAACCAAGGTGCCATTGTAGCCCAGCAGGACCTCATGGAATCAAGGGGTTCACAGTGACCCTGTGAGGCTCCATAAGGGGCCATGGGGCTCTATAAGGGGCTGTGGAACTCTGTGAGACCATAGGGCCATCCTGACTGTGGAATCAACAGTACCATTGTTACACAATGGGGCTTCATGGAACCAAGGAGGTCATTGTGAGCCAGCAGGGGAACCCACTGAGACCATTGTGACACTTCAAGGGCCATTGTGGAACTGCAGAGCATTGCGGAACCAATGAGACCATTGTGACACGGCCTCATGGGGGCAAGGGGCCATTGTGTCACACAATGGGCCTTGTAGAACTGAGGGGCCCTTGTGACCCTGTGTGGCACCATGGAACCAAGGAGAGCACTGTGACACTGCAGGGCTCCATGGAACTGAGAACTTGTGTGACAGTGAGGAGCCCAATGAAACCAAGGGGCCATTCCATCCTTCAGGGCTTCACGGAACCAAGGTGCCATTGTGATACTGCGGAACCCAAAGAGACCACTGTGACACTGAGGGGCTTCATGGACCAATGAGACAATTCTGACACTCTGAGTCCCCATGGGACCAAGGGGCCATTGTGACACCACAGAACTTCACAGAACCAAGGCAACCACTGTGACACTGCAAGATCTCATGGAAGCAAGGGACCATTGTGACACTATGGGTCCCCATGGAAGCAAGGGACCGGTGTAACACATCCAGACCTGGTGGAACCAAGGAGGCATTATGATCCTGGGGAACCCAATACAATCAAGGGGCTATTTTGAGACTCTGTGACCTCATGGAACCAATGGGCCATTGTGGCATTGCACAGTCCCATGGAAACAAGGAAACGATTTTGACACTGCAAGGCCTCATGGAAGCAAGGGGCCATTGTGCCACTGTGGAGCCAAGGAGACCATTGTTATATCACTGGGTCTCATGGAAACAAAGATCTGTTGTGATCCTACAGACCCTCATGGAATCAAGGGACCGTTGTGATGCTGCAGGGCCCCAAGGATCCAAGAACATGGAACAGGTCTGGCTGGCTGGGCCTCCTGGGGAGTGCATGACTGGTCCAGCTGACTTTGGCATATTGAGGGTCACTTCTCATAACCCGCTGAAGCCCTGGAGTTCCGTGCTTTCCTTCCAGTGGGAAAAAACTGTCATTTTCCTCCAGGGGTTCATGGCCAAATATAGGATTCATCCTCCAAATCTCCTAATGTGCAAAGATTGTTCCCACATGAAACCTGCCAGTACAGACAGCTCTGGCTGGCCTTGGCCTTTTGGGGGCCACTTCTCATCTGCCTTCAAAGCACTGGGGACCTGTGCTTTTCTTCCCATGGAAAAAAACATCTTTCACATCCAGGCCTCCATGGCCAAAATTGAGAATCCACCTCTAAAATTCCTTATATCCAAGGATAGCTCCCAGACAAAAGCTGCCAGGACTGTCCAGGTTGCCTTGGCTTCCTGAGGGCCAGCTCTCATCTCCCTTTGAAACACTGGGGCTCTGTACTTTCCTTCATGTGGAAAAGAACTGTCTTCTTGTCCTGATGCCCATAGACAAAAGCGGGGTTTGGCCTCCCAAATTCTGTCTGTCCAAGCATTCTTCCCTGACAACAAGTCTGGCTGGCCTTGGCCTCCTTGGGGCTGCCTCTAATCAGCCTTTGAAACACTGGGACTCCACCCTTCTCCTTCCTATGGAGAACTGCCATTCCAGTCCAGGAACCATGGCTGAAATGGAATTCCACCCTCAAAACTCCCCATATATCCAAAGGCTGATTTCAGACAACAGCTGCGAAGACAGACAGGTCTGGCTAGCCTTGGTCTCTGGTGACCGCCTCTCATCTGCCTTCAAACCCTGGGGTTCTCTGGTTTCCTCCCGATAGAAAAGAATTGTCCCTCTTGTCCAGGTGCTGCTGGCATCAGGAATTTGACCATTGTATAGGGACAAACGAGCTCTGTGCTCAGTGGGGCGGAGACTGAGTACAGCAGAGAAGAGCCCTGGGAGTGACTGAATGGTGGTTTCAGAGATGGTGGATTCTTTTGGCATAGTAAAGAACAGCTGTAGAAAGGAAGAATTATTGCCAAGTTGGGGAGGCCCAGACTGGACACCAAACAAAGGAATTTCCCTGCCGGGGCAGGGCTGTGGTGCAGCATGTCCATCAGAACGAGCCTGGAGCAGCCCAAGGCTTTGTGTGGGCAGGCAGAGGCAGGCAGGAGGCAGAGCTGTCAGCAAAGGAAGGGCCCAGCCAGGTGGGGCAGCCAGGGAATAACGACAGCCTGCAGGGGCAGAGGCGCAAGGCAGGGACAACGTAGGACAGCCTGGGCTGCACAGGGCACAGGGATGGGCAGCAGCTGCAAGACAGCCATGCCAGAGCCAACTTGGGCAGCACTTTGGCCATGGCTGCTGGCCCTGGGCCTGAGGCCAGGAGGGGACAAGTGACCCTTGCAGGGCTGGGGCCTCATTGCCTCCTTGTCCCGGCTCAGTAGCCTGGCAGAGGCTGCCTCATGCTCCTGCCCTTGGCATTGCCCATCCCCACATGCGAGTGCCCATGGCCAGGAAGAGCTCTGAGCACTGAGGGAGGGACAGGATCTGCCTGTCAAAGTCTGACAGGAGCGCATTAGCCAGCAGGAATAAAGGCAGGTGGTGACATGTCCTGAGCCCCTGCCCTGATCTGTCCCTGCCACCAAGGGCACAGAGCAGCCTCCTCTCTGGGCCACTTGCCTGTTTTCAATGCCTTGCACAGGTGCTGGCCCTGCCCCACAAGGCCTGGCCTGATTCCTGCCCCTTCACGCTCAGCCAGGCTGAGATGGACACTGATGGTTTCCAGGCCAGGCTCTCTGAGCCCGGCCCAGCTCCCTGCAAGCTCTGCCAGCTGCCCTGAGCTCTGGGCAAAACCAAGGGCCTCTCCCCAGCCCAGCCCAGCCAGCTCTGGCCCCACAGCTCTGCTCAGGGCAGGCTTCTCTGGGCACTGGCCCCACAGCCTCAGCCCAGAGGGCACAGGAGCATCTGCAGCTGCCATCAGGACTCAGCCCCAGAAATGGGGGAAGGTGTTCAAGTTCCCAAGCTCTTGCTAGCCCCAGGGGCTGATGGCATTTGTGCTCCCTCAGGTTCATGTCCCCAGAGCAACAGCATGGGGGGTGCTCTCACCTGCTGTGTGCAATGCAAACAGGAGCTGCTGTGTCTGTACCTGCAAGGATGGGGCACCTGTGTGAGCTGGGGGAGAGGCCAGGGCTGCAGAGGGGGGATGTTGTTGGCAGCTCCATGAGGACGCTCTGGGATGCTGCCCTGGGCCGTCCAGCACACTGGGGATGGATCAGCCCCTGCTCTGCTGCTCCTTCCCATCTCCCCCAGGGCCCTTGCAGAGCCCCAGCCATGCTGTTTGCCCCCAGCCTGCCCACAGCCAGCCTGGGGCTGCTCACAGGCTCTTTCTGTGCTGAGCATTGGCCTGGCCATGATCTTGAGAGAGCCTGGGCAAGGAGCCTGGAGCCCCCAGGCCCTGGCCTGAGGCATCAGCGCTGCCCCAGCAGTGCCCATGGCCTGTCCCTGCTGCAGCCCTGGCACTCTCACCCCCAGGACTGTGGCCGGCCCCGAGAGCACTCAGGCCCTGCAGCAACACCAGGGCCACCAGGGCAGTGGGACAGGGCCATGGCAGCAGCACTGGAAATACCAAGTGCTGCTGCTGCTGGGCTCAGCTGCTGTGCCAGCACTGATCTGCCCCCAGCTCTGCACACAGACATTGCTGATGCAGCTCCAGAGAAGGCAATGAAAGGGCATCTCTGCAGAACACTGGGCTGGGAGATCCTTTAGTTCCTTTAAAGCCACCAAGAGAACAGCCCTTCATTAACAGAATCTGTGGTCACAGGGAAGGTGGAGAGAAACAAAATGAGCTATGTCACAAAATATAACATTACTTTGTGGACAACATTAAGAAGAAAAACTAAGAAAAAGGACCACCAAAATGAAACCAAGAAGAAGTATCAAAGATTACTTTTATTACAAATGATTGGCAGAAATTGACCATCAGTTTAATGGTCCTGAAACCATCCAGTCATCAGTCTCTTCACTGCAGCCTTGAGCTCCTGGTTCCTCAGGCTGTAGATGAGGGGGTTAAAGGCTGGAGGCACCACCGAGTACAGAACTGACACTGACAGATCCAGGAATGGGGAGGAGATGGAGGGGGGCTTCAGATAGGTAAAAAATGAGGTGCTGATGAACAAAGAGACCATTGCCAGGTGAGGGAGGCAGGTGGAAAAGGCTTTGTGCCGTCCCTGCTCAGAGGGGATCCTCAGCACAGCCCTGAAGATCTGCACATAGGAGAAAATCATGAACACAAAACAACCAAATGCTAAACAGGCACTAACAGCAAGAAGCCCCAGTTCCCTGAGGTGTGAGTGTGTGCAGGAGAGCTTGAGGATCTGGGGCACTTCACAGAGCCCAGGGCATTGCCATGGCACAGGGGCAGGGAAAATGTATTGGCCGTTTGAAGGAGAGCATTGAGAAAGGCACTGGCCCAGGCAGCTGCTGCCATGTGGGCACAAGCTCTGCTGCCCAGGAGGGTCCCATAGTGCAGGGGTTTGCAGATGGACACGTAGCGGTCGTAGCACATGATGGTTAGAAGATAGAACGCAGCTGCAATGAAGAACAGAAAGAAGAAGAGCTGAGAAGCACATCCTGTGTAGGAGATGTCCGTGGTGTTCCAGAGGGAATTGCGCATGGCTTTGGGGACAGTGGTGCAGATGGAGCCCAGGTCACTGAGGGCCAGGTTGAGCAGGAAGAAGAACATGGGCGTGTGCAGGTGGTGGCCGCAGGCTACGGCGCTGATGATGAGGCCGTTGCCCAGGAGGGCAGCCAGGGAGATGCCCAGCAAGAGGCAGAAGTGCAGGAGCTGCAGCTGCCGCGTGTCTGCCAATGCCAGCAGGAGGAAGTGGGTGATGGAGCTGCTGTTGGACATTTGTTGGGGCTGCACATGGGGATCTATTCATGGACAAAGGACAGTGCAGAGTTAGAGGAGATACCTCTAACCAAAACCAAAGCCATTTCCTACAAATCCTCCTCTGTAACAGGCACAGATTATTTTTATTGAAAATTAACATGTTGCTGTGTTTAAGTCTTTGTTTTTGAGCTCCCCCCATGTCTCTCCTGGTATTCTTGGATATCAGAAACCCTCAATATTTTTACTGCACTCAGGGACAACAGAGCAAGTTCTGGGCAGCAAAGTGATGAGTGGAGGGTGAGGGGCGATGGTCTGTCATTCTGACCTGTTCAGAGTTTCTCTCAGCTTTAACCTTTCCCAGGTGGAGGGAGACCACCTTCCCATGCTTCCCCTAAAATGTCACCAGGTACTGCTGAGAGCAGATGGATCCCCCACAGTCCAACTCCACATTTGTAGCCAAGGACTCACGTTGCTCATTTCAACAACCCAGCAGCATTTTCAGTGTCAGAACACCTCTGCCTTTTCCCATCCATCTTATAACTCAGAGATGCTCTAGGACAGGTTTGCACCCTGGATTGAAGCTCCTAGCTTGGACTGAAATCTCAGGGAGACTTCCAAGTGTCCTTATGCTGGCATTGGATGAAGGGAGACGCAGCTCCTTCCCTGGCTATACTGACAGCATTGCCCAGAGCCAGGCACTGGGGACAGCGTCACCCTGAGCCAGCTGTGCCCCCTGCCAGAGCCCCCAGTGCCGGGCAGCTGCTCCCAGCCCTGTGCTCTGCAGAGGGAACTGGGCCCGGGGCTGCAGAGCTGCCCCATGGCTCTGCCTGCACAGGAGGGGCTGCATGCCTTGGAGCCCCAGCCCTGAGGGCAGAGGCTTGGCTGGGGACACAGAAGGGAGGGGGCTTGATCAGAGGGAGGGGCTGCACTGGAGGGGCTCCTGTGGACATCTCTAAACTCTCCCTGCCGCAGCATTGCTGGGCTTTGTTTTCTCTCCTTGCCTGATCTTCTCTCTGCTTCCTGGAGATTTTCCTCCTGCAAGTGTTTCCCTGTGCCTGATCTCTCCCTGCCAGTACTGACAGACCCCAAATCTCTATGCACTCTCCTCGGCCTGACAGAACCCTGCCTGTTTGCAGGGCACTGGCTGGGGGCAGGTTCTCTTTGCAGCCTGGAGAAAGGACAGCTCAGACTGAGCCTGATGGTTAAGAGCAAAAGTGATGCTGGTGCTGTCCATGGGCAGAGTGGCTGAAAGCACATTAGGGATCTCCTGTGAACCTATTAATCACTAATAGGAACAGTACGAATGTCTCAGACACTAGTCAAAATTCATAATCAGCCTTTAATATTTATAGCCCCTTCCCTGCCATTGTTCAGTAGTATGAAATGGAATAAAAAATCTTTGGAAATTTCCATGTTCTTATCAAAATCCTTGTCTTGGAAATACTCCTTGACTGATCGGAACCCCTAAGCATGTCAGAGCCTCATGAGCATTTCACCTCCCCTGCACCAGAAATACTCAGAATTGTACTCACAGAGTCTGTAGGCATTGGGATGTTCCAGCTTTAGGAGATGGCTCCAGGAACTGCAGCTGCATTGTCCTGCAGCCAGAGGTTCCTGTGCTATTGGCTGGCAGTGATTCTGCCCCAGGTATTTCTCCTTCCCAGCCCTGACTGATTGAAGCTCTCTGTGCCTCTGTGCTGTGCCCAGGGTGGCTGCAAGCAGTGCCCCAGCCCTGCTGGGCTGGAGAAAAGCTGCTCATCAAGAGAAATGTGCTTTTGAAGCTTTGCTTGGTTACCAGGAGCTGCCTCTGTGCCAGGAGCCCAGCCCAGCTCATCAGCACAGACACAGCACAAGGTCTTTATTGAGCCTCTGGGGCTTTGTGCTCAGGCCCTGAATATCAGTCCCTGAGAGGGAGCTGAAGAAACCTCTCAAGAACTCCAAGGCAGAATCCAACTCCAAAGTTTCTTGAAGTTTTAATGGGTCCCACTCAGGGACACGACAGAGAAAGTGTCCCCAGGCCCCAGGCAGAGCAGAGAACTGGAGGCACTGATGACAGGTGGGGACAAAGAGAAGCCAAGTCTTGGTGCCCTGGGGCACAGCAGGGTCTGTGCCACCAAGGGCTGTGAGGAGACACCTTGTCCTGAGGCCCTGGGGCCTCCTGGCACAGCCCCAGCCAGGCTGGGCACTGTCAGCCCCCTGTCCTGCCCTCAGCATCCCCCCTAGCCCACATCCCAGTGGCCTCAAGGATCTGCTGGAAGGAGTCCCTAGGGAGCCTTGCTCAGGAATGGCCCTAGGGGCTCCTTCATGCTCACAGAGTTTTTCAAAGGACTTTGGGTTTTGCTTATGACTTGGAGTCTCTGGGAGGTTTATTGCAAACATGGCCTCCAATTATCTGCTTTGTGTCCCTTGAGAGCCTTTGTCAGTAACAACACTCAGTGGGCTCATTAATGCCTCAAGGTACTTCAGTTATTTTAAGGTACTTGGTGTTTCACTTTTCATACAAACTCTGTGAGAAGTTTCTGCAATCATGGCCCCAATTTTCTGCTTTAATGAGTCCCTTGAGAGCTTTGTACTGACACTCAGTGGGGCTCATCAATGATTTGAGATACTCAAGGTTTTTAAGGTACTTTGGAATTTCCTTTCCACACTGAGTGTCTGAGAGCATTTAGTGCCATCCTGACCTCCAATTCACTCCTCCAAGGAGTCCAGGAGGAGCCTGCGTTGGGGATGGACCTCAGTGGGACCTATTCATGCTTTCAGACACTTTGAGTGTTTCCTCTGACTTTCACTCCTGTAAAGGTTTGTGCAATCTCCTCTCATGCCCTGAGGTTCCAGGGGTCAGCTCCAAATGCACCACATTGCTCATTAGGATCAAGCAAGTACTGACAAACCATGGCTCTTCCTTGATTTCCCTCTGCTCTCATGCAGTTCATCAGGAAGTTCTCTGTAGTGGTTTTGGATCACCAATATGAGATTTCTTAGCCAATGCATCAATTAGTGTGGTGGGTTAAGTGTTGGCGTATTACCTGTACACTCACTAGACTATTCTTACTGATTTTCTGCTGTGAGATTGAATTAGGAGAAAGGCAAAGTGGGCTCAAAACTTCTAAAGCGTATAAAGAAAAGATTATTAATAGTAACTCAAAGAAAAAGAAATAAGAATCAGAAAAAAACTTTTAGAATACTTCTCTCTCTAAAACCTTTTCTTTGTTACTGACAATGTAATGAGACAAAACCTAAAGGTTTCAGTCAGTTTACCACTTCTATAAGAGCCTTTCTTCAGTTCTCTTGAGGAGAGGAGTCTCTCCTTCATTCTATGGAGACTTCTCCATAAGAAAATAATTCTCTCATTGCTCTCAATTTCAGTGAATAGCAGCTGCCCGGCAAATCTGCAATTGTGAAGTCCCTCCCATTTTTTCCACAACTTTTCCCACAGCTGTGTTCATAAGCCATGTCTGCTTATGGGGTATTATTTTAAAGATGAGCTGTTGAAGAGCAAAAGTCCTCTTCATGTATTTCTGAAATCATCTTCATCTCTGAATAGAGATCTTCTCTTCATGAGGGCACAGGGTCTCAACACTCTTCTCTCTTTCTCTGTTCAAATTTCTCGTGCGATCACAGCTACTTCAACATTTGCTTACTTTAGCATGGATGTTTCTCACGTTAAGGGCTCCCAGCCGGGTAATAATAGACATTGACTCAATGATTCACAGAAGGCTGATCAATAATCTTTATTAAGAAACCCATACTTTTATACCCCAGTTTGCTACAGGTGGACCTAAATGGTCCTCCAATCCAAACACCATCACCACTGGCTAATTAAGAACCCACCCTTTGGGAAACAAATCTCCATAAAACATTCAACTTTTTTAAAATACCAAGTGCAGCAAGTTAAGCTAAGAATTTTTTCATTTTTCTGATCTTCTCCAAAGGCTTTTCCAAAACAATGCCTGGGAAAGTTGTGTTTCTCACTGTGGCCAGAGAGCTTCTACCATAGAAGGCTTTACTGAATAAGTAATTTCCTCATACTTTTTAGTGAATTATAGGGAAAAAGAGAGTCTGATGTATCAATTACATCCTTCTCCATAGCTTTACAAGAGGATTTCAGCCCCCAGATCAGGGCATCTCCTTATCCCTCCCATAAGGGACTCAACTTCCTCTTCAGTGACCTTGGTGTCTTCATATTGCTCCTCTATGAGCCTGAACTTTGTCCTTTTCTCTCACTCGAGGGAGGATGGAAGCACTGAAAAAGTTCATATCTCACCCGGGACCTGCAGATGGTTCTGTGACCCTGGCCAGGCTCGGTGCTTGTGGCTGGAGCTGTTTTACAATGGAGGTTTCTGCAGTGGCTGCTCTGGGGCTGTGTCAGGATGGGCCGTGCTGGGGGGAGGGCCAGGATCTCAGCAGCCTGGCCAGAACACAGCAGCAGCACGGCCAGGGGCTGATGGCTTCTCCTCCCCCTGCCTGGGGCTTGCGGGTGAACCCCAGAGATTTTTTGATCTTTAGCATCTGTCTTCACAGAGGTGTGCACAGTTTCCTTAGTCGTTTAACAGATTGTCAATTCTCATAGCTAATTACTGATTGGTTATTTTGTCAGACACAGAGGAAACTGCTAGAAGCTTCTCTTAGAACAGTACTTCAGTTATGCAAAACCACCACAACAGCACAGAGAACAGAACTCCTTTGTCAATATGTACTAGTCATCTGCCCGAGGCTTCAAAACTCCTCCTTGGGAGATTTCTGTGCCCTCTCCAAGGTGTTTTCAAATTAAAACATTCAGCTAATAACCCAAAAAAATCACCAGAGGACAGGGCCAGCCAGACCTGTCTGTCCTGGCTACTTTTGTCTGGGAGCAATCCTTGGATATACAGAATTTGGGAGGCCTAATTCTAATTTTGGCCATGGTCCCTGGACAAGAATTCTGGTTCTTTTCCATAGGAATGAAGGGACAGAGCTCCACTGTTTCAGGGGCAGATGGGAGGTGACCACCAGAGGCCAAGGCCAGCCAGAGCTGGCAGATTTTGTTCTGAGAGATACCTTTGCATATAGGAAAATTTTAGGGAGAGTACCAATTTTGGCAATGCATATCTGAAAAGAGGAATGGTTCTTTTCCATAGCAAGGAAAACACAGAGTCCCAGTGCTCCAGGAGCTGAGGAGAGGCAGCCTTTGACATCTCAACATCAGCCAGACCTGTCAGGCGGCCCCTAGGAGGCCAAGCCAGCCAGACCTGGTCCATGTTCCCTGGGTTCCATGGGGCCCCACAGTGTCCCAATGGTCCCTTGCTTCCCTGAGGCCCTGAGGTGTCATAATGCCCCCTTGGTGGCATGAGGCCCTGAAGGGTCTCCATGGTTCCATCAGGCCCCACAGAGTCATAATGGTCTCTGGGTTCCGTGAAGCCCCACTGTGTCACCATGGCCCCTTGGTTCCACGGGCTCCAGTGGTGCCACAATGATCCCCTTGGTTCCATGAGGTCCCCACAGTGTCCCAGGGATCTCCATGGGAAGGAAAGACCCCAGCCCCAGTGTTGCAGGGGCAGCCACCAGAGGCCAAGGCCAGCCAGACTTGATGGTACTGGCATATTTTGCCTGGGAGCAACCCTTGGATATTCAGAATTTTAGAGGTGGAATCCCAGTTTCAGACATGGACACCTAGAGAAGAAGGATCGTGCTTTTGATAAGAAGGAAAGCACAAAACACTGGTGTTTGAGGGGCAGATGAAAAGCAGCCATCAGAGGCCTAGGCCAGGCAGACCTCTCTGTCCTGGTAGCTTTTGTCTGAAAGCAACTCTTGGATATAGGGATTTTGGGAGGTGGAATCCCATTTTCTATCATTTCTGCACAGATAAGAAGGACTGTTCAGTGCCATAGGAAGGAAAACACTATGCCCCAGTGTTTGGACAGTAGGTGAGAGGCAGCTCCGAAGAGGCCAGGGGCAGCCAGACCTGTCTGTCCTGGCAGTTTTAACTTGGGAGCAATTCTTGGATGTACAGAGTTTTGGAGGTAGAATGGCAGATTTGGCCATGGGCACCTGGTCAAGATGGGTGTTTTTTTTCCTATAGGAAAGAAAAGTGAAAAGTCCAAGTGTTTTGGAAGAAGATGAAGGGTGGCCAACCTTAGGCCAAGGGCAGCCAGACCTGTCTCTCTTGGCACCTTTCATCTAGGGGATATCCTTGGACATTGGGCATTTTGGAGGTGGAACATCAATTTTGGCAATGAGCACCTGGACAGGAAGAAGAGTTCTTTTTATTAGGAAGGAAAGCACAGAGCCCCAGTGTCTCAGAGGCAGATGAGTGCCAGCCCTCCAGAAGCCAAGGCCAGCCAGACTTGTCAGTACTGGCAGCTTTTGTCTGGAAGCTGTCCTTGGATATAGGGAATTCCAGAGGCCGTTTCCCAATTTTGGCCATGGGCACCTGGTTGAGATGGATTTTTTTTTTCCTAAGCAAGAAAAGCACATGGTCCCAGGGTTTCAAAGGCAGATGAGAGGTGGCCCCTGGGTGGCCAAGGCAGGCAGACCTGTCTCTTCTGGCAGATTTCATCTGAGAACAATCTGTGCATATAAGGAAATTTAGAGGAGGAATACCAATTTTGGCCGGGATCCCCTGGAGGAGAAGGACAGTCCTCTCCCTTAGGAAGGAAAGCCAAGAGCCCCAGTGCTTCACGGGCTGATGAGAAGCAGCCCTCAACCAGACCTGTCAGGTGATTGCCAGGAGGCCCAGCCAGCCAGACCTGTTCCATGTTCCCTTGGTTTCATGGGACCCCACAGTGTCACAATGGTCTCCTTGGTTCCATGAGGCCCTGCAGTGTCACAGTGTTCCCCTTACTCCTGCAGCGTCACAATGCTCCCGTGCTTCCATGGGGCCTTGCAATGTCACAATGGCGTCGTGGTTCCACAAAGCTCTGATGTGTCACCATGGCCCCTCAACTCCATGTGCCCTCGCTGTGTCACAGTGGCTCCTCTGTGACACTACGGGCTCCACAAGGTCACCATGGACCATTGGTGCCATGGGGCCCCCGAGTTTCACAATGGTCTCCTTGTTTTCATGAGGCCCCACAGTGTCCCACTGGCCACTTGGTTCCTTGAGGATCTGCAGTGTCACACATGTTTATGACATTTGTCCTTGCTGCCCCTTACATCCCACTGCCCCACAAACCACCCCAAGCCACCAGTGAGGGACAGGCCCTGCTGTTCCAGGCTGGGCTCAGGCCTTGGCCTTTCTGCTTCCCTCAGCCCAGCCCAGATCTTGCTCAGCATTGCAGTTCCCTCCTCAGAGCATTTGGCTCCCTGCAATCCTGGCCTCAAGGATCTACTTTCCGCAGTCCCTGGGGAGCCTTTGGCAGTCCCTGCCCTCAGTGGGGCCCAGTGATGTTCCAAAGGACTTGGAGTTTTGCTTCTGACTCCTTGAGCAGCTTCTTCAGCCTTCTCTCAGTGCCTGAGGGTCCTGGACTCAGCCCCAAATCAACTGTGGGGATCATCAAAATACAGAAAGCGCTCAGGAGCTCTTTTCAGCCCCTTGTACAATTCTCACCCTTTGGCTCAGCCTTTGTGTCCCCTCAAGGTGCTTGCAGAGCCGTTGGGGACAGGGCAGGAGCAGGGCAGCCCTAGCTGACAACCAGCTCTGCTAAGGACAAATCAGAAACTTTGATAACAATGGGATTCTAAGTCACTGCGACTAAATTTAAATGGGCTAATTCAACAGAATTGCTAATAGTTCTGAATTAGACATTACGCCCTGGCTACTATCAAGAAGCAATATTCTCTCTGCAAAATGAGCTTTTCATTCCTTGAAAGTTCTGAAATGGAAAATTAGGAAATAGCCAGCGATGCCTTTGTTATTGCTGCTGCAGACATGGAAATGGATTTTCTTTCAGCCTATCCAGCTGGCCCTCTACACTCTACTGCCACAGGTCAAGCTCACAGCTTGCTCTACAATTCTTAAGCACCAGGAACATGGAATGTTCCTTTCTCACTCACCTCAGTATCAGCACCTCTGAATACAAGGATCATGTGATCTGGAGTGGGCAAGGGAAATGAACAAGTGCTGTGAGAAAACTGCCTGGGCTGCTGAATCCCACAGAAGAGAAGAAGTCAACCCAAACAGAGAGTATTTTTCTTTATCAACATCCCTCCAGGTGACATAGTTCTTTCACACAGCCAGCAAGAGATCAGGACAATAATCTTGGTTGTGCCTACACTTCAGCCTGTTTAGCCTGTAAATGAATACAAACGTGATCAAGAAAATGCAAATTGTTCTTCAACACTCAATGCTTCTGTTCTGTCCAACAGATAAAGCAGCTTTTGTTCTCCTGTCTTTCAGGTACTTTTTTTAAAAAAAGAAGTTGCATGCACTAATTCCCATTAAGTTGCTGAAAACAGTCACCCAGAAAAGCTTGCCCCGCATCCCCCTGAGCTGTGGCAGTTCTATTGTGTAACAGCACAGCAGCAGCTCCAGGACTCAGGAGCAGACACTCACTGCTTTGGCGTTTGCACTTCACTGCAAAGGGAATCACTCTTTTAGCACTCAGTCAAGAGTCAAAATGGACAGTCAAATCCTTTCATTACAAAATTTAGAATAAAAGAAGCTTTCCTTGAGTTCTGGGGAGAACTACAAAGTCTTTAGAAGGCCTTCTGAGAAGGCCTCCCAGTCTGCATTTTGGAAGTTGTCCTGCTTCTCCCAGCAAATTGAGGAAATGACAGACCCTACTGCCACAGACTCTCCTGTGGAGGAACGGAAGCCCTGCAGGTTCCCCTGCAAATGCTGCCCCTGTGGCTACAGACACCCCCTTTTTAGCTGAACGCCTTGACAGGAGCTTTACCAAACCAGTGGCATCCTAATGCTCTTTCTCTTTCAAAATCAACTCAGTCACCAAGAAAGAGCAGGAAGACATACAAAAGCCAGGTTAGGTTACACCCCAACCTAAGTAGAAGGGAAACCTCTACTTACGGGTGAAGTGTGTCACGTAATACATGAAGAAAGAAATGCCATACACAGCAAAAGCTGCTGTGGCCAGATGGCGAAATATTGTCATTTTTGAAAGTTAGGTAAATAATAGAAAAAACAAGGCTCTTGTCAGTGGGCAGTTGCCCACTGACAAATTCCCCAACCACGAGGGTTCTCCTGATGTGAGCAAGTGCTAGGACTGCTCTGACACTCAGGCCTTCCGTGCACCAAGGCAACCTTCTGATGTCACTACAACAATGTGGCAAACATGCCCTGACATCACAAAGCAAACACTCCATGTTGGTCTTTGAATTTATGCAAAGCAATAACCAACCTTCCCTACAGCAAACACAAAAGAGCCTGGGAAGTTCTTCTCTGTCACAAAGCAGCACAAATTCCCTTCATGGGCCAAACCCTGTTTTTCAGGGATCCAAGAGGAACTCCAAGAGTGCCCCAAGCACCTACAGCCTGTACCCCAGCTGAGCACTCAGATGGGACCCAAGCAAAGGAAACCAGACCAAGAAAATGGCCCAAAGCATTGTACAGAACCAGGAGAGAAAGCACTATTGGCATAGCAGCTGAAGTAATTCCTAACAAATCACCTCATATATCTGCATGTTCATAGGATGTTCCCAGGGCTGCTCTGTATGTACATCTCTTCCTCTGCTCTGCCTTTCTTCCCCTTTGGCAGCAGTCGAACTGGCAGCATCTGCCCGCCAGCAGCAGCTGCTCCAAGCTGGGAACGCCACTGGCGGTGCTGATTTCCAGAGGCTTCTGTGTACCAGGGGAAGCCAAGGCAGGAGCGGGTTGAACGGTGCTGGCGCTGCTGCTGCTCTGTGCCAGAGAGCCCCGGCTGGGCAGGGCACGGTGCCCACTGCGCTGCGGGCTCCTTCTCCTGCCACAGCTGGGCACACCTGGCAACAAGGCATGAGAACTTGTGGGCAAGCCAAGGGGTTTCTGGGGCTGCACTGCTCTGCACACACCCAGCACACCTGCAGCAGAGAACCTTGGTCCCCCTGTTTTGTGGAGAAAAGAAGAAACCTCACAACTTTATACAAGTTGTAAAGCCCGGTATGCCTTTATTATGATGCGCGCCGGACGCAAGCCTCCCCAAAAGGCATGTGTACCCCTGAAGACTTCAGGTCTCCTTTTATCCCCCTTCCAAATGCATATGCATACTGTTTCACAATAGGTTCATACATATTCATTCCGTGTGACATTTATCACCAGTTCTCCTTTATCAAAGGAATTCTTAGGTCAGGGGCAAATTGACCTTGTGGTCATTTCTGTTTTTCTTTCTCTGTCGTCTTGCTGTCCCTGGCATCTGACTTTTCCTTCAGCTTTGGCCTCACAGACTTTTCACCTCTTTTAGACACTTCACCTCATTCAGAATGGATCTCTTCTCTGTCTCATCCCCACCTTTCCTAGGAAATAAGTAAATTCTTTTAGTTAATGAAAACTCTCATGACAATAAGTGTCTTTTAATGCTCCACCATGTACGTTTGATAAATAGGTTAATACAGATATTCGTTGGTCTCCAGTCCTAAATTAACAATATAATAGATAATCCAAAGCTTATCCCAACTAATATTAGTAAAACTACAATGGGGTGGCACAACTTATTAAAGATTCCATTTGCAGTAGGTGACCACCCAAAGATCACATCCCACCAGTGATGATCCATATTTTGTTTTATTCTTTGTAGAACTCTGGTTATCTCCTTTGTATCATGTTGGACAGTAATTAAGGTTTTCTTTCTACTTTCTTGGATTTCCTTTAAGATCTCCAATAGGCCTTGGTGCTTAATTAATTGTTTTACTCATGTAGGGTTCATCCCAATAGGAGTAGATGGTAGTCTGTGATAGATCGTGTAGTTAGCTTTAATCAGCTGGTGGGATGTCACTGGGGACAAGTACGAAAAATCACACCTGATAATCTTAACAAAATTACAAATACAGAAATTAGAATGATTTCTACTAGACAGAATAAAAACCATTGCTATCAATTTTTACAGCAGCACAGGAGCACAGGCAGCTCTCAGACATATACACCCTTTTCTAGTATATAGGAGCACAGTTTTCTGGTCAGTGACTGGATGAATTTCAAAGTGACAAATACTCTGTTCAGTGTCCAAACACACATCCTGAGCATTAATAGTATTGCTTTCACAAATGAGTCCCATCTGGTCTCTAGTAATGCAGGATTCTAAGTTTACTGTCTGTCACTTTTCATTCATCTTTCGTGCCCACACTCTATGTTCTGAAGGATAGAGTATTGTTTTTTCATGGTTTGATCCTAGGGCAATGATGGGATGGATAACATAAACAGTGGCATTATGTATGGTAAGCACAAAGGCAGTGGCCACATTAGAAACAGGATCATAGATGAAATTCACCACAGTCCACCAGGATTGAAACTTCCTTTCAATATCAATTGCATTATCCCACACAATTTTCTGAATTTCAGCTGGAAAATTACCTTCACCCCCTTCCCGTATGATCAAAGCTGCTGTTGCTTGCATCTATAACTGTGCTTGTATATGACTGAAAGCTAAAGACACATTATCTTGAACTGTACTAAGTGCTTCTACTATTAACTTGTGGTCTTGGTCCTCGGCCTTTTCATACTTCCTTACTTTGGCAGTACTTTGAAATCTGTGACTGGCTAGTTCCTAATGCCAATAGAGATTACTATAAAGGCTGCTTCAATTTTGTTAGGCTACCTGCTGCAGTGGCCAGTCTATTCATCAGTATTTCTGAATCAATTCCATTTAAAACACCTAATCCTGTCCCTAATATGCCAGTTAGATGTTTGTTATGGGGAACAGGAACTGCTTTCTGTCCATGACCATCCCTGCCAGAGGGATGTGCTGGGCTCACACTGCAAATTCAGACACACTTCACAAGTGTATCTGACAGAGGTTTAGGTCATATTTGAGGCAGATATTTGTTCTGAAATGTAGAGACTTCAGGAATCTCTTTCTCCTTCTAAAGTACCTGATTTCTCAGATGTGTGGCAAGCATGAATGTCTCTCTTGGTCTACGAAACTTCACTCACCTTGCTCTTAGCTTCAGGTCTAAGCTTCAAGTAAATAATGAAGGGAAAGTCTGAGAGAAGAGCCTAAATTCATTGCAGTGCCTCAGAAGAAACTGGGATCAGGTTTCTGCTACTTGAAACACTCAGCACAAAAGTGATGCTCAAAATCTTACAGCCTGCTGCTGAGCTCTGAGGGGGGGTCTCTCTCTCTACTTCTTTTAAGCAGAATCCAACTGCCTCAGACTGGGACAATCACTGATCTAAATCTCAGTAGGAAAAGGGATAGCTATAAATAAAGAAAATCACTTTCTTTGCTTGGGTTAATTTACCACTTGCAGTTCAGCACCTTTTACTAGTCATTGCCTGAGTGTTCAGCTAACTGGCTTGGAAAATGACTTAAGGAAACTGAATTCTTGGTGTCCCTGGTTTTAGGCACCAGGAGAGCTGGCTCTTTCTTTTCTTGTTCTGCTCTTGAGATATGCTTGTTTTTGTAACTATGTTGTCTAGCTCTCAAAGGAAGTTTTTAGGAAGGAGGAGCAGGCTGGTTGGATTTTTGAGATGTTAATTTGCATTATTAACTTTACACATTTGAGAGACTATTCTGGATTGAATAATAGGTGTTGTTCAGTCACATTCTTTACTACGTTAGGTTCAAGTTTGGAGTTTGGGTAGAGTCTGAACTAGTATGGGGTGTATAAGGCCTTGCTGTGGTAAAAAGTGCAGTGTCTACTTTGAATTCAAATGAAAGTCTGATATTAATTCGAGCTCAAAGGCAGGTCACTTCTACAGGCTGTATCAAGGTGAAATTACACCAACAGTCTGATTCACTTAGGTTATCACAAACTTCCTGGTGTTCATATACACCAGGGGAGGTTCAGACACTAATTACATCTGGTCTCTCATAAGCTACTCTATTGATGACTTGGCACCTTACTTTGATTTCTTCTCTTCTGATTCTTTGAAGAGTCTACAGTTTTTGTTCTTGCCATTCTTGCTCCTCACATATCTGATTTTTGTGGATTACTACAGTAGATATGTTTAAATCTTTTATCTCAGAAGGTTTTCTTATGGATCTAGTATACTGATTAAATGCCAGGGACTAAGGCTATTTAGCATTACTTTGAACAGAGGTACTCTCAAGTTCTGAAACTTCAGTTATGATTACACACAATACAATTCTACAAACTAAAATATGAGCTACTCTCAACCGCAATATACTCATTTTGCCCGAGTAAGTTTTAATCTCAGTTCATTGTCTCCTGGCGTCACTCTTTAAGGGGTTTCTGGGCTTTCTTCACTCGAGAGTGATGGATCCAGGCATTCTGCTCCTTGATTTTGATTGCAGTGAAGGTGGTGAGAAGTACTCGCAGTGGTCTGTCCCACTGTGGTTCTGAAGTCTTCTCTGTAAGAGACTTAACATATACATCATCTCTAGGCTGTCTAACTCTCTGCTCCGAGTTCCAGCCACATGTTTCTCAATTACTCTGAGCTGTTTGCTTAATGCCACCATGTAGGTGGACATTCTGGACATTCTCTTTGTATTCTATATGGTCTTCTATAAGGCATTCTAAAAGGACTCAGCATTCTTTTAGCTCAAGGTTTAGTTTGAATTGGCAATATTGCTGGTGGAAGAGCTTGGGCTAGGGTAGATTAACTTCTTGCTCCAGTCTTATTCGTTCTCTCTACCTGGTTGCTTGATTGGGGGTGGTATGGGGTGTGGAGTTCTTAATCTGTGCTCAGATGGCTACTAATCTGTTGCACTATTTTGGAAATGAAATGTGATTCTTTATCTGAGGATATTGTGTCTGGAACTCTGAAGCATGGTATAATTTCTTGTAAAAATAATCTGGTCACCTCTTGAGCTTTGACAGTTCTGGTGGGGAATGTTTCTGGCCACCCTGAAAATGTATCTATCAATACCAGTAAATACTGATACCCCCCTTTCCTTGGGAGTTCTGAAAAGTTAATTTGCCACTGCTGTACAGGCCCATGGCCTCTCCCAGTCTGATCGAGTTTTGGCCAGGGGGTATTTTGGGGTTAGTTTGGAGGCAAGGATCACATTGTCGGCTTACCTGAGTGATAGTGGCATATAAATTCTTGACAACGATACAACGATTGTTTCAATCAGATGTGTGTTCTAGAAAGCCTGTGGAAATTACTGCTTCAAAGTCAACACTTCATTTCAATGCACTCTGTATCACTCGCAGCCTTGGTCATTTTGAGAAAGGAGCTACACTCTATAAAAGGCTTTTAAGTAGTTAGGCCTTAGTGTGTTTTCTAGTGCCTTTCTTTTACTAGTAACTACGAAAATGGGAAGGGATTACTAGCTCTCTTTCAATGGTAGCCCACTCCTTGCAGTTGTACGTCTCTTTTGGTTAGTATTATTGTATTATGGCTTACTTTTGAGGAAAATCTGTACTTCACCCTTTGCTGCTTTCTTTGCCTCTCTATCTGCTAGCTCATTTCTTTCTTCTAATTTTAAGCTCACTCTCTAGTGTGCTTTAATATGCCTTTTCAGGTAGCTGAACTGCTTCTAGCAGCTGGATTGTCTCTTCTTTCTCTGTGAGGTCAGCAGTCTCCTCTCTTTCTTTAAAGTCTGCTGCTCTGCACTCACTTCTTACTCTTAGATTACTTTCTGTTTCACTACCTGTGCCTTTTCTTTGAGACTCTGTGTCCTTGGAGTTTTAGGAAATTCAAAAGGCTTACTGTCCAGGCTTCTCTCGCTTCCCTCATCCTAGTGGCTACTAGAAGATCATCCACGTACTGCAACAGCCTCCTTTCGTCTTGTGGAGCTTCCCGGGACTCTGGGTCTTTGCAAGCTGTTCTCCAATCGGAGTGGGGAATCTTGAAGCCTTCAGGCACATGGACTATGTGAGCTTGTGTTTGAATGCAAAAATTTTCTGGCTGGCTTCGTGGATAGTGAGGCAAAAGAAGGCATCTCTTAGGCCTAAAACAGTGAACCAGGTTAGCTCAGGTGTTAAACAAGTTAGTAAGGTATATGGATTTGCTACCACAGGGTATAAATTCTGTGTTATCTTATTGACAGCTCTTAATCTAGTACTATCAGTTATTGGGCTGATTCCTTCCTTATTTTCCTTTTGAGGATACTACTCAGTTCTCACTAGTTGTGTTCTTTCCTTAAACTTGATGCTCATGGGGGAGCATCTTTCACTCTCCCTGGTACAGCAGAGGCCCATACTCTTGAAAACATTTATTTACTTATTCTAATATCTCTTTACTAATGTCTTTCTTAATTTCAGTGTCTGTTAATGTTAAGCCTAACATCTTTATGTCATTTGCCTCCAGAGTAACCTTTCTCATTTGAGAATGTTTAGCAAATTGAGGGAATTGTACAAAAGCATTTAGGTACACATAGTACACATATTACTTTAAAAGTTTGCACAAGTATGCCTTCTCAGACTGGCCAGTTGTTCAGTTGTTCCCCACACTGCAACATAAACATTCTCTACAGGTACTAAAGCTTTATTTAAAACTGAATATATGGCTCTTGTGTCAACAAGAATTCTTCCCTTTTGGGGAGGTCATCTTTACCCTTCCTCACTTACCTTGGGAGGAGCCTTTAGCAAATCATATGTACTCATTTTGTGAACTGTGATTGCTTTGCATTTCAGCATGATAATCTTTGCTTGATTTCATACATTGCTATCTTATGCTGCATGCTGAACAACATGTTTGATTTGCTTTCTCTTTGCCTTGTTTTCCTTTTTCAAGGGCTAAGACCAGAGGGCGGTCTGATCTTACAGTCTCTTTGCCATTCTGGGTGATTTCTTAAAACACAAAGACATTTCAGCATACAAAACTCTATCCCATTTATCTTCCTATTTTAAAACAGTACTAACAGCAATGAAGTATTATAAATCTTTTTATTTTCTGAGCTGCTCCTACTGGCAGCCTTCTCCCAGTGAGCCCCTCCCAAAAGGGGCTAATTTAGGAACTTCTTTGCTCTGGTCAGTTCTCATTATTTATTTCTCCTTGCCCTATCTCGCTTCTACTTAAACCTTTTTACAGACCTTCACAGTAGTTTCTCAACTTTCCTCCTATACACAGCTCCAGGTGGCAGGTATCAGATGTGGTTCCCACACACAAGTTCTAAGACCTTAGGTTCTGAATCCGCTTGACCAGAAACCTCTAATTTACATGTGCCCTGACACTTATTAGAACAGCAAAACCAGTGTTTCTCATAAACACCGCACTGCAATAATACCTGCACATCCAGCTTTTGCTCACAGGCCATTCCCGTGTTCCCTGGGGAGACAGGGCAGCCAGAGCTGTCCCTGTGCCCAGGGGAAAGCCACTGTCACCTCACACAGCATGCTAATCAAAAACGTGATATAGACACTATATTCTGAGCAAACAAAATATCAGTCTTTTCTAGTTCTCTTCTTGCACAATCTAATTAAGCACTGTGTCTACTTACACTTGTTTTACTGCTTTGCAAAAAGACTGTGCTAGTCACAGCCGAAACTCTGATATGCCCACAGACACAAACACTCGCACACCCCACACCCCCCCTTTATCTCAAATTCGCCAGAGCCAAGGCTTGAATTGCTGTGAGGGGGGAATTCTTAGAATTCCTTTAACTCTATCGTAGTTAAGCATAAATCACCGTACTATAGTTCTCCTATGTAAAATGCCACTCTTGTTGCAACAAAATCTTAAAATCTCTAAAAACACTACTATACAATCTGAGAATCAAATTACTACAATGCAGCGGAAGAAAATCACCACACAAAACCACTGGGAAAGGGCATATCTCTCAAAGTGCTCGCTTTTCTCAACACAACATAGCATACCATAATTCAGCATTTACTCACATCAATTTTCTTGGACACAATCAAAATCAAACATCCAAGGCAAAGGAACTCTCTGAGCTCATACTCATACTCACAGTTAAAATGTACCAGATCTACACAAATCACTACATTTAAACACGATAAATGCCATCACTGACATTCTTCCACTCGCTTATCTGCAGGGCACTTCTGTCCCTGCCCCCGCAGCCTGCTGCAGCCGGCGCCTCAGGCCTCACTCGGCTGCTTCAAACACGGGTAGTCCTGACCCCCCCGCACTGTAGATTTTTTCTCTTTTATACACCATACACTTATACACTTGCACGATTAGAAACACAGCTCACCGACCACACAATGCACACATTAACCATACAGCAACACAGTGTCCGGACATCACACACACACAAACAAAGCACACACGGGCTCAACAGTTCTGCTCTATCAGAACGATGAACCCCCAACACACATACACAGGTTCACCCGGCTCACCCCCAGAGCCACTAGCGGTCTGCTCTATCAGAACGATGAACCCCGTCTCTAATACAGCTGCTCCATCAGCTATACCCAGACGTCTCTGGGTGGTTTACTTCCTTGCTTTCCTTTCCCTCCCCCGGGGGCCCCTCAGTACATACCGTATCTTCCTCCGCAGGCCAGCAGGTCCTTGTCTGTCCTCGCAGGTGGCAAGTTGAGACGAGCGGAGCCCCACCAGGAAAAAATCCTAGGGCGCGCCTTGGAGGTCCGTCTATCCCCCCTGCCCCTGCGGGGACAGAGAACTCCTGGCTTGGCTCGCCATAATGTTTTGCGGAAAAAAGAAGAAACTTCACAACTTTGTAAAAGTTGTAAAGCCCGGTATGTTTATTTACGACGCGCACCGGACGCAAGTCCCCCAACAAGGCATGCGTACCTCTGAAGACCTCAAGTCTTCTTTTATCCCCCTTCCAAATGCATATGCATACAGTTTTACAATAAGTTCATGCATATTCATTCCGTGTGACATTTAGCAGCACTTCTTCTTTATCAAAGGAATTTCTAAGTTGGGGGCAAATCGACCTTGTGGTCTTTTCTGTTTTTCTTTCTCTGTCTCGGCATGCGAGTTCTTCCTTCAGCTTTGGCCTCACAGACTTTTCCCCTCTCTTAGACACTTCACCTAATTCAGAATGGATCTTTACTCTGTCTCAGGATCCCCCGTTTCCATGAGCCCGGGGACCCCCGGACCCCATTCCCGGCCAGCCGGGGGCCCCTCACCCCCAGGCCTCCCTTTGCCCGGTGACCGGTGACGCCACCAAAGACTCGGGCCGCCATTGGCGGGCAGCAAAGAGCGGCGCCAATGGCGGGGACGGAGGCGGCTCAGGGGGCGGGGCCGCAGCAGAGCAGCGCGATGGCTCCAGCGCTGGGGCTAGGGGCGCTCCTGGGCCCAGGGGGGCTGCGAGAGCTGAGGGGGACCCCCGGCACCAGGACTCTGTGATCGCCCGTTCCGGAGCACAGAGGGGCCCCTGAACGCCCATTCCTTGGCGCCGCCATCCCCCCGCACCCCCATTCCCGGGCATGGGTTCCACCCTGCGCCCCCTCATCCGGCATCAACAACCCCCACCCCCTTCCCGGCCATCCCCCCTCTCCCAGCCCCCATAGCCCCATTTTCCTTCACCCAGAGACCCCCTGGACCCCTATTCCTCCCTTTGGGAATGTGGAGCAGCGGGATGGGGGTTCCCCTCCCCGCCTCACCATGCCGTGCTTCCCAGAGCCGGAATCCAGCAGGAATCTCACCCTGGTGCTCCCTGGGTCTGTCCGCGCTGCCATCGGCGTTGTTCTCCTCATCGGATTCGGCGTCTGGAGGCTCCAATCCACTTCCCCCCAAACCCTTCCTGGGGTTCACCCTCCCAAGACTTCTGGGGGTCCCCCATGTCCCACCCAGCCCCCCCAAACTCCTCCTGGGTCCCCCATAAGCCGCACATGGGGATTCCTGGGAGTTCCCCTGTGCTCCCCCATTCCCAGGATTTTGGGGGATCTCCCCCGACCTGTCCGTGCCCCCCCAGATTTCTTCCACAGCCCCACTGTGATGGTGGGGCTGGGGGCTGAGTGCTGGTGCCCCTTGCCTGCAGCAGATCCAGCACTGAGGGCAGTTCGGGGGTCCCTTTGCATTTGGGGTCCCCTGGGGGTTGGGGTGACCCCCCGGGCCCCCAGGATCCCCCTGAACACGCTGACGCTGCCTGTGCTCAGTGAGCAGGCTCATTCCCAGCACGGGATCCCAGCTCTGTCACCAGCATTGCCTAGGTACCCCCAAAACCTCCTGGGACCCCCAAACCCCCTGGAACACCCCAAAATCATCCCTGGGCTCTCTAAAAGCTCCCCAACACCACAAAACCCCATACATATCCCCCCAAACCCTCCCAGGACATCAGAATTGCCACAGGAGGTCCCCCAACATCCCTCCAGATCCCCCTGAGAAGGTTCATACCTGGCACGGGATCCCCATCTCTGTCACTGGCAGGTACCCGAAAACAGCCTTGGGTTCCCCCTGGCATTGCCTAATCCCCCCTTTGGACGCCCAAAAACCCCTCCTTGGGAACCCCCAAAAATCCACCATGACCCCCCAAAATCCCCGGTATACACAAAACCTCCCCAGGAACCCCTCACAACAGTTTATACCCAGCACTGAGTCCCCATTGCCATCACCCAGGGACTCTCAAACCCTCCCGGGACCCCCAAACCCCCTTGGGACCCCCAACATTCCCAGGATCTCCAACTCCCCCTCCCAGGCTCCACTGTCGGAATCAATGGGAGCAGTGTTGCCCTTTATAGGAGACTTATAGTGGGACCCGACCAAAGTGGGGGCCCTTAAAGCGGCGATGGTAGAGAGAACCCCAAAAATCCACCCTGGGAGGCAAAACATCCCCTACAGGGGCTTTGAGTGGGGGCCCCATAGAAATGCCAATAAAGCTGTCATGATCCCCCCTTGAAAGGGGCTTGTGTGGCTGCGGCCCCACAAACACCCTAAAATGGGAAGGAAAAACACCCTTGGAGTGGTGGGATCCCCCCCAAAAAACCCTCAAAAGATAAAACCTCCACTTCAAAGGGGCCTGGAGACCCTTAAAGGGCCTGGAGGAGGGACAAGATCCCCTCCTTTGCTGGGGCCTCTCCCAGCCAGGAACTCTCCCGTTCGCTGCCCTCGGGGCAGCCCCTGAGTCTGTCCAAACACGGCAACTTCGCCGTGCTGAGCCCAGATCCAGAGTCCTGACTCCTGCATGGGGCACAGCAAATCCCCCGCTCGCTGCTGTGCACTGTCCCTGCTGAGGCTCACACACTGCCGGGCACATTCCCTGCCTACAGGATTCATGCCCGACCTGAGCACTGCACTGATGGCTCCAGCATTGCTTTCCAACAAAACCAGGGCAAGGCAAACTGGGTGTAGCTCATGGTATTTTGCAGTGTCTAAAACTCGCTAAGTCACCAATCTGAGAGGTGAGATGCATTTGGAGTTCATGGCATGGAGAAGCAGTGCAACATGGAAAGGGGGAGCACAGAATAAATAGAGGAAAACATCTCAGATTGTTCCTTTCCATTTTCATTTCACCTCTGGAAAGCTGTTTCAATTCCCCAGGAATCTTCTCCACAGTCCTGTCTGCCTTTTTCAAGAACCTTTCCTGGAGAACAAGGCACAGTTTCTGTCACAAGATGTGCCCCCAACTGCAGCTTCTCTTGGCTTTCCACACTGTGAGTGAAGCACGACTTCTGCAGCAAAGCAAGACAAATGTTTGGATTCCTTGGCAACTTGTTCTTACTTTTCCTTGTGGGCTGGGCAGTTGTGCCATTGCTGAGTTTTTCATTGTGCCTGTTCTAACCCAAGAGAACAGGAGGTTTTTTTGGGGACTTGCTGGGGAATGCAAGCCTGATCAAATGCAGAGAGAATCTCCAGGACACTCTGGGAGCTCCCTGGGCTGGGCTCGGGTTCCCGCTGGGACTCTGCAGAGGGCTGGGCTCCAAGTGGGATCAGCAGCAGTGCAAAATACCTCTGGGCATCTCCAATTTCTGCTGCTCCAAGGAAGCAATGAAGGCAGTCAAGTTCTGTTTTTTCGTTCTCCTGGTGGATTTTTTCATTTGATTTGCCACTCCAGAGGCAATTTCTGTGATGGTCTATGTAGGTTGATTCTATTTCAACAGCACCAGAAGCAGGGTGGTGTTTGAGCGCTGCAAATGTGATCTGTGAGGCTTTCATTCCCCTCGACTTAATACTCAAGGACTTGTGAGCATTTCAGTCTCTGCTAATCATGATGCCTGTGACAAAAACACTGAATTCACCATCACAAAAGCACAGTGGGCAGCAGTGATTGAAAGAGGGAAGTGCAGTTGTACTGATAAAATTCAGGTGGCAAGCACAAGAGGGCCAAGAGCAGCCGTGATCTCCAATTGCCAAGGCAGAGGGAGCAGTAGCCTCCTGCTGTCAGCTCAGGGTGAGTAAAAGAGCGCTGAAAACAGCGCTGGAACCCAATCATTTCTTCCTCTGAGGGCTGGCTCAGGGCAGCACAGGCGGGCCCTGAGCAGTCGGGGCTGTGTGTGGGTGCTGGTTGCTCTGCTCAAGAATTGAGCTGGAAAAAGCCCTTGGGAGCCAAGGCAGGGGCAGGGGGGAAGGGGCCGGCGCTGCTGCTGCTCCTGGCCGGGAGCCCCGGCTGGGCCGGGCCGGGCCGGCGCCCCCTGCGCTGCCATTGCTGCTGTGAAGAGGCAGAATCTGCGGAAGTTCAGCGAGTGACTGGTAAGGACAGCCTGCGAGCCCCAGCCTCAGACTGGAGAAGCCCCCCGAGCTCGGTGCTCAGTGTGCGGGGCGGGCAGCTGTGTCCCGGCCCGGTGCTGCACGCAGAGGTCGCGCGGGCTCTTCTCCAGGCTCCCGTGGGCCCGAGCCGGGTGCCCATGGAGCCCCGGCCCGGTGGGGCAGTGGGCCACACCGTGGCTCCCCGGGCAGCAGCCGGCCCTCTGCCCCCTCCCCTCGGGAGCCCTTGGCCAGCGGCTGCTGGCCGCGCCTCAGGACTGTGCGGGCAGGGGAGGCCAGGGCTGGGCGCAGGCAGCACCAGGCCCAGGGGCTGAGCCCGCGCCAACCCTTCCCTCCTGCCGCTCTCTGCAGCTGGAAGACGACAGGAGCCGAACGGCCGAGCACCTGCGCCGGGCCATGCCCTACCTGGAGAGCCCACAGGAGTCCCTGCGAGAGGCGGCCATCAGGTTCATGGGTGAGCCACGAGCCCGGGCTGCCCTTCCCCTCCCCGGCCCGCCGCAGTTCGGCCCCAGCCCCGCCTGCTGCCCCGGCAGTGCCCACCGTGCCCTGGGGCGCCGTGGAGCCCCGCCGGGCCTGGGCATTGCTGCTGCCGCCCTCTGGCAGCCGTGCCCTGGGGCGGCAGCGTGCGGCAAGGGCTGGGCTGAGCCCTGCCGGGCCAGCAGCCCGTGTGGCCACAGCGCCGGCAGCGCCGCTGGCAGGGAGCTGTGCCGCTGGGGCCGTGACAGGCTCTATGTTCACAGGCATGGCCGGGCGGTGCCTGAGGGGGCAGCAGCAAGAGCTGCAGCTGATCTGCACTGGTGAGTGAGGGCAGCGGGCTGACAGCGGGGGCTGCCGGGCGAGCTGCAAGCCCTGCCCCGGCTGCAGAGGGCTCTGCTCCTTGTGCGGACATGGGGCGGCGTGGGCAGAGCACACAGAGATTTCAGGGCCACCTTGGGGATCCGTGGCCAGCAGCTTCGGGCCGGTGCCCTTGGTCCCTGCTCCCTCCTGGTCATGGCTAGAGCCGGCTGGGATGGCCCTGGCAGGGGGCTCTCCTCGGCTCCCCGCAGATCCGGGATCTGACCGTGGCTCTGTCCCTCTCTCTTGCAGCCCTTGAACATCTGACAGAGGACATCAGCAGTGCCGTGTTGGACGTGGCACTAGAAACACTGTATGGCCTCCAGGCACTGCAGAGTGAGCGATATTCCCTCTTCCAGAGGCTGCACGATCAGCTCCGCAGGACATGGAGGACACGGCCTCGTCTGTCGGGGCTCGGCTGGCTGCGCTGCTGCAGCTCTGCAGAGAGCTGATGCCAGAGGCTCTGTCTGCTGGGGCCACCTGAGCCAGCGGGAATTTTCCATTTCTTTAGGATTGTTCTTTTCTTCTTTTTGTTTTTTTTTTCTTCTTTCGTATATGAATATAGAGTGTGCTATAATACACAGACTCCCAGGAGCTTTCTTTTGCTACCCAGGGTCTGCAGGGCATAGGGGAAGAGGGGGAGAAAGGTACCTTGGCTCAGCCAGCTGCCCAGGTGTGCAGTGGTGAAAGGAAAATGGCCAGAAGCCCCTTGTCCTGTGGTGGTACTGCTGAAGCCTTTGTGCTGGTGACAGAGCAGCTGGGCAGGGCCCGGGGCTGCGGGGATCCCTGCCAGAGCGGTGCCTGGAGATGGCCACAAGCCCTGTGCCAGGAAGGAACCACCCTCTGTATCCTGCTGCCTGTGTGCTGCTGGCTGCCTTGCTGAGGGCTCCCAGGTGCCTCTGGATGGGGCTGCTCTGGAGCTGCTGTGGGGCTGCGGCGCTGCTGCCGGGCAGCTTGGCCGGGCTGGGGCAGCCCCTGAGGGGCTGGGGCGCTGGCAAGCCCTGAGCAAGGGGCTGGCAGAGGCCACAAGCAGCCCCCCGGCAGCCGCCTTGTTCCTGCTAGAGCTGACTTGCAAGAGGGATCCCGGGCACTCTGGAACTAACAGCATCAGTGTTGTTGGAAACCCAAATGCAGGGAAATCTCAGACCTTTGGTCTTGTCAGCAAAGCTTGGAATTAAACACGGGATTTGATCGGAGACCTTGGAAAGGGCTTCCAAACTTAGGTGCTAGAAGCGAGAATGAAGATTTCTAGTTTATTATAGCAGAGACACGGGGAGGAAGGTTGAAGTGGAGGGAAGTTTAGAGCTTTAGGGCTGAAGATCTAGAAAAAATACAAGTAGTTACAATGGTAAACAAGAAGCTTAGGATGCAGTGTTGGAGGTTTGTGTGTCATAACATGATTGGCTAAGGAAGCTTAAACTGTAGCATGAGTCCCTAAGATGAAATATTGAAGGATTGTCTGCAAAACATAAATATCCTTGGTGGCAGTGTCTTCTTGGCCAAGAAATCCTTCAAAGCTCTTGTAACTACAAATCTTGCAGCCTTGTGAGCCATGCAGTGCAGATGTGAGACAAACTCACCCTTCCTGTCTCTGTAGAAGAGAAGAAAAAGCAATGGCATCATCTAAAAAACTCAGAGGTGTGCTCTCTAGCTTGTTCCAAACTCCCTCAAATCCCCCAAAGTGGGATTTAGCTACAAAGAGATGACAAGGACTACTCTTAGTGCTGGCTCTTTGACTCCAGAGCAGCTGCTTTAGAATATTTCCCATAACCCTGTGTAGTCATGTGCCAGAAATGGATCATTTGAAGAAACTTTCCCAAGTGACTTGCATGGAGGTTTGTCCGAAGGGTATTTGAGGAGAAAGGCTCCCAGCAGAGGTCTGGGCTTTGGCCTAGCTGTGTCCCCTGCTGACTGTGAAGTGTGCCATCAGCTGCAGGGCTTTCTGGGCTAAAAATATCATCAAGTCACTTGGACTTGCTCTCTTAGGCCTCTAAGAGCTGTAACAAAATTCGGGGCAAATTTGGAGACCTCGTCTATGGGTGGATGTTCCACCTAGGATTTTCCCAATTGCTGGGAATGGTTCTCCAGGTCCCTAGTGTAAAACGGGGCTCCCCAGGAACTGCGCATCTGCAAGATGGTAAACAATTGTCTTGGTTTGAAGAGAGAGGTGTTGGCTAATGAAGGCAGAAGGCTTCTCTGAAATGGAAAATGTAAATCCCCTCCCTTCAAATGATTCTCATTTAGAAATTCAAATGCTCTCAGAGAAAGATATGTGGATAGGACTGAGCCCGCAGAGGCGGGCAGGGTTTGCTGATGGTCTGAGCCCTTCCTAAAGATCCTGTGTGGGTTGTCTTAGACACCTGGGGCCAGGCATTCCTTCCAGCCTGGGCCACTTTGGCTGGGCTGGGGGCAGCTCCCGGGCAGAAGGCAGTGTGTGCAAGGGCCCTGGGTGGCACGCTGCAGCACGGTCTCTGTGCCATGGAACAGAACCCGGTGACCAAGGGCCCTTTGTGACACGTGGGAAATAGAAGCTTGCCCAGTGCTGGGAATGCACAACTGGGCAGAACAGGACAGAGCCGTGCCGTGAGGAGCCCCCGCACAGCACACTCGTTCCCGTCTGACCCGGAGCCTCTCGGAGGCGTTTTTCCTGCAGCTGACCTCGAGGCCAGACCACAGGACTTGTTGACCCGTGGCCTTCCCGAGGCTTCTCTTCTGCAGGTGCCCTCACAAATCCCGTCATTAACATGGAGCAGAGACCCCTGAAAGTGCCCAAGGTGGCCTGGGGGGAAGAGGAGGAAGAAGGCCTTGGAGCTGTCCCAGCACATCAAACCAAAGAGGTGGTGCGGTTTGAGCTGCCGCAGGAGGGTGAGTGGCAGAGCTGGGCCACAGGGTCGGTGCCTGCAGCCAGCTTGGTGCCATTCCATCCCATCCCATTTTATCCCATCCCACCCAATCCCAACCCATTCCCATGGACAGGACAGAAGAGGGGCCGGGCAGACACCCCGCAGGGGCCTTGCTCCATCACCTGGGCCATCCTGGGGCTGTCCCTGCCTGGGGTGCGCAGGGCTGGGCTGTGTTCTCTGGCCTCTCCCGCAGCCCCTCAGCTCTGGCTGCGCTCGCTCTTTGCCAGGTGCAGCCCTGCAGCGCACACAAGAGCAGGAACGCACCCGTGGCCTCTTCCGCAGAACAGCGCAGGTACCTGCAGCCACCCCCACCTGGGCTGGGCCTGCTGGCACCGTGCTTTGTGCATTGCCTGCAACATCCCTGACTTCTTGCCCCTCTCCTACAGCTGGTTTGCAAATTCATCAAGAAAATTTGGCAGGAAGTGTGGGATCTCAGCACAGCAGGACTGATGTGCAGAGTGACCGAGACCACCCTTGGGGGGCTCGGAGGTCCTGGAATGTGACCAGAAGTGTCTGGTGGCTGGACTTTGATCCTACACGGGACACGACACCTGTATGAGGATGGCAGGGTTTCACTGGGGTAAATGGTGAAGGGATAAGTTAATTAGAGTGTAAAACACAGAGTTTAGGATTTCTGTACAGTGGGGTCTAAAGAAGTAATATGGAGGAATTGGGGCATGTCCTGTCATTCTTCTTCTTCTTGGCCTCCATCTTCTGTGGTGATGTTGGCACTTTAGGATTGGTTATTACTGAAGGTGTACTGGTCAATAAGGGTAAAAGGTATTGAGGGAAATAGGTAAATATTGTATACGTAGTTTTGAGTATAAAGATAAGTGACCGCCCCGGGGGCGCTCAGCGTGCTCATTGCTGGTGTGCTGTGCAGACCTCTGTGGGGCTGAGAGAAAATCTTTTAGATAAATAACTAATAAACACCGAAGACCGAGAAAAAACCTGAAGCCTCTTTTCATCCTTTGGAGCACGGGCTGGCCAAGGCCACCCCGGGCCTTTCCAGGTCATTAAAACAGCCGAGAAACCAACAAGTGGTGTTCGCTGCGTGGGCTACTCCCCACCAGACGGGGGGTGTCAGCCCTGAAGAGCTGAAGAGCTGAAGAGCCGAGAGGGCAGCTCCAGCCTTGGACGAATTCCCAGGAGAGCACTGATAACTCCTGAGGAGAGAAGCCAGAAGAAAGAAGAAAAAAAAAACGGCCAGGAGAGTCTGCAAAAAACATCAGTCACTGAGAATTCCATCTCTCAGCTTCTGCCGAAGAAAGTTCGTAGCAGAGCAGCCTGGATCAGAACCAGAAAGGCGCCTCTGGATCCATCTCCTGTGACCTGCTGGACGGAGATCGGGAGCCTTCGGACCGCTCTGACCACAGATTCGGTGAGAAGGTCAAAAATAAGAACATGGGGGGCACACTCTCCCAGGAACAGCTGGGAATTTTGTCCGCCTTACAAGGCGTGGCTGAATCATACACAGAAGGGATCCCAAAGAAGGAGTTAAAACAGTTATTATTGTGGGTGAAGCTCAAATATCCATTTTCAGAGACACGTTTGCTATTCGAAGTAGGTTTTTGGCAGGAAATTAACAGACATTTATATCTCTTAGCAACAAAAAAAATGAGACAGCGTTAAAGCTACTCTCGCCAGCAAGAATAATGCTAGAAGGCATTTTGGTGCAGTCGAAAAGACTGGAAAAGCAACGAGAAGTTGTGGTACCCTCAGAAGAAGGAGGGGGAGAGCAAAGCTCTTGGCAAAAATTAGCTCTGGCCTCAGGTAGCCAGGGGGAAAAAGCTCTCGAGAAAAGGGAGCGGCAAATAATATCAAAGCCTCCGATTCCAAGACCCAGAAACCCCAGGAAATCCCTAAAACGTCCTGAAACCCCGGAGAGTACAGGGGACTCAGGATCCGACTCAGATGTGAGATCGGAAGGGGGGATACAGGGGGGAGAACAGAAGGGGTTGGGAGGGGCGGCAGAGCAGGGCGGCCAGGCTGCGGCGGTGCAGGCGGGGGGCGTGGGTAAAGAGGTAATGGGACATACGAGTTCCCGTGCGGCTTTTGTCAGCACAACGCCAGGAGTGGCGGCTGCTCCAGCCGGCACGGTGCCAGAGACGCGCGCGAGGGGCAGGACTCACAAAGACCTGAGGGGGGAGTCACAAACAAGCGCAGGAGCGTTAGACACGGGTGGCGAATTGGGGGAAGCGGTACAGCCCCAAAGGGCCACCGTAGAGAGACGCAGGAGGCGCGCAGTTGTGACGTCAGACCCAGTGCGGAGGTCGGCTCGGATCGCTGAGCGGGCCCGGGTGCCAGCGGGAGGTGGGCTGCGCACACCGGTGGGAGGAGTGGACACAGCGTCAGAGGAGGAGGAGACAGAGTCAGGGACAGACGGAGGGAAGGAGATTTCGGAGGTGGAACCGAGGGGGAGAGAGTGACGTTAGCTCGGGAGAGACAGGGAGCGGCTCGGAAAGCATGCATGCGCCAAGAGCAGAGCGCAGGCGGGGGCGGGCCAGGTCCCCTTTGACGTCTCGGGCGAGGAGGGGCCGTGCTCGGGATTCCACGTCCCGGGGCTCCACACCCTCTCCAGACTTGGTGCCTTTAATAGAAACCCTCGGAGTCCAAGTCTGTTCCCTTCAAGGGAGACGTTCTGGTGTTCGAGCTCCATTTTCAGCTGAATTAAAAGCCAGGCAGACTCGGTCTCAAACGAGATCGCAGACACGGCAGTCGACCGGAAGAGGAGCAGTCGAGTTCATCCCGTCATCCGAGCCACAGAGCCCGGTGACAGCGCCACCTCGTGGGGGGATGACAGAAGTGCACGACATGCCGGATCTGTTCGGTGGAGCCACATCGCCATCTCGTGGCGAGACTGCAACAATGCAGAAATTTTTCCCAACATTATACAAAAAGAAGAGTACTTCAAAGAAGCTAATGATAACACAACAAAGGGATTATCCGTCGACTTCAGGATTTCGTGAAGACGATGAAAGTTCAGATGAAGCACAGCAAGGAGAAGATGTCATAAGGATCACAGCATCGGAAGGTGTTCCGGCATGGATGCTGTCAGCAGCAGAAGCAGCAAAAAGCTTCTTGCATTCATTTGATGCAGCAAAAAAGAAGTATCAACTTGATCCTCGAGTTTCCTTTTCAGATTTAGGAGCGAGGCCAAAAACCTCAAGGCAAAAATGAGGTACGATGAATCACCGATGACATCCACAACACCATTATTCATGCAAATCCCAATGGAGTCTCAAGAAGAGGAATTTCAAGAGCCGGTGAAGACGATGGATTGGAAGCGAATCAGAAAAGCATTGGGAAAAGAAAAGCATTTATTTCCGGGTTCAGGAGATTTGACAATTCCAGTGACATATGATGCCCAGGGACAGAATCCAAGGTGGGAAAGGATGGGTCATGAGACACTCAAAGACTTAGGGAAGGCAGCTCAAACTTTTGGGCTGAACTCACAATACTTCAAACAACTACTAAGAGGGACATTCACCACGTATGACCTCACGCCATATGATATTCGAAGTATTGTGGCAATGATTCTCACTGACACACAGAGTCTCATCTGGGAAAAAAGGTGGAGAAAATATCTTTCTGAATTGTGGAATAGATATCAAGGTGGGCACAATGCGAACCTCACAGAAGGGCAGTTAGCAGGAGATCCTCCAGATGACAACCCACGGGAACAAGCAGTGCGGCTTCCACGAAGAGTGTTAAGCAACATCAAAGAAGCAGCACGAATGGCAATCATGCATATTACACCAACAGGAGCTCCAGATGTTCCGTTCTCTTGCATCAGGCAAGGTCCTGCAGAACCATTCATGTCGTTCATCGATCGAGTCACGCAAGCCGTGGATCGACAGGTGACGATCGAAGAAGCGAAGAGGCCTCTCTTGGAGAGCTTAGCTTTCGGCAATGCCAACCCGGATTGTAAATGAGTCATTAATGCCATGCCAGGACGGCCATCCTTGGCAGAGATGGTGTAGGCATGCAGGAAGGTGGGGACACCTCAGCAAGTCGCATCGATTGTGAAGAATGAACTAAGAGAGGAATGGGAAGAACAGATAAAGGGACACTCAGAGAGGTAATCAGAGGACAAGACATTAGAAAAGATGCTCGAAAAAATACTCCATCAACAGGACGAGAACATCAACAAAGTTCTTGCAACGATACAGAAAAGAGCAATCCCCCAGGAGGACAGTGCTACAAATGTGGGGAGTTTGGGCACATGAGAAAGAATTGTCCACGAACACATACACCAGCGCCAGCACAGAAAGCGGAAAGGCCAATTCGTGCGTGGTGCGCGAAAGGAAGACACTCTGTGAAAGAATGTTATTCCCAGACAGATGTGGAAGGAAATCCGTTACTGCATCCGGGAAACGGAAAAAAGGAGTGTGGCCGTAAATCGCCAGCGCGCTCAGACACAAGTACTGGCGGTGTCACAAGAACAGACAGGGCAATCATCAGTGAGTGACAAGCAGATGCCCTCAGCAAAACCCTCAGTCCATTCCACAGTGACCCAGACCTCCTCCCTCCAGGGGCACAGTGTGCATTGGCAGCTTCAAAACTAGTATGCTTTCTAGATGAAAGTCATGCGGAGATACCAACGGGTATCCGCGGGGATTCATACAAGAAACAAGATTTCTTGATATTTGGGCAAGATAAATGCAGTATTCTTGGACTCATTGTTCATCCAACAGTTTTCTCAGCAGACAAAAATACTGAATTAACAGTTTTGGCAAGAGTGCTTCGTCCACCATTGACTGTACCGGAAAATACTGTGGTTGCGAGAGCTTTCGCATTGCCGCCACACGCAGTTGGAGAAGTCATGTCAATCTTCGACGAAGAAGGTTTCCCTATGAAGGAACATGTTGAAGTACACACAACATGGGTGAAGCACATAGGTCGAGACCGACCCACGCTCACATGCCAATTGACATGTGGAGACAGGACGATAGCAATCAGATGTATGCTTGACACAGGGGCGGATATAACGGTAATATCGTACATCTTTTGGCCACGTAGTTGGAACTTGGTCGCGCCCTTGGGTTCTCTCTCAGGCATAGGGGGAGCATCTCTGTGTCTGCAAAGTGAGAATTCCGTCGTTGTCACAGGACCAGGAGACAAGACGGTGATCATTCGTCCTTTTGTCATCCAAAAGCCGATCACAGTCTGGGGCCGGGACCTTTTGGCACAATGGGGCGCGAAGATCGAAGTGAATTTTTAATAGGGGTCACTGCGGCACTCGCCACATTGAAGTTGACATGGAAAACAGATGATCAAGTTTGGGTGGATCAGTGGCCCCTTGAGCGGAAAAAATTGAGTGCTTTGAAAGACCTGGTCCAAGAACAATTGCAGAAGGGACACATCAAGCCAACAGACAGCCCTTGGAATTCTCCAGTGTTTGTCATCAAGAAAAAGCTATCGGGCAAATGGAAGTTGTTACATGATCTCAGGAAGATCAAAGAAGTCATAGAAGACATGGGACCACTTCAGCTGGGACTTCCATCTGTCTCAATGATTCCCAGAGAATGGCCGCTTGTGGTCATTGACCTCAAGGATTGCTTTTTCAGTATTCCACTCCATCCAGATGATGCTCCGAGATTTGCCTTTTCAGTTCCGAGTATCAACAAGGAAACGCCTCTGCAGCGGTACCATTGGGTCATTCTTCCACAAGGCCTCAAAAATTCTCCGACGATTTGTCAATGGTACGTGGCACGAGCTTTGGCACCAGCGCGGAAGAAATTTCCGAAGGTGAAGATCATTCATTACATGGATGATTTGCTCATTGCAGCGTCAACACAACAGGAGCTGCGAGAAGCTCGTGACTGTGATTGAAGAGGTGCAAAAGGCAGGTCTGGAAATCAGCATTTCGAAGATTCGAGAGGTTGCGCCTTGGAAATATCTAGGGTGGAAAATTTCAGACAAAACGATAAAGCCTCAAAAAATGGAGATCAACGCTAAGCTCAGCAATTTGCATGATTTGCAACAGCTTTTGGGAGAAATCAACTGGATGAGGCCAGTTTTGGGAATCACAAACAGCGACATTCCAGCGTTGCTCGATCTTTTGAGAGGAGACACAGACATTCGATCTCCCAGGACACTCACACCAGAAGCGAAGAAAGAAAGAGTTGGAGAAAGTCACAGACGCGATACAGAAAAGGCAGGCACATCAATTTGTTCCAATGTTGCCTTTTCAGTTGGCAGTGCTGGGGAAGAAAACACAGTTCCATGGTTTGATCTTCCAATGGGATGAATCACAAAAGGACTCTTTGACAATCATAGAGTGGGTTTTCCTACCACACAGGCCCGCAAAAACAATTCTCACAGATTTGGAGATGGCAGCACAAATCATCATAAAGGCGAGAACAAGGTTGCTGACAATGGCAGGAAGGGAATTCTCAGTCATCAGATTACCTCTGAAGCGAGACTATTTCGATTGGGCAATGCAACAATCGAAAGACTTATTAATCGCGTTGTTAGCTTTCCCAGGAACTTGCACAGTCCATTTTCCACAGCATAGAATACTGCAATCACAAATATGTTACAGAGCGAAACCAAGAATAAGTGAAGAACCTTTGGACGGGATCATAGTGTTCACAGATGGCTCAGGGAAGACACACAAGTCGGTGATCACTTGGAGAGACTCAACGACAGAGAATTGGGAATCAGACATGAAGATGGTTCAGGGCTCTCCACAAATTGTGGAGTTGGCAGCCGTTGTCTGAGCATTTCAGTTGTTCAAACAACCTCTCAATCTGGTCAAAGATTCCGCATATGTTGCGGGTGTGGTCAAGAGATTGGAGGGTTCGCTTTGAAAGAAGTCAGTAATGAGGTTTTATACTCATATCTGACGAGCTTGAAAATATTACTAGAGAGCAGGGAAAGAGAGTATTTTATCACACACATTAGAGCGCACACAACACTTCCGGGGGTTTTAGCGGAAGGGAATGCTCAGGCAGACAGGTTGACAATGCCCATTTCGCAAACACTGCCGGACATTTTTGAGCAGGCAAGATTAAGTCATGCGTTCTTTCATCAGAATGCACAAGCACTGATGGAGTCCTTTCATCTCACAAAGAGTCAGGCGAGGGAGATCATTAGTGCTTGTCCAGAATGTCAGCTTGTGCAGCCACCTTCTTCTACCGGAGCAGTCAATCCGCGGGGACTGCAAAGTCTTCAATTGTGGCAAGCTGATGTCACGAAGTATCCATCCTTTGGGAGGCTCAAAAATGTTCATGTTTTTGTAGATACATTCTCAGGTGCAGTTTTTGCTTCAGCACATGCAGGGGAAACAGCAGACCATGCTTGTCGACATTTTCTGAAAGCATTCGCATCATTAGGTGTGCCTCGGGAGATAAAAACAGACAATGGCCCAACGTATACAGGCAGGGTGCTTGACAAATTCCTGAAAAGATGGGGTGTCAAACATACGTTTGGTATTCCACATTCACCCACAGGTCAGGCAATCATTGAAAGAACACATCACACCCTGAAATCCCTTGTGGACAGACAAAGAAGGGGTGAGCCAGAGACAACACCTCACATGAAATTAAATAAAGCATTGTATATGTTGAATTTCCTAAATAGTTCATCCTCAGAACCTAATCCACCAATTGTGAGGCATTTTCTAAACAGCACACAGGCAAAGCTAAGGGAAAATCCTTTAGTTTTGATCAGAAACCCAAAGACAGGACAAATAGAGGGTCCTTTCAAACTAATCCCTTGGGGCAAGGGTTTCGCTTGTGTTTCCACAGATCGAGGTCTGAAGTGGGTGTCGGCACGACACGTGAAGCCATTTTGAACGCGAGAACAGGAGAACGCTGATCCGAGAAACAAAGAGACAAGTACTCAGACAGAAGTCGAGACTAAGACTGCAAAAGACAACTCAGAAGAGAAATAAAAAGAAACTAAAGACTTTGGGGATTTTCCGTTAGGGTCTTGAATGAAAAACATAACAATGATTTCACCCAAAAGCAAAGTCATGAGTTTCATGATGCTTATGTGCATCATTCTTTCATTCATTGCAATAAGCAATGGGGAAAATTTACCTATTAGTCAACCAAAGCAAAATGTATGGGAGACTTTAGCTCAAGCAGCGAATTTAGATAGTATTTGTCTGACACACTCGAGACCAGGGAAACCATTTTAAGCATGCATGGTTGGATTGCCAGTGGACGAATGGCCAATTCCAGGGCACTCCGCAGTTAATGTCTCGCAGGTCATTAAAGATCCTGTGAGAGACTGGTGTGCTTGGACACATCTACTTCCTTTGGCTTCTACAGAACCTCAGGAATTGGAGATTTTTGGGTCCATGACAATGGAACTCTGCAGGCAGTTTGAAACTCCAAGTGTCACACAGGCAAAAACTATCGATTTGACTCCCAATCATGAATTCTATAAGAATGCATCAGCATGGTGCAAATACACAGAGAAAACTGCCAGAGGATCAATCCAAGTCCCAGTGCAATTGCCACGGGGTTTGTTTCTAATTTGCGGGGACAGAATTTGGCACGGCATTCCTGCTAATGCCACGGGAGGTCCATGCAGCATTGGGGAAATTTCAATGTTATCACCTGATTTGAACTTGCTAAGAGAGAAAAAGCACAAAGAAAAAAGATCCATACAACATTATGCGGCAGATTGCAATGACGAAATATTGTCTTGGGACAAGGCAGCGAGAGTTGCTACAGCAATCTTTTCACCTCAAGCAGCATCAGGGGTGGCCTTGACTCAAATCGACTGCATGGGTTGTTGGTTGAGCAAACATGCTAGGTCTGTGTCTGTCGCATTGAGTGACATGTTAGAAGACATCAGTGGTGTAAGACAGGCGACTCTTCAAAACAGAGCGGCGATCAATTATCTATTGCTCGCTCATGGACATGGGTGCGAAGAGTTTGAAGGGATGTGTTGCACGAATCTCTCAGACCAGTCAAGATCAATTCATGAAAGTAATCAAAACATAAAGGACAGCATAAATAAACTTGGCGAGATCACAGGATCATGGATTGATGATCTGGTAGAATTCTTTGACTTCTCTCCCATATGGAGAGGAATTTTAAAGATAGGATTCTACATCTTAATAATTCTCTTAGTCCTCATACTTGTTGTCCCATGCATCTTTGCATGTCCAAGACGTGTCATGAGTCAGGTAGCAAAAGAGGTCTTTTTAGTGCAAACAGAAGGGGGAGATGTGGGATCTCAGCACAGCAGGACTGATGTGCCGAGTCACCGAGACCACCCTTGGGGGGCTCAGAGGTCCCGGAATATTGCCAGAAGTGTCTGGTGGCTGGACTTTGATCCTGCACGGGAGACAACACCTGTATGAGGATGGGAGGATTTCACTGGGATAAATGGTGAAGGAATAAGTTAATTAGAGTGTGAAACACAGGGTTTAGAATTTCAGTACAGGGGGATCTGGAGAAGTAAGATGGAGGAATTGGGGCGTGTCCTGTCCTTCTTCTTCTTCTTCTTGGCCTCCATCTTCTGTGGTGATGGGGGCACTTTGGGATTGGTTCTTGCTAAAAGTGCACTGGTCAATAAGGGTGAAAGGTATTGGGGAAAATAGGTAAATATCGTATATGTAGTTTTGAGTATAAAGATAAGTGACCGCCCCAGGGGCTCTCAGTGGGCTCATGGCTGGCGTGCTGTGCAGACCTCTGTCGGGCCGAGAGAAAATCCTGTAGATAAAAAACTAATAAACACTGAAGACCGAGAAAAAACCTGAAGACTCTTTTCGTCCTTTGGAGCGCGGGCTGTCCAAGACCATCCCGAGCCTTTCCAGACCATAAAAACAGCCGAGAAAGCGTCAGCAAACCCCACTCAGGAATGACCTGCTCAGTCCTGGCTGCCTGGAATGGTGTCACCTTTCTACAAGGGACAGTGTGAGCAAAAATGATCTCTGGGAGCAGAATTCTCTTAGTCTCCCAGCTGAATTCTCTGTCCCTGTCCTTTCCCTGGATCTCTGTTGCAGATGGAAGCTGCTGGTGCCATCCTCACCTTTAACCTCTCTTGAATGCAAACAGATGTTCCCAGGTGTGTTAAGCAGGATTTGCTTAATGTTTCTACAAAACTTTTGTCTTCCTTATGGAATGAAGGGACTATTTTGGAACTGAGGGCTGACGTGGCAGCAAGGAGTCAATTGTGGCCCTAGGATCCCATGGAACCAAGGGGCCATGGTGACACAGCAGGGCCACGTGGATCCAGTGGTCCATTGTGACACTATGGATCCAAGTAGACCGTGGTGATACCCCCAGAACCTGACGGAACCAAGGAGTCCATGGTGACCCAGCAGGGCTGCATGGAGCCAATGGTCCATGGTGACACTGCCCATCCAAGGAGGCCATTTTGACACTGTGGAAGCTCATGGAGCAAGGGAGGCCATTGTGACACAGAAGAACTTCATGACACCAAATATCCATGGTGAGACAGCAGGGCATCATGGGAACCAAGGAACTGCTGTTGGTGGCAGTACAGAAACTCATGGACCCAGGGGCCCTTGTGGCACTGTAGAAGCAACAGAGCTGCTGGACCTTGTGCCCTGGCCCTGCACATCTCCTTGGGAGGCACAGCAGGAGCAGCACCCTGGGAACCTTGGGAATGTCCCTCGGGGATCCACAGCGCACACTCCCAGGGGCTGGAATTCCAGTTTGTAGCCAGGAAAAGGTGTTTCTGCCCTGGGACGCAAAGACCTTAAAAGGAGATAAAAGCCAAGTGGAGCAAAATTTTACAGTGACATTTCACTGCCAGCCTTCATAACTTCACCCATGGTTGTTGTAGCTCCTGGATTGGGAATTAAATCAGGTCATGGTCTTTGGTGGGAGCTGCCCTGGGTCAAGACAGACCCTGAGAGAGAAACAGGACAGACAGAGAAAGGCAGGAGAGAAAGGAGGGCACAAACACAATCAGCTGAGAAGGTGGCACTCTGAAAAACAGAACTGGAACTGCTGGAAAATGAATGGGACAGAAACTAATAGTTCTGAAAATTTTATTTGCTATGAAAATGCATCCCACACACCCAGCCCCCCACAATCCCGATCCCACACCCTCAAATTTGGATCCCACTTCTCCCAGTCTATATCCAAACCCATCTCACCCTGGTGATTGTGGAATTGAGTAATTTTAGCACGGGACTGAGTCTTTTGAGGTGGGAACAAGGCAATTTGAGGTTGGATTGAGCCCTTTGGAGTCAGATTGTGGTGTTTTCAGTGAGACTGAGTCATTTTGAGATGACAGATCAATCTGTGTTTACTTTTGGAGTGCAAAGATATGGAGAACACTTCTGAAATCCCCCAAGAACCCACAAATCTTCCAGAATATGTCCCCAAACTATAAATTCCTGCTCAAGTAACTGTTAACTGATGGAAATTTCGACATCTTTGACAAATTTCTTTCTTTTTAGTCCTATTTCAGATGTTTTTAAGTGATAAAGAAAAATCAAGAGGAAATTTGTGCCAAACCAAAAGGATAACCAGGCAGGCGTCCTCCCAGCACAGATCACTGAATGTGGGTAACCAGGGCTCTGCCCAATGTGGATCCTCCCATGGGGATGGAGCTGGAGTGATGCACAAAGCTCTTCCAGCAGTTGGGTCATTTTCAGGGCTTCCCTTACCAGTGCCTCCATTGGTGTCTGGTCAAGTGAGAGCTCATGAAGATGCTCTTCCCACACTGGGGACACTCATAAGGCCTCTCCCGAGTGTGGATGTGCCGGTGGCTGATGAGGTGGGAGTTGTGCTTGAAGCCCTTCCCGCAGTCGGGGCAGAAGAAGGGTCTCTCCTTGGTGTGAATCTGCTGGTGGTGGATGAGATGGGACCTGATCTGAAACTTCTTCTGACACTTGGGCCTCTCCCCAGCGTGGATCATTTGGTGGATGATCAGCTGGGGCCTCTGGCTGAAGGTCATCCCACATTCCCCACACTTGTATGGCCTTTCCCCAGTCTGGATCCTCTGGTGGTGGATCAGGCTGGAGCTGCAGCTGAAGCTCTTTCCACATTCTGGACACTCGTAAGGGCCTATCCCCGCTGTGAATGCACTGGTGGGTATGAGTTTGGAATATTGCTTGAAGCCCTTACCGCAGTTGGGGCAGCGGAAGGGCCTCTACTTTGTGGGAATCCACTCATGCAGGAGGAGATGGGAGCTGGTCTGAAACCTCTTCATACACTCAGGACACTCGTAGGACCTCTCCCCAGTGTCGATCATCTGGTGGCTGATCAGGTTGCTCCTCTGCCTGAAGCTCTTCCCACACTCCAAGCACTTGTGGGGCTTCTCCCCATCATGAAGCTGCTCATGGGCCACCAGCTCTAAGCTCTGGCTGAAGCTCTATCCACCTTCCTGGTACAGAGTGGGTCTTTCCTCCTCAGAGCACCCTGGCCTGGGTTTGGAGCCCCTCCTCCTGTGGGATCTCTGGGATTTTCCTCCCTGTTGGATTCCTGTGCCGTGGAGCTGCTCAAAATGGACTCTTCCACGAGGTTCTGCCATGGGCATTTGTCCTCCCTGGTCTCCATCCTCAGCTCCTTCCCTGGGGGAGGAAGGACAAGGAGAAGATGGAATTTGCCTCTGTACCAGAGGAAAGGGGAAGGAGATCCCCCCAGTGCATCCTTGGCAGGATGACGTTGGCAGCAGTGTTGTCCTGCAGCTAGGGGCCGTGCTGGGCTGGGAGATGGAGCAGGAGAGAGGGGGAAAGGGGCACTGACTTCCTCCTCATCTGCCTTGGGCTCATGGAGCCTCTTCCTTGCAGCCTCTGTCCAGCCAAAGTTTGGGAATGGGAAATCCTATTTTAGGAAAAATTCAGTGCATTAGCATATTGGGTTAGGGGGTTCCCCTGCCCAAGTGCATCTCTACAAGTCACCAGCCATCTGGGGTCCAGAAAAACCTACCAAACACCAAGACTCAGCCCTGAAAATGCCTCCCAGCAGTTCCCTGTCTCTGGTCTCTCCCATTTGACATTCAGCGTTCCCCCGTCCCAGCTGCTGGGAGTCCCGGAAATCCAAAAAGGTTCCCCTTTTCCATCTCCCCGCTTAGGGATGCTGGGGGTCTTGCGGTCCCAGTGTCCCTCCTCCCTTTATTCTCTCCTCTGGGCTGCAGCGGCTCCAAGGAGTCCCCCCGGCCCCTCTCCAGACAGTTGAGGCTCCCGCCAATGGCAGCGCTCCCCCCTCTCTGGGCTCCCCACTTTGGGCTCCTGAAGGACACAGGGCTCTGCTCCTCCAGGCTGCCTCTGCCGGCAGCCACCACAGGCACCCCCCAGTGTCCCCCCAAGGGGTATTTTCCACTCAGCTTCATTCTCCAAACATCCCCTCCAAAAAACCCAACCCAGGGATCCCCCCAGGATATCTGGGTCGAGCTCCCCTGCCCAGGGCACCCGTGGGATGGGGGGGTGATGATCCCATGGGTGTGGGCTGCAAATTCAGGAAGTGCTTGACCTCGTGGTTCCTTCTCCTTTCCTTGATCCTCCTTTGTCCCTCCTTTTCCTCCTCCTTCTCCCACATCTCCTCTTCCATCCCTCCTCCTCCTCTCTGAGCCCACCTCTTCCTCTACTTCCATCCCTTCTGGCTCTCCTTCTTCATCCCTGCCCTTCCCTCCCTCCTCCTCCTCCCCCAGCAGCCACACCCTCGGTGCCCCATTCCCGCAGCCCTTGCAGCCCGCGGCAGGAGCGGGGATGGAGCCAGGACAGTCAGGATGGGCAGCGCGGGGCTCTTGGCTGCTCCCAGCTGCTGCAAGCCAGGGGAACCCTGGAAAAAGGAGAGGCAAACTGGGGAAACTGGGGGCTGCACATCCAAACTGGGCCTTGCTGGGGATCCTGCCTGGCCACTGCCAGCCCTTGGGGCTCCTCTTAGGAGATCCGGGAGGGGGAAATGCAGAGAGGGCTGGGGGATCCCAGGAGTGGCGTCCCTGGGAGGGACTTGGCTGTACTGGGGTTACTGGGACCACTGGGAGTGATTGGGAAGGGCTGAGGATTGGGACATGCTGAAGGCAAGTGGGATATACTGGGAATGCCTTTGACCTTACTGGGATGTCTGGAACCACACTGGAAACAACTGGGAGCATGCTGGAGGCAAATGGGAGCAAGTAGGAGTGACTGGAATCACACTGGGAGGAAGAGGGATTACTGGAATCATGCTGGGGGCAACTGGGATCACAATGCGAGCAGCTGGACCATGCCATGATGGGGGACACTGGGACCGTACTGACAGCAACTGGGACCACCGAGGGTGACTGGGAGTGGCTGTTAGCAACTGGGATCAGGCTGGAAGCAACTGAGTATTGACTGGCAGTGACTGGGAACATGCTGGGAGCACCTGGGATACAATGGGAGAGACTGAAACCACAGTGGGGGTAAATGGGAGCAAATGGAACCACAGTTGATGATAATGGGAGCAGCTGTGCCCATGTTGGGATCATACTGGGATCCTGCTGGAACTGACTGTCATCATACTGGGATTTACAGGAATACTACTGGGAGTATCTGAGAGTGACCAGGATCTTACTGGAATCAGACTGGGAGTGGCTGGAAAGGTGCTGGCTATGACTGGAACCATGCTGGGGGTAACTGGGAGCAACTAGGCCCACACTGGGAGTGACAGGGAGTCACTCTGGGCATTACTGGAATCAGATTGGGAAAATCTAGGGGTGACTGGGGTCACTGGATGTGACCTGGGTGTGACTGGAAGCAACTGAGATCATAGTGGAAATGGCTGTGATCATACTGGGAGTGACTGGAACCATACTGGGAATGACTATGCATCCTACTAGGATCATCCTGGGAGCCACTGGGTTTACAGCAGATGTGAATGGACCCTGACTGGGGGTTACTGGGGGTTATTGGGAGCTACTGGGCCCATGTTGGGAGGAAAATGTGGACACATTGGGAGCAACTGGGATCAACTGGGAAGTACTGGAACCATGCTGAGGGGACTGACATCACTGGGGCATCTGGGAGCAACTGGGACCACGCTTTGGGCAAGCCAGAAACTGGGATCATGCTGGAGGAAACTGGAAATAATCGGGAAAGACTGGGACCATTCTGAGGGAACCAGAACCTTTCTGGGCACACTGGGACATACTGGGAGTGTCTGTGACCATACTGGGGGACTGGGACCACACAGGGGGCAACTGGGAGTGAGTGGGATCATTCTGAGAGGGACTGGGGCTATTCTAGGGACAACTGGGATCATACTAGCAGGAACTGGGAACAACTGGAACAATTCTGGCAGCAACTGGGATCATACTGGGATCACAGAGGGAGCAGCCAAGTCCATGCTGGCATTGACTGAGGGTGACTGGAATCATAGTGGGATTCACTGGGAGGGGCTGTGAGCAACTGGAATCATGCTGAAAGCAAATGGGAGGAAGTGGCAGTGACTGGGGACATGCTGGAGGAAACAGGGAGAGGCTGGGAGTCACAGGGATAATTCTGGAGGCTACTGTGGTCCTGCTGGCATTGACAGGGAGCAACTGGGATCACACTGGAGGTCACTGGGATCATACTGGATATGACTGGGATGATACTGGGATTATAGTGAGTGTCAGTAGACCCTGACTGGGTGTTATTGGGAGCTACCAGACCCATGCTGGGAGACAACTGTGGACACACTGGGAGCAATTAGGAATGACAGGATGCATGTAAATGACAACTGGGATGTGCTTGCAGTGACTGGGTTAAAACTGGGGGCAGCTGAACCCCACTGAGGTAACTGGGAGTGCCTGGCAATGACTATGAGAATGTTCAGGCAACTGGGATATACTGGGAGTGCCTGAGACCATGCAGGTGGTGACTGGGACCACATTGGGAGCCACTGGGAATGTGCTGGGGGAACTGAGACCATGCTGGGGGCAACTGGAGGCAAGTGTGAGTGACTGGGGCCCTGCTGGGAGAGACTGGCATCATACTGGGAGTTACTGGGACTATACTAGGGGCAAAAGGTAGAACTGGAAACACACTGGATGAAAGTGGGAGCAACTGGGACCATGTTGGGGACAAATTGCATCATAATGGGGAATGACTGGGAGTGCCTGGGCTCATACTGGGAAGAAGAGGGATCCTGCCAGGAGTGAGGGGAAGTGACCAGGATCATGCTGGGAGTAACAAGGAAACGGGAAGCACACAGGGGCAGACACTGGGCTCCTGCTGGGAGCAGGGCTCCTGGAAGGATGGATGCAGGGCCCAGATCCAACAAGGTGAGGTTTAACAAGTCCAAGTGCCAGGTTCTGCACTTTGGCCACAGCAACCCCTGCAGCACTACAGGCTGGGGACAGAGTGGCTGGACAGCAGCCAGGCAGAAAGGGACCTGCAGGGACTGGTGGACAGAAGGCTGGACATGAGCCAGCAGTGTGCCCAGGTGGCCAAGAAAGCCAATGGCTCCTGGCCTGGATCAGGAATGCTGCGGCCAGCAGGAGCAGGGCAGTGATTCTTCCCCTGTGCTCAGCACTGCTTGGGCAGCACCTCGAGTGCTGTGTCCAGTTCTGGGCCCCCAGTTTAGGAAGGACATGGAGGGGCTGGAACGTGCCCAGAGAAGGGCAACAAGGCTGGGGAGGGGTCTGGAGCAAATGTCCTGTGAGGAGTGGCTGAAGGAGCTGGGGTTGTTTATCCTGGAGAAGAGGAGGCTCAGAGGACACAAGGCAGTGCCAGGACACAGGTTGGACTTGATGATCTCCATGGCCTGTTCTAACCTTGGTGATTCTGGGATTCTCTGACAGAACCCTTGAAGGAGTCACAGGATGAGCCCTGGGCCTCCTCTTCAGAAGCTCCAGCAGCCCAGGTCCCTCAGCTTCTCCTGCCAGCCCCAAAGCCCATCCTGTTAGTCCTGCAGAGCCTCTGCAGCTCCTCCTCACTGCCCAGAGCAGGGAGCCCCAGAGCCAGACACAGCAGCCCAGATGTGCCCCCCTGCCCTGGGGTGCCTCTGGCAAGGGAGCAGTACCAGGCACTGCAGGAGCCTGCAGACAATTCCTGCAGCACTTGTAGGATGATCCTGCTTCCCAAGGGATGTTCTCATGGTGCCAAGTCAGGACCTGCAAAGGGAAGTGGGGCCAGTGAGGAAAGAGCAAACAGGGATGGGCTGTTTGCAGGGGAGGGAACAGGGGTGGGCAATGGGAAGAAATTTGTAGCAGGAAGAGAAAAGAAAGCAAAGGTGAAGCCAAGGAACTGCTCAGGGCAGTTTGGGGGTGGCTGCCAGGCAGCCCTGGCTCTGAGCAACAGCATCTGCAGTGGGACAGGAAACTCCCAGCTGATGGGAACAAACTTTCTGGCTGACTGCAGAGGCCAGGACAAAGCTGAGTGGTTTCCCTGGTGTCCCCCAGCCCTTGGTGGCCCCAGGAGCTGATGGCATTTGTGCTCCCTCAGGTTCATGTCCCCATACCAACAGCATGGGTTTGCTCCCCCTGCTGTGTGCAATGCAAACAGGGGCTCCTGAGCCAGTGCTGCCGTGTCTGTGCCTGCAAGGATGGGGCACCTGTGTGAGCTGGGAGAGAGGCCAGGGCTGCAGAGGGGGGATGTTGTTGGCAGCTCCATGAGGACGCTCTGGGACGCTGCCCTGGGCTGTGCAGCACACTGGGGATGGATCAGCCCCTACTCTGCGGCTCCTTCCCATCTCCCCCAGGGCCCTTGCAGAGCCCCAGCCATGCTGTTTGCCCTCAGCCTGCCCACGGCCAGCCTGAGGCTGCTCACGGGGGTTTTCTGTGCTGAGCATTGGCCTGGCTGTGTTCTTGAGAGCGCCTGGGCAAGGAGCCTGGAGCCCCCAGGGCCTGGCCTGAGGCGTCAGCGCTGCCCCAGCAGTGCCCATGGCCTGTCCCTGCAGCAGCCCCAGCACTACAACCCCCAGGGCTGTGCCCGGCCCCGAGAGCACTCAGGCCCTGCAGCAACACCAGGGCCACCAGGGCAGTGGGGCAGGGCCACAGCAGCAGCATTGGCAACACCAAGTGCTGCTGCTGCTGGGCACAGCTGCTGGGCCAGCCCTGATCTGCCCCCAGCTCTGCACACAGACATTGTTGCTGCAGCTCCAGAGAAGGTAACAAAGGGGCATCTCTGTTGAAAACTTTGCTGGGAGATCCTTTATTTCTTTTAAAGCCACTGAGAATGCAGCCCCTCATTGACACAGTCTGTGGCCACAGGGAATTTGGAGAGAAACAAAATGGGCTGGGGATCAAACAATGACATTTATTTGTGGACACTATGGGAAAAGTAAAAGAAAGACAAATGACCCCCAAAATGAAACCAACAAGAAGTATCAAAGATCACTTTTATTACAAGTGCTTGGCAGAAATTGACCAGAAGTTTAATGTTTCTGAAAGCATCCAGTGATCAGTCTCCACACTGCAGCCTTGAGCTCCTGGTTCCTCAGGCTGTAGATGAGGGGGTTCAGGGCTGGAGGCACCACTGAGTACAGAACTGACAGGGCCAGATCCAGGGATGGGGAGGACATGGAGGGGGGCTTCAGGTGAGCAAACACAGCAGTGCTGAGGAACAGGGAGACCACAGCCAGGTGAGGGAAGCAGGTGGAAAAGGCTTTGTGCCGTCCATGCTCAGAGGGGATCCTCAGCACAGTCCTGAAGATCTGCACGTAAGAGAAAACAATGAACACAAAACAGCTAAATGATAAGCAGGCACTAACTGGAATGAACCCAAGTTCCCTGAGGTAGGATTTGGAGCAGGAGAGCTTGAGGATCTGTGGATTTTCACAGAAGAACTGGCCCAGAGCATTGCCCTTGCAAAGGGGGAGGGAAAATGTATTGGACGTGAGCAGCAGAGCAGTGAGAAAGCCACTGGCCCAGGCAGCTGCTGCCATGTGGGCACAAGCTCTGCTGCCCAGGAGGGTCCCATAGTGCAGGGGTTTGCAGATGGACACGAAGCGGTCGTAGCTCATGATGGTCAGGAGATAGTACTCTGCTCCCATAAAGAACAGTAAGAAAAAGAGCTGAGCAGCACATCCTTTGTAAGAGATGTCCCTGGTGTCCCAGAGCGAATTGTGCATGGCTTTGGGGACAGTGGTGCAGATGGAGCCCAGGTCGCTGAGGGCCAGGTTGAGCAGGAAGAAGAACATGGGCGTGTGCAGGTGGTGGCCGCAGGCTACGGCGCTGATGATGAGGCCGTTGCCCAGGAGGGCAGCCAGGGAGATGCCCAGCAAGAGGCAGAAGTGCAGGAGCTGCAGCTGCCGCGTGTCTGCCAATGCCAGCAGGAGGAAGTGCCCAATGGAGCTGCTGTTGGACATGTGCTGGGGCTGCACATGGGGACCTGTTCATGGAGAAAGGACAGTGACAAGTCAGGAGAGGCTGCTTGGCGCCAAACCTGGGCCATTCCCTGTAAACAGTCCCTACTGCTGGGACTCACCCACCCTTGTTCCAGCTCTGGGAAGTCTTTTGGCTGCAATCAGAGCACAATCACACTCCTGGGACACCGTGGCATAAACCAGACCGTGCCCAGAGCAGAGGGATCCCTGAATGTCTCACCCTCTCTAAAGGTCTCTGGGCAAGGTCTCAGTATCCCCTTGTGCCAAGGACACTCACAGCTCCCTTGGCAAACCAAACAGCATTTCCTCAGCTTTGGAAGCTCTGCCCTTCCCTGTGGGACATTCAGGAAACTCCCAGAGGCTCTGGCACAGATTTGCACCCAGGAGGGCAGCTCAGAGCCTGGAATAGCACAGCAAGGAGGTCCCTGGCTGTGCCCATGATGGGATCTCAGGGAGGGGGCTCAGCTCATTCCCCTTTCCCATGGGCTGCTTTGCCCACAGCCCCACAGGTGCCAGGGAAGCTTGGACACCCCATTCCCATGGACAGCCCTGCCTGGCAGGAATGCCAAGGGCAGTGCCTGACTCAGCTGCTGCAAATGCCAGAGCCTCCCTGAGAATGGCAGATAACAGTGACAATATCAGGGCAGTGCAGAACCAAGAGAAGATGTTGTGGTGCTGTGCCTGAGAGGGCAGGGCAGAGACAGCCAGGCACTCAGAACAGTGTTCCCATGCCCAGCTGTGCCCGGCACCTCCCCCACACCAACAGTGCCATCATCCTGCCCCCAGCACTGCTCTCTTCAGCCCCCTCTCCTTCCCTGAGCATCTCCCTGGGCCTGGACATTCCCTCCTGAAAGAAGCCTTGTCCCTGCCAGCGCTCACAGAGCCTATCCCAGCCTGTGTGCCCTGGCCAGGGCCCTACAGAGACCTGCCTGTGTGCAGGGCCCTGGCTGGGGCAGGCTCTGTGTGCAGCTGGGCAAGGGCAGCTCAGGAGAGCCCTGCTGGGCCCTGCAGAGGTGATTCTGCTGCTGCCCAGGGCTGAGGAATGGCTGAGGGCCCTTTGGGAGGCTCCCAGCAGAGAGACTGACCACCCAAAGTTACAGTTCTAGAGTCTTTGTAAATGTTCAAACACTCCTTGGATGATCCAGTGTGTCCCTTTAAACTCAAAATGTTCTGTGAATCTGGGATTATAATTCCTGTTCTGCTTCTCTCATCACTCTGTTGTCTATAACCCAAAGAGAAAAAAAAAAAAACCACTTGCAACAGTGTTAGAACAGTAAAGTAAAAACCACACATTTATTGGAAGCTTCCAGGCATCCCAGTGGGGATGGGGCACACCCGGGCCCTAATTTACACAATTTAGTAAGGTTGATTAATAAAGAAAATTTACCAGGAACATCTAATAGGAGATTCAGTTTCCCTACTTACACAGCCCTGGTACAACCTGTTGGATTAGGTCCAAAGGCTTCTTTGCCAAAAATATTTGTTGTGACTGCTCACATTCTGGTCAATTAAAAAAATGTTCCTATAGGTCCTCTTCCTGATAATAAGACTACACAGTATTTCAGGAATATATTTAGAGAGTCTAAAATGTCTATTTTTCTAAAATCTAAGAGAAAGATTAGGAAACATACTAGTGCTAATTAAGGATTATGGTTATATAAGTATATAATAGTGATTTAACAGAGTTGGTTAAGAGTTTACTAGAGTAAGGATTATAGTTTTATAACTATATAATAGTAATTTACAGAACTATGAATACATTCAAAATGTATAAAAAGCAAAAGTCTTTTTGTCATCAGCCCAAATTTCCCATCCTTCTCCAAGAAGGAAATTGAAACACTCTCAGGAAAGCTCCTGATCTTTACAGTAATCCCTGGCTTACCTTCTTTGGGAAGTTTCCTCTGGAGCTGTGCCCAGACTGGTCTGGAGCTGGGAGCAGCCCTGCCCCACCCAGCCCCTCTCAGCAGCAGCCCCTGCCCTGCTCAGGGTTGCTCCTTCCCCCCAGAGCTTCTCCCCAGCACTGGGAGCAGCTCCCCGGGCCGGCTGAGAGCTGTCCCTGGCAGGCAGCAGAGTCCCTGCCCCAGCACAGCGCCCTGGGCTGCAGGACCCTGCTCTGCAGGACAGCCCTGGGCACCCCTGGCTGCAGCCCCGGCTGCTCAGCCCTGCAGCAGAGCCTGGCAACAGGAGCTGCCTTGGGCTGTGCCTGGGCTGGGGCAGCAGGGAAAGCCAGCCTTGCCCTGGGGCCACAGCCCTGCCTTGGAGCAGCTCTGAGAGTCCTCCTGAAAGGTCCTGAAAGCTGTGGGATGTGCCAGCTCCAGGAGATCTCTGCAGGAACTGCAGCTTCTCTTCCCACAGCCTGTGCTCCCAGCCCAGGCTGAGCTTAACCCCTCTGTGCCTCTGTGCTGTGCCCGGGGTGGCTGCAGGCAGTGCCCCAGCCCTGCTGGGCTGTGCACAGGAGCTGCTCCTGGCCAGAGCTGTCTCTCTGCAGCGCTGCCCTTGCCAGGAGCTGCCTCTGGGCCAGGAGCCTCTGTGCAGGTTTTTCAAAGGACTTTGGGTTTTGCTTTTGTTCTTGGAGTCTCTGAGAGGTTTGTGCAGTTACAGCCTCCAATTATCTGCTGTAATTAGTCCCTGGAGAGGCTTTGTCAGTAACAAAACTCAGTGGGGCTCATTAATACTTCAGGGTACTTCATATTTTTTAAGGTACTTGGTGTTTCCCTTTTGATACAAACTCTGTGAGAGTTTTGTGCAATCATGGCCCCAATTTTCTGCTTTAACGAGTCCCTTGAGAGCTTTGTACTGACACCCAGTAGTGCTCATTAATACTTTGAGATACTCAAGGTTTTTAAGTACTTTGGATTTTCCTTTCTGCACTGAGTCTCTTAGAGGATTTCATGCAATCCTGGCCTCCAATTCTCTTCTCCAAGAAGTCATGAGGAGCCTGTGTTGGGGATGGACCTCAGAGGGACCCATTCATGCCTCAAGAAACTTTGGGGTTTTTGTCCATCTTTGACTCCTGGAAAGGTTTGTGCAATCTCCTCTCAGGCCCTGAGGTTCCAGGGCTCAGCTCCTAATGCACCATGGGGCTCATTATGATCAAGCACTCCTGGCAAACCATGGTTTTGCTTTGATTTCCTCCACTGTAGTGCAGTTCACTAGGAAGTTCTTTTTCTATTGTTACAGAGAAATATTTCAAATAGCTTCTAATAAATCCACATTCCTGTTTTAAGGGTGTATGTTCTCTTTAGAGAAGAAATGATAGCAGCATTCTGTGACTGATAGACCCAGGGGCTTTCCTAAGGAGGTCTGGCCTGCTCTGAGAAGCTGTGTCTTGAGATCTGACCCAGTGTGGAGAGCCTTGCTCCACATTTCCAAACCCAGTCCTGTCTCTCCTCACTCACCTGGGGTCAGCTTAGCTTGGAGAACTGGCTGCAGTCAGGCAAAGAGGGGGTTTTCTTTATTTATTTTAGTAATCTGAAACTCCTAAGCTCCCTGTTGAAAACAGACACCCTCCTCAAGTTTGTGCCAAGTCCAAGCTGCCACCAAGACCAGTCCAGACCTGCCTTGGGCCAGCTGTGAGGATGTGTGGAGGCCCAGAGCCCTGCCATCAGAGTCTCAATCTCCCAGACTTGGAGGACTGGTTCCAGATAAGAGGAACAGGCTTTCAGGTTAGGGTGAGACACTTTCTTCTCCCATAGATCTTTGCAGACATATGATTTATGTCATGTTATGTTACCCCATTGGCCCATTGGCCTAATTACCCTAGTTCAACTCCTATTGCCTACATTTGTTTAGCCCTAGAATGCTCTTCTCTCTCTGTCCTTCCATTGGCCCTAGTTTGCTGTGTTCCTTCACCCTTGTATCCCTATTGGTTGACCTGACCTCTGACCTCTCCTCTGCACCATTTTCCCCCATATCCATTGTGCCCTGACCCTCAGCTCCACCCTCACTACCCCATATAAGGCCCTTTTCCCTCAGCCTACATTCTGTCTTCGTCTCTGGGGCCTGTTCAGCTGTGTAGCCTGTTCCTGTACCAATAAACCCAGTTTGCTGGAGATCATATGAAGACCCATCCTGCCTATTCTCTCGGCTTTCTAAGGTAGCAGTGAGCTTTGGGCTCATGAGTGCTGGACACTCCAAGGGCCTCAGTAGTGCCACAACGCTACACCTGGCACCCAAACAGGGACCTGATTCATTGAGGTCCTTGTGAGTTTCTCCAGTGGTGATCCTGCCAGTCAGACATCACTGGAAGCTGTACCCCTGTGGGTCAGCCGCAACACTGAAATGAGACTCGAGTTTTATCAAATCTCACTGAAGAAGAAGTTCACAATCCCTTCAACATCTGTGGGACCAACTTCACTGACAGCCCCACAGGACCACTTTGGCTGAAGATTGTGCCTGTGAGACTGAGAGTGAGTGACTGAGTGGCAGAGAGCTTCCAGGGGTTTGGGCTTTTGATTTTCTGTTCCAGTGGGTGGGAATTCCCTCTTCCATTGGGGGCAACTCTGGGAAATAATCAGTCCCAAGCTGAAAAGGATGTTTTTGTTAAGTTTTGGAGAGTTTTAAATTTAGAGGGGAGTTCATTTTTTGAGGGGAGTTTAAAAGGCATTGTTCATGGTTATTTGAGGAGCTTCCTGATATCTCTGTTGATTCTATCTATCAGTTACCATTTGTGGATGCTGTTGGGAAAAAGCTTTATATTTTACAAACACAAGGGGTTTTAAAAGTTGGGAAATTTTATCTGTTGTTTCATTTAATTTATAGGATCATTTTACAAGTTCATGGTTCCAACCCTTTGTCCTGGTTTATTCAATCCTCCCCCCACGTTCCCGAACCCACGTTCCCTGAGAACAGGACGGGAGATGGAGCCTGGCCTTTGGAACAGACAAGCCATCTGCTGTCTGCCATCTCCCCTCCTTTTCTGTCCTCTCCTCAGGGTGGTAGTGGCCAGTCTACCCTGAGATATTCCCTCGCCCACATTCCTTCACCCTCTAGTCCTAATCCCCCTTCCTATAAATCACAAGATGGCAATACTCCTGTGAGAGAGACCGCCATTTTAGATACTTTCCCACCCTCATCCCCATTTCCCGCCTTGGCTCTGGGTGCTTCCCCTGTGATGGGTCCCACCTTGATGTCAAGTTTTGCCCCCATGTTGGGTCCCTCCCCTGTCATGGGAAAGCTCCTCCCCAATGCAGGCTCCACCTCTCCACTTCCAGGCCCCTTCTCCAGTCCAGCCTCTTCCAGTTCCCACATCACCGGAACTGGATGTGGGGCCAACCGCAAAGAAGCCATTTCGGCTACCAAAGGCTTTTAACACCGGGCATTGCCGATCAGCAGAAAGGCCCGCACCTCTGCCAGCAGACCTGCTTCCTCCACAGAGGAAGAGAGCGATAGCTTATCTGAGAGTGAGGATGAGCCTGAGGATTCTTGGCAGAGGATGCGGAGAAAAGCTGCAAAGGAGGGGGACTGGGAGGTGGCATCCAAGATTCAGGTGGCACCTGTGCAGTATAAGCAGGGGCCAAAACCTAAATTGGAATCTATTCCCCACAGAGAAATGAAGGACTTAGTAAAGGCTGCAAAGGATTATGGGAGGGCTTCTCCCTATTTTAACAATTTGCTGGATGTGCCATTTACTGCCCACACAATGGTGCTATAAAATTTAAAACAGTGCATGAAATTCATATTGTCACCTGACAAATTTATTTTGTGGAAAGGAGTTTGGATAAATAAAGTTAACGAGTTACCAAAAGGCTATGTTAAGGAAGAAGGGCAACAACACCTCACGATGGACCGTATTACCAGGGAAGGAGACTGTACTAGACTGCAATATCAGGCTGAAGTCCTCCCCCAGTCAATACTGTAAGATCTCAAACATGCTGCATGGTCTACCTCCCTCCAAACATCTGAGGCTTCTGCATCCCACACTGACTTCACTGACTATTGCCAATGCCTGGACAGGAGCTATATCAAGTTTTTAAAGCACCTTATGAAAGCACTGGAAAAACAGGAAAACAATCAAAAGGTCTGGGACTATCTTATTAAAAAATTAGTTTTCTGTAATGCCAGTATTGACTTCAGAAAGGTTCTGCACACGCTCCCCCTTGACCCTGAGCTGACCATCGCTCAGATGATTGATGCTTGCGCCCACCAAGCGGTCTCTAACTGTGACTCCAGCCTAGCCAAGGCCACAGGCCAGGGTGCAATGGAAGTGCTGGTTGCAGTAAACGTGCTTCCCCACAATACAGAATGTAATAAAGGCAGTGGAAACTGTTATAACTGCAGGAAAACTGGACATGTAGTGTGGAGAGATTTATTCATAATTGGTTAGCTGAGAAAGGCCATACTGACATAATGCCGCTGGTTAAGCTGAAGGAAGAAAGTCAGCAGTCAGCAAGCTGAAAGGAAAGGTCAGCAGTGACCTTGCTGCAACATGAGGATAGGGAGTAGAGATTAGTCCTGAATATATCCTGAGAATATGTAGAAAGTATCAAAAGTAGAACCATAGGAATGTAGAAGTAGGCGTAGGTGCTGATATGTAACTGACCAATCCTGAGCTCAACTTTTGCAATATGTATGAAGCTCATTATTAACTGTATTTAACCCGCCGTACTGATCAATAAAATTGGGCCTGTGATGATCAAATTGATGTCCGGCTCTCCTTCCGTCAACAAATGGTGGAGAATGTGGGCAAAGCCGAATCTCTGCCCTTTTTTCTCGGATTAAAAGAAAAAGGGGATTACGCCACGGTCGAGGAAGTTGGGTGTGGGTCCTTGCAGCCAGGACGGTGCCGGAATTTGAAGCACCCTTGAGGTTCACAACGGTGACTCAAGCCAATACGTGTCCGCCGGAGCCTGGAGAGCTGCAACAGCGCGCGCTGATTAATAGGTATGGATAGGCAAGCGGCATATGATTTATTCGCCACGTATTTAGAATGGCGAGGAATAAAAGGGATAGATTTAAAAAAGGAATTACCAAGGTTATTAGCCTATGGCCATGCTAAGGGTATCTTTTCTAACCCTCATACAGTTCATGAGCTAGCAGAGTGGAAGAAGTTTGGGGAAATACTGTGGGATACAGTGTTAGACGATGATAAGTCAGCAAAGAAATTAGGAAAGTTATGGCGGGTGGTGTATAACACGTTACTTCAGCAGGTCTCTGAGAGAAAGGCAGCCGAAAGGGCGACAGAAGCTCATAAGAGGAATATAGGGTATGGTCGTGAGGATGATCCTCTGGCACCTTCTGTAACTAAGGTACTTATGCCTAAGAGTCCCCAGCAAAGTGGTGTGGAGGATTTTCCTATAGGCGCAGTGGAACCATCTGCACCTTTCCTGTCAGAGGGGGAGGACGAGTTGGATGGTGGGGGTAAGAGCAAACCAGCTTTGCCTCCGCCACCAACTTCAGGCGGGTCGGATGGTGGGGGTGGGAGCAAGCCAGCTTCGCCTTTGCTGCCAGCTTTGCCTCCGCCGCTTCCTCTCAGTGAGCCGGCTCCGGTTACGGCTTTGGCGGGGGGGCCGCTTCTACCGCGCGAGCCGGCTCCACTCGAGCCAGCTCCGGTTTCACTGTCAGCTCCAGCGGGGGGGCCGCTTCTGCCGCACGAGCCAGCCTCTGCTTCACTGCCTTCCCCGTGTGAAAACTCGTTGTCTGCACCGAAGCGCCAGCAGCATAGCACCCTTAAAGAGTCAGATCCCATCCCAGGGGCACACCGTGATCCATGGGGGGAGATGGCTAAACAGAGGAGGGAAGCTTGGGCTGCTTTGGCAAAGGAAGTAATGCAAATGGGGGATGGTGAGGCGGTGGAAATAGCTTCTAGTCTTGCATGTCCAGTTACATACACACCACAGTATGATGCACAGGGGAACCTTACGCATAATATAGCAGAATATACTCCCTTAGATTGGAAGCTGTTAACTCAGCTACGTTTTACGGTTAGTCAGTTTGGAGTAAAAAGTGAACCTGTTAAGCAAATGTTAGATTATCTTTTTAATACTCAGGTTTTATGTCCTAATGATTTAAGAGGAATAGTTCGGTTGATATTTACTCAGCATCAGCAGTTATTGTTTAATGCACATGATCCATTACATGGAGTAACAGTAAAGGAGCTGATGAGCTTAGAGGCATTTTCACGTACAGAGGCACAGATGATATCGGGAGCTGATAAACTTAGAGAGTCTATGCGGTTAGTGCGTGCTGCAATAGACATGGTTAAAGAGCCAGGAGGGTTACCGGCTTATATGGGTATTAAGCAAGGAAGAGAAGAATCATTTGGAAATTTTATCGATAGAACAGCTACTGCTATAGATCGGGCTGGTGTTGCAGGGCGCTATTGAAGCAGGTGTGCCTTGCAAAATAGCAATCCAGCAACCCAAAGAGTGTTAGCTACTTTAGGGGCAAATTGGACTATTGAGGAAGCATTAGAGTGAATGGCATTAATGCCAACAGCTTCATAGACATTTATAGCAGAAGCCTTAAAGGAATTAGGATTAGGGTTGCAAAAGCATAGTCTACTCAAAATCAGGTGTTAGCTGCTCTTGCTCCTCTCCAAAGCGGCTCACTGGCAGTCACGTAAAGAGGCTCGAGACCATTCATCAAGTGTTACCGATGCGGCAATGAGGGACAGACACAAGTTGCCGCCGTGACATCGGAGACACCAGCAGCTGCCGTGACATCGCTGCTACCTCCTGTCTGCAACCCGCAACAACACGGAGCTTCGGCTTGGACTTATCAGCAGCAGTAGACGTCACACTAATGACGAACTGGCCTGAGAGGATACCCACTGGAGTAAAGGGTCCTCTTATACTAAATGGACAAACATGTGGAGCATTATTGCTGGGATGTTCCTCTATAACTATGTTGGGATTATTTGTTTTGCCTGGTGTTATCGATGCGGACTTTACAGGGGAAATACAAATTATGGCTTACACCCTTTATACTCCGATTAAAATTACAAAAGGACAACACATTGCACAATTGGTACCACTGTCACAAATGACATCAGGAATACAATCATTTACTGGGCAAGCATGGGATGAAAAAGGTTTTGGCTCTACTGGTGTTACACTTTTAACTGTGGATTTACAAAATAGACCAAAACAAAAAGTTGAAATTACCTATGGGCATCAAAGCATAACCCTTTATGGATTATTGGATACAGGAGCAGATACTAGCATCATTTCTCCAGAAGCATGGCCACAACATTGGCCTCTATTTCCCTCATCAAACATGCTCACAGGAGTGGGAGGATTTACATTGGCAAGCAGGTCGCCGTCTTTGTCTGTGTGCATTGAAAATCAACAAATATCTGCTGTGTTTTCAATTGTTCAACTGCCTCCTACAGTTTCCTGCTTAATTGGAAGGGACATTTTAACACAATTGGGAGTGGTGTTAACTAATCAGCACCCTTTGGGGTAATTGCCATTGCTTGGACTTTCCCCATTCCACTCATCTGGAAAACGGATACACCGGTGATGGTTAAGCAATGGCCATTAAAAGGGGAGAGTCTTATGCATGCCCATGAATTGGTACAGGAACAATATACAAAGGGACACCTGCGACTGTCCACAAGCCCTTGGAATACACCTATTTTTGTAATAAAAAAGAAATCAGGGAAATATCGTTTGATTCATCATTTGAGGGCTGTAAATGACCAAATGGAACCAATGGGGGCCTTACAGCCTGGTCTTCCAAATCCAGCTATGATTCCAGAACACTGGTCACTTTTAATTATTGACCTAAAGGATTGTTTTTTCACTATTGGCCTGCATCCTGATGACATGAAGAGATTTGCTTTTACTTTACCAGCAATAAATCGTGGGGAACCAGATAAAAGATTTGAATGGACATCTCTTCCGCAGGGCATGCGCAACTCCCCCACTTTATGTCAGCTTTATGTTGATGCAGCATTACAGCCACTACGTCGTAAATGGCCAGCAACTATAATATATCATTACATGGACGATATTTTGTTTGCACAGCAACAGCCATTCTCCTCTTTACAGATTAACACCATTAAAAATACTCTTGCTGCATATTCACTTGTTATTGCTGCAGAGAAAATTCAGACTACAAAGCCCTGGAAATATTTGGGATGGACTTTGACGGATCAAATAGTAATACCACAAAAATTGGAATTACAATTGGACATTAAAACTCTACATGATGCACAGAAGTTGCTGGGAGACTTACAGTGGCTGAAGCCTATTGTGGGAAAACCAAATCACTTATTAGAAGCCCTACGGCCTTTGTTAAAAGGTGTGGACCCTACTACTCCTGTACACCTGACAAAGGAGCATCATCTTGCCTTGCAGCAAATTAGTAACTGTGTACAGCAAGGGTATGTGTCTCGTCGACAACTCGACCACCCCATTGACCTTATTATCTGGAATAGCCCTTGCCACTTGCTTGGTGCTCTCTCTCAGTTGCAAAAGAAAACGGGGGAGATACGGGTGTTGGAATGGTTATCTGGTTATCACCACCACTACAGCATAAGAAAACAATATCTTCAAAAATTGAACAATTGGCTGCATTATTCAAAAAGGGGCGTCTCAGAATTCTTGAAGTAGATGGTAGAGAACCTGCTACTATTAGATTACCTATGGAAAAAGAAACCTTGGACTGGTACTTGATAAATTCAAAGAATTTACAAGAAGCATTATTGATGTCACCTGCTAAAGTAGAGACTAGTAAATTAGTGCCTAGAGTTTTGCAATGGATGACAGAATGGAACTGGATTACTCGACCTTTAAGAGAAGAAAACCCCATAGAAGGAGCTATTACAGTTTTTACAGATGCAGGAAAGAAATCAAGGCGTGCTGCTGTTACCTGGCAAGAAAAAGGACAATGGAAGCATCAACTCCTCACAGCAGACCCTGCAGATAGCTTACAAACCCTGGAATTGTTAGCAGTAGTATGGGCGGTGTCCAACTTACAGGAGCCTTTAAATGTGGTCACAGACTCTATGTATGTTGCAGGAGTAGTCAAACGAATAGAGGAAGCAGCAATTAAGGAAGTGAATAATAAACGATTGTATGAGTTACTGATACAGTTAAGGAAGGCTTTACGAGAAAGAAAGGCAGCATATTCTGTGATTCATATTAGGAGCCATAAGTGGTCTGAAGGTTTAGGAGAAGGGAATGAACGTGCAGATAAATTGGTTACCCTACCCATTGATAATTCTTGTCCTATTGACAAGCACACATTGGCCAGAGAAGCACATAGTAGATATCATCAAAATGCAAGAGGTTTGGCAAAACACTTTGAGCTGAGTTTGTCAGAAGCCAAGGCCATTGTCAGAGCATGTCCAACATGTAGTTATCATAATGGTGGGATAGGTCTAGGCATCGGGGTTAATCCTCGAGGTTTAAAAATAAATGAGATATGGCAAATGGATGTTACACACGTAGCTAGATTCGGTAAAGTCAAGCACGTGCTTGTCACCATAGATACATATAGTCATTACATATGGGCTACGGCTCAGGCAGGACAGAAAGCTATACAGGTTATCAGACATCTGTTAAGTTGTTTCGCTGTTATGGGAGTTCCAAAAAGTATCAAAACGGATAATGGTCGAGGTTATGTAAGTGCTAGGGTTCGGAAATTTTTGAATCAGTGGTCTGTTAAGCACGTGACAGGTATTCCACACTCTTCTACTGGACAGGCAATAGTGGAAAGAGCAAACGGTACCCTTAAGCAGTATATTGAAAAACATCAAGATTTGACAGATCCACAAGCATGTTTGGCTAAGGTTTTGTATGTGATTAATCATTTATGCATTTTTGGGGAAGATGATACCCCCCCTGCAATGAAACATCATCCAAGGTCAGGTCAGGAAAATACTAAGGAAACAGAGGTCTGGGTTAAGTATAAGAACCCAAGTACAGGATTATGGGAAAAACCTGCAAAAGTATTATATTGGGGTCGGGGGTATCTTTGTGTTTCCTCACCTACAGGGCCTTTGTGGGTGCCTGCTAAGTGGACTAAACCTGTTTTTGATGCAGCCTCTGGTGGATCGCCTTACGGAGGAGGACAAGGAGCGACTGGGGAAGAAACTGCTTCTAGTCCTACGACCGCTACTGTTACAATTGAAGGGGTACTCGAAAGCGGTGGACAGAGCACTGACACATCACTACCGGACGGCCCGGGAGTTGATTGGTTTCATTGACTCATTATCAACTTTTCACTTAACAGATCCAGCGAAACTACATTGCCTTGACTGTCACAATCCACATTGTGCTGCCTGGATAGCTCTACGTTGTGGGGGTTGTGAAAGAACTTTTTGGATAGAACAATCATTATTACGGGATTTGTGGTGTCATACTTGTGAACATGAGCATACGTGGGGAAAAAGCTGGCAAGATGAATTAAGGAGACAAACGGGGCAAAACGCATATATATCTTTAAATCTTTATGAGTCTCCTGAACAGAAGGTTCTTGCTTATTATCGATGGGAAATACAATGTATTGTAAATAGAATTAGAGTTCAAAGTAAATCACGTATAGTTTCTATAAGGTGTAGGAAATTAGTGCCTTTAACACAGCATTCAGTTGTAGGACCCTTCCAAGGGGATCCTGATAGAGCATTAGATTGCTGCATTGATAAGTTGAAAAAATTAAGTTTGAAAGTGGCAGGACCAGTGAAATTAGGAGCAGCAAGATTGAAGACAGATAAGAAAAAGAAGGCAAAAAAGGGAACGGTCTCATTTGAATAGGGGTATCAGTGATTGCTAATTAATTTTCTATGATTAGAACAATTTTACTGTTGTGGGACCCTCGGGAGGATATAGTTGTTGAGAAGGATAACGAACAAGAACTACGATTACGAAATAAGATACGCCTTGTGTTAAAGAAAGACCTTGAGCTGTTAGCCTCATATAGTAAAAAGGCTGAAGAGGCTTTACGATCACCACCATTGAATTGGTTGCTTTGGGTTGAAGATACACAATTTTATACTGGTCCTTACTTACATTCGCTTCCTTGTTATGTTTGCAAAAAGGATAAAGATAAATGCTATGCATGGGTAGCTTTGCATTGTGCAGATTGTAATCAGGTTTATTGGTATTCACAGAAGTCATTAGGATATTTGTGGTGTACATCTTGTTTTGGAAAGTGGATTCGAAATCATATCTGGGTTAGAGCTCTTGAACAAAGTACTGGCCTGCCAGGACGGACAGGATTACAGCTCTTTGAGAGTGCAGAACAGGTGGTTATAGCATATCTTAGGTGGAAGTTACAGGAAAACCTTAGAATATTTGAAATTACTAAAGCCTCACGCATCATAGCAGCTCGCTGCAAAGCTGATTTGCCTTCAAACTTATCTCATGCTATACCTGTGAGCAAGGATGCTGATTTAGAATTAGATCAGTATATTCAGGAATTGACTCAGCCTTACAACAGACAATCTAGCAAACCAGGGAAAAGACAGCGAAGAAAGAAAAAACAACGCAAGCAGAAGGAAGAAAAGGAGAAGCAAAGTAAGCAGAAAGAAAAATGAGGTTTGTTTTTGTAATACTGCTCAATGCTGTAGCAAGTGAAGCAGTAGGAGTAACACACTTTAGTCAACCAAGGGAAAATTTATGGGTGACACTTGCTAATCAAACTAACCAATCATCACTTTGTCCTAGTCTTGGAGGAGTCACTAACCCATTTCGAACATGCCTGGTGGGACTCCCGGTGTGGTCTCCTGGAGAATTTTGCAGTTTGATAAACAATCAAACCTTATGTATGTCTAACATGTCAAACATCACATTGCCGGTGCAACAAGGGTATACTGCAGGTCAGAGTGATGGCTATCGTCAATGCTTACTAATCCAATCACTTAACACCTCTTTGCATTCTCCTCCTGAAGAATTGGATCTTTTTGGAAGTACAAATGCCAGCATATCTAACACTACAGCTGGTGGATGGTTTAGCTTCAAACTTTCGGGTGCTCAGAATTTAAACCAACCTAAAGAAACATGGGCCACCCTAGATTCATCCCTGAATGTGAGTGAATTCTCTCCACAGCATTACAGTCAATGTAACGGCACAAATATCACAGCACCAATGAAATTACCCACAGGAATATTTTTGATTTGTGGAGACAGGGCATGGAATGGCATACCAGCTAAACCACAGGGTGGACTCTGTTTTTTGGGAAAATTGTCACTGTTTCATCCTAATGTGTCCTTGCTAATGCAGCTGAGTCAAAATTCAAACAGGAGAAAATGTAGCATACATGACTTAAGACTGCAGCAAGATAGGAGATCCACGATTTTGGGGCACGTTCAAACAGGTGGTGGTTTCAACTATCTTGCCAGGAGGATCTGCCAATAAAGCCATGAATTTAGCAAAACAATTAGGATGCTGGGCAAAGAATGAGCTGAACAAGACATCACAAATTCTAGACATGCTAACTGCAGATGTGCAAAGTGTTAACCATGCTGTTTTGCAAAATAGAGCTGCTGTAGATTTTTTGCTCTTCGCACAAGGGCATGGATGTGAAGAGTTCGAGGGAATGTGTTGCATGAATCTGTCTGATCATTCAGTGTCCATTCACACTAAGATAAAAGAATTACAACAGGGACTTCACAAACTTAAGGAAGAAGACGGTTTAGGAATTGACGAATGGCTTAAAGGCTTAGGACTCGGACCGTGGCTGAGGAACCTTGTGATCTATGCTATAGGATTGCTGGGTGTAATTTTACTGTTTTTGCTTATTTTGCCTTGTATCTTTAACTGTATCCAAAACATGGTCAGCCGTACAATAGCAAAAACATGGCAAACTAATCTCCTTGCACAAGAAGAAAACGGGGGAAATGTGGAGAGCATTATTAATAATTGGTTGGCTGAGAAAGGCCACACTGATATAATGCCACTGGTTAAACTGAAGGAGAAAAGTCAGCAGTCAGCAAGCTAAAAGGAAGAGTCAGCAGCGACCTTGCTGCAACATGAGGATAGGGAGTAGAGATTAGTCCTGAATACATCCTAAGAATATGTAGAAAGTATCAAAAGTAGAACCATAGGAATGTAGAAGTAGGCGTAGGTGCTGATATGTAAGCTGACCAATCCTGAGCTCAACTTTTGCAATATGTATGAAGCTCATTATTAACTGTATTTAACCCGCCGTACTGATCAATAAAATTGAGCCTGTGATGATCAAAATGATGTCCTGGTTCCCTTCCGTCGACAAGGGCAGTTGAGCAGCCCAGCCCTTCCTTGCCTGCACAGCAAAGCAGCTGTGCACAGGTTCTGGAGTCCCACCTCTGCTCCCACCATGGAGGTTTGTTTGTGTCGGGCTGGCTGCCCCAGCCCCAGCCCCAGCCCGGGGCATGGTGGGTGCTGGGGGCTGTTGGCAGGGCCAGGAGCCCACTCCAATTTCGTACCCACCCCAGCCCATGCCCCAGCCCTGCCAAAAGCAGCTGGGCAGCCGACTGAAGGATCAGCTGCATCCCCCCCAGCAAAGGGGGAGCCTTTGCTTCCCAGCCAGGCTGTGTAATGCACAAATCTGAGAGCATCCCCCTGCATGTGGACTCATCTGCAAATTCGCTGTGGAGCCTGGCTTTGAAGAAGGTGCCACAATCCAAGTCCATCATCTTCAGCGGGCCAGTGGCCAGGTCCAGGAAGAGGTTGTCATCCTTGATGTCATCCTCACTGTCCCCAGCAGCAGCAGCAGCATCCCCACCCGGTACAGCTTCTCCAGGGGCTCCTTCTCCTTCCCTGGGGGCAGACCAGGCTCTCAGGGCTCTGCCTAGGGCCCCATCTGTCAGGGAACCAGGACAAGCAAAACCAGCCTGGATGGCAGCCGCTGGTGCTGGGCAGAGCAGCTCAGCTCCAGCACAAGGGCTGTGTGTTCCCATCCCATGACCCCGGTGCAGTGACACAGGAAGCACAAAAAAGTCTGGGTTCCTTTGCTTCTGATTGCCAAGCCATGTGTGGAGCTGGAACTTACCAGGGCCCTGCATCACAGTGTGCCTGTGGCTCTCTCCCTTCTTCTAGGGCACATGAATATACTGCATCCAAGGATGACAGAGCAGCTCTTCTAATGAGGGCCTTTCCAAGTCCAGCATGGATAAACACCGCCTGATCAGATCTTGGCACTCTGGGCAGAGAAACCAGAAACCACCGGGCAGTTGGAGAAGGCTCCTGTTGGCTTTGCCCCATTATTCCCATGCCTAGGCTTTACTGGATGTGCCCAGTGCTGGGCCTAAACTTTCCCATCCATTCCCTGTTTCGGAGGAGAGCAGGACATGTGCCACCTCCTCAGCAGCTGCCAGTGCAGGATGCTCACGAGCCCACTGCTGTCTCCCAGCACTGGGATTACCCCCGTGCCCAGAGATGAGGATCCACCGTGAGAGAGCCCTTGTGGCAGTGAGAGCTGATGGTCCCAGCTGATGTTCTGGCCCCTCCTGAAAGGGTGCTTCCCACAGACCATCTGGTGCAGCAGGATGCCCAGGGACCAGATGGTAGCTGGCTTGTCATAGTACCAGCCAAAGTGGGTCCATTCCGGGGGGCTGCATGACTGTGTTCCTATGGAATACAGATGGAGTTCATCAGGGGATGCTGCTGCTCCCAGAGCCTGGCCCCAGCATCCCTGGGCATGTGGGGGCTGCCTCAGCAGCACACAGGGTGAGCATTGTCCTCTCACCAGCACCTGGGACTTGTGTACAGACTTGGGGTTGGAAAAGAAGCCACTGGTGTTTCAAGAGGGCAGTGGAAGCCCTGGCAAGGCCTGACCATAACAAGGAAGAACCCACCCAGTGCTGGGAAAAACCATGCTCTCATCCCTCCCTGCCTGCATTGCCCCAAGAAACATTATGAACCCCAACAGACCAGGTGAGTGGAGCAGTCCAAGCCCTTTCTCACCTGCACAGCAAACCAGCTGGGCACAGGTTCGGGTCCCCGCTCTCTGCTGCCCCCACCCACGGGTGTTTTTGTTGGGCTGGCTGCCCCAGCACCAGTTCTGGGCAGAGTGGGGGGCAAAGGCTGCCAGCAAGGCTGGAAGATGACTACCCACTCAGCCCTGAGTTTCAAAAGAAACTCAGCTGAAGACTCAGTGCCATGAAAGAGAGAATCCCTGCTGCCACAGCCAGCTTGGGCTGAGAGATGTTGGGTCATGAGATGCTGGGCCCAGGAGTCCTGCGTGGGCTCACCTGCAAAGTGAGTGTAGACTGTGTCTTGCAGGTAGGTGCCACAGCCAAAGTCAATCAATTTGGCCTGCCCAGTGTCCAGGTCAACCAGGATGTTCCCTGGTTTGATGTTGCGGTGCAGGACCCCGCAGCTGGTGCAGTGCCGCACGGCCTCCAGCACCTGGCGGAACAGCTCCCGCGCCTCCTCCTCGGGCAGGAACCGCCGTGCCCGAATGAAACGATGCAGGTCCTGACGCCGCTCTGGCCGCTCCAGCACCATCAAGATGTCCTTGGGGAGCTCAAGCCACTCCAGCAGCTGGACCACACCAGGGAAGCCAGTGGACACCTTGGCCAGCAGCACGATCTCCAGCGGGGCGCTGGTGCCGTCGGGCTGCGGGAGGAGCACGATGCCGTCAGTGGGGCTGATGCTGTGCCGGGGCTCGTGAAGCCCTCAGCCAGCCCGGGATGCTCTGCGCCTTGCGCTGGCCCCAAGCCCGCACTCCCTCAAGGCGTCCTGGCGGCTCCCACCGTGCCGGTCCTTGGTTGATCCCTGGCCGGCAGCCCCGGCTTCTGCCGCTGGCCCCGCTCAATCACCAGCTCGCCCCAGTGCAGGACGCAGTTCCGTGGCACCCTTTTGATGGCCACCTGCAAGTCAAGGGGAGCAGCGGGCTCAGCTCGCCGCCTTCCCGTCCCAGCCCCATTCTCTGCCCTCCTCCTCCTCCTCCTCCTCCTCCGCCCCCTCCTCCCCGTCCGCCGCTCACCAGGGCGCCGTCCGAGAGCCGCGTGGCCGCGAAGACTCTGCCGAAGCCGCCGCGCCCCAGCAGCGAACTCAGCCTGTACTGCTCCTTCAGGCCCTGCTGCGTCTTCCCTGCGGGCGGGACGCGGCTGTCAGCGCTCGGCCCGGGGCCAGCGACGGTCCCCGAGCGCCCCTCACCCGCCCCGGGCCGGCCATGCCCAGGCGTTCCATCTTCGGAACGCGGCACGGGAGGCTCGGGGCCGGCGGCCGCGTTGCCGAGCGGCGGAGCTCGGGCCGGGGAAGCCGCAGCGGAGGCGGCGGGAGCGGCCGCGCCGCGTGTGTGCTCTGCGGGCCCCGGGAGGAGCCGGGGCCGGGGCCGGGGTCGGGACTGGACCCTGCCTTGCGGCCGGGCTCGGGCAGGCGGAGGCAAAGGGGGGCGATGCCGCCCCAGCCCCAGGCACTGATGCCCGCCCAGCAGCGCCACCACCAGAACGGCCAGAGCCGGGCGGAGGCGAGACCGCGGTGGGACGGCCGGGGCCGGGCACGGGGCAGCCCCGCCCGGGGCCGGGGGCGGGCCGGGGGCATGGCCCGGCCCGGCAGGGGAGAGGGAGGCGGGGAGAGGGGAGGGACGCCGGGAAACGGACACCAAGAGAAGGGTGCCCGACCGCGGGAAAGGGAGAGAGAGAGAAAGGAAGAGAGTGTTGTAGAATATCTGCTTTTGCTGCCGCCGCTGCTGCCGCTGCCGCTGCTGCAACTGAGGCACCGGGGCCGTTCGTCCCCGTGTCCGTTCCCCGCTCGCCCCACGAGCCCCACGTTCGAGCCCCGCGCGCCCCGGGGACAGCCCCTCCGTCTGTCCAAACACGGGAACTTTGCAGCGCTGAGCCCGGATGCAGAGCCCTGACTCCTGCGCACTGGCACAGCGATCCCCTCGCCTGCAGCTGTGCATTGTCCTTGCTGAGGGTCAAACACTGTCGGGCCACCTTCCCTTGGGGTAGGATTCCTACCTGACCCCAGCACGGCACTTATATTTCCAATGTTGCCTTCCAGTAAAAACAGGGGAAGGAAAACTGTTTGTGGCTCATTTTAGAGTGTCTAAAAATCACCAAGTCACCGATCTTAGAGGTGCAGTGCATCTGGAATTACTGGGATGGAGAAGTAGTGCCACATGGAAAAGGAGAGTATAAAAATAAATAGAGGAAAATATCTTGGACTGTTTCTTTCATTTTCATTTCACTTCTGGAAAGCAGTTTCAGTTTTCCAGGAATCTTCTCCTGTCTTCTCAAGAACCTCTCGTTGAGAACAAGGTCAAGCTTCTGTCACAAGATTTGCCATCAGCTGCAGCTTCTCTTGCTTTCCACACTGCGCAGGGTGTGCAGCACGACTTTTAAAGCAAAGCAGGATAAATGTTTGGAGAGCTTTACATGTCCTTTCTTTTCCTGCTGGACTGGGGAGTTGAGCAACTGGTGAAGTTTTCATTGTGACTGTTTGTGCTGGTTTCGGGCAAATTTTTGGAGGAAACCTCCAAAAGGGGTCCATCTAGAAAGCAAGTTCCAGCAGCCCATCCCCCTACTACTTGAGGAAAAGACTTCCCTCGAGAGTGGGTTTAAACAGTTCCAAGAAAAAGCAAAGTCACAGTCCAAGGAACTTCTCTGCCTAAGCTAGCTAAAACCAAATTACTAGACCTGGGCTGTGAAGGCATCGGGAAATTTTCAAATCTGGGTTCCTGTGTAGCAAACACAAGGTGTGGGCAGTGCCAGACACAGTAGCATGAAATTGCTGGGTTTGGGATTTCTGTGCCAGCAAATTTCTGCACTTGGGCTGTGTCAGAATAGGGAAATTTCCCAATCTGGACCCTGGCAGTGCCAGCAAGCAAACAGCTCATTTCAGGCTCCAGGCTCCAGGAAGGACTGGATCTGGACTCCTTCCTCTTTTCCTTCCTTCCTTCTTTCCTTCTTTCCTGGGGTCCTGCTGCCAGCAAACTCTAGACTGGAGGGTGCTGGCAAGGGGAAATTGCCAGGTTTTAGCTTCCTTTGCCAGTAAATTGCTGCACTTGGGCTGTGCCAGAACACGGAAATTTCCAGATGTGGGCACTGGCAGTGCCAGCAAAAACCAGTGAAACCTTCTGGTCCTCGTCTGCACTGTTGACCAGTGGTTTCCCTGAGAACCAGCTCTGGCAACCTTACAGACAGACACTGCTTTCATCTCGTTGTCTGGAAACAGAACTTTACTGAAAGCAAACACGACAAACAGGACGGCGTACACAGTACAGAGAGAGAAGCAGAAAGAAGCCTGGGTCCAGGGTATAGCAGGGATATTTATACATTTATATAATATAATGTAATGTGGGGAGGGGTTAAGGTGGGATCTGAGGGAAGGATCCAAGAGAAAGGAACGATTAAGAATATTACAATTTTTGCAGTATAAACCAATGGTAGCAAAGAGAGCTTAGAACTTTCTAGCAACAATCTGCATAACTGAACAAGAGGATTATGGGTGGGAACTCCTGCTGACCCCAACTAAAGAGAGTTTTCCCATGGCCTTAAGCCGAGGTCTCCCTCTTCTTTTAAACCAACCCAAACACACCAGATCTGGGCGGTGCTGTGCTTTGGCTTTCTTTGCCAGACAATTGCTGCATTTGGGTTGTGCTGGCACAGGGAAATTGCCAGATGTGGGCACTGGCGGTGCCAGCTAACTGCAGATCTGGGTAGTGCCAGTGCTATCACCAGAAAATTGCCGGGTTTTGTCTTTCTGTGCCAGCAAACTGCTGGACTTGGGCTGTGCTGCCACTGGGAAACTGCTGGATATGAGCACTAGCAGTGCAAGCAAACACCAGATCTGGGTGGGGCCAGCACCAGGTATTTGCAAGGTCTTGGCTTTCTTTGCCAGAAAATTACTAGACTCAGGCTGTACTGGCACCGGGAAATTCCCGGATCTGGGCACTGGTGGTGCCAGCAAACACTGGATCTTGGCATTGCCAATGATGGTAGCAGGGAATTGCCAGATTTTGGCTTTCTTTGCCAGAAAATTTCTGGTCTTGGCTCGGCCAGAACAGGGAAATATTCAGATCTGAGCACTGGCAGTGGTAGCAAACACCAGGTCTGAGCACCTGTATTGGCATCAGGACATTGCCGGATTTTGGCTTTCTGTGCCAGCAAATTGCTGGACTTGGGCTGTGTCAGCCCTGGAAAATTTCCGGATCTGGGCGCTTGTGCAGCAAACACCAGGTCTGGGTGGTGTGTCGTAGTGTGTTTTTGTACTTTATAATATTTTGTAATAGTTTTGTTTTTGAATCCCCGTATTTTTCCCACATGGTTCATCCCAGATGGTACCCCCCTCCCTTTACCTGTGTAATCCCTTTCCCTTGCTGAGATCATCCCCAAATCCCCACCCTGGCTCTCTGTCAATCACACAGCATCCCATCCCGTCCATCTAGAAGCTTTGGTCCAGGATGTTGAGTGATTAGCCAGAGGCCAGGGGTCAGCACCCCAAGCCTTGCCCCATATGCTGTCCTAAATGTCTGTCCCCCAGTACCCATCCCTTAGGGTCACTTATTGGTTAGTAAAATGTTATCTACTTTTGGTTTCCACCTCCCTTTAAATGTAACCTTGGCACATCTCCCAGGGCTCTCAGCAGGAGCCCCCTGAGGTGTAGGGGCTCTTTTGGGACTCCTAGAATAAAACCTGGGATTAACCCCTGCTGAGAGTCGGCCCTTTATCTTGTACTCATGTCTCTGGTGTCTCTCCTGCTGCAAAGATGACCACGTGCCCTCCATACCCTCGGGGCTTGGGAGAGCGTCTCCCCCCTGTCGGCCGTGTCGGGGTTGCCCCCTGGTGCCTGCCAACTTGGGACTGGCTGAGGGTTCCTGAGAGGCTCCCAGAGGGACAGAGACACTGCCTGTATAGGTAAACTGAATGGTCCTGGGATTGTGGAGGTAATTAAAAATTGGCCTGAAGGTGAAAATTTTGGTGTCACAGATGAAGAACAAGACTAGCAACATGGACTGAAGAAGCTCCTCCATATAACCAAGTTTTCCCAGAGGAAACACACTACGGTCTTTTCACTGATGGTTCCTGTCCAATCGTAGGGATGAACCGGAAATGGAAGCAGCTGTATGGAGCCCCACATGACAGGTTGCACAAGCTACCGAAGGAGAAGGTGGATCAAGCCAACTTGCAGAACTCAAAGCTGTTTAACTAGCCCTGGACATTGCAGAATGAGAGAGGGTAGCTCTACCTTTACACTGATTCATGGATGGTAGCCAATGCTCTGTGGGGATGGCTGGAGAGGTGGAGATGCTAACTGGTAGCGTAGAGGAAAACTAATTTGGGCTGCTGATGAGTGGAAAGACATTGCTACCAGGGTAGGGAGGCTACCTGTGAAAGTCTGCCATGTAGATGCCCATGTCCCCAAGAGTAGGATCAATGAGGAACACCAAAGCAATGAGTAGGTAGACCAAGCTGCAAAGATAGGGGTGTCCAAAATAGACCTAGATTGGGAACACAAGGGAGAGTTATTCCTAGCTCCATGGGCCCACGATGCCTCAGGCCATCAGGGCAGAGATGCCATCTCTAAGTGGGCACAAGACCGAGGGGTGGATTTAACCATGGACAGTATTGCTCAGGTTATCCATGACTGTGAGACGTGTGCTGCCATCAAGCAGGCCAAGCGAGTGAAGCCCCTGTGGTACGGTGGGCGGTGGTCCAAGTACAAGTATGGGGAGGCCTGGCAGATTGACTACATCACACTGCCCCAAACATGCCAAGGCAAGTGCTACGTGCTGACCATGGTGGAAGCCACCACTGGATGGTTGGAAACCTACCCTGTGCCTCATGCTACAGCCGGGAACACCATCGTGGGCCTTGAAAAGCAAGTCCTGTAGAGACGTGGTACCCCTGAGAGAATTGAGTCAGACAATGGTTGTCATTTCCAGAACAGCCTTATCAACACCTGGGCTAGGGAACATGGCATTGAGTGGGTGTACCATATCCCCTACCATGCACCAGCTGCAGGAAAAGTGGAGAGGTATAATGGACTACTAAAACCCAGTTGAAAGCTTTGGTTGGGGGATCTTTCAAAAATTGGGAGCAGCATTTAGCAAAGGCCACCTGGTTAGTTACCTGCCAAAGTTCCACCAACTGAGCTGGTCCTGCCCAGTCTGAGTCCCTGAATGTAATAGATGGAGATCAAGTCCCAGTGGTACATGTCAGAGGTTTGTTAGGGAAGACTGTGTGTATCAATTCTGCCTCGAGTACAGACAAACCCATTATTGGGGTTGTCTTTGCTCAAGGACCAGGTTGCACATGGTGGATAATGCAAAGAGATGGAACAACACAATGTGTACCTCAGGGAGATCTGATTGTGGGGTGAGAATGATATGCAATATCACTGTTCATTGGATGTTACTGCCATTGTCTGTACCTTAAACCATACAGACATGAGATAGAAGGAAATGTGTAAGTGTTGAAGGTCTGGACAAGTGATAGATGGAGCTTTGAGTGAGTAAGGTGAAAGGGGGAATCCTCCAGCTCTGTAGTATAGGGCCTGGATTCAGAGGTCCAGTGTGGGGATGTGATGAGGGCATGATGGGTATTGCTTGTAAGTTTTAGGGGAACAGATGGAAATTTTGTTTGAATAAATGCATGATGTGTGGTAGTATGTTGATGATATGGGGATAAGGGGTGGAATGTCCTAGGGTGATGTTATGATGCTTGTATCCCCATTTATGTGTTCTGTTAATGCTGGATATTATGTTCTCTACATTTAAGACTGGCTCTGAAGAGTGAAAGTTTTGTTTTGGTTTTCTTATCAGCTTGGCTGGGACACAGAGACAGCTGCTTTTGTTTTTTCTGCTTTTACTTTTCGCTTTTCTCTCTCTCTTGCTTGCTTCTGCTTTGCTTCTGCTTTCTCTCACTTCTGCTCATTAGCTACTTTAGCTAAACCGTCTGAATTTCTTCCTGGACTGTTTCTCCTTTCCTTTTTTCGACCACCTCGAACCTGCTCCGGACTGGGACCTGGGAACACCAAGAGTTTGCACCTTGTGGCTGCAGCAGCTGCCCCAGCACCAGAGGGACTGATAACAGAGCGATCACCCCCAAGAGAGACTCTCTGAATTTGTAATCTTTTTCAGAGTGGTGTCATCTGAAAAAATATTTTTTATTTTTGTGTGCTGGGGGGTGCTGTGCCTGTTAAATAAACAGGTTCTTTCCACTTCTCACAGGGCATTCCACAACGATGGTTTTATTGGGGAGTCTGTGAAGATTTTGGGAATACACCTCCAGAATTTCCTATGTCCAGGGATTTCTTCCAGACAAAAGCTGCCAGGAGGGACAAGTCTGACTGTCCTTGGTTTCTTAAGAGGTGTCTCTCATCTGCCTTTGAAACACTGGGGCTCTGTCCTTTCCTTCCTAATGAAAAGATCTCTTCTTCCTGTCCTGGTGCCCACGGCCAAATCTGAGATTCTACCTCCAAAATTCCCTATATCCAAGGATTTCCCCTAGATGAAAGGTTTCAGGAGAGACAGCTCTGGCTGCCTTAGCCCATGAGTGGTCACCTCTTGTATTCTTCCAAGAAACTTGGGCCATATGGGGAAAGATCTTCACAGCCCTGTGCATGGTGAATGTGTGGGTGCAGGGCAATGTCCCCTGTGCTCCTGGAGGGATCTCCTGAAGCCAGCACACCACACAGCCTGGAGGATGTGTCAGGGGGACTCTCCCAGTTTCTCTGTGGCACAGGAGGAGGAGGAGGAAGAGGAGGAGGAGGACGACAACAACGATGATGACGACAACGACGACAACAATGACGACGAGGATCTGCTGCAGAGTGGGGCTGCCCTGGGCACTGGCAGAGGGACAGGGCAGGACGGCTCCTGCTGCCAGGGACGGCTGCAGGGGGTGAAGCTGGGGCTGCAGCCAGGGCTGCCCAGGGCTGTCCTGCAGAGCAGCTCCTGCAGCCCTCAGGGCTCTTGGCCAGTCCAGGGCATGTGCCACCTGCCAGGGGCAGCTCTCAGCCTGCCTGGCAGCTCCCCATGGACGCTGCAGGGGAGAAGCTGGAGGTGGAAGGAGCCACCCCCATCAGGGCAGATTCCTTCTGCTCTGGAGATTGTGCTGCATGGCCAGGGCTGCTCTCAGCTTTCTCCTCAAGGGAAGGGAAAGGGGCTGTCAGCTTTGGCTGTGTCACTGAGACTCCTGCACTGTCACCCTGGGCATCAGCAGATTTGCCTCAGATCTCCCTCAGAAAGTGCCTCCTCAGCCTCCTCTCCCTACAGACAGCAGCAGCAGCACCTTGGCTTGCAGCATCTCTGTTTGTCTGGCCTACCCTTGAGGCCCTGCTGCCAGGGAGATGCCCCTGGGCAGTGCCCTGTGCTGGGAGGGGTCTGCAGGGCAGAGCTGAGCCCCCAGGGCTGGGCTGGGCTCTGGCAGCACTGGCAGGGACAAGGCTTGGATAGAGGGGCCAGTTCCCCTAGTTGGATAGGCAGATGAGAAATGACCACCAGAGGCCAAGGCCAGCCAGAGGTGGCAGGTTTTTTTCTGGGAGATACCCTTGCCTACAGAAATTTTTTCAGAGGAGTACAAAATTTGTCCATGGGCATCTGGAAAGAGACAATTCTTTTCCATAGGAAGGAAAGCAAGGAGCCTCAGTGGTTCATGTGCAGATGAGAGGCAGCCCTTGACATTCCAAGATCAGCCAAACCTGTCAGTTGGCCCTCGGGAGGCCAAATCAGCCAGACCTGTTCCATTTTCCCTTGGTTCCATAGGCCCTCATGGAGTCACCATGGCCTCCATAGGAAGGAAAGAGCCCCAGTGTTCCAGGGGCAGATGAGGGGCAGTCACCAGAGGCCAAGGGCAGCTACACCTCTCTGTCCTGGCAGCTTTTGTCTGAAATCAACCCTTGGATACATAGGTTTATTCATGTGGAATCCCAATTTTGGCCATTTCTGCATTGATAAGAAGGATGTCTCTTTTCCATAGGAAGGAAAGCACAGAGCCCAAGTGTTTCCAGGGCAGAAGTAGAGAGAGAAGCCTCTTGAGAGGCCAAGCCAGTCAGACCTATTTGTCCTGACAGCTTTTTTCACAGAGGAATCTTTGGACATACAGAATTTGGGAGGTGGAATCTCAATTTTGACCATGGGCACCTGATCAAGATGGGTCGTTTTTCCCATAGGAAAGAAAAACATGAAGTCCAAGTGTTTTGGAAGAAGATGAGAGGCGGCCTCCCATGGGCCAAGAAAGCCAGACTTGTCTCTCCTGACACCTTTCATCTGGGGGAGATCCTCGGACATAGGGCATTTTGGAGGTGGAATCTCAGTTTTGGCAGTAGGCACCTGGACAGGAAGAAGAGCTATTTTTATTAAGAAGAAAAGCACAGAGCCCCAGTGTTTCAGGGGCAGATGAGTGCCAGCCCTCAGGAAGCCAAGGCCAGCCAGACTTGTCAGTCCTGGCAGCTTTTGTCTGGGAGCTGTCCTTGGATATAGAGAACTCTGGAGGCAGATGCCTAATTTTGGCCATGGGTGCCTGGTCGAGATGGATGTTTTTTCCCCCTAAGCGAGAAAAGCACATGGTCCCAGTGTTTAAAAGGCAGATGAGAGGCTGCCCCTGGGTGGCCAAGGCAGCCAGATCTGTATGTCCTGGCAGATTTCATCTGGGAACAAGCTTTGCATGTAAGGGAATTTGGAGGAGGAATACCAATTTTGGCCATGGGCCCCTGGTGGAGAAGGACAGTTCTCGCCCAGAACCCCAGTGCTCCAGGGGCAGATGAGAAGCAGCCTTCGACATGCCAAGGTCAGCCAGACCTGTCAGGTGGTCCCCAGGAAGCCCAGCCAGCCAGACCTGTTCCATGTTCCATTGGTTTCATGGGACCCCACAGTGTCACAATGGTCTCCTTGGTTCCATGAGGGCCTGCAGTGTCACAATGGATCTGTGGTTCCACAAAGCCCTGATGTGTCACCGTGGCCCCTTGGCTCCATGTGCCCTTGCTGTTTCACAGTGGCTCCTCTGCGACACTACAGGCTGCACAAGGCCACCATGGACCCTTGGTTCCTTGGGGCCCTCGAGTTTCACAATGGTCTCTTTGATTCCATGAGGCACAATAGTGTCACCATGGCCCCTCGGTTCCATGAGGTTCTGTAGTGGTGTCCTTCGACCCGTATTGTCACAACTGACCCATGGCTCCATGAGTTTCTGTAGAGTAAGAACTGGAACACAGGACTCCAGGTGGCTCTTCAAAAAGCAATTTATTACATCCAAGGTGTTATAGCAGTCCAGGGTCGTGTGTGACAGAACCTGTGCCTGCAGCTGCCAGCTCCAGCTGCAGGCAGACCTGGAGACCCTTTCGTTTTTGTTACAAATTCATTATATACTTTTCTTGGTGAGCATCTTCATGCAGAAGAACCAATCTATACCTTAACTTTTACCTATAGCTTATTATAACTATCATAATTACCATATTCATGTTACTATTCTCCAAACATTAAAGTCACTACATTATAATTTAAGCTAGAAGTTGTTTTTCAGTTTTCTTGCAGAGGAAAATTCTTAGACCTTTTTCCTATTTGCAGCATTGGCAGTCTTGTTTGCCTGTGTTATCTTTCTGCTTGCTAAAAACATCTTGTTTGAGGTGGGTTTATCCTTAGCTCTAAGCCATAAAAACCCCTTCTAACTAACATACCCTTTGCCTTCTTAGTTATCCAGTAAGACGGGTTCAGCAATTCTTTTCTTCTATATCAAAACTTGCTTTCATTTCTATTCCTTCTTCAGATACTACATTGAAAAATTCTTCTGCCAAGCATACATATCTGTGAGACTTTCTTGTCAAACTTTCATCCTTCCCAACATCCCTACAGAGTGGCCTCAAGTGCATGAGGCCAAGAGTGCCTGGACAAGAAGGACAGTTCTTTTCTATAGAAAGGAAACCACAGAACCCCAGGGTTTTGAAGGCAGATGAGAAGCAGCCACCAGAGGCAAAAGCCAGCCAGACCTGTCTGTCCTTGCATCTTTTGTCTGAAAGCAGCCTTTGGATATATGTGGGGTTTTAGAGGTGGAATTCCATTTCAGCCGTGGGTTCCTGGACTTGAATGACAGTTCTACATAGGAAGGAAAGGGCAGAGCCCCAGTGTTTCAAAGGATGATTAGAGGCAGCCGCAAGGAGGCCAAGGCCAGCCAGATGTGCTGTCAGGGAGGAATCCTTGGAGGGACAGATTTTGGGAGACCAAATCCCACTTTTGTCTATGGGCATCAGGATGAGAATGGCAGTTGTTTTCCATAGGAAGGAAGTTAAGGTGCCCCAGTGTTCCAAAGGCAGATGAGAGCTGGGCCTCAGGAAGCCAAGAGAATCTGGACAGTCCTGGCAGTTTTAGTCTTGGAGCTATCCTTGGATATAAGGAATTTCAGCGGCAGATTCTCAATTTTGGCCATGGATGCCTGGACTTGAAAGATGTTTTTTCAATGGGAAAGAAAAGCACAGGCCTGCAGTATTTTGAAGGCAGATGAGAGGTGGCCCCCAAGAGGCCAAGGCCAGCCAGAGTTGTCTATCCTGGCAGGTTTCATATGGCAATAATCCTTGGATATAATCAAATTTGGAGGAGGAATCCCAATTTCAGCCATGAACACCTGGAGGAGGACGGTTCTTTCCCACAGGAAAGAAAGGACAGAACTCCAGGGTTTCAGGGGCTGATGGAGAGTGACCTTCAATATGCCAAGGCCAGCTGGACCAGTCAGGCAGCCCCCAGGAGGCCCAGCCAAACAGACCTGTTCCATGTTCTTGGATCCTTGGGGCCCTGCAGCATCACAATGACCCCTTGGTTCCATGAGAACCTGTAGGATCACAACTGATCTTTGTTTCCATGAGGCCCAGTGATATAACAATGGTCTCCTTGGCTCCACAGTGGCACACTGGCCCCTTGCTTCCATGAGGCCTTGCAGTGTCAAAATGGTTTCCTTGTTTCCATGGGACTGTGCAATGCCACATTGGCCCATTGGTTCCATGAGGCCACAGAGTCTCAAATTGGCCCCTTGGTTCTCTTGGGCTCCCCAGGATCACAATGGCCCCTTGGTTCCACCAGGCCTGGATGTGTTACACTGGCCCCTTGCTTCTATGGGGGCCCACAGTGACACAATGGCCCCTTGCTTCCATGAGGCTGTGCAGTGTCACAGTGTCTGCTTCGGTTATACAAGACCCTGTGGTGTTACAGTGGCCCCTTGGTTCCAGTGGGTCCCAAATTGTCATATCAATCTCCATGGTTCTATGAGGCCCCACAATGTCACAATGGACTCTTTGTTCCATAAGCTTTTGTACTGCCAACAACAGCCAACAACAGTCTCCTTGGTTCCATGGTGTCACACTGAACCCTTGGTTCCATAGGGACCTACAATGTCAGAAGGGTCTCCTTGGTTCCGTGAGGCCCTGCAGAGCCCCTTGATTCAAGAAGGCCTCAAAGTGTCATAATGGCCTCCAGGATTCCATGAGGCCCCTTAATGTCACAATGGACCTTTGGTTCCATGTGTTCCAGCACTGTTCCACAAATCATTAGTTCCATGGGGTCCTGTAATGTCACAATGGACTCCTTGGTGCCACACAGTGTGACAACTTCCATTTGGCCTGCCAGCGCTCCATGGTGCCACAATGATTCCTTGCTTCCATGAGGCCTTGTAGTGTCACAATGGCCCCATGGATCAGTGAGGCCTTAGGCGTCACAATGGTCTCCATGATTCCATAAGGTGTTGCAGTGTCACAACAGACCACTGGTTTCACTGAGCCCCAGTGTCACTCCAGTCCCCTTGGCTCCAGAGGGCTCTGAAATGAACCCTTTGTTCCACAAGGCCTCAAAGTGTAAAAATGGCCTCCATGGTTTCATGAGGCCCTGCTGTGTCACAATAGACCTTTGGTTCCATGAGGCCCCACAAAGTCACTGTGGTACCCTTGGTTCCACTGGACCCCACGGTGTGACGATGGACTCTTGGTTCCATGAGGTTCCTCAGTCACAATGGTCTCCTTGGATCCGCAGTGTCACAGTGGCCCCTTGGCTCCACGTGGCCATGCTGTGCCACAATGGCTCATGGTTCCATGAGGCCACACAGTTTAACAACAGACCCTCTGTTCCACAAGGCCTTGCTGGGTCAGAATGGTCACCAAGAGGTTTCTCAAAGTCACAATGGTCTCCTTGGATCTGCAGTATCACAATGATCATTGGTTCAATGTGGCCCCAATGTGATAAAATGGATTTTGTTTCCATGGGGTTCCACTGTGTCACAATGGACCCTTGTTCCATGAGTTTGCTCAGTGTCACAGCTGACTCCTTGATTCTGTGAGGCCTCACTGTCACCAAGTCTCTGAAATATCAGAATAAGGCTCCTTAACACTACTTTGCTATTTCAGAGGGGATCATTTATTCAGGCCTGAGGTCTAGTGAGGGATAACTCCTAAACTTATGTGGACATGTAATTCTACCAGCGCCACAAACGTGTATTACAATTTGTGCAATACCATAAAACTCACCCCAAATTCCCAGATTCAGTCCTTCTTTTTTCTATCAGTGCATTCTTGAGCCAGATGTCTTCTCTTCCAACCATCCTTGCTGGGAAAGCAGCCCCTGCATGCCTTGTTCCTGTACTAAAAGTTCACAGGCACGGTAAAAACTGAATTAACCCTTTTGGTATCAGCCCAAGGCTTTGTGTGGGCAGGCAGAGGCAGGCAGGAGGCAGAGCTGTCAGCAAAGGAAGGGCCCAGCCAGGTGGGGCAGCTGGGGGATGCCGACAGCCTCCAAGGACAGAGGCGCAGTGCAGGGACACCGTAGGACAGCCTGGGCTACACAGGACACAGGGATGGGCAGCAGCTGCAAGACAGCCCTTCCAGAGTCAACTTGGGCAGCACTTTGGCCATGGCTGCTGGGCCTGGGCCTGAGGCCACTAGGGGACAAGTGACCCTTGCAGGCCTGGGGCCTCATGGCCTCCTTGTCCCTGCTCAGCAGCCTGGCAGAGGCCGCCCCATGCTCCTGCCCTTGCCATTGCACATCCCCACATGCCAGTGCCCATCCCGGGAAGAGCCCTGAGCAAGGAGGGAGGGACAGGATCTGCCTTGGCAGGGGCAGGGGCTCAGGCCTTGGCCCTTTGCATTCCTGAAACACATCCAGGTGTGCTCAGCATCAGAGACACCTTGGCTTTGTTTGTCCCCAGCTGTCATCACTGCCTCCAGTGTTCTTCTCTGACTGGAAGCTGAGGACACTTTCTCAGTTGTGTCCCTGACAGGGATCTCTTCAAAGTACAAGAAACTTCAGTGTTTCAATGTAACTCAGTTCTTGAGAGTTTTGTGACATCACAGAACTGGCTGTGACATCACAGAGCAAGATGTGAGGCAATATAGCAGGCTCTGCCATCATAGAGGGTGGCTCTGTGGCATCAGTGAATGGGTTGTGACATCACTGGGTGGCTGTGAAACATCATAGAGCAGGTTGTGACATCACAGAACACAATTGTGATGTCACAGAGTGACTTTGCAACATTACTGTCTTCTGTGACATCACAGCACTACTGTATGACATCACAGGGTGACTTCATAGAATTGGCTCTGTGACATTACAGGGGGTGTGTGACATAACAGGTGGCTGGATGACATCACAAGAGTTGTGTGACATCATAGAGTTGGTTGTGTGACATCACAAGGACTGTTTGACACTACCAGAAACTGTGTGACATTACAGGGGGTGTGATATCACAGGGGCTCTGTGACATCACAGGGGCAGTGTGACATCATGGGGGCTGTGTGACATCGTGGGGGCTGTGTGAGGTCCCTGGGGAGGTCACTCTGCCCCGGCCCCCCTCACAATTCCCCCCAGAGCAGTCTAACCCTGCTTGTGCACAGCAGGGTCCCCTGTCCCCCCGGGTCCCCCCGCCCCCAGCCCCGCAGCCTCCCCCAGAAGATGTTCCACAAGATCGACCCCAGAGCCTGACACGGGGACGGGGGGCCGGGGCCCTGGGGGTGGGACAGGGGGACAGGGACCCTCCGGCAGCATCCACGTGTCCCCCAGGGCCAGAGCCTGGGCCAGGGTTCCTTCACCCTGGTACAAATGAAGCCTTGAGAGTGCTGAAAAATCCCCGGCAAGGGATCAGCAAAAAACAGATTTAATATTAAGGGACAGCAGCACAAAGTTCCTTTGCAAGTATCACTTTGCTCCTGAGTGAACACTGGAGGCACACCAAGGAAACAAAGCCACAACAAAACTAAACCAAATCCAGGCAATCAAACCAGAAATGAACCGAGAACTGTCCGTGTGTGTGTGTGTGTATGTGTGTGTGTGTGTGTGTGTGTGTGTGTGTGTGTTACAACAGGTCAGTGAGAGCAAGGATAAAATGTATACGGCCTAAAAGCTCAACAGAGCTCAAGCTTAACAGGACTTAACTTATACCTTAACCTTAACTGATACCTTAAATGTCACAATTTAGCCAAAAACAGCACTTAACAGTATTTAACCTATCTTAAAACCTATGACTTAGCAATTTAACAGAGGAATAACAATTAACAATTTTTAACTTAGCTAATAACTTAAATTAAATGTAGCAACTTAGCAAAAGAACAACTCTTAGGAGCATTTAACTTAGCTTAGACTATGTGACTTAACCTTACTTGCTGATATCTGGATATCTGACTGACGCAGCAATCCAAGGCATGCATACCCCTCAGAGCGCAGCATTTCTGCCACATTTCCCCAGCACAGGCACTCCTGTGTGCACACAGACACCAAGAGTCAGAGCCAGACACCTCTGAGAAATTCCACCGAGGGCAGGAAATGCTCCCTGTGGATCCTTTGGCATCTCCCCAGCAAAGGGCAAAGGGTTGAGCCTGGAGGAGTGGGGGGATCGGCCCAGGCTCTGTCATTGTTCTGGATCCCCGAGTGCAGCAAATGGGAGAGTTCCCTGCTCAGAGAGGCCCCACTCAGAGGGAGAGGCTGGCCCAGGAGAGCTCCAAGGGCTCCTTTTGGAGTGCTGTTTGCAGGGCCCCAAGAGAGGGGCTTCAGTCCCAGCAATGCTTCATCCTGGCCACACTTGGAATCAACAGCTTTCCTTGGCAGTGTGAGAACAGGGATGTTGTTCCACTGAGGGAACACAAACAGTTCCCAGGGCTGCTCCTACAGAAACCAGGAACTGGTTGGGCAGCAGCAGTGCCTGGAGCAGACAGTGTTTTTGATGAGCTGCAGAGGAGCTGAGCCCAGGGGCTGTTGGCCAAGGCCCAGGCCCAAGGAGCATTTCTCAGCCTGCAGGGCGGCCTGGGAAGGGGAGGGGGAATGCAGCAGCACAGGGCCCATGGAACCAAGGGAGCATTGTGACCCTGTGGGGCCTCATGGAATCTTGTAGAGCACTGTGACATTGCTGGGCCTCATGGAACCAAGGGGATCGTACTGACTCCGTGTAGCTCCATGGAATGTAGGGATCATTGTGACACTGAGAAGCCCCATCAAACCAAGGGTCCATTGTGACACTGTGGGGCCTCATAGAACCGTGGAGACCATTGTGACACTTTGGGGTGTCATGGAACCAAGGGGCCATTGTGACACTGCGAAACCCCGTGGAGCCAAAGGTCTATTGTGACATTGCAAGGCCTCATGGAACCATGCAAAGACAATTAAGACACTTCACAGCCTCATGGCACCAAGGGACCATTGTGACAGTGAGGGGCACCGTGGAATCATGGAGACCATTGTGATACTATGAGGTCCCATAGAAAAAGCAAAGCATTGTGATACTGTGAGGCCTCATGGAACCAGTGAGACCATTGTGACCCTGGGGGTCCCCATACAACCAAGAGGACCATTGTGATACTGTGGGGCCTGGTGAAACCAAGACGGCTTTGTGACACTGCAGGGCGGCATGGAACCAAAGGTCCATTGTGACACTGCAGGGCCTGATGTCATCTGCACACCACTTTGACACTGAGAAACCAAAGGAGACCATTGTGGCACTGCAAAGCCCCAGAGTCCAGAAGTCCATTGTGACATTGCAGGGCTCATGGAACAGAGGAGTCATGTGACATTGTGTGGCCTGGGGAACCACAGAGACAATTGTGACACTGCAAGGTATAATGCAATCAGTGGGAACTTTGTGACAGTTCAGGGCCTTGTGGAGCCTAGAGGCCATTGTGACATTGTGGGACTCCATTGAACCAAAGGTCCATTGTGACACTGCTGGACCCCATGGAATCAAAGCACCATTAGGACACTGCATGGCCCCATGGAACCAAGGGGACCATGGTGATACTGCAGGGCCCCATAAAACCAAGGGAAAACAGAACAGGTCTGGCTGGTCGGGCTTCCTGTGAGCTGCCTGACTTGTCCAGCTGACCTTGGCATGTTGAGGGTCTCTTCTCATCGGCTATTGAAACACAGGGGCTCCATTCTTTACTTGCTATGGAAAAACCCTCTCCTTCCCCTCCAGGCACCCATGCCCAGAATTAGGACTTCACCTCTAAATTTCCTTATATCCAGGGATTGTTCATATAGGAATATCGCCAGGACAAGACTGTCTTGCAGTAGTTTAACAAGGGTCACCTCCCATCTGTCCCCAAAACATTGGGGAAGGCTCCGTACATTCCTTCCTATGGGAAGGAACTGTCCTGCTTCTCCAGGAACCTATGGGTGATATTGGGGTTCCACCTCAAAAATTCTTTAAATCCAAACTCTTCTCCCAGACAAAATCTGCCATTTCTGACAAGTCTGGCTGGCCTTGGCCTAGTGAGGCTCTCACCTGCCTTCCAAACACTGGGGGTCTCTGCTTTCCTTCCTATGGAATAGAACTGTCCTTGTCCTCCAGGTGCCCATGGCCAGAAGTGGGATTTCACCTCCAACATTGCCTGTTGTGACAGACTGGAGGAGATTCTTGGCTTGAAACATTTAATGTGTGAGGGAGGATGAAGATGCAGGTCCAGCCTTGCCCTGGCCTGGAACCCCAGCAGTGCCCTGGCCTGGAACCCCAGTCCCCCCAGAGCCTCTATCCCACCCCAGCAGTGTCTGTCTGTCAACTCATCAGGTTTGTATCCTTTGAGGGATCAGGAACTAGTAAGACTAAGAGGCACAGAAAGGTTTCTGTTCATGGGCAGCATAAAAAAAGTGAAATGATAAAATTTAATAAACACCAAAACACTTTGCTGAGCTCCTTGTGACATCCCAGCAACATCAGACATGTCCACCATCCTCAACAGACTGCCATACCAGAAGGATTTTAGACAAAGACATAGGAAGACATAGGAAGACAAAACTACAACTAAGATGCTGACTAAAGAGTTACTAAAACTTCTGAAAGATTGGGCAACCTCCTGAATTTCAAAGCATGAAGCCAGTCAAGGGAGATGCATTGGAATGACCAGAGAACAGCTGCAGGAGAAAATCTGGGAGCCATGGGAAGGACATAGATCCAGCTGCTCCAAATGAAGAGATGTCCTTAGACAGGGCCATTTAAAAAGGAGAGTTGGAAACACCTGAAGGAAGAGGGTCATGAAATATCAGAGTAATGAAATATTAGACTGAATGCTGGTGGAAAAGAGAGAGGGGAGGGTCAGTATTTCTTCTCCTGCCATAAGCAGAAGGATCTAGTAGATCCAGGAAATTTCTGTTCCTGGTGGGAAAACTTTGACATTTCTTAAAAGTACTCAAATGAACGAGAAAATAAAGATTTGCTTGTATATTATGAAACTAACAGTTATTAACACCTGTGCCCCTTTCCAGACAGACATCAGCTGTGTGCCCATAAACAGGCAGGGCCACTTGTGCCCTGAGGTGCCCAGCTGGGATTGGATCTGTCCGAGAGCACCCGAGGGAGAGCGGAGCACTTTGCAAGCTGCAGGTCCCTGACAGCCCCACAAAGCTTGTGTGCCATCAACATCTGCTCTGCTCCAGTCTGAAACAGGGCCCAGCATGGTGCCGGGATCATCAGAGAGCTGAGGTGTGTGCTGGAATTCAATGCCCTCCCCATTCCACAGCAGCCCTGCATTTCCCTGCTGCAGCCTTGGTCTCCAGCACAGCCATGGAGGCTCTTTGGGCTCTGGACTGTTGCTGCAGCCCCCAAGGGCAGCTGAGCTCTGCCTTTGGCACAGTCAGGCCTGGCCAGCACAGGCCATGCTCAGCAATTGCTTGTGTGTGCCTGGCCTTGCTGTCAGCCCCGGCAGCGGCTGCGTGGCCCCTTTGTGGCCCTATGCTGGCCCAGCCATGGTGGCCCAGCCCCTGTGCAGGCCCAGCCCAGGCCAGGAGCATTGCAGCTGGGAACGGCCCCTGTGCCGTGGTGCCCACAGCAGCCTTGGGGCTCTGTGCCCCAAGGCCTCCCTGCTGGGCAGCCTCTGCCAGCTCCTGCAGAGCCCGGGGCACCTGTGGGGCTGCACAGACAGCCCTGCCCCGGGCTCTGCCGGCCTCTGGGCCAGCAGAGAGGCAGCCAGGGCTGGCCATGGCTGGGAACAGGCCCTGAGCCCCACAGGAGGATGGAGCTGGGCCACCGCCAAACTCAGCCCAGGCCAAAGCTGGTCTCAGCAGCCAGGGCTGCCAAGGGCTGGGCACAGAGGCTGGCGCTGACAAATGTCCTGGGCCTCCTCCCTGCTCTGTCCATGCCACCAAGGGCACAGAGCAGCCTCCTCTCTGGGCCACTTGCCTGTTTGCAATGCCTTGCACAGGCGCTGGCCCTGCCCCACAAGGCCTGGCCTGAGTCCTGCCCCTGCACGCCCAGCCAGGCTGAGATGGACACTGATGGTTTCTGGGCCAGGCTCTCTGAGCCCAGCCCAGCTCCCTGCAAGCTCTGCCAGCTGCCCTGAGCTCTGGGCAGCCCCAAGGGCCTCTCCCCAGCCCAGCCCAGCCAGCTCTGGCCCCACAGCTCTGCTCAGGCCAGGCTGCTCTGGCCACTGCCCCATGGCCTCAGCCCCTGGCAAGGGCATAGCAGCAGCTGCAGCTGCCACAGGACTCAGCGCCACCATGGGGGAAGGTGCTTGGCCAAGGCCAAAGGAGGCTCCCTGACTGCCGTGCTCCCTTCTGGCTGAGGTGCTGAGAGCTCTGCAGCCCCTGCTGCCATCCCATCTGCCCAGGGCAGCACAAGAGCCGTGGCCTTGGGGCCCTCAAGAGCTGCTCCTGCTCCAGGCCCAGGGCCCATGCCAAAGCTGGGGCAGCCACAAAGCTGTGCCCATTTCTGTTGATTGCTGCTCTGATGGGGATGGATCCTCAGCCACCTGGAGGTTGCTGATCAATTGTACTACTCCAGAGGCATCTTCTTTCTTGAGCTCTTACGGTCAGGAATTCAGTGAGAAAAGCAAAAAATATTTTTTCTAAACACCTGAATAAGAAAAGCCCCTAGGAATACTTTAAATTTTCAGTTCTTCTGTGGATAATTAGACAGACTTCAGAAGGTAATTCAAAGTGAATATATTGTATTGAAAACAATGCAAAGTGAACAACTTTTTACTCTTTTCTATTCCTGTTTACAGATGGATACCAGCAATGTCCAATTGATATTTATTCCCCAGCACCATCCAATGCAATCTCAGCAGATATGAAGATCAAGACCCTTCATGGCTGACAATCAATGAGACTTTGTCCCTTGTCCCTCCCCACCATTTTCCCCATCCAACCCCTGGCACTCCTATGGATCAGGAATGGTGTGGCCAGCAGGAGCAGGGAGGGATTCTTCCCCTGTTCTTGGCACGGGTTGGACAGCACCTCGAGTGCTGTGTCCAGTTCTGGGCCCCCAATTTAGGAAGGACATGGAGGGGCTGGAGCGTGTCCAGAGAAGGGCAACAAGGCTAGTGAGGGTTCTGGAGCACAAGTCCTGTGAGGAGCAGGTGAGGGAGCTGGGGTTGTTTATCCTGGAGAAGAGGAGGCTCAGGGGAGACCTCATCACTCTCTGCAACTCCCTGACAGGAGGGTGCAGCCAGGTGGAGCTTGGCCTCTTCTTCCAGGGAACAGGCACAGGAGAAGAGGACACAGCCTTAAGCTGCATCAGGGGAAGTTTAGGCTGGACATTAGGAAATATTCTTAGCACAAAGTGTTATTGGGCATTGGAATGGGCTGCCAAGGGAGGTGGGTGAGTCACCATCCCTGGAAGTGTTTAAGGAAAGACTGGATGTGGCACTGAGTGCCATGGTCTGGGTGACAAGGTAGTATTGGGTCCCAGGTTGGACTTGCTGCTCTCCAAGGTCTTTTCCAGGCTGGTTGATTCTCTGATGATTGTGACACTGCAGGGCCTGGTGGCACTAAGAGGACCATGGTGACACTGTGTACGACATGGCAGCACAGAGCCAAGGGGCCATTGTGACACTGTGGGGCTGAATGGAAGCAAGGAGTCCATGGTGACAGTCTGGGTCCTGCTGGAACCACAGAGGCCACTGTGACCCTGCAGGGCCTTGTGGAATCATGCAGAGCATTGTGACAGAGCAGGACCTGGTGTCATGATGGTGCCATGGTGACACTGCAGGGCCCCATGGAACCAAGGGGCCAGTGCTGCTCCTCAGGTACTCATGGAATGAAGGAAACATGTTTGACACTGTGGTGGCCCTTGGGATGAAGAGGCCATTATGACACTGTGGAACTAAGGAGAGCATTACTGCACTGCCAGACCTCATGGAACCAAGGATCCATTGGGACACTGCAGGGCCTTGGGGGACCATGGTGCCATTGTGACACTGCAGGGCCCAAGGATCTAATGGACTTTACGACACCAAGGGGTCCCATGTAACCAAAGGGACATGGTGACACTGGGAGGCCTCATGGAATCATGGAGCCATTGGGAAACTCTGGGGACTCATGGAACCATGGTGACACGAATTTGGCTGGGAGTGTTGATCTACTGGAGGGTAAGAGGGCTCTGCACAGGGCCCTGGACAGGCTGGATACAGGCACCAAACCCAACAAGGTGAGGTTTTACAAGTCCAAGTGCCGGGTCCTGAACTTTGGCCACAACAACCCCTGAAGCACTACAGGCTGGGGACAGAGGGGCTGCACAGCAGCCAGGCAGAAAGGGACCTGCAGGGACTGATGGACAGCAGGCTGGGCATGAGCCAGCAGTGTGCCCAGGTGGCCAAGCAGGCCAATGGCTCCTGGCCTGGATCAGGAATGGTGTGGCCAGCAGGAGCAGGGCAGTGATTATTCCCCTGTGCTTGGGGGCACAGGCTGGGCAGCACCTCGAGTGCTGTTTCCAGTTCTGGGCCCCCAATTTACGAAGGCCATGGAGGGGCTGGAGCGTGTCCAGAGAAGGACAACAAGGTTGGTGAGAGGTCGGGACAACAAGTCTTGAGGAGTGGCTGAGGGAGCTGGGGTTGTTTATCCTGGAGAAGAAATGGCTCAGGGGAGACAAGGCAGTGTCAGGGCACAGGTTGGACTTGATGATCTCCAAAGTCTTTTCCAACCTTGCTAATTCTGGGATTCTTGGACAACACCCTTGGAGCAGTTGCAGGATGAGCCCAGGTCCCTCCTCTTCAGAAGCTGCAGCAGCCCAGGTCCCTCAGCTTCTCCTGCCAGCCCCAAAGCCCATCCTGTCAGTCCTGCAGAGCCTCTGCAGCTCCTCCTCACTGCCCAGAACAGGGAGCCCCTGAGCCAGACACAGCAGCCCAGATGTGCCCCCCTGGGCTGGGGTGCCTCTGGCAAGGGAGCAGCACCAGGCACTGCAGGAGCCTGCAGACAATTCCTGCAGCACTTGTAGGATGATCCTGATGGACAAGTGTCAGGGTCTGTCCTAGTGGACAGATGACCTGATGGTTCATAGGAATGATCTCAGAGCGCAAAAAACCAACACGGTACAAGGGGGTTTGCAGTGATAATCAAAACAAAAGCAATTTTATTGTAATAACCACAGCAAAAATGCGATAGAGGGATTAAGGGAGAGAAAAAGAGAAAGAAAGAAAGAAAGAAAGAGAAGAGAGACAGAGAGGGGATATAGCTACCAATGCAGAGACAAAGTCCTTTGGTCCAGTCCAGCCGAGGGTCCGCCTGCTACGCTGGGGAGTTCTCAAAGGCTCTAGCTAACTCAGAGGCTTTTATTACTGAAAATTGTGAGGTGGGGGAAACAGATACAATAGGGAACAGATGTAACAGGTAGTCTATGTTCTCAGCAGTAAATGAGAGCCATCGTTTTCTTGCTCCAGTGGTCACAATCTGCAGGCAAACATCTCGCTTTGGTCAGCTTGCCTCCCCACACACTCCCCCGGGCTGGTGGTTTCAGTCCCAGCCCTTGGAAGGAGCAGAGGGGCCTGTTAGGAGTTTCATGTCTCAGTCCTTAGTGGAGAAGCTTCTTACATCTCAGTCTGTCTGTCACGGTGGTTGTAAAACAGGTGAGGGTCTTCTGTGGGAGACCACCTGAAACTCAGGAGAAGTCCAGCCAGGCCGAGAGCTGGGACAGCTTCCAGAGCTGCTATTGTTGCAAACGGGGCATGGTGCCCTCTTCTTAGCATACAGCAAACACACCTGTGAAAACAATAGCTTAACCATGAGCTTTCAGGTCTCAGGGCCCGTGGCATGTGACTTTTCTCCTTCAGAGCCAGATATAGACGGGGGGGGTCTTCTCTTCAGTGGTCTCCCAAGAACGATCGTGAGGCAGATGAGGGAAAATTTGGACAGACTCTCACAACAAGGGACGTTCCCATGGTGCAAAGTCAGGACCTACAATGGGGAGTGGGGCCAGAGAGGAAAGGGCAAACAGGGATGGGCTGTTTGCAAGGGAGGGAACAGGGGTGGGGAACAGGAAGAAATTTGCAGCACGAAGAGTAAAGAAAGCAAAGGTAAAGAAAGGAAGTGCTCAGGGCAGTTTGGGGGTGGCTGCCACGCAGCCCTGGCTCTGAGCATCTGCAGGGGGACAGGAAACTCCCAGCTGATGGGAACAAACATTGTGGCTGACTGCAGAGGCCAGGACAAAGCTGAGTGCTTTCCCTGGTGTCCCCCAGCCCTTGCTGGCTCCAGGGGCTGATGGCGTTTGTGCTCCCTCAGGTTCATGTCCCCACAGCAACAGCATGGGGGTGCTCCCCCTGCTCTGTGCAATGCAAACAGGGGCTGCTGAGCCAGTGCTGCCGTGTCTGTGCCTGCAAGGATGGGGCACTTGTGTGAGCTGGGGGAGAGGCCAGGGCTGCAGAGGGGTAATGTTGGCAGCTCCATGAGGACGCTCTGGGATGCTGCCCTGGGCTGTCCAGCGCACTGGGGACGGATCAGCCCCTGCTGTGCTGCTGCTTCCCATCTGCCCCAGGGCCCTTGCAGAGCCCCAGCCATGCTGTTTGCCCCCAGCCTGCCCACGGCCAGCCTGGGGCTGCTCACAGGAGTTTTCTGAGCATTGGCCTGAGCATTAGCCTGGGTATGTTCTTGAGAGAGCCTGGGCAAGGAGCCTGGAGCCCGCAGGGCCTGGCCTGAGGTGTCAGCGCTGCCTCAGCAGTGCCCATGGCCTGTCCCTCCTGCAGCCCCGCCACAGCCACCTCCAGGACTGGGCCCACCCTGAGAGCACTCAGGCCCTACAGCAACACCACGGCCTCCAGGGTAGTGGGGCAGGGCCACGGCAGCAGCACTGGCAACACGAAGTGCTGCTGCTGCTGGGCAGAGATGCTGGGCCAGCACTGATCTGCCCCTGGCTCTGCACACAGACATTGCTGCTGCAGCTCCAGAGACGGTAACAAAAGGGCATCTCTGCAGAAAACTTTGCTGGGAGATCCTTTAGTTCCTTTAAAGGCACCAAGAGTGCAGCCCCTCATTGACACAGTCGTCGGCCACAGGGAAAGTGGAGAGAAACAAAAGGAGACATGGCTTTTCTTTGTGGACAATATGAAAAAATCAAAACAAAGGAAAAAACTTTCAAACTGAAAGCAGGAAGAAGTATCAAAGATGCTTTTATTACAAGTGATTTGCAGAAATTGGCCAGCAGTTTAATGTTTAAAACTCATCCAGTCAACAGTCTCCACACTGCAGCCTTGAGCTCCTGGTTCCTCAGGCTGTAGATGAGGGGGTTCAGGGCTGGAGGCACCACCGAGTACAGAACTGACAGGACCAGATCCAGGGATGGGGATGCCATGGAGGGGGGCTTCAGCTGAGCACACATGCCAGTGCTGAGGAACAGGGAGACCACAGCCAGGTGAGGGAGGAAGGTGGAAAAGGCTTTGTGCTGTCCCTGCTCAGAGGGGACCCTCCGCACAGCCCTGAAGATCTGCATGTAAGAGAAAACAATGAACACAAAACAACCAATTGCTAAACAGGCACTGACAGCAATGAGCCCAAATTCCATGAGGGATTTGGAGTGTGAGCAGGAGAGCTTGAGGATCTGTGGGATTTCACAGAAGAACTGGCCCAGGGCATTGCCATGGCACAGGGGAAGGGAAAATGTATTGGCTGTGTGCATGACAGCATTGAGAAAGGCACTGGCCCAGGCAGCTGCTGCCATGTGGGCACAAGCTCTGCTGCCCAGGAGGGTCCCGTAGTGCAGGGGTTTGCAGATGGACACATAGCGATCGTAGCACATGACAGTCAGGAGGCAAAATTCTGCTGATATGAAGAATAGAAAGAAAAAGAGCTGTGCAGCACATCCAGTGTAGGAGATGTTCCTGGTGTTCCAGAGGGAATTGTGCATGGCTTTGGGGACAGTGGTGCAGATGGAGCCCAGGTCAGTGAGGGCCAGGTTGAGCAGGAAGAAGAACATGGGTGTGTGCAGGTGGTGGCCACAGGCTACGGCGCAGATGATGAGGCCGTTGCCCAGGAGGGCAGCCAGGGAGATGCCCAGCAAGAGGCAGAAGTGCAGGAGCTGCAGCTGTCGCGTGTCTGCCAATGCCAGCAGGAGGAAGTGGCTGATGGAGCTGCTGTTGGACATTTGCTGTCTCTGGCCATTGGGGAGCTTTTCATGGAGAAAAGTCAGTGACAAGTTAGGAGAAACTTCTTCCAGCAAAATCAAAGCCTTTTCCCACAGACCCTTCTCCTCTATCACTCTGACACCCTTTTGATTTTCTACCAGATTTTCTTTCAGCTCTAAGTGGGGAGCCCTGTTTGGTTCTGGCTGAGTGGGGCTTCACGTACAGGGCAGCTAGACGCAGTTTTTTTTATTCATCCTTGCTGGGCAGACATGGGCAGGGACAGGGACCTGTCCTCTTGTTCCACTTGGAAACCCTATTAACACAGAAGACCCTGTCAGCATCTGCACCCCCACTGACAGAGAGCAGGAATGGTCAAGTCTGCTTAAATATTTTAGAGTTTTTACAGCTCCTCTTCCCCCTCTCCTTCTGACTATTTTTAGATGGCAGAAACTCTCAGAATTTCTGCTGCCCTCTGGGAGAACAGAGTGATTTCTCTAAAGCAAGGTGGTGAGTGGAGAGCGAGGGGATGATGTCTGCCTCCCAGTCCTGGTCCAGGATTCTCTGGGCTTTCTCCATTCTCAGACATAGGATAATCACCCTCCCATGTTTCCTTTAAAAACCATCCTGACACTGCTGAGAGTAGATGGATCCCCCACAGTTCACCAAATGTCTATCCCCTTCTAAAGATCTCAGCCGCACATTTGTACCAAGGAACACACGGGGCTCATTTCACCAACCCAACAGCATTTTCTCATCATAGAACTTCTGTGCCTCACCCTGGGGCTTTCAGATAACACAGAGATGTTACAGGACAGGTTTGCATCCTGGATTGAAGCTCCCAGCTTAGACTGAAATCTCAGAGAGACTTCCAAGTGTCCTTATGATGGCATTGGATGAAGGGAGATGCAGCTCCTTCCCTGGCTGCACTGACAGCATTGCCTAGAGCCGGGCACTGGGGACAGCGTCACCCTGAGCCAGCTGTGCCCCCTGCCAGAGCCCCCAGGGTCAGGCAGCTGCTCCCAGCCCTGTGCTCTGCAGAGGGAACTGGGCCCGGGGCTGCAGAGCTGCCCCACGGCTCTGCTGCAGCTCTGCCTGCACAGGAGGGGCTGCACGCCTTGGAGCCCCGGCCCTGAGGGCAGAGGCTTGGCTGGGGCACAGGAGGGAAGGGGCTTTTTCAGAGGAAGGGGCTGGGATCCTGTGGACATCTCTAAACTCTCCCTGCTACAGCATTGCTAGGCTTTGTTTTCTCTCAATGCCTGATCTTCTCTCTGATTCCTGCAGATTTTCCTCCTGCAGGTGTTTTCCTGTGCCTGATCTCTCCCTGCCAGCACTCACAGACCACAAATCTCTGTGCACTCTCCTTGGCCTGAGAGAACCCTGCCTGTTTGCAGGGCACTGGCTGGGGCAGGTTCTGTTTGCAGCTTGGAAAAAGGACAGCTCAGACTGAGTCTGTTGGCTCCAGCAAAGGTGATGCTGGTGCTGTCCATGGGCAGAGTGGCTGCAAGCACATTAGGGATCACCTGTGAACCTATTGATCACTAAAAGGAACAGTTTAGATCTCTCAGGCACTTGTGAAAATTCATAATTAATAATCAACCAGTAATATTTAACCCTCCCTCCCCACCATGCTCCAATAGTTGGAAACTGAATACATAGTATTTTTAAATTTTATCAAAATCATTGTCTTGATAATAATATATGACTGATCAGAACCCCTCAGCATGTCAGAACTTCATGACCATTTCACCTACCCTGCTCCAGAAGAACTCAGAGTTGTACTCACAGAGTCTGTAGACATTGGGACGTTCCAGCTTTAGAAAATGGCTTCAGGAGCTGCAGCTGCATTGTCCTGCACCCAGAGGTTCCTGTGCCAAGGGCTGGCAGTGATTGTGCCCCAGGCACTTCTCAGCACCTTCCCAGCCCTGCCTGATTGAAGCTCTCTGTGCCTCTGTGATGTGCCCAGGGTGGCTGCAGGCAGTGCCCCAGCCCTGCTGGGCTGGCAGAAGAGCTGCTCATCAAGAGAAATGTGCTTTTGAAGCTCTTCTTGGCTCTTTAGGAGCCCAGCCCAGCTCAGCAGCACAGACACAGCACAAGGACTTTAATGAGCCTCTTGGGCTTTTTGCTCAGGCCCTGAACATCAGTCCCTGAAAGGGTGCTGAAGAAACCTCTCCAGAACTCCAAGGCAGAATCCAACTCCAAAGTTTCTTGAACTTTTAATGGGTCCCACCGAGGTTCATGACTGAGGAAGTGTCCCCAGGCCCCAGGCAGAGCAGAGAACTGGAGGCACTGATGGCAGCTGGGGACAAAGAGAAGCCAAGTCTTGGTGCCCTGGGGCACAGCAGGGTCTGTGCCACCAAGGGCTGGGAGGAGACACCTTGTCCTGAGGCCCTGGGGCTTCCTGGCACAGCCCCAGCCAGGCTGGGCACTGTCAGCCCCTTGTCCTGCCCTCAGCATCCTCCCCTAGCCCACATCCCAATGCCCTCAAGGATCTGCAGGAAGGAGTCCCTGGGGAGCCTTGCTCAGGAATGGCCCTGGGGGCTCCTGAATGCTCACAGAGTTTTTCAAAGGACTTTGGGTTTGGCTTTTGTCTTGGAGTCTCTGAGAGGTTTGTGCAATCATTGCTTCCAACTATCTGCTGTAATTAGTCCCTGGAGAGGATTTGTCAGTAACAACACTCACTGGGGTTCCTTAATGCTTCAAGGCACTTCAGTTATTTTAAGGTACTTGGTGTTTCTCTTTTGATACAGACTCTGTGAGAGTTTTGTGCAGTCATGGCCCCAATTATCTGCTTTAACGAGTCCCTTGAGAACTTTGTACTGACATTTAGTGGGGCTCATTAATACTTTGAGATACTCAAGATTTTAAGGTACTCTGGATTTTCCTTTCCACACTGAATCTCTGAGAGGTTTTTGTGCCATCCTGGCCTCCAATTCTCTCCTCCAAGGAGTCCATGAGGAGCCTGTGTAGAGGATGGACCTCATGGGACGCATCCATGATTTGAGACACTTTGGGGTTTTCTTCTGACTTTGACTCCTGGAAAGGTTTGTGCAATCTCCTCTCAGGCCCTGAGGTTCCAGGGCCCAGCTCCAAATGCACCGTGGGGCTCATTAGGATCAAGCAAGTCCTGACAAACCATGGCTCTGCCTTGATTTCCCTCTGCTCTAGTTCATCAGAAATGTTTCTGTAGTGGTTTTGGTTCACCAATTTGAGATTTCTTGGAGAATGCAACAATTATTTTAGTGGGTTCAGTGTTGGCTAATGACCAGTGCACTCACTAGAATATACTTACTCATTTCCTCCTGTGTGATAAGATTAGGAGAATGGCAAAGCAGGCTCAAAACTTTAAAAGGGTATAAGGAAAAGTTCGTTAATAGCAACTAAAAGAAAGAGTAATAAGAACAAAACTTTCAGAACACTTCTCCTCTCCCTACAACCTTTTCTTTCTCACTGACAATAAAAAGAGACAAACCTAGAATTTTCAGTCAGTTTACCCCAACTATAATAGTCTTTCTTGAGTTCACTTAGGGAGAGGAGTCTCTTTTTCATGCTATGGAGACCTCTCCAGAAGAAACACTTCTCTTCTGGCTCTCAATTTCCATGAATAGCAATTGCCCAGAAAAATCTGCTTTTGTGACATCCCTCCCAGTTTTTCAAAGCTCTTTTACAGTTGTGTTTATGGGCCATCCCTCCCATCTGGGACTCAACTTCCTCTTCACTGCCCTCGGTGTCTTCATGTTGCTCCTCTATGTGCCTGCACTTTGTCCTTTTCTCTCACTCAAGGGACAATGGAAGCACTGAAAGAGTTAATATCTCACCTGGGGCCTGCAGATGGTTCTGTGACCCCAGCTGGGCTCAGTACTTGCAGCCAGACCTGCTCCATGTTCCCTGGGTTCCATGGGGCCCCACAGTGTCCCAATGGTCCCTTGCTTCCATGAGGACCTGAGGTGTCATAATGCCCCCTTGGTGACACGAGGCCCTGAAGAGTCACAATGGTCTCCATGGTTCCATCAGGCCCCACAGAGCCATAATGGTCTCTGGGTTCCATGAAGCCCTGCTGTGTTACCATGGCTCCTTGGTTCCATGGGCTCCAGTGGTGCCACAATGATCCCCTTGGTTCCATGAGGTCCCCAGAGTGTCCCAGGGATCTTCATGGGAAGGAAAGAACCCAACTCCAGTGTTGCAGGGGCAGCCACCAGAGGCCAAGGCCAGCCAGACTTGATGGTACTGACAGATTTACCTGGGAGCAACCCTTGGATATAGAGAATTTTGGAGGTGGAATCCCAATTTCAGACATGGGCACCTGGAGGAGAAGGACGGTTCTTTTACATAGGAAGGAAAGCAGGGAACACTGGTATTTGAGGGGCAGACGAAAAGTGGCCATCAGAGGCCTAAGTCAGCCAGACCTCTCTGTTCTAGTTGCCTTTATATGAAAGCAACCCTTGGATATAGGGAATTTGGGAGGTGGGATCCCAATTTTGGCCATTTCTTTGTAGATAAGAATGACAGTTCTTTTTCATAGGAAGGAAAGCATGGAGCCCAAGTATTTCAAAGGCAGAAGAGGAGAGAGGTGGCTCCTGTCCTGGCTCCCAAGCCAGCCAGACCTGATTGTCATGGCAGCTTTTGTCATGGAGGGGTCCTTGGATATTTGGAATTTCAGAGGAGAAATCTCAATTTTGACCTTGGACTCCTTGAGAAGAAGGATGATTCTTTTCCATAGGAAGGAAAGCATCGAGCCGCAGTGTTTTGAGGCAGGTGAGGGACAGCTCCCAAGTGGCAAGGGCAGCTAGACCTGCCTGGCTTTCATTTGGGAGCAATCCTTGGATGAACCGAGTTTTGGAGGTAGAATTCCAGGTTTGGCTATGGGCACCAGGTCAGGATGGATGGTTTTTACAAATAGGAAAGAAAAATGCCAAGTCTAAGTGTTTTTGAAGATGATGAGAGGTGGTCACCCTTAGGCCAACACAGCAAGACCTGTCTGTCCTGGCACCTTTCATCTAGGGACTCTCCTTGGACATAGGGCATTTTGGAGATGGAATCTCATGTTTGGTTGTGGATGCCTGGACAGGAAAACAAGTCCTTTTCATGAGAAGGAAAGCACAAAGCCCCAGTGTTTCAGAGGCAGATGAGGGCCAGCCCCAAGGAAGCCAAGGCCAGCCAGACTTATCAGTCCTGGCAGCTTTTGTCTGGAAGCTATGCTTGGATATTGGGAATTCTGGAGGCAGATTCTCAATTTTGGCCATGGGCACCTGGTCGAGATGGATGGTTTTTTCCCATAAGAAAGAAAAGCACATGATCCCAGTTTCAAAGGCAGATGAGAGGGGGCCCCTGGGTGGCCAAGGCAGCCAGATGTGTCTCTCCTGGCTGATTTCATCTGGGAACAATCTTTGCATATAAGAAAATTTGGGGGAGGAATCCCAGTTTTGGCCATGAGCTCCTGGAGGGGAAGGACAGTTCTCTCCCATAGGAAGGAAAGCCCAGAGCCCCAGTGCTTCAGGGGCAGATGAGAAGCAGCCTTGACATGCCAAGGTCAGCCAGACCTGTCCAGCAGCCTCTGGGTGACCAAACCAGCCACACCTGTTCCCTGTCACCTTGGTTCCATGGGGCCCCACAGTGTCACAATGGTCTCCTTGGTTCCATGAGGCCCTAGAGTGTCACAGTGTTCTCCTTTCTTCTGTAGTGTCACAATAGCCCCATGCTTCCCTGAGGCCTTCCAATGTCACCATGGCCCCTCGGCTCCATGCGGCCCTCCTGTGTCCCAATGGCTCCTTGGTTCCATGGGTCCCACAGCTTCATCCTTGGCCCTTGGTTCCACAAGGGTCCTGAATTTCATAATGGTCCCCCTGATTCTGTGAGGTACCAGAGTGTCACAATGGTCTCTCTGATTCCATGAGGTTCCATAGTGTCACCATGGTGTCCTTGGATCTGCATTGTTCCAATGGCCCCTTGGTTCCATGAGTTCTGTACTGTCAGCAATGGTTTTTCTGTTCCAACATGGCCTTGATGTGTCACAATGGCTCCTTGATTCTGTGATGTTCCAGAGTGTCATGTACGGAAAACCACACTATGAAAAGCCAGTGTCCATAAAGGAGACAGAGGAGTCCTTCAACTTTAATGGAATAAAGGGAGAGAATCCACCAGGGCACATGCCCATGGGGTTTTCTCTTTTGAGGTTTCAGAGGGTGTAGCCTCTTTTTATCCTAAGCTCCTGGCTGCATTTTGCCCTCTTCTATTCCCTATTGGTTGAGGTACAAGGAAGGTACAGCCTTCCTGAATCCCCAACCCTATATTCCCCTCTTGAACCCATCATTTTAACCCAAAGTTCATTAACTCAAGCTCATGCAGACCCACTCGCCTGTTTCAGAAGCCAAGCCATCTGGGCTCTGTAATAAACCTGTTGTGTGAAGTTAGTAGAAACATTAAGACCCAATTCAAGGATATTAACACCCCTACATTCACCCATCAAATTGTCTGTAAAGACATCATGCCTATCAGTCGCAATGGATTCCTCAGTTCCGTGGGGCTCCACAGTGTCATCATGGCCCCGTTGCCTCCATGAGGTTACGTAATGTCACGTGGTGTCCCTGGACCTACATTGTCACAATTGAGCCATGGTTCCTTGAGGTTCCATAGTGTCACAATGGTGTCCTTGGACCTGCATTCTCACAGCTGACCCATGGTTCCATGAGAAGTTGGTATGTATGTGCATGTCTTTCTATAGACTGTCTATCTTGCGATTGTGGAGCAGAGTGGGCTGGCAACAAAGACAACCACTCACCCGATATCCATGTGGCAACAGAGAGCATTTATTCCTCCAACTCCTCTTTATAAAGAGAGGTATGAAAAACCTGGTCTGGATAGCCCATTGGTCTGATCTTTTACACTGCCCAGCTCCTGGACCAGTGAGACATCTGCAGCTTAGAATGCAATGTAATTAGTTGAGGTTCTGTAATTAGTTGAGGTTGACTGACCCCTGTCAGTCAATGCAGGGGTTGGTTTTATGGAGCCAGCTGGGTTTCTTATTTATAGATGAATTAATTGTGCAGTACAAACCAACTTGTACTGTGACATAATGTGACAATACTGTCGTTCTGTTATTCTCTATTTCTTCTCCTTCTAATCCTACTTACCTGGAACATTTTTGGGTAACCTCTTAAGGGTTAAAGGTTTTTAGGTTAAATGGCTAAGTTAATGGTATGATTAGAGTTTCATGTTGAAGTGGATGTTGTATTAAACCCTTTGCCAAAGTTCCTTGACTGTCTGTATTTTGCCAGTAAAATTTGGTGTAATTTTGATGTCTTAGCACAGTTGGTTAGAGCATGGTGCTGATATCACCAAGGCTGTGAGTTCAATTGCGGTGTGGGCCATTCACTTAAGAGCTGGACTTGATGATCATTTTAAGTCCCTTCCTAGCAAGAATATTCTTTACATCTGTCAATGTTGAGAATATCTGGTTGGTGTTTCTCCTGTGCACCAAATTCAAGTCAAGGAAGCTTTGGTTACCCCCAGCATTTCAGTGTTCTGGGGTGTTACAGTTCTGCAGGCTCAAAATGGCCTCTTGTTTCCATGAGGCCCCACAGTGTCTCACTGGCCCCTTGGTTCCATGAGGATCTGCAGTGTCACACAGGTTTATGACATTTGTCCTTGCTGCCCCTCACATCCCACTGCCCCACAAACAGCCCTGAGCTACCTGTGAGGGACAGGCCCTGCTGTCCCAGGCTGGGCTCAGGGCTTGGCCTTTCTTCTTCCCACAGTCAGCCCAGGCCTTGCTCAGCATTGCAGTTCTCTGCTCAGAGCCTTTGGCTCCCTGCAATCCTGGCCTCAAGGCTCTGCTCTCAGCAGTCCCTGGGGAGCCTTTGGCACTCCTTGCCCTCAGTAGGGCCCAGTGATGCTCCAAGGGACTTGGAGTTTTGCTTCTGACTTCTTGAGAAGCTTCTTCAGCCTTCTCTCAGTGCCTGAGGGTCCTGGACTCAGCCCCAAATCCACCATGGGTTTGATTAAAATACAGAAAGCACTTCAGGGCTCTTTCTCTGGCTTCAATGGTTTTCAGGTCTTTAGGGCTTGTACAGCTCCCTGGAGTCAGTTTGGAATTCTTTTCAAGAGAAAGATTTCAAAGTGCATCTCATGACTTTTCTTCTTTAATAGAGTATTTTTTTATTTTCCAGTTCAGAGAAGAGCTGATAGAAACATTCCCCAGGTGATCCTAATGCTGAATGTCTCCTTAGGAGGTCTGGGCACAGAGAAGAATGAGCCCCTTGAGGGCTGACCCTGTTTGGACAAGCTGCTCCTCACCCCCAGCCTCACCATGTCTGACATGGCCCACCTGGCACTGACATCCCTGTGCCCTGTAGCAGAACCTCGTCCCCTGAGCTTGGCAGCTCCATGTCCCAGACCATTGCACCATGTCTCACCTGCTCTCCTCAGGGCTCTGCCTGCACACAGACCCAGGAGAAGTTTTCCTGTTGAGAAGGAAAGAATGTAAAAGCCTGAGCAGGTTTCCTAAACAACGAACTCAACTCAGGAACCACCTGCTCATTCCAGGCTGCCTGGAATGGTGTCACCTTTCTCCAAGGGACAGTGCGAGCAGAAATGATCTCTGGGAGCAGAATTCTCTGAGTCTTGCAGCTGAATTCTCTGTCCCTGCCCTTTCCTTGGCTCTCAGTTGCAGATGGAAGCTGCTGGTGCCATCCTAACCTTTAACCCCTCCCTTGAATGCAAACAGATGTTCCCAGATGTGTTCAGCAGAATTTGATCAATGTTTCTACAAAACATTTGTGTTTCTCGTGGAACAAAGGGGCCATTTTGGCACTGAGGGGGCGATGTGGAAGCGAGGAGTCAATTGTGACAGTGGGGTCCCATGGAACCAAGGGGCCATGGTGACACAGCATGTCCACATGGATCCAGCGTCCATTGTGACACTGTGCATCCAAAGAGACCATGGAGACACCTCCAGAACCTCATGGAACCAAGGAGTCCATGGTGACCCAGTGGGGCTGCATGGGGCCAATGGTCCATGGTGACACTCCCCATCCAAGAAGTCCATTGTGACACTGTGGAAGCTCATGGAGCGAGGGAGGCCATTGTGACACTGAAGAACTTCATGGCACCAAATACCCATGGTGACACAGCAGGGCATCATGGGAACCAAGGAACCGCTGTTGGCAGTAGGGAAACTCATGGACCCAGGGGCCGTTGTGGCACTGCAGAACCAACAGAGCTGCTGGACCTTGTCCCCTGGCCCTGCACAGCTCCTTGGGAGGCACGGCAGGAGCAGCACACTGGGAACCCTGGGAATGTCCCTCTGGCATCCATGGTACACACTGCCAGGGACTGGAATTCCAGTTCCCAGCCAGCAAAAGATGTTCCTGCCCTGGAAGGCAAAGTTTCTAAGAAGGAGCCGAAAGCCAAGTGGAGCAAGATCTTACAGTGACATTTCACTGCCAGCCTTCAGAACTTCACCCATGGCTGTTGTAGCTCCTGGATTGGGAATTAAATCAGGGGAGGATCTTTCGTGGGAGCTGCCCTGGGTCAAGGGAGACACTGAGAGAGAAACAGCAGGGAAAGAAAGGCAGGAGAGAAATGAGGGCACAAACAATCAGCTGAGAAGGTGACACTCTGAAAAACAGAATTGGAACTGATGGAAAATGAATGGGACAGAAACTAATAGTTTTGAAAATTTTATTTACTATTAAAATACATCCCACACACCCAGCCCCCCATAATCCCAATCCCACACAATCAAATTTGGATGCCACTTCTCCCAGTCTGTATCCAATCCCATCTCACCTTGGAGGCTGTGGAATTGAGTAATTTTAGCATGGGACTGAGTTTTTTTGAGGTGGGAACAAGGCAATTTGTAATGGGATTGAGCCCCTTGAGGGTAACATTGACGTGTTTTCAGTGTGACTGAGTCATTTTGAGGTGACAGATCAATCTGTCTTTTCTTTTGGAGTGCAAAGATAGGGAGAACACTTCCTGAAATCCCCCAAGAACCCACAAATCTTCCAGAATATGTCCCAAAACCAATAATTCCTGCTCAAGTACCTGTTAACTGATGGAACTTTAGACATCTTTGATCAATTTCTTTCATTTTACTTCTATTTCTGGTGTTTTTAAGTGATAATGACAAATCAAGAGGAAATTGGGGCCAAACTAAAAGAATAACCAGCCAGGTGTCCTCCCAGTAAGGATTACCAGGAATGTGGGTCACCAGGGCTCTGCCCAACATCGATCCTCCCATGGGGGATAAAGCTGGAGTGGTGCATAAAGCCCTCACTGCAATTGCGCCTTTACAGCACTTCCCTTACTGGTGATTCCATTGGTGTCTGATCAAGGCAGAGCTCTGGGTGAAGCTCTTTCCACATTGGGGGCACTCACAGGGTCTCTCCCCAGTGTGGATGCGCCGGTGGGTGATGAGGTTTGAGTTGTGCTTGAAGCCCTTCCCACACTCAGGGCAGTGGATGGCCCTCTCCCCAGTGTGAAGGTGTTTATGCAGGAGAAGATTGGAGCTGCTCTGAAACCTCTTCTGACACCGGGGGCACTCATAGGGCCTCTCCCCAGTGTGGATGCATTGGTGGGTGATGAGGTGGGAGCTGCAGCTGAAGCCCTTCCCACATTCCCCACACTCGTAGGCCCATTCCCCGGTGTGGATCATCTGGTAGCTGATCAGGGTGCTGCTCTGCCTGAAGTTCTTCCCACACTCCAAACACTTGTGGGCCTTCTCCCCATCATGAAGCTGCTCATGGACCACCAGCTCCAAGCTCTGGCAGAAGCTCTGCCCACTTTCCTGGCTCAGGGTGGGTCTTTCTTCCTCAGAGCACCCTGGACTGGGTTTGCAGCCCCTCCTTGTGCGGGATCTCCCGGGCTTTTCCTCCCCATTGGGTTCTGCACTGTGGAGTAACTCAAAATGGCCTCTTCCATAAGGTTCTGCCACAGGGATTTGTCCTCTCTGGTCTCCATTCTCAGCTTCTTGTCTGGGGGAGGAAAGACAAGGAGAGGATGGGATTTGCCTCTATTACTGCGCCTGAGTGGGGGCGCTGGTGGTGATAGAGAGACGGTGAATCTTGTTTCTTGAATCAGAAGGCTTGATTTATTAAGATATTATATATAATACATTATTACTATACTAATAGAATATAGAGAGAGGTTTGCAGAGCAGCTAGGCTAGCTAAGAATAGAAAGAAAGAATCTATAACAAAGTTGTGGCCAAGGACTCAGTCCCCTAGCTTGCACTGGTGATTGGCCCTTAATTATAAACATAGGAAATGAGCCAATCAAGGTGTCCCTGTTGCATTCCACAGCAGCTGATAATAATTGTTTACCTTGTCTTCTGAAGCCTCTGGCCTCCAGAAGATGCAGAAATCTGAAAGAAAGGATTTCTGTGGAGAAATGTCTGCGACATGCCTCCATACCACAGGGAAGGGGAAGGAGATCCCCCCAGTGCATCTCTGGCAGGATGGCGTTGGCAGCGGGGTCATCCAGCAGCCAGGGTCCATGTTGGGCTTGGAAAAGGAGCAGGAGAGAGGGGGAAAGGGGCACTGACTTCCTCCTCACCTGCCTGGATGTCCCGGGGCATTGTGTCAGTTTGAAAAGACAGGTGTATGCTAAGCAAGGCAGGAGACCCCCTTGAAATGGAAAATGTTAATCCCTTCCCTTGGAATTATAATTTTCAAAGTAAGGGGCTGTCAAGCAAAATCTATGGGAATAGGAATAACAGTTCTTCAGTAGGAAAATTAAAAATACAAATGCAATAGTACTAAAAAACTCCTTACAGAGTCAGAATGTAACCTGACACCCTGTGGGTCAGAGTGTTGGTAGCACTCCCGTTAAATGGTGGCTGCAGTGCTCCTGCAGTGACAGGTGTGGCTCTGTTGGAGCAGTGATGCTGTAGAAGGGTGGAGTTTTCCTATGAAGGTCCAGTGGTGGTGTCAATTGCCCTGGTCTTCCTCTGGGATCTAGTGGAGCTGAAAGCTGCTCTTCTGGGAATCCTGTGGGAGAAGGCTGACACTTGTTCACATTTGCAGATTATATCCAGGTAGAAATGCTTGGCTTCTCCCTCTGGGTGAAGCTTCTCACAATGGGATGATGTTTTTTTTATCACTGACATTGAATGGGCCATTAACAGAAGATATCTCCCTGGTGGGAGGATTCCTTGTGGAAGAGATAAAGTAAACTGCTCAATTAACAGATGATAATTGCCCCCCCCTTTAACAGATGGTAATTGAATACACATCCAGCTAAAACTGAGAAACTGTTCCAGCCTTGGAAAGCAGGATTTGGTACCAGGACTTGTTAGGGAATGCAACCCTGACAAAACCTCCAGAGCCTGCAGCCAGAAATGCAAAGTTGTGTGATAGTCATTTCAACATCTTCTCTTTTGGAATTATTTACTAATGATTATTTGCTTTGCATATCTAATATTTTTGTATTCTTTTGCAAATTTGCGTTATCTGAATTACCCTGTTCCTTAAGTTAAGTTGGTGTCTGTTTCTTTGGTGCTGGCCCTGCCCACCAGTGAAACAGGGCCCCATCCTGCCTAAGTGTTACCTGAGGAGACAAAAGCACTCACTCCAAATGTTCCCCCTTCCTCCTTGTTCCCCCCACATTATACGCTGATCATGATGTGCTCTGGTCTGGGCTATGCCCGGGGTCAGTTGGGGTCCCCTGTCCTGGCTGTGTCCCCTGCCCAGCTCCTCCACACCCCCACACAGCGTGGCTGGACGAGGGGCAGGACAGGCCTTGGCTCAGTGAGAAGACAGCAAGAACAAACCCATCTCTGCGTGCTTGGCCCCGGCATTTCCTCTGCTCCCACCCCGGACCCTCCTTTCCCACCCCCCTGCCCCATGGCCGCCGTACCACCAGCTGACAATAGAAGCAATTCTGTGTCAATTCCAAGTTTCATTGGTTCCTGCACACCTCCAGCTCAGGTGCTGGCATGTTCCAATAAAAGAAAAGTGCGAATTTGGCCCAATACAGAGATTATTAAAAGGAAGGGGAAGTTCTTAGTAGCTCTCACAAAGGTGACAGTGATGAAGAGAATAATGATTCTCACATTTGGCAAGGAACTCAAGCCTGGGAACTCAGTAGTTACTTGGGAATTTAGCTACTTGAGCTGGGCTTCTTGTAGGACTTCCAGCAGCCTTGTGTTTCTCACCTTGGAGTAAATGAACCTTATCAGTCTCGCTGGTAACATTTCCCCCTTTCCTCCAGTGGTTTTAACAAACTTTTCAAAGAAGGACAACAAAATATTTTCTTTACACTGGCCACCCACAACAGCTATTTTCCTCATCAGTTCTTCCATAAGTCACTCAGAGGAAGCTGTGCTTCCAAGAGTTCTTCCAGAAAGAACCACAACCTCCTCAGAGGAGGGAACCATGTTGTTGTCAAAGGCACCTGGGGCCAGAGAACAGTGCCCTGAACTCACTGTGCCAAAATAATTTTACAGCCTGGTTAAGAAAAATTTTAGAGAGATGCCTCTACACCAATTAATGTGCTAACAAGACGAAATCCATTGTGGATTGTATTGAACAGTAAATGTGAGGTAGAGAGAGAGATGTAAAGAAAGAGAAAAGGGGGGAGAGCAAGGGAGTGACAAGGGACAAAGACCTCCCCAGTAGCAGGGCCAAGTGTGATATTGTCCCCTGTGTGTGTGCCCTTCCCGGGGTGGGGGTTTTTTCACCTGAGCCAGTTTGGGAAATGGGGGTGGTGTTCACCCCCTGAGCAGGGATTACCCCACTGTTTCGGGTTGCAATGCAAGATGTAACCACATGCATGTTTTCAATCACCATCTTCATCAACTGCTATAAACAGGTGGGGCAGTGTTCTTTATCTCTTCCATGACTCAGCCCTGATAACGCCCTCCAGGGGAGATATCTTCTGCTAATGGGCCATTGAGGGTCACTGCAGGACTGATAAAATTTCATCATCCTATTGTGGGATGCTCTGCCCAGGGGGAGGATCCAAGCATTCCTACCTGGATATAAGCTGAGGCTTGCAACACCAGGCACAGCTTGCCTACTGGATTCCCAGAGGACAAGAGCTCCAGAACCACCACTGGACCTCCAGAGGAAGACCAGACCCTTCTACAGGATCACTGCTTGGACAGAATCACATTCATCTCTCCAACAGGACTGCAGCCACAATTTAATAGGACTGCTGCCATCACCCTGACCAACAGGGTGTCAGGTTATATCCTGACTCTGTCAGTTTAAGGCAGTTTTTCTGTATCATTGCCTTGATCTTCATTTTCCTCTTAAATTGTGATTCTGGCTTAGACCCTTTCCCAGGTTTGCCTTCAAACCAGTACAAAACTCAATGTGCTCATCCCTTGTTATCCTCCCAAAACAGGATTTCCCATTCCCAAACCTTTGCCAGATGGAAAAGGAGGCTGTGAGGAACAGGAAGGATCCCCGGGACACCCAGGCAGGTGAGGAGGAAGTCAGTGCCCCTTTCCCCCTCTCTCCTGCTCCTTTTCCGAGCCCAACTTGGCCCCTAGCTGCAGGACAATCTGCTGCCAACCCTGTCCTACCGGGGATGCACTGGGGGGGATCTCCTTCCCCTTCCCTCAGGTATGGAGGCAAATCCCATCCTCTCCTTGTCTTTCCTCCCCCAGACAAGAAGCTGAGGATGGAGACCAGGGAGGACAAATCCCCAGGGCTGAACCTTGTAGAAGAGGCCGTTATGAGTGACTCCAGGGCACAGGAATCAAATGGGGAAGAAAAGCTGCAGAGATCCCGCAGGAAGAGGGGCTCCAAACCCAGCCCAGTGTGCTCTGAGGAGGAAAGACCCTCCCTGAGCCAGGAAGGTGGACAGAGCTTCCGCCAGAGCTCAGAGCTGGTGGTCCATGAGCAGATTCATGATGGGGAGAATCCCCACAAGTGCTTGGAGTGTGGGAAGAGCTTCAGGCAGAGCAGCACCCTGATCAGCCACCAGATGATCCACACCGGGGAATGGGCCTACGAGTGTGGGGAATGTGGGAAGGGCTTCAGCTACAGAACTCATCAGGCACCAATGCATCCACACTGGGGAGAGGCCTACGAGTGTCCCCAGTGTCAGAAGAGGTTTCGGAGAAGCTCCAATCTCCTCTGCCACCAGCGGATTCACACAGAGGAGAGGCCCTTCCACTGCCCTGACTGTGGGATGGGCTTCAAGCACAACTCAAACCTCGTCACCCACCGGCACATCCACACTGGGGAGAGGCCCTATGAGTGTCCCCAGTGTGGGAAGAGCTTCTCAGACCGCTTGTTCTTTACCCGACACCTGCGGAGGCACTGGTAAGGGAAGGCCTGCCAGTGCCCCAAGTGCAGGAGGATTTTTGTGCACTGCCACAACTTCATCCATCATTGGAGGACCCACACTGGTCAGAGCCGTAGTGATCCATTTTCTCTGTGATCTATGTGGGGAAGATACCTGTGCCTTGTCCTGCCCCTCCCAGTGACATGATGTGGCATTGAAAAACATGAGGGTCTGGCAATGGCCCTGTCATTACATTCACTCCTACCTCAGGTCATTGCCAGGGGCAGGAAAGGGACTCTCTCTCTCCCTGAGGAGAAGGGTGTCCTTTCCAGAAAGGGGAATCTATGGCCAGGAAGACCCAATGAGTTGTGTTTTAGTTTTCCCTGCAAACAGTTTTATTGATCCCTTCTGTTATCGATATTGTTTCTCTTCCATTTGTTCCTTATCAGCTGGGAGCTGTACCAGGGAGAGCCTGAGGCACCAAAGGCACATTGGCAGCAAATGCTTCCAGGCCATGGCTGGAAGCCTCCCTTGGCAGCTTGGCCTGGTGGCCACCACTGCAAATCTGCTGCCTCAGGGCTCATTCCTGGCTGGGTTCTGAAAAGCCACTTCTGCTCCAGGAGCCTGACTGGGAAGCCATTGGCCCCAGCACCTCGGGGACAAGATATTAATGACAAAACTCTTCATGCCAGCAAGGCAGGGGCAGAGGAAAGGGCAGAGCCAGGCCCAGGGGACAAGGCTGCCATGGTGATGGCTGTAAAGTCACTGCTCCTGCAGCAGCCTGGCTGCCCTCAGCAGACATTCTGGCCAGAAGCATTGTGAGGGCACCCAGCACATCAGAGAACACAGAGAACAGGAATTCCGTCCTTAGGGATGAGAGGGTTTCACTGGGTCAGGTTGCACAAAAGACCTGATCTTGGAGTATTCCTGAGATTGGGCATCCCCTTCTCTGGAAATACACTTTCACTTTTGTGCCTTTCTCATAACTGCAAAATATTTCCTCCTTCTAACAAATGTAAATCCACCCTCATTCACTTTAAAGATATTGACCCTTTTTCTGTCTTTGCAAGATGTGGGAGAAAATGACTTTGACCACTATTTTTAAATTCTCACAGACCTTATTTTTTTTCCAAAAATCTCTCAAGATGGGGTTTGGAGGCCTCATCACAAAACCAGCAGCGAGAGGCTGAGGGCTCTGGGGTCAGTGATGTGGAGACTGAGGACAGAAACAGGAATAGTCTGGGAGAGATTGAAGGGTGGTTTCAGAGATTTTGGAGCTTTTCTTCAATGAGGATATAAGCATGAGAAGGAAACAATGGCACCAAGGGCAGCTGGGGAGGTGCAGAGTGGACGCCAGGAGAACGAAATTTCCCTGCCAGGGCAGGGCTGTGGTGCAGCACGTCCCCAGCAGGAGCCTGGAGCAGCCCAAGGCTCTGTGTAGTAAGGGAGAGGCAGGCAGTAGGCAGAGCTGTCAGCAAAGGAAGGGCCCAGCTGGGTGGGGCAGCCGGGGGATGCCGAAAGCCTGCAGGGACAGAGGCACAGGTTTACTCAGCATCAGGGACACCTTTCCCTTGCTTGTCTCCAGCCGTCATCACTGCATCCAGTTCTCTCCTCTACCTTGAACCTGGGGACACTTTTGGCCATCTTGTGCCTCACAGAGATCTACTGAAAATGCAAGAAACTTCAGTGTTTCCATCTTACATTGAGTTCTTGACAAGTTCTTTGAGCACATTCTGAGGGACTGAGTCTGATGCAAAGAGCACCAAAGCCCCAGAGGCTCATTAAAGTCCCTGTGCTATGTCTGTGCTGCTGAGCTGGGCCGGGCTCCTGACCCAGAGGCAGCTCCTGGCAAGGGCAGCGCTGCAGAGAGACAGCTCTGGCCAGGAGCAGCTCCTGTGCACAGCCCAGCAGGGCTGGGGCACTGTCAGGGCCCCTCAGAGACACCAGCAGGGCACAGACAGAGCTCACAGGGGCTCAGCACTGGCAGGGGCTGTGGGATGGCCCAGAGGGGACTGTGTCACAGCAGCACCTCTGTGGCTGTGTCATAGAGGCACAGAGCAGCTGGGATGTCAGCAAGGGGCTGTGTGACAGCACAGACTGTGCTGTGTGAGGTCACATATTGGGCTGTGACATCACAGAGATTTTTGTGTGAGGTCATCGAGCAGCTACAGCAACACAGAGGGGATTCTGTGACATCACAGAGAAGTCTGTGACATCATGGCATGGCTGTATGACATCATAGAGTGGGCTGTGAGGTCAGAGTCTGTGCTGTGACATTACAGAGTGTCAGTATGACAACATAGAGAGGGTTTTGTAATATCAGTGATGGGGTTGTGACATCACTGGCTGTCTGTGTAACATCATAGAGCAGTCTGTGACATCACAGAACAGACATTGACATCACGTGGTAACTTTGTGACATCACAGAATTTTCTGAGACATCACATATCAGCTGCATGACATTCCAGGGTAACATCCCAGAGAAAGGCTGTGTGACATCCCAGATGGGGCTATGACATCACTGGTGTCTGTGTGACATCGCAAAAGAGGTGTGTGGCATCATAGGGTGCTATGTGAGGTCACAGAGATGGCTGTGTGATATTACAGGGATTGTGTGACATCACAGGGGCTGTGTGATATCACAGGTGCTGTATGACATCACAGGGGCAGTGTGAGGTCACTGGAGAGGTCACTCTGCCCCAGCCCCCCTCACAGTTTCCCCCAGAGCAGTCCAACCCTGCTCGGGCACAGTGGGGTCCCCTGTCCCCCTGGGTCCCCCCACCCCCAGCCCCGCAGCCTCCCCCAGAGGATCTTTTGCGAGAACCCCTGACACGGGGTCGGGGGGCCGGGGGATGGGGGTGGCACAGGGGGACAGGGACCCCCTGGCAGCGTCCCTGTGTCCCCCAGGGCCAGAGTCTGGGCCAGGGCTCCTTCACCCTGTTACGAACGAGGGCTTTAGAGCACTGAAAAAATCCCCAGCAAGGGAGCAGCAAAAACCAGATTTAATATTAAGGGACAGCAGCACAGAGTTCCTTGGCAAGAGTCCCTCTGCTCCTGACTGGACACTTCAGGCACAGCAAGGAAACAAAGCAACAACAAAACCAAACAGAATCCAGGCAATCAAACCAGAAATGAGCCGAGAACTGTCCCTGTGTGTGTGAGACACAAGGACAGTGAGGGCAAGGATAAAAGGAATATGGCCCAAAAGGTTAACAGAGGTCAAACTTAACAGGACTTAGCTTATACCTTGACTGATAACTTAAATTTCACAATTTGGCAAAAGAACAGAGCTTAACAGTATTTAACCTTACTTATAACGTATGACTTCGCAATTTAACAGAGGAATAACACTTCAAATATTCAACTTATATTAAACCTAACAACTTAGCAAAAGAAAGACTCTTAGCAGCAGTTAACTTAGCTTAGACCTTGTGATTTAACCTTCCCTACAGGCCTGACTGACTCAGCTATCCAAGGCACTCAGACCCCTTAAAGAGCAGCATATCTGCCACATTTCCCCAGCACAGGCACTCGTGTGCGCACGCAGACACCAAGAGTCAGTGCAAGGCACCTGTGAGAAATTCCCCTGAGGGCAGGAAATGACCAAGGGACCATTGTGACCCTGTGAGACCCCATGGAGCCAAAGGTCCATTGTGACATTGAAAGGCATCATGGGACCATGGAAAGACCATTAAGAGACTTCATGGCCTCATGGAATCAAGGAGTCCATTCTGACCCTGGGGATCCCCACAGAATCAAGAGGACCATTCTGAATACGCTGGGACCTCATGATACCAAGAGGCCATTGTGACACTGAGGGCTGCATAGGGGCCATGGTGACATTGTGGGACCTCATGTCATCAGGGATCCATTTTGACACTGTGGAGCCAAAGGAGACCATTGCAACACTGCAAACCCCCAGTGTCCAAAGGTCCATTGTGACATTGCAGGGCTTATGAAATAGGAGTGACGTAACATTGTGGGGCCTGGGGAACCACAGAGATCATTGTGGCACTGCAAGGGCTCATGGAATCCTTGGGACCATTGTGACACTGCGGGGCCGTCTGGAACCTTGGGGCCACTGCAACACTGTGGAACCCAATCAAAAGAAGGGTCTCTTGTGACACTGCTGGACCCCATGGAATCAAGGCACCATTATGACACTGCGGGGCCCCATGGGTCCAAGGCACCATTGTGAAATGATGGGGCGCCATAAAACCAAAAGAACACAGAACAGGTCTGGCTGGCTTGGCCTCCTAGGGACCACCTGACCTTGGCATGTTGAGGGTCACATCTCATCTGCTGCAGAAACACTGGGGCTCTGTGCTTTCCTTCCAATGGAAAAGAACTGTTCTTCTTGGCCAGGTGCCCATGGCCAGAATTTGGGTTCCACCTCCAACATTCCCTGTTGTGACAGACTGGAGGAGATTGTTGACTCAAAACATTTCATGTGCTTGGGAGGAAGGGGCAGGTGCAGCCTTGCCCTGCGCTGGAACCCCAGCCCTGCCCTGCCCTGGAACCCCAATCCCCCCAGAGCCTCTATCCCAGCTCAGCAGTGTCTGCCAGTCCCTGGCACAGCACAGGCAATGCTCCACAGCCACCTCTGCAGCCCCCAGCCCAGCTCCTGAGGGACCAAATGACCCCAAGTCCCACCTGGGGGACGGGCCCAGGAAGACCAAGGGGTATTGAAGGCTGACCACAAGGCAAGCACACATCTGGACCCTGAATCCTCTTGGAATTTCCATCTGAATATTGCTGGAATCCAGGAGTGGTAGCTGTGTGTGTGCTTCTCTGTATCTTTTTTGTCTTTCTCTCTTTCTGTGTCTTCTTTTTCTGTTTCTGTGCTCCTGCAAATTTTGATTAACATTAAATTGAACAGGCTTAGAATTTGTGAAGTTAGACCAAGTGAATGCTTTGAGAAGTGTTTTCTGTTGATTGAATATCTGTCAGTTTGACATGAGAAGAATTTTAAAAAGCAATACAAAACTTTTTGTGTAACTGGCAATCTGTTAAACCACTAAGATACGGAACACGCCTCTGTGAAACACATATGTTAAAGATGAAAAAGCCCAGGAACCTCCTCTTTCTTTTCCTGTCAGCAAAGAAGCAGTGGGCCCCAGCCCTGGCCCCCATCTCAGCCAAACCAAACCAAACCAAACCAAACCAAACCAAACCAAACCAAACCAAACCAAACCAAACCAAACCAAACCAAACCAAACCAAACCAAACCAAGCAACCCTGCCCTGGGCTGAGCCCCTTCCTTCCTCCCCAGGCTGTGCCTCCTCATCAGTCCCATTCTAACCAAACCAAACCCCAACAACTACCAAACAGGAAAACAAAAGAGGCTACAAAACCACAACCAGAACAAAGCCAGCCATAGCTATTAAAATCTTACCATCAGGCACCCTCCCCCTAACACAACTAAAACCAAAAACTCCTACAACTTACAACCCGTACAAAATAACCGCAAACTAAAAACTTAAACACAAAAAAAAAAAAAAACCCAAAACCAACCAACCATAAAACTAATCCTAACACAACCCAACCACAACTTCTACCACAAGTTACTGGTGGGTCAGTAATCCTTTCAATACTTCAATCCTCCCTTGAGTAAAAGAAAAACAAAATACACGCATATAAAGAAACAACATAAAACCATCAAAGTAAGTAAAGAAACAATGAAATCCCAAATAAAAAAAAAGAAACAAACCACTTAATGTTAAAAATAAAATTGTCTTATAAACTGTAGAGAAAATAACTCTGTTTCTTTATAACACATAAAACTATAAAAAAATTTCAAATTAATATCAAACAAAAACCTCCAAAAACCTCCAAAAACTTCCAAAAACAAAAAATGTTAAAATAACTGTAATTTCATATAAATTTTGAACAGGGAAAAAGATTTAATCCAGCATCCCCAAGAGACAATCTCTATTCCCAGAGATAAAAATAATTTTAAAAGTAAATAATAAAAACTTTTACTTTTAAAGAACTTATCTTTAAAACAATACCCCATAAGTCGACATGGCCCATCAACAATCTGTAAAAAAGCTTGTAGCAAAAACACCAACTTCACAATAACAAAGTTCCCCAGACAATAATATCTATGACAAAATTAAGAACGACAAAAAAATATTTTTTCTTCTTGTAAAAAAACTCCATAACCTTAACAAGAAAAACTTCTCTCTCAAAGTAAACTAAAAAAAGACTATTCTAGAAAAAGTAAAATAACTGAAATTTTAAGTTTACTTTCCTTACATTGTCAGTAAAAAGAAAAAAGTGTGTTCTAAAAGGTTTATTTTCTCGCTACTTTTTTCTTTTTTAACTTCTTTTTAATAAAATTTTCTTTATACCATTTAAAAATTTTAAGCCTCCTTTACCTTTCTCATAATCCTATCTTTCAATAAAATAAATACATAAATAATTAACTGACACGAAAACCCACCACACTCATTAATACATTAATTAAGAAATCTCAAATTGGAAAAATCCTCAATTAAGAAACCAAAACCACTACAATGCCAAAATAAACTTTTGCCAAAGTTTCTCCTATTTTCTAAATTTCCCAGCAAAGAATGATTTGTTGTGTTGAGCTCCTGAGAAGCTCATGTTGGTATTTCTCCAGGGAGTCCAATTCAGAGGACAGAAACAATTGTTATTCCTTTTAAATGTCTCCTTGAGAGAGTTGTTTGGGGAATGGCAGTCAGGGCTTGTCTGTCCTGATTGGCACAGCCCAGGCAGGGCTTTCCCAACCACATTCCACATTCCATTTCCCAGCTGGAGACGCTGGTGCCTCTGAGTTGTGCTGCCCCAGCCCCAGGGACGCTCTCCTTGTCTGCCCATTCCCCCACGGTCTCTGGGCAGGGATGGTCTCAGTGGGGGCTGCTGACATCCTCAGCAACTTGGAGGCTGCTGCTGAATTTTCCTGCTGAAGAGGCTTGTTCAGCCTTCAGCTCTTCAGTGCAGGAATTCAGTGTCCCAGGGCTCATTAACATTCAGAACACCTAACAAGCCAAGCCTCTGGGAATAATTTGATTTTAATTTCCAAATCTTTTGTGGTTAATTTGAGAAGTTCCAAAAGGGCATTCAAAGTAAATGTACTTGTTTTCCAAAGGCAGACAGAAAACATTTTTTAGGTCCTTTTTGTGTGTTTTTCCCCTGTTAATAAATTGATATGTGTAATCTCCAATTGATACTGAATCGAGGTACCTCCTCATGCAGTTTGAATGGATATGAAAATCAAGACCCTTAATGGCTGACAATCAATCAGACTCTGTCCCTACACCCACCCCACCATTTCCCCCATCCAAGCCCTGGCACTCAGAGCAGCCTTGTGCAAATCTCAGCTCCCTCCAGCCCAGGCTGCACCTGCAGCTTTCAGCTCCTTGGCTCCAACTCCCACCTGCTTTCCTTGGAGAAGGAGCTGCCCAAGACACAGAGGGATGTTCATTTATTGCCAGCCAACAAAGCCAAGGCAAGTCACAGCTCCATCAAATGCAAAAGTCATTCCTTTGCTGGGTATTAAATCCACATTCTACAAAAGACAGCCTGAGAGCAATGGAAAACACATTCTGTGCCCAGCACAGATCCCAAGGTTCCCCCAAACCCTTCCTGCCCCGATTCTGCCCAGATTTGCTCTTTGCACACACAAGTCACACACTGAAGTCAGGAGCTCTCTCCATGCCCAGAGGGAGGAAAAGAGAGAAAGGGGATGAAGAGCTCTCCTGTGCAGAGCCAAGGTCCAAGTGCAGCCCCTGCAGTGGGAACCACAACTCATCAGATTTGTGTCCTTTGGGCTTAGGGACTGGTGACACTCAGAGGCACAAAAAGGTTTCTTGCCAACAAACACAAGTTGAATATTTGAACAGTTTAACAACCATCACAGCTCTTTCCTCAGCTCTCTGTGATGTCCCAGCGGCATCTGACATGTCCACTATCCCCAAGGGATTTCTGTACAGGAACAGTTTTAGACAAAGACATAAGGTAATTTTGTGGTAGATAAAAACACAATTAAGATGATATTTATTATATATTTATTTGAACTTCAGAAATATTGGGCAATTTCTTCCAGCTCAAAGCACGAATCCAGTCAGTTGAGAGGCACTTGAATGACCAGAGAGCATCTAGAGGAGGAAATGAGAGAGCAGTAGAAGTACATAGATCCACCTGCTGTAAACGAAGAGATGTCCTTAGAGATGGTCATTTCAAGAGAAGAGCTGAAAACACCTGACGGAAAATGGAGAGGAAGTAATAAACAAAATATTGGTCACACCAGTAGAAGGCAAGATCCGTATTTTTCGTCCTGCCATCTGTACACCTCCAGGAAATTCCTGTTCCTGATGGGAAAACTGTGCCATTTCTTAAAAGTACTCAAATGACCCAGATAATAAAGATTTGCTTGTATGTTATGAACCTAACAGGTAATAAAAGCTGTGCCCCTATCCAGGCTGACATCAGTTATGTGCCCATGAACAGCCAGTGCCACTTGTGCCCTGAGGTGCCCAGCTGGGACTGGATCACTCAGAGAGCACTTGAGGAAGAACAGAGCACCTTGTAAGCTGCAGGTCCCTGACAGCCCCACAGGGCTCCTGTCCCATCAACATCTGCTCTGCTCCAGTCTGAAACAGGGCCCAGCATGGTGCCGGGATCATCAAAGAGCTGAGGCGTGTCTGGAATTCAATGCCCTCCGCATTGCTCAGCAGCCCTGCATTTCCCTCCTGCAGCCTTGGTCTCCAGCAAAGCTATGGAGGCTCTTTGGGCTCTGGAGTGTTCCTGGAGCCCCCAAGGGCAGCTGAGCTCTGCCTTTGGCACAGTCAGGCCTGGCCAGCACAGGCCATGCTCAGCAATTGCTTGTGTGTGCCTGGCCTTGCTGTCAGCCCCGGCAGCGGCTGCGTGGCCCCTTTGTGGCCCTGTGCTGGCCCAGCCATGGTGGCCCAGCCCCTGTGCAGGCCCAGCCCAGGCCAGGAGCATTGCGGCTGGGATCGGCCCCTGAGCTGTGGTGTCCACAGCAGCCTTGGGGCTCTGTGCCCCATGGCCTCCCTGCTGGGCAGCCTCTGCCAGCTCCTGCAGAGCCCGTGGCACCTGTGAGGCTGCACAGACACCCCTGCCCCGGGCTCTGCCGGCCTCTGGGCCAGCAGAGAGGCAGCCAGGGCTGACCATGGCTGGGAACAGGCCCTGAGCCCCTCAGGAGGATGGAGCTGGGCCACAGCCAAACTCAGCCCAGGCCAAAGCTGGGCTCAGCAGCCAGGGCTGCCGAGGGCTGGGCACAGTGGCTGGAGCTGACAAATGTCCTGGGCCCCCTCCCTGCTCTGTCCATGCCTCCAAGGGCACAGAGCAGCCTCCTCTCTGGGCCACTTGCCTGTTTGCAATGCCTTGCACAGGCGCTGGCCCTGCCCCACAAGGCCTGGCCTGAGTCCTGCCCCTGCACGCCCAGCCAGGCTGAGATGGACACTGATGGTTTCTGGGCCAGGCTCTCTGAGCCCAGCCCAGCTCCCTGCAAGCTCTGCCAGCTGCCCTGAGCTCTGAGCAGCCCCAAGGGCCTCTCCCCAGCCCAGCCCAGCCAGCTCTGGCCCCACAGCTCTGCTCAGGCCAGGCTGCTCTGGCCACTGCCCCATGGCCTCAGCCCCTGGCAAGGGCACAGCAGCAGCTGCAGCTGCCACAGGACTCAGCCCCAGCCATGGGGGAAGGTGCTTGGCCAAGGCCAAAGGAGGCTCCCTGGCTGCCCTTCTCCCTTCTGGCTGAGGTGCTGAGAGCTCTGCAGCCCCTGCTGACATCCCATCTACCCAGGGCAGCACAAGAGCCATGGCCTTGGGGCCCTCAAGAGCTGCTCCTGCTCCAGGCCCAGGGCCCATGCCAAAGCTGGGGCAGCCACAATGCTGTGCCCACTTCTGTTCATTGCTGCTGTGATGGAGATGGATCCTCAGCCACTTGGAGGTTGCTGATGAATTTTACTCCTCCAGAGGCCTCTTCTTTCTTGAGCTACTCAGTTGAGGAATTCAGTGAAAAAGGCTATTAAACATTTGTTGAAAACATTTAAACAAGAAAACCCCGTGGGAAAATTTGAAGGTTTCAATTGTTCTGTGGTTAATTAGTCAGATTTCAGAGGTGTATTTAAAGTGAATATGGTATATTGAAAACTAAGCAGAGAGAACTGGTTTTGTCCAGTTTTCTTTTCTTGTTTATAGATTGGTATCAGTAATGTCCAGTTGATATTGACCCCTAACCCCTTCAAATGCAGTCTGAATAGATATGAAAATCAAGGCCCTTCATGGCTGACAATCAATCACACTTTGTTCCTACCCCCACCCCGCCATTTCCCTCACCCAACCCCTGGCAGTCAGAGCAGCTGAAGAATGGAGTCACATCCAGGGGTGTCCCCAGGGCTCAGGATTGGGGCCAGGTCAGTTCAATCTCTTTATTGCTGATCATGACGAGGCCATCGAGGGCACCCTCAGTCAGTTCCCAGGTGAGCCCAAGCTGGGTGGGAGTGTGGCTGTGCTGGGGGGCAGGAAGCTCTGCAGAGGGATCTGGACAGGCTGGATCCATCCATGGGCCCAGGACAATTGGATGAGGTTCACCAAGGCCAGCGGACAAGCCCTGCACTGGGCTCACAACCAGGCTCCAAATCCCTGGCTGTGCCCTGCCCCTGATCCCCGCAGCCTGTCCTGTTTCCTGCATCCCTGCATTGCCAGGGACTTTCTGGGACAAGGGAGCTCTGCTCTGGCTATGGAGGGAGGTGCAGGTGCCACCACTGGAGTGGGAACCACAACTCATCAAGTTTGTGTCCTTTGAGGGTCAGGAACTGGTGACACTCAGAGGCACAGAAAGTTTCTCTTCATGGCCAACAGACCGCAGTTGAACAGGAAACAATTTAATAACAATCACGCTCTTCCCTGAGCTATGTACAATGTCCCAGCAGCATCTGATGTTCAATATCCACAAGTGATTTCCATACTAAAATTAATTTCAGACAAACAGCATTTTGTGATAGGTATAAACACAATTAAGTTCTTGTATCAGCATGCTCATCCTTGAGTGGGGGCAAAACAGCTCAAACAATTCCTGATTTGCAGAGCTGCTAGCGGTGGATGGAGAAGGGGGTCAGGCTGCTCTTGGTGTTGAGGAAATGCTGAAACCAGCCTGACTAATTTCATCTCCTCATGCCCTGGCTGATCTCCCCTCTTTCCCCTTCCACCCATTGGCTTTTGTCTCCCCCCAGCCCCCTGTGAAGAGCCTGGCTCTGTGTTCTCCATCCCCTCCTCGCTGACACTGCCAGGCTGGGATGAGGAGCCCCTCAGCCTTCCCTGCTCCAGGCTGGACCAGCCCAGCTCCCTCAGCCTCTGCTCACAGCCCAAGGGCTCCAGCCCCACCTTGGAGGCCTTTCCCAGACCCTGCTCCAGCTGCCAGACATCTTTCCTGCCCTGGGGAACCCAACCCACGCCACAGTGACCTGGATAATCCCTGTCCTTGGTGTCCTGGTCACACAGTCCTGGCCCCTTGTCCCCATGTCAGGCTCTGAGGTGGATCCTGTGGAACAACCTTTGGTGGAGGCTGTGGCTCTATGTGGGCCGGGGGGATCCCAGGGGACAGGGACCCTGCTGGGCATGAACAGCATTGGACTTGTTGGGAGAAACTGTGAGGGGGAGCTGGGGCAGAGTGACCAACCCAGTGACCTGACACAGCCCTGTTGGGATGTCACACAGCCCCTCTGGGATGTCACAGCCTTCTCTGTGTCACAGAGCTGCTCTCTGATGTCATACCAGTCTGTGATGTCATTGTCTGCACTGTGATGTCAGACCTCTGCCCTTTGATATCACAACCTTCTCTGTGATGTCACAGACCATTCTCTAATGTCACACAGCCCCTCTGGGATGTTACAGTCTGCTCTCTGAATTCACAGCCCACTCTGTGACCTCATGTTACCAGATGATCAATTGTCTCCACCAGGTGAGCTGACACCTGGAGCTTGTTCTCCACAACCCCAGGCCTGTGGAAACCACACAATGCCCATTGTGTGAGAAGGGGAACTGGAAGTTCAGCAGCCTCAGTGTCCTGCCAGCTCAGCCAGGCCCACTGGAACATCAGGGTCCACGACCACCAAGCACCACCAGAGAGACCCCCAGGAGAACAGAGGAGGGGAAATACATTAATGATTTGGGGAAAATTATTATCAGATGTATATTTAGTCTGGGACAATTAATGAATATGTATACAAAATACAGAATATAAACAGAAACTTTCCTTTACTCAGCCTGCAGGGCTTTGGGAGGAGCTGTCCCCCGTGCATCCCCCTGAATAAATAATGCTGCTTTTTAATGCTGCATTGGTGTTAAGGAGTTTTCTGTTTTACTGAATTTTTGGTAACACTCCCACTGCCAAGGAAACTTCTGTCTGCTGCTGTTCACAAACAGAGAAGGGCTGGTGGCAGATGTGGGGCACAGTGACCATGAAATAATCAAGTTTTCAATATTCTGTGAAAGAAGGAGGGGCAGCAACAAAACTTCTACACTGGAATTAGGAAGGGCAGACTTTGGCCTGTTTAGGATGCAGATTTGGGGAGTAATGAATCAGGCACTGATTTTTTTTTTTTAAGGAAAACATGCCTTAGAAACAAAGGGGTCCAGGAAGGATGGACACATTTCAAGAAAGTAATCGTAAGGGGGAAGGAGCAGCCTGTCCCAGTGTGGCAAAAGATGAGCTAGTGAGGAAAATGACTGGCCTGGCTGGCCGTGGAGCTTTTGTGGGAACTCAAGGGTAACAAGAGGTGCATCAACTTTGGACAGAAGGTCAAGCAGCTTAGAAAATGTTTAAGGATGTTGTAAAGTCATGCAGAAAAAAAGTGAAGAGGTGAAAGCTCAATTAGAGTTTAACCTGACCACTTCTGTGAAAAAAAAGAACAATATTTCCACAATTAAATTGATAGCAAAACATCGGATAAGGATAACATCTACTCTTTATTGGACGCAGTGGGGAATATAGCAACTAAAGATAAGGAGAAGGTAGAGCTACTTAACATCTTTTTTCTCTCAATTTTCAATATTAGGACAGGCTGTCCACAGGACAAGTGTTCTCCTCAGCTGGTAAATGGGCACAGGGACCAGAACAGCCCCCTGTAATCCAGGAGGAAGTAGCTAGGAACCTGCTGAGCCACTCAGATTGTCACAGGTGTATGGGATTGGATGGGATCCATCCCAGGGGGATGAGGTAGCTGTGGATGAGCTCCCCAAGCTGCTCTCCATCATTTACCATCAGTGCTGGCTCAGCAGGGAGGGCCCAGAGGACTGGAGGTGCCAGTGTGAGCCCAACCCCAAGAAGGGCTGGAAGGAGGAGCTGGGGAACTCCAGGCCTGTCAGCCTGACCTGGGTGCCCAGCAAGGTTATGGAACAGATCACCCTGAGTGCCATCACAGGGCACCCACAGGATGGCTGAGGGATCAGAGCCAGCCAGCGTGGATTTCAATGTCTGTACTGATGATCTGCATGATGGGACTGAGTCCAGCATCAGCAAATTTGCAGATGACACCAAGCTGGGTATGAGTGTGGATCTGCTGGAGGGTAGGAGGGCTCTGCACAGGGCCCTGGACAGGCTGGATCCAGGGCCCAAACCCAACAAGGTGAGGTTTAACAAGTCCAAGTGCTGGGTCCTGCACTTTAGCCACAACAACACCTGCAGCACTAAAGGCTGGGGACAGAGGGGCTGCACAGCAGCCAGGCAGAAAGGGACCAGCAGGGACTGATGGACAGCAGGCTGGACATGAGCCAGCAGTGTGCCCAGGTGGCCAAGCAGGCCAATGGCTCCTGGCTTGGATCAGGAATGGTGTGGCCAGCAGGAGCAGGGCAGGGATTGTTCCCCTGGTCTCAGCACTGCTTGGACAGCTCCTCGAGTGCTGTTTGCAGTTCTGGGGCCCCCATTTTTGGAAGGTCATGGAGGGGCTGGAGGGTGTCCACAGAAGGGCAACAAGGCTGGGGAGGGACCACAAGAGCTTTGAGGAGCAGCTGAGGGAGCTGGGGTTGGTTATCCTGGAGGAGGCTCAGGGAAGACAAGGTGGTGTCAGGGCACATGGTGGACTTGATGATCTCCATGGCCTGTTCCGCCCTTGCTGATTCTGGGATGCTCTGAAACCACCCTTAAAGCAGTTGCAGGAGGAGCCCTGGGCCTCCTGTTCAGAAGCTCCAGCAGCCCAGGTCCCTCAACTTCTCCTGCCAGCCCCAAAGCCCATCCTGACAGTCCTGCAGAGCCTCTGCAGCTCCTCCTCACTGCCCAGAACAGGGAGCACCAGAGCCAGACACAGCAGCCCAGATGTGCCCCCCTGGGCTGGGGTGCCTCTGGCAAGGGAGCAGCACCAGGCACTGCAGGAGCCTGCAGACAATTCCTGCAGCACTTGTAGGATGATCCTGCTGTTGCCCGATTGATAAATGACACAAAACTCGGATAGTTTTGTGGGTGCTTTATTAAGGGCCCGGGGAACTGGGGGACTCACGTCCCAATGTCCGAGCCCCCAAATTCACGTATGGGTGCTTCCCTCTTATACATGAGATTCACAACAAAGTCTCCAAGGAACAGTTTCCCCGTTCCCCTTGCCTAGCCTCCAAGAAACAGTTCCCCGTTCCCCTTGCCTGGTCACAGACCCCTTGTGATACATTCCTTGGTTCACAAACAAGATCATTAATCCTCTGCTTATCTTTTTCTAAGAGCATTGTATGCTGCCTCTAGACAGGTTAGCATTCTTACTTTCTTGCACTAGTTTAATTACTTATTAAATCCCTAAGACTACCTGCTAGGTTACACACAAAACTCAACACACTTTTCAACGGCTACAAAACTGCTTTTTAACAAACCAGTTCACACACAACTCACTATAATTAAATATTTTGCTAAATTTCATTTCTTTTCCAACATTTCCCCCCTTTTGAGCATCCTTCAGTCCTGCTGCAAGGATGCTCAATCAACAGTATTGACAGTGACATCTTCATAACGAGGTGGGGAGTGTTCTTCATTCTGCCGCCCACGGGTCATCGCCTTCAGCAACCGGAGAGATCGCCTCTTTTCCTTTTCGATCACACCTAAGAGGCATCTATATACAATCCATATAGTCACTAAAAATACTAAAAACATTAGTACATACTGTATAGCAGACGTAATCCAGCCAGACAGGTGAAGCCCCAAAGAATCAAATACTGCTCCTATTCAATTATGCTGTGCTTCCCTTTCAATTTCCTTGGTTTTTGTTTCCACTTCTGCCAGTTGAGAAATATCTTTCTCAACTTCAAGTGTAACATTTGGAATGTGTACACAGCAATGATCTATTCTCCTACTCAGGTAACCACAAACTCCATGTTCCTTTAACAGTAGCAAATCCAATGCCATTCTGTTTTGTAGGGTCATTCTTGATGTAGCTTGCAATTGCAAATTTAGATCTTTAAATCCCTTCTTAGTAGCTGCTGCCAACCTTTCTGTCTGTCCTAACAAATTGTTTCGATATGTCGCTACCGGAGGGAATAATGACTCCAATATCCATCCAAATTGCACTCCTGAGCCAGGTTCATGCCACTGCTCCTCTAGGGATTCTTCCCTCTTTCTGAGTCCTTTCCTTTGGATCAATCTATTCTGTTTCCAGTATGGACACAATGTGGGAACCCCTAGGGTGATTTGTGTTACTGATCCATCTAGAGGTGAATGTGTGGTCCACTGTCCATGTCCCAACACCCAGACTAGATTTCCAGGGCTATGCACAGTAGTATATCTGCAATCTATAGGCCCATCCATGGACTCTCTGCTAACCGTGTGATCATACCCCCTACACTCGCATCCCCACTTTAACGCCATTTTCACCGGTACCAATCCGATTCGGTCTTCCGGTGTATCACATGTAAAAACCTCAGTACAATTCCAATCCTCTTTCTGCGGTCTGAACTCTCGGGAAGATGTAGACGTGATAAGGGCCCTATAATGTGACTGATTCCTGACCATTGGATGCACCATTGTACTTCCCCAAGGTAATTATAGTGTTCCAAAACACTAGGTCCCCATAATGTCTTCCAACTATTCCAGGTGTCAAAATTCTGTGTGACATTCTGACAACTCATCTCATTTTGTTGGGATTTCGTTCTTATTCGTACTGTATTGCATGGCTCATCTATTGGGGTTGCAATTAAACACCTCCTGGTATTTTGAATCCAACCATAATGATTGGATTTCTTTTCACATTCCTCTCTAGTCATAGCCCGAGTGGTCATACACAAATCCCTCCATACATCTACTGGTTTGGGAACTGACTGGCAGGACCATGAAACATTCTTGAATGTTTCAGGCATTTTGGTTACTGGTATTATTCCCCAGGGAATTGGTTCACCTGCAGCCTGTGGCAATGGCAGGCAAGCTGTTATTTTAGTCACATTCTGCATGATCCCAAAATCTCTGATTAATCCTACCACTAAATTTTCCTGCTCAGTATTTCGTTCTATTGTATCATTAACCTCCCGCCTACTCCTACCGTGTCTCTGTAAGGATAACATCATTCTGTCATGCCTCCACCATGCATTTCCTATTCTAGGATTAGTGACACTCGACCATCCACAACCTTTGCCTTCCTTCCCCCACCAATTGGTCCCGTCCTCTATTCTGTCCCAGGTCAGTTCCCTATTTTGCTTCCACCATTTGACCCAAAGGTTCCTTTGATATCTTGATCTTACTAGGAAGGAACAATTTATTCTGAGAGGTGGCCCATCCCACATGTCCACTGCCATTGATACTGGATTAACCTTTATGTTTTCAGCACGATCCCCTGTCCATGGCAAAACCCTCATACTCACTCTTTTGTAATCAAAACTATCCCGTATTTTGACCAAACATGTATATTCTCCCATATCGTTTGTGGTTACCTTGGTAAGATTCAGTACCGTGTTTCCTTGTTGTTTATCCTGATCCCAACCGACTCCTATCTTGCCTCGGCTTCTTTCAGCCCCCCGTTGCCATATTGCAATAACTTCACCGGCCTCAACTTTCTGGCTGTCAAAGATAACACAAGTTAATTGGACATCCATCCCTTCTATGACTGTAACCTTTGTTTCTTCAACCTGTACAAGAGTAGACCCTTGAATGGGTACTAGTCTCATGATCACTAGCAGTAATATAATTAAGAAGGCGGCTTTGCGCGGAAGATCATCCGGGTTGGAGACACTATCTGGGTTTCCCACTGGAACGGTGCCTTCTTTACCCTGGTGTAATGGATCCAAGCATCCATCCCCTGGACCTTCACCGCCGTGTAGGTCGTCATCATCACCTGGTGGGGTCCGCTCCATGATTCCCGTAGCGGATCCATGATCCACTTCTTGACGTACACCTGGTCCCCAGGCTGGATGTGGACAGAATTCTCCAGCATGAGCGGTCTATTCCACTGTAACGTATTTCTTAAAGAATTCAAGATCTTATTAAGTGACATAACATACTCTGCAATCGCCTGGTCCCCACTCACATGTACCTCCCCTTTTAATACAGTTGCATGATATGGTTTGCCATATAATATCTCATATGGACTTACGCCTACCTTTTCCCTTGGTTTAATTCGAATCCTGAGTAAGGCCAAAGGCAAAGCTTGGGGCCAGTGCAGTTTAGCTTCCTGGCAAATCTTTTTGATTTGTCCTTTCAGGGTTTGATTCATCCTTTCCACCTGCCCACTAGACTGAGGTCTCCATGGGGTATGCAAATTCCAGGTTATATCTAACATTCGTGCTAATTCCTGCACTACCCCGGCTATAAAATGTGGACCCCTATCTGATGACAATCCTAAAGGTACTCCAAATCTTGGTATTATTTCTTTTAACAAGGTTTTTACCACCTCCTTAGCCTGATTAGTTCTACATGGAAAAGCTTCCGGCCACCCTGAGAACGTACATACGTACACTAACAAGTATCTGTATCCCTGTGTGTGGGATCTCAGCACCTCAGGACTGAGGTGCAGAGACCGAGACCACCCTTGGGGGGCTCAGGAGTCCTGGAATGTTGCCAGAAGTGTCTGGTGGCAGGACTTTGATCCTACACAGGAGATGACACCTGTATGAGGACTGGGAGGATTTCACTGGGGTGAATGGTGAAGGGATAAGTTAATTAAGGTGTAGAACACAGGGTTTAGGATTTCTGTACAAGGGGGTCTAAAGAAGTAAGATGGAGGAATTGGGGTGTGTCCTGTCCTTCTTCTTCTTCTTCTTGGCCTCCATCTTCTGTGGTGATGGTGGCACTTTGGGATTGGTCTTTACCAGAAGTGCACCGGTTAATAAGAGTAGAAGGTATTGGAGAAAAATTATAAATATTGTACACGTAACTTCGAGTATAAAGATAAGTGACCGCCCGAGGGGCTGCGGGAGTGTGCCCATGGCTGACTTGCTGTGCAGACCTCTGTCGGGCTGAAAGAAAATCTTTTAGATAAACAATTAATAAACACCGAGACCGAAACAAGATCAGAAGTCTCTCCTCGTCCTTTGAAGCGCGGGCTGCCCAAGGCCACTCTGGGCCTTTCCAGGTCTTTGAAACAGCCGAGAAACCGAGCAAGTGGCATCCCTGAAAATCTCCAGACATAAGTCAGCGTCAAAGAGAAACAACATGAAAACCTACACCTGTGCCCTAAGCAATTCAGAAAAATCAACTTGCCAGTAATCTCCTGGTTGTGGCCCGGCTTGCAACTTTCCCATTTGTATTTGTCTCCTAACTACTGGATTATTTTTCAAACATACTGGGCACATTGCATTAACTCTTTTTGCCATTGTTAACATCTGATTAGAGATTATCTCATTCTTCAAAAATTTTACCGATGCTTCTGCCCCCCAATGACATTTATTATGTTCTGATTCCAAAATAAATTCCATTATGCGGGTAGGTACCACTATTTGTCCCATTGGTGTAACGTACCACCCAAGTTGATTCTTCTGTGCCCCTAGCAAGTTTATTAGTTTTCCATCTTCTATTGAATATTTGGGCTCCTGATTCAGGTATGGGGTAGCCGGATTTGTTCTTACCGGTACCAATGCCATTTGAGTCCATACTTCCCGTGCCACTTGCCGAGCTGTAACATCAGCAAATCGATTTCCTCTGTAAACGTCTCCTTCCGCAGTCTGATGTCCTCTAACATGCATTACTGCAACTGCTTTGGGACTGTGTACCGCATCCAGTAGCTGTAGCACTTCTTCCCGGTGCTTGATGTTGGTTCCCTGTGAATTCAAAAGCCCCCTTTCCTTCCATAACGCCCCATGTACATGAACCACACCAAAGGCATATTTAGAATCTGTCCAGATATTAACCCTTTTGTCCTTGCTCAAATACAGGGCTCTGGTGAGTCCAATCACCTCTGCCTTCTGGGCCGAAGTTCCGGGTAACAAAGCCTTTGCCTCTATTACCCGATCCAATGTTACCACTGCATACCCGGCATAGCGAGTCCCATTCTCGACAAAACTGGATCCATCAGTGTATAGTTCCCATTCAGGTTCTTCCAATGGTTCATCTTTTAAGTCGGGTCTGCTGGCATATACTTGTTCAATTACCTCTACGCAATCATGCACCAGTCCCCCAGCTTCCTGGTCACTGTGTAAAAACTCTGCTGGATTAACATGATTAGTAGTCCTTATTTCAATATCATCCTGTTCTCTCAGGATGGCCTGGTATTGCAACATTCGACTGGATGATAGCCAGTGACCCCCCTTTTGCTCCAAAACGGCCATGACCATATGGGGAACAAACACTTTCATTTTTGCCCCCAAAGTCAATTTCCGGGCCTCTTGAATAAGAATTATTGTTGCCGCCACGGCTCGTAAACACGAGGGCCACCCGGAACTTACCAAATCCAGTTGTTTAGAGAAGTATCCCACTTGCCTCTTCCAGGATCCTACCTTCTGGGTGAGGACTCCCAATGCCAGTTTTTGCCTCTCATTCACGTACAACTGGAATTCCTTGGTCACGTCAGGGAGTCCTAGGGCTGGGGCCTCTCTTAGTGCCTGCTTCAATTCCTGGAAGGCCTTCTTTTGCTGTGTCATCCACTCCAACCGATGCTGCTTCAAGGCCTCATATAGTGGCTTGGCTAGGAGACCGAAATTCATGATCCACAGTCGACACCATCCCACCATTCCTAGAAAAGATCTCAATTCCTGATGGTTACAAGGCAAAGGAATAGCACATATTGCCTCTATTCGGTTTACTCCCAAACGTCTCTGCCCTTGTGTGATCTCACAACAGAGGTAAATAACGCTATTTTTGACCAATTGAGCTTTTTCCTTAGAAACCCGATACCCTGCTTGGCCAAGCATGTTGAGTAATTTAATTGTTAATTCCACGCACATTTCCCTTTCCTTAGTAGCCAGAAAAATGTCGTCCACGTACTGCAGGACTACATACAAGGATGGGGATATTGTTACATGGGTTATCTTCCATTCCTCCAGCTCCTTGGCCAGTTGGTTTCCAAAAATAGTAGGGGAGCATTTAAATCCCTGTGGGAGTCTCGTCCACATAAGCTGCTTCTTTCTCCCAAAATCAGGACTCTCCCACTCGAAGGCAAAATATTTCCTACTCTCTACTGCCAGTGGGATGCAGAAGAAGGCATCTTTAAGGTCAATCACTGAGAACCATTTAAACTCCTCTGATACAGATGTTAACAAAGTATAAGGATTAGCAACAACTGGATGTATGTCTTTCACTATTTCATTAATAGCCCTTAAGTCCTGTACCAAACGGTACTTACCATTAGGTTTCTTTACTGGAAAAATTGGAGTATTATACTCCGATTCACATTCCTGTAATATTCCTTGAGCCAAAAATTGTTTAATTAACGGGGCTACTCCCCTCCTTGCCTCAAGCTTCAAGGGGTATTGCTTTACCCTCACTGGTTGGGCCCCTTCCTTTAGTTCCACCTTTACTGGCTGTGCAGCTTTAGATTTTCCGGGGACCCCTGACTCCCATACCCAGGGTACTACAGCCTGCTCAATTTCTTCTGGAATAGGAGAGGCATCTACTTCCTTGATTACAAAAATGCCTGCTATTTGTTCCTCAGGTATTTCCAATTTCACCCTTCCCCCTTCAAATATTATTTTCACATTAAGTCGGGACAACAGATCTCTGCCAAGAAGGGGTGTGGGGCAGTTTGGCATATACAAAAATTGGTGATCTAATTCCTTCCCCCCAAACCTAAGATTTAAAGGTTGTAAAAATGGTTGTTCCTCTAGTTTCCCTGTTGCCCCCACCACCTGTACCGTTGTGTCACTCAAAGGTCTCAATCGTCTATTGAGTACAGAATAAGTAGCTCCAGCGTCTACCATAAATTCTTGATCCTTTCCATCTATTTCTAAAACTACCCTTAAATCCTTTTCTAGTCAGCTTTGATTCTGATAGTTTCCCAAAACTAGTGCTTGAGCGACTTCTGCTGGTCCTCCCGTGAATCCTCCCACAGGGGCATTTCCCATTGGGGCTGTCCTTAATCCCATGTTTCCCATGCCCATACCTCCTCTAACCGGGCATTCATTTTTCCAGTGTCCCAATTGTCGGCAAAACGCACACTGGTTTGGATCCAACCTCCCCATGTTAGGTGCAAACCCAAATCCTCCCCGACCTCTTGGCAACCCCCTCTGTCCGCGATTAGCTCCTCCCCGACCTCGACCCCTAATGGGTCTTCCTCCTGCCCCTGCCTGTTGCATTACAGCCAGAATACTAGCTTGTTGTCTTTTTGCAGTTTCTTTTTCCCTGTTGTTGTATACCTTCCACGCTACCTCCAGCATTTTATCCAAACTTCTAGTATCCTCTCCTTCCAGCTTTTGTAACTTTTTCCTAATATCCTCTTGTGATTGCCCCATAAACAACAATGCCAATTGAAGTTTTCCTGATTGATCTTCTACATCTAAATTAGTAAACTTCCGAGCCATGTCTTTTAATCGCTCTAAAAAGGCAGACGGAGACTCATTCTTGTCCTGCTTGACCGAATACAACTTAGACCAGTTCATAGTCTTAGGTATTCCTGTCCTAATTCCTTCCACCAACAATTCCTGATATCGTTTTACAGCCCTTATTCCTCCCGTAGAGTTTGGGTCCCACTTAGGTTCCTCACTTGGTACCAATTCATCAACTGTCTCATTTAGTTGTCTCAAGCGAATTTCCTCACGAGCCTTTTCTCTAGTGGCTCTAATAACCATTTCCTTTTCCGTGGAATCCATTATAGTATCTAATAATACCTGTAAATCATTCCAGTCCGGATTCTGAGTCTTTATTACCATTTTAACCACCCTTGCCACCCTTTCAGGATCCTCCCGATAACTCCCTGCTGATTGCTTCCATATTACTAAATCCCTGGGGGAGAAAGGCACCTTTATAAGTATCCTTTCTCCCTGTGATCCCACAGCTTCCCTCAACGGCGCAATTAACTGTGGCCCCTTCTGCCCCTTCCTTCCCTTGCGAGTCCGCCCTGCTAACGGAGTTCTTTTAACACTCTCATTCTTTTCACCATCACCACCATCACTATCACTCTCACTAGATCCTGTTTTTATAGCTATATCCACAGGGGGAGCAGGGGGCACATTAGGAGCAACCGGAACCCTTGGAGGTGCTATACAATAAGACAAATCTTCCTCGACTGAAGGATACAAATTACGCTCCTTTCTTTCTTTACATCCCACACACTCCCTTTCATCATTCACTTCTAAAACCAAAATACCACATTCCTTTTGCCATTCCTCTTTCCGATATAAAACGAAAAACAAATCCAAATATAGTATTTCATCCCATTTCTCATTCCTCCTTAAAAATTGCATCAAAGATTCCATTATCCCCAATTCCAGTGTACCGTTCACCGGCCATCCCGCTTCCCCAATCTCATATTCAGGCCACCAATGATTACAATAATCTATCATTTTACTTTTATCCAATTCTTGATAATACCCTTCACTTTTCCACCGTTTCAATATACAACCTAATGGTGTATTTCCAGGTATTTTACCATTGGCTTGCACTAAGGTTTTAAAAGTTTTAAAAGACATCATATTACAACCTTTAATTCCACTATTAGTCCCAATAAACCAATATACCTTAAACCAATATACCTTCTCGCCGTCCTTCCCTAAAACAAACAGGAGGCGAGTTCCGGTCCTGCGTCCTTAGACGTCTTATGGCCGGAGCCTAGGCTTTTTTACCAACCACCAAATCCAAATCCAATTATCACCTTTTTTTCCAATATAAAGCACCTTCGGGCTTACCTTAATGCAGTTTGTCCGACAGGCGCGGGGGGTCGGGCACGACCGATGACTCCCCGAGAAGTGCTCGGTGCCGGCTTGGAGTGGATCGGGACGCGAACCGCCCCAGCAGCCCTCAGAGTCCTGCCGCGGTCGCCAGAAAACTGTTGCCCAATTGATAAATGACACAAAACTCGGATAAGTTTTGTGGGTGCTTTATTAAGGGCCCGGGGAACTGGGGGACTCACGTCCCAAAGTCCGAGCCCCCAAATTCACGTATGGGTGCTTCCCTCTTATACATGCGATTCACAACAAAGTCTCCAAGGAACAGTTTCCCCGTTCCCCTTGCCTAGCCTCCAAGGAACAGTTCCCCGTTCCCCTTGCCTGGTCACAGACCCCTTGTGATACATTCCTTGGTTCACAAACAAGATCATTAATCCTCTGCTTATCTTATTCTAAGAGCATTGTATGCTGCCTCTAGACAGGTTAGCATTCTTACTTTCTTGCACTAGTTTAATTATTTATTAAATCCCTAAGACTACCTGCTAGGTTACACACAAAACTCAACACACTTTTCAACGGCTACAAAACTGCTTTTTAACAAACCAGTTCACACACAACTCACTATAATTAAATATTTTGCTAAATTTCATTTCTTTTCCAACACTGCTGCCCAAGGGACGTTCCCATGTTGCCGAGTCAGGAACTGCAATGGGGAGTGGGGCCAGAGAGGAAAGGGCAAACAGGGATGGGCTGTTTGCAGGGGATGAGAAAGGGATGGGCAATGGGAAGAAATCTGGATCAGGAAAGAGGAAAGAAAGCAAAGGTGGAAGCAAAGGAAATGTTCCGGGCTGTTTGGGGTGGCTGCCAGGCAGCCCTGGCTCTGAGCAACAGCATCTGCAGTGGGACAGGAAACTCCCAGCTGATGGGAACAAACTTTCTGGCTGATTGCAAAGGCCACGACAAACCTGAGTGGTTTCCCCACCGTCCCCCAGCCCCTGCTGGCCCCAGGGGCTGCTGGCATTTGTGCTCCCTCAGGTTCATGTCCCCATACCAACAGCATGGGGATGCTCCCCCTGCTCTGTGCAATGCAAACAGGGGGAGTTTGCATTGCAAACTCCTGAGCCAGTGCTGCCATGTCTGTGCCTTCAAGGATGGGACACCTGTGTCAACTGGGGGAAGGGCCAGGGCTGCAGAGGAGGGATGTTGCTGGCAGCCCCATGAGGACACTCTGGGACGCTGCCCTGGGCTGTCCAGTGCACTGGGGATGGATCAGCCCCTGCTCTGCTGCTCCTTCCCATCTGCCCCAGGGCCCTTGCAGAGTCCCAGCCATGCTGTTTGCCCCCAGCCTGCCCATGGCCAGCCTGGGCTGCTCACAGGGGTTTTCTGTGCTGGGCATTGCCTTGGGTGTGTTCTTGAGAGAGCCTGGGCAAGGAGCCTGGAGCCCCCCAGGCCCTGGGCTGAGGCCTCAGCACTGCCCCAGCAGTGCCCATGGCCTGTCCCTACTGCAGCCCCGGCACTGCCACCCCCAGGACTGTGCCCGGCCCCGAGAGCACTCAGGCCCTACAGCAACACCAGGGCCACCAGGGCAGCGGGGCAGGGCCACGGCAGCAGCACTGGCAACACCAAGTGCTGCTGCTGCTGGCACAGCTGCTGGGCCAGCACTGATCTGCCCCCAGCTCTGCACACAGATATTGATGCTGCAGCTCCAGAAAAGGAACAAAAGGGGGATCTCCTGTGAAAAGTCTGCTGGGAAATCTTTAAGATAATTTGAACCCACCAAGAGCATCGCTCCTCACTGACAGAGTCTATGGGTTACAGTGAAGATGTGGATGAACAAACGAGACATGTCAGGATCAATGGCTTTTGTTTGGGGACATTATTTAAAAACATAAAACAATGAAACCAACAAGAAGTTTTAGAGATTACTTCTATAAAAAGTAATTTGCAGAATTAGGCAACAAGTTTAATCCTTCTGAAACCATCCAGTCATCAGTCTCCACACTGCAGCCTTGAGCTCCTGGTTCCTCAGGCTGTAGATGAGGGGGTTCAGGGCTGGAGTCACCACCGAGTACACAACTGACACTGCCAGATCCAGCGATGGGGATGAGATGGATGGGGGCTTCAGGTAAGCTAAAAAGCCAGTGCTGAGGAACAGGGAGACCACGGCCAGGTGAGGGAGGCAGGTGGAAAAGGCTTTGTGCCGTCCCTGCTCAGAGGGGATTATCAGCACAGCCCTGATGATCTGCGCATAGGAGAAAACAATGAACACAAAACAACCAAAACTTAAACAGACACCAAGCAATGAAATCCAAATTTTTCTGAAGGTGGAGTGTGAGCAGGAGAGCTTGAGGATCTGGGGCACCTCACAGAAGAACTGGCCCAGGGCATTGCCATGGCACAGGGGCAGGGAAAATGTATTGGCTGTGTGCAGCAGAGCATAGAGAAAGCCACTGGCCCAGGCAGCTGCTGCCATGTGGGCACAAGCTCTGCTGCCCAGGAGGGTCCCGTAGTGCAGGGGTTTGCAGATGGACACGTAGCGGTCATAGCACATGACGGTCAGGAGGAAAAATTCTGCTGCAATGAAGAAGAGAAAGAGAAACACCTGTGCAGCACATCCTGAGTAGGAGATGTCCCTGGTGTCCCAGAGGGAATTGTGCATGGCTTTGGGGACAGTGGTGCAGATGGAGCCCAGGTCAGAGAGGGCCAGGTTAAGCAGGAAGAAGAACATGGGTGTGTGCAGGTGGTGGCCGCAGGCTACAGCGCTGACGATGAGGCCGTTGCCCAGGAGGGCAGCCAGGGAGATGCCCAGCAAGAGGCAGAAGTGCAGGAGCTGCAGCTGTCGAGTGTCTGCCAATGCCAGCAGGAGGAAGTCCCTGATGGAGCTGCTGTTGGACATTACTTCACTCTGGGCATGGTGGACTGTTAACAGAAGACATTGACAAGTGTGACCCATTGCTTTGGGTCAATCCTATGTATTTTATTGGGAATCTGCGCAAAATCACTTCTCTTCCTGTGAGGAAATTTTGCTAAACATTTTTTGATTTTGAGTTTTTGCTGCTGAGTTTCTGCCTCAACTTTACCATTGCCCTCAACCTGAAGACTGGGGAGACCCCAGGAAAACAGGGCTCCCTGTGCTCCAGTGCAGAAGTGCTAGAGCCCATACAGGAGTCCATTGATAATTACAACTCCTCTGTTTCCGGGTGCCTGCACTTAAATATGTCTTGAAAAATAAAGTGGACTTTTGGAACTCTCCAGTTTAAAATTAATTTTCTCCAAACCATTCTGTTGTTCCCTGTGCAGCTGGACAGGAAGTAATACAAAAGGTTGGTCTGGCTCTCTGCTTCCTGGAGTAGTGCCCACTGGGAGCTGTTTCTCTCTATCCAAGCCTTGTCGCTTCCAGTGCTGCCAGAGCCCAGCCCAGCCATGGGGGCTGAGCTCTGCCCTGCAGATCCCTACCAGCGCAAGGCACTGCCCAGGGGCATCTCCCTGGCAGCAGGGCCTTAAGGGCAGGTCAGAGATGCTGCAAGCCAAGGTGCTGCTGCTGCTATCTGTAGGGAGAGGAGGATGAGGAGGCACTTTCTGAGGGAGATCTGAGGCACATCTGCTGATGCCCAGGGTGACAGTGCAGGAGTCTCAGTGACACAGCCAAAGCTGACAGCCCCTTTCCCTTCCCTTAAGGAGAAAGCTGAGAGTAGCCCTGGCCATACAGCACCATCTCCAGAGCAGGAGGAATCTGCCCTGATGGGGGTGGCTCCTTCCACCTCCAGCTTCTCCCCTGCAGCGTCCATGGGGAGCTGCCAGGCAGGCTGAGAGCTGCCCCTGGCAGGTGGCACATGCCCTGGACTGGCCAAGAGCCCTGAGGGCTGCAGGAGCTGCTCTGCAGGACAGCCCTGGGCAGCCCTGGCTGCAGCTCCAGCTTCAGCCCCTGCAGCCGTCCCTGGAAGCAGGAGCCGTCCTGCCCTGTCCCTCTGACGGTGCCCAGGGCAGCCCTGTTTTGGAGCACATCCTCCTCCTCCTCCTGCTCCTGTGTCACAGAGAAACTGGGAGAGTCCTCCTGACACATCCCCCAGGCTGTGGGGTGTGCTGGCTTCAGAAGGTCCCTCCTGGAGCACAGGAGACATTGCCCTGCACCCACACGCTCACCATGCCCAGGGCTGTGAAGATCTTTCCCCAAGTGAAGTCTCAGCTCAGTGTCTTCCCAATCCTGATTGCCTTCAGCCTGTCTCTGCCTGGCTCCTGTCCCTTCAGTGCCTGCAGGCAGAGCCCTCAGCCCTGCTGGACTGGGAGAGGAGATGGCCCTGGGAAGAGCTGTTCCTTTAAAGCTCAACAGCACAGACACAGCACAAGGATTTAATGAGCCTCTGGGGATTTGGTGTTGTTTATATCAGACTCAGTCCCTGAGAGTGTCTTCAAAAAACTTCTCAAGAACTCAAACTTAAAATGGAACTTCAAATTTCATTCAAGTTTTAATGGGTCCCACTGAGGAACATGACTGAGAAAGTGTCTCCAGGTTCCAGTTAGAGCAGAACACTGGAGGCAGTGATGACAGCTGGGGACAAACAAAGCCAAGGTGTCTCTGGTGCTGAGCAAAGCTGGATGTGTTTCAGGAATGCCAAGGGCCAAAGCCTGAGCCCCTGCCCCTGGCCAGGCAGATCCTGTCCCTCCCTCCTTGCTCAGGGCTCTTGCCGGGATGGGCGCTGGCATGTGGGGATGTGCAATGCCAAGGGCAGGAGCATGGGGCGGCTCCTGCCAGGCTGCTGAGCAGGGACAAGGAGGCAATGAGGCCCCAGGCCTGCAAGGGTCACTTGTCTCCTGCTCCTGCCTCAGGCCTGGGCCCAGCAGCCATGGCCAAAGTGCTGCCCAAGTTGACTCTGGCAGGGCTGTCTTGCAGCTGCTGCCCATCCCTGTGCCCTGTGCAGCCCAGGCTGTCCCTGCCCTGCGCCTCTGTCCCTGCAGGCTGTAAGGAGCAGGTCCCCCTGTACCTTTTGGACACATGCCTTGGCATATTGGAACATTGTCCACATGGATGGCTACAGAACACTAAAACTTAAATTCTCATCCCTTTTTTTCTGAAAATATAGGATCATAAGTCCTTATACTATCCATCGGTGCTTTTCATTATAATGAAACTGTCCTTTCTGAATAGAAGGGTGTCCTTCTTATTGTATAATATCTAATACAAAGGTTAAAATAATTAGGAATCATTTTAGGCATTGACATTCATGACCATAGCACTCTAGGAAGGGGCCAAGTTAGAATCCATGTGTTTTTCAATACAACTGTTGTTCTGGAAGATTGAAACATAACTGAAGAGCACAACTGGGAGGTGACTTTGTCCTGCAGCCTTATGGTGCTTCTTTTTTAAGAAATTCATGTGTAGAATTATAACTAACCTGATGTCACTTGTATTTTTAGAGGGAAAAAAGGGGTGATTAAGGGTAACTAAGGCCTATCCATAAGACAATCTATAAATCTCTAGATTAATGAGCGCCAAAGGATAAGTTATCATGGTATATCACGTTAAAGGGTACCTTTATCAACACCATATGGGTCACCACTTGTCTGGCCTTTGGACGCTCAACTTTTCAGCTACCTCATACAGACATGTTCATACACACAGACAAGTGTGCAAAAAGGTTTCTCATCTGACTCCACCAGATCCCACTGGCTCTGCAGAGCAGTCAGAAAATACACAGAGAGTCTAATGAGGAAACAGGGTACTGTGGAACAGTGCAGGGACCAGGTGCAAGGCAGGACATTACAAGCACACTGATCAGCATCTGCCAGCATGATAGACACCACTTATTGTATTATTCCTCTATTTTCCGATGTCTATTTCTCTTCAAACCACCTTGATCCCTCCCTTTTCCTTCTTTCTTTCCCTAACATTCTATATTTCGTGTAGTGAAATTCAAAAATGCTGCTTCCTTGCACCCCAATATTAACCCTGTAACACTAGGCAGTAATACCAGCCATTCTGCAAAGCCATCTGGAGAGCCACTCTGCTGACTCATGGTGATAAGTTTTCTTCCCAGACCATGAGGCTTAGGCTGCCTTGGAACATCTGGGAATGTTTTTATTTATTTATTTATACATGTCTTTTTAAATTTAATGTATTTTATTTCTTTATTTAGCATCTTTTACCATGGTCCACATGTTCCATATGGTATACCATGTCCCCTGCTACAGAAGACTCCACCATCATTGCTCTTACTTTCAAAATGAAAACAATACTGAATAAACTTCTGTCCTTCAGTGGCACCAAACTACTGACAGAGTCTGATGTGAATCTCTGCTGGTTACCTTGTTCCAGTGATAGACGGGTGTTGGCCAAATTATATCTCCCAAGGCCACAGCCATCTTTTGGTAATGTTGAACAGGTCTTGGACCACATAAGCCATGTTGTACAACTCATCCCCTGGCTGCCCCACCTGGCTGCCCCTTCCTTTGCTGACAGCAGGAGTCCAGGCTCTGGATCTTGGCTGAACACGGCAAGTTCCCGTGTTTGGACAGGCTCAAAGGCTGCCCCAGGGGAGTGAAGGGCTTGGCACAGGGGCGAGCAGACAACGGAGAAATGGGCACCAGGACAAATGGCCCCAGAGCTTCACTTGCAGTGGCGGCAGTGGCAGCATCGGCAGCGAAAGAAGCGCCTTTGTTGACACCCTCTCGCTTTTCTTCTCCCTCTTCCGCAGTCCCGCACCCTCTCCCGCTCTCCATTTCTCGGTGCCCCCTCCTCTCCCAGTTTCTCTCTCCCCATGCCTGGCCAGGCCATGCCCCCGGCCCACCCCTGGCCCTGGGCAGGGCTGACCAGTGCCCAGCACTGGGTGTCCCGCCGTGGTCTCGCCTCTGGCTGGCTCTGCCTGTGCTGGCGGTGGGGTGGCGCTGCTGGGCGGGCATCAGTGCCTGGGGCTGGGGCGGCATCGCCTCCCTTTGGCTCCACCTGGCCCGAGCCCAGCCCCGGCCCCAGCCCCGGCCCTGGCCCCGGCGCGGGGCCCGGCCCTGGCTCCTCCCGGGGCCCGCGGAGGACACAGGTGGCACGGCCACTCCCACTGCCTCCGCTGCATCTTGCCTGGCTCGAGCTCCGCCGCTGTCCTGTTCCCAGGAGCGAATGCCTGGGCATGGCCAGCCTGTGGCGCTTGAGGGGCGCTCGGGGGCCGTTGCTGGCTTCGGACCGAGTGCTGACAGCCGCGTCCTTCTGTCAAGGAAGGCACAGCAGGGTCTGAAGGAGCAGGACAGGCTGGGCTCGCTGCTGGGGCGCGGGGGCTTTGGCAGCGTCTTCACAGCCACGCGGCTCTTGGACGGCGCCCCGGTGAGCAGCAGGGCCGGCCGCGGCTGCAGGAGGAGGTGGAGGGTGGAGGATGGATCTGGGCAGGGCGGGCGGCGAGCTGAGCCCGCTGCTACCCTTGGCTTGCAGGTGGCCATCAAAAGGGCGCCACAGAAGCGCGTCCGGCACTGGGGCGAGCTGGTGAGTGAGCAGGGCCAGTGGCAGAAGCTGGGCCGTGCCGGGCAGGGATGAGCCGAGGCCCGGCAGGGTGGAAGCTGCCAGGACGCCCCGAGGGAGAACGGGCATGGGGCCAGAGCAGGGTGCAGAGCATCCCGGGCTGGCTGAGGTCTTCCCAAGCCCCAGCACGGCATCAGCCCCACTGACGGCATTGTGCTCCTTCCGCAGCCCAACAGCACCAGCGCCCCGCTGGAGATCGTGCTGCTGGCCAAGGTGTCCACTGGCTTCCCTGGTGTGGTCCAGCTGCTGGAGTGGCTTGAGCTCCCCAACACTATCGTGATGGTGCTGGAACGCCCAGAGCGCTCTCAGGACCTGCAGCATTTCATTGGGGCACGGGGGTTCCTGCCCAAGGAGGTAGCGCGGGAGCTGTTCCGCCAGGTGCTGGAGGCCATGCAGCACTGCACCAGCTGCGGGGTCTTGCACAGGGACATCAAACCAGAGAACATCCTGCTTGACCTGGCCACTGGGCAGGCCAAATTGATTGACTTTGGCTGTGGCACCCACCTGCAAGAGACAGCCTTCTCACTTTGCAGGTGAGCCCACGCAGGGGTGTGCTCCCTGTCCCGGCATCTCATGGCACTTTGCTCTCACAGTCCAAGCTGGGTGTAGCATCAGGGATTCTCTCTTTTGCTGCCTTTCATGGCACTGAGATATCAGCTGAATTGCTTTTGAGCAGGCCTGAGCGGGGAGCCTGCTTCCAGATGTGGTGGCAGTCTTTGCCCACCACTCTGCCCAGGACTGGGGCTTGGGCTGGGGCAGCCAGCCCAACTAAAACACCTGTGGGTGGGGTAGCAGAGAGGGAGGGACAGAATCTGTGCCCCAACTGGTTTGGTGTGCAGGTGAGAAAGGGCTTGGACTGCTCCACTCACCTGGTTTGTCTTGGGTTCAGAATGTTTTTTGGGGCATTGAAGCCAGGGAGGATGAAGGCATTGCTACAAATGGTGTTCAATTTGTGTTAAATTGTGGCAGGGTTGGGAATTGTTGTTTTGGGGTGAGTTGATGGATGTTTGTTGTGGGTCCTGGGGAGGGGAGTTCCAGGGTTTGTTGGGAGCGATAGTCAAAGAAGGGCGGGAGGTGATTGGACAGGGGACTTGACCAATCATTCGAGGCCCCGAGAAAATGGTCCAGAATGAATATCCATAAGGACCAATGAGAATGCTGGAAATTGACCAATCAAGGGGCAAATCCAAAACCCACCAATCCTGGACCTGAGAGGGGTTATAAAATGAGGGTTTTGTTTGGGTTGGGGTTCTTCTCCTTCTGAGGGATGTACTAAATGTGGGAGAACACAGCGTGTTTGGGACTCATGTTCTTTGGGTTGCAGCATGGGAGTTTGGGCTTATCTCAAACTCCGCATCCTCTGTAGCTTGTTTTAATAAATGAGAGCCTTTTTCCTTTTCAAAATCTGGCCTCATTCTAATTCATAACAGCATGGCTTTTCACCAGCACTGAGTGGGTTTTCCCTTGTTATGGTCTGGACTTGCAAGTATTTCCACTACCCTCTTCCATCACCAGTGGCTTCTTTTCCAACCTCAAGTCTGTACACAAGTCCCAGGTGCTGGTCAGAGGGCAGTGGGTCACACCCAGTGTGCCACTGGGGCAGCCCCACACACCCAGGGGTACTGGGGCCAGGCTCTGGGAGCAGCAGCATCCCCCTGATTAACTCCATCTGTATTCCACAGGAACACGGTCATACAGCCCCCCGGAATGGACCCACTTTGGCTGGTACTATGGCAAGCCAGCTACCATCTGGTCCCTGGGCATCCTGCTGCACCAGATGGTCTGTGGGAAGCACCCTTTCAGGAGGGGCCAGAACATCTGCTGAGACCATCAGCTCTCTCTGCCACAAGGGCTCTCTCAAGGTGGATCCTCATCTCTGGGCACAAGGGGAATCCCAGGGCTGGGAGACAGCAGTGGGCTCATGGGCATCCCACTGTGGCAGCTGCTGAGCAGGTGGCACATGTCCTGCTCTCCTTCTCTCCTCTAAAACAGGGAATTGATGGGAAAGTTTGGGCCCAGTTCTGAGCACATCCAGCATGGCTTGGGCCCAGGAATAGCGAGGCAAAGCCAACAGGAGCCTTCTCCAACTGCCCGGTGGTTCTGGTTTCTCTGCCCAGAGTGCCAAGATCTGATCAGGCGGTGTTTACCCATTGTTTTGAGGAGAAAAGAAGAAACCTCACAGCTTTATAAAAGTTGTAAAGCCCGGTATGCCTTTATTACGACGCGCGCCAGACGCAAGCCTCCCCAAAAGGCATCCGTACCCCGAAGACCTCAGGTCTCCTTTTATCCCGTACCCCGAAGACCTCAGGTCTCCTTTTATCCCCCTTCCAAATGCATATGCATACAGTTTCACAATAGGTTCATATGTATTCATTCCGCGTGACATTTATCACCAGTTCTTCTTTATCAAAGGAATTCCTAGGTCGGGGGCAAATTGACCTTGTGGTCGTTTCTGTTTTTCTTTCTCTGTCTCCTTGCTGTCTCCGGCATGTGACTTTTCCTTCAGCTTTGGCATCATAGACTTTTCACCTCTCCTAGACACTTCACCTAATTCAGAATGGATCTCTACTCTGTCTCATTCCCCCCTTTCCTATGAAATAAGTAAATTCTTTTACTTAATGAAAACCCTCACGACAATAGGTGTCTTTTAATGCTTCACCATGTATGTTTGACAAAGAGGTTAGTATAGCTATTCGTTGTAGCATTCTCCAGTTCCAAATTAACAACGTAATAGATAATCCTAAGCTTATCCCAACTAATATTAGTAAAACTACAATGGGGTGGCATAACTTATTAAAGATTCCATTCCCAGTTGGTGACCACCCAAAGATCACATCCCACCAGTGATGATCCTTATTCTGTTTTATTCTTTGTAGAACCCTGGTTATCTCCTTTGTATCATGTTGGACAGTAATTAAGGTTTCCTTTCCACTTTCTTGGATTTCCTTCAGGATTTCCAATAGGTCTTGGTGATTAATTAATTGTTTCACTAATGTAAGGTTCACCCCAATAGGGGTAGGTGGTAGTCTGTGATACATCGTGTAATTAGCTTTAATCAGCTGGTGGGATGTCACTGGGGCCAAGTATGAAAAATCACACCCGATAATCTTAACAAAATTACAAATACAGAAGTTAGAATGATTTCTACTAGACAGAATAACATCATTGCTATCAATTTTTACTGCAGCACAGGCAGTCCTCAGACACACACACCCTTTTCCAGTATATATGAGCACAGTTTTCTGGTCAGTGACTGGATGAACTTCAAAGTGACAAATACTCTGTTCAGTGTCCAAACACACATCCTGAGCATTAATAGTATTGCTTTCACAAATGAATCCCATCTGTTCTCTAGTAATGCCGGATTCTAAGTTTACTGTCTGCCACTTTCCATTCATCTTTCGTGCCCACACTCTATGTTCTGAAGAATAGAGTATTGTTTTTTCATGGTTTAATCCTAGGGCAATGATGGGATGGATAACATAAACAGTGGCATTACGTATGGTAAGCACAAAGGCAGTTGCCACATTAGAAACAGGATCATAGGTGAAATTCACCATAGTCCACCAAGATTGAAACTTCCTTTCAAACAATTGCATTATCCCACACAATCTTCCGAATTTCAGCTGGAAAATTACCTTCACTCTCTTCCTGTATGATCAGAGCTGCTGTTGCCTGCACCCATAACTGTGCTTGTATACAACTGAAAGCTAAAGACACATTATCTTGAACTGTACTAAGTGCTTCTACTATTAGCTTGTGGTCATGGTCCCCGGCCGTTTCCCACTTTGACAGTACTTTTGAAATCTGCCACTGGCTAGTTCCTAATGCCAATAGAGATGACTGTAAGGGTTGCTTCAATTTTGTTAGGCTACCTGCTGCAGTGGCCAGTTTATTCATCAGTATTTCTGAATCAATTCCATTTAAAACTCCTAATCCTGTCCCTAATATGCCAGTTAGATCCTTTCTTGTTCTGCTCCTGAGGTATGCTTGTTTTTGTAACCATGTTGTCCAGCCCTCAAAGGAAGTTTTTAGGAAGGAGGAGCAGGCTGGTTGGATTTTTGAGATGTCAATTTACATTATTAACTCCACACGTTTGAGACACCATTCTGGATTGAATAATAGTTGTTGCTCACCCACATTCCTTACTACATAGGGGCCTATTCCATACACCTCAGGTTCAAGTTTGGGTTGAGTCTGAACTATTTGGGTCTTGGTGTGGGCTGTATAGGGTTCTGCTGTGGTAAAAGGTGCAGTGTCTATTTTGAATTTAAATGAAAGCCCCATATCTTCCTGTGCCCAAAGGCATGTTATTTCTACAGGCTGTATTAAGGTGAAATTACACCAGCAGTCTGATTCATTTAGGCTATCACAGATTTCCTGGTGTTCATATGCACCAGGAGAGGCTGAGACACTAATTTCATTTGGTCTCTCATAAGCCGTCCCATTTATCATCCGGCACCCTACCTTGATTTCTTCTCCTCTGATCCCTTGAAGTGTCCACAGTTTCTGTTCCTGCCATTCCTGCTCCTCATATACCTGATCTCCATGAATTACCACAGTGGATAGATTTAAATCCTTTATCTCAGAAGGTTTTCCCATGGATCCAGTATACTGATTAAACGCCTGGGACCAAGGCCATTCAGCATTGCTCTGAATAAAGGTACTCTCAAGTTCTAAAACTTCAGTTATGATTACACACAAAACAATTCTACAAACTAAAATATGAGCTACTCCCGACCGCAATATATTCATTTTGCCCGAGTAAGTTTTAGTCTCAGTTCATTGTCTCCTGGTGTCACTCCTCAAGGGGTTTCTGGACCTTCTTCACCCGAGAGTGATGAATCCAGGCCTTCTGCTCCTTGATTCTGATTGCAGTGAAGGTGGTGAGAAGCACCTGGAATGGTCCCTCCCACTGTGGTTCCAAGGTCTTTTCTGTAAGAGACTTAACATATACATAATCTCCAGGTTGTATGTTATGTACTGGCCCATCTAACTCCCGGATCCGAGTTCCAGCCACATGTTTCTCAATTTCCTTGAGCTGTCGGTTTAAGGCCACCATGTAGGTGGCTAGTGTTACCTCTCCAATATGGGTGGACACTCCCTTTTGTATTCCATATGGTCTTCCATAGAGTATTTCAAAAGGGCTCAACTTTTCTTTAGCTCGAGGTTTCATTCAAATTCGCAGTAGTGCTAGTGGAAGAGCTTGGGGCCAGGGTAGGTTAGCTTCCTGCCCCAGTCTTATGATTTGCTGTTTAATCAAATGATTCATTTTCTCCACCTGGCCGCTTGATTGGGGGCGGTATGGGGTGTGAAGTTCCCAGTCTATGCCCAGGTGGCTACTAATCTGTGGCACTATCTTGGAAATGAAATGTGATCCTCTATCTGAGGATATTGTGGCTGGAACTCCGAAGAGCGGTATTATTTATTGTAATAATACCCTGGTCACTTCTCTAGCTTTGACAGTTCTGGTGGGGAATGCTTCTGGCCACCCTGAAAATGTATCTGTCAATACCAGCAAATATCGATACCCCCCTTTCCTTGGGAGTTCTGAAAAGTCAATATGCCACTGTTGTCCAGGCCCATGGCCTCTCCCAATCTGACCAAGTTTCGGTCTGGGGGTATTTTTGGGGTTAGTCTGGAGGCAAAGATCACACTGTTGGACCACCTGAGTAATAGTGGCATATAAATTCCTAGTAACAATTCTTTCAATCAGGTATGTGTATAGGGCATTTATTCCCCAGTGCGTTTTCTGGTGTTCTTCCCTTACTAGTGACCACAATAGATGGGAAGGGATTACCAGTTTCTTTTCAATGGTAGCCCACCCTTCTTGGTTATACGTCCCTTTTTGATCTTCAAATAATTTCCTATCTCTCTTGTTGTATTCTGGCTTACCTTCAAGGGAGATTTGTCCATCTGGAATAAGGACTCCTTCAGTAGCTACCTCACCTTTTGCTGCTTCTTTTGCCTCTCTATTCGCCAGCTCATTTCCTTCTTCCAATTCTGAGCTCACTTTTTGGTGTGCCTTAATGTGCATAATTGCTACCTTTTCAGGCAGCTGAACTGCTTCCAGTAGCTGGATTATCTCTTGTGCATGTTTGATGTTCTTTCCCTGTGAGGTAAGCAGTCCCCTCTCCTTACAGATGGCCCCATGTGCATGTACAACTCCGAATGCATACCTCGAGTCTGTGTAGATGTTTATTCTCCTCCCTTTTGCCCTTTCCAAGGCATGGGTCAGGGCAATTATCTCAGCCTTCTGCGCGGAGGTACCTGTTGGTAAGGGTCTAGACTCGATTACCTCTCTGCAGGTGGTCACTGCTTACTCAGCATGTCGCTTCCCATTGGCAACATAGCTGCTCCCGTCAGTGAACCAGGTCTCTGCATCATCCAGAGGGGTATCCTTTAAGTCTGGGTGGCTGGAGTAGGTAGCTTCAATGGTCTCCAGGCAGTCATGGTGTACTGCTTCTCCTTGATTTCCACTGAGAAAGGAAGCTGGGTTGACAATATTAGTCACCACGATCTCTACATCATCTTGCTCTACCATGATGGCCTGGTATTTCAGAAATCTCTGTGGTGAAAGCCAGTGGCCACCCTTTATTTCCAGTACTGCAGATACTGTGTGGGACACTAGCACAGTCAATTTTTGTCCCAGGGTAAACTTGCGTGCCTCTTGAATGTTCAGCACAACTGCTGCTACAGCTCTGAGGCAACCTGGCCATCCTTTGGCTGTTGCATCTAGCTGCTTAGAGAGGTAAGCAACTGCCCTCCAGTATGGACCCAAGTCCCGAGCCAATATTCCCAGGGCAATTCCCTGTTTCTCATGGGAAAATAGGAAGAATGGTTTACTCACATCTGGAAGTCCCAAAGCTGGAGTTGACATGAGAGCATCCTTTAGCTGGTGAAAGGCCCGTGTTGCTTCTTTTGTCCACTGGAGATCTCTGCTTCCATCGGCAATAAGAGCATAGAGGGGTCTGACAAGCAGTCCATAATTATAAACCCACAGCCGGCACCATCCTGCCATGCCTGAGAAGGTTCGGAGCTCTTTTATTGTCTGGGGTTTTGGGGTTTGGCATATGGCCTCCTTGAGAGCCTGCCCTAAAGTCCATTGCCCAGCACTCACCTCGTACCCCAGGTAGATAATTTTCTGTTTCACTACCTGTGCCTTTTTCTTTGATACTCTGTATCCTTGGAGTCCTAGGAAATTCAAAAGGCTTACCGTCCAGGCCACACATGCTTCCCTCGTCCGAGTGGCCACTAGAAGTTCATCCACATGCTGTAAAAGCCTCCCTCCTTCCTGTGGAGCTTCCGAGGACTCCAGATCCTTTGCAAGTTGCTCCCCGAACAAAGTAGGGGAATTTTTCCAGCCTTGGGGTAGTCTGGTCCATGTGAGCTGGGTTTTGCGCCCACTTTTAGGGCTTTCCCATTCAAATGCAAAGATTTTTTGGCTGGCTTCATGGATGGGGAGGCAAAAGAAGGCATCCTTTAAATCTAAAACAGTAAACCAGGTTAGCTCAGGTGTTAGGCAAGTTAATAAAGTGTATGGATTGGCTACCACCGGATACAGATCTTCTGTTATTTTATTGACAGCCCTCAAATCCTGTACTATCTGGTATGACCCATCAGATTTCCGAACAGGTAAAATGGGAGTATTGAAATCAGATTGGCATTCTTTCAGTAATCCTAACCGCAGAAAATTTTCGATTATTGGGCTGATTCCTTCCCTATCCTCTTTCTTTAGGGGGTACTGCTTGATTCTCACTGGTTGCGCCCCCTCCTTGAGTTTGATTACTATGGAGGAGGCATTTTTCGCCCTCCCTGGCACATCAGAGGCCCACACCCCAGGAAATACCTGACCTAGTATTTCTTCATCAATTTCTTCCTTAATGCCAATAGCTGTCAGAGTTAAACTTAATACCTCTATGTACTTTTGATCATTCACCTCCAGAGTAATTTCCCCATTTTTGAATGTAATGGTTGCTTGTAATTGTTCCAATAAATCTCTCCCTAGAAGTGCCCTTAGTGAATTAGGCATGTACAAGAATTTAGAATACCCCATTGTTTTCTCAATTTATACCTCAAAGGTTTACAAAAATATGCCCTTTCAGACTGGCCAGTTGCCCCCTGCACTACAACATAATCATTTTCCACAGGTACTAAAGCTTTATTTAAGACTGAATATGTAGCTCCTGTGTCAACCAAGAATTCCACCCTTTTCCCTTCTTCCCCCAGCCTCATTGTTATAACCAGTGGATCTGCTGGGGCAGAATCCCCCGGTCCTCCTCAGTTGTTTTGTACGTGTGCAGCCATCTGTTGGTCACTCCTTCTTCGTTCTGGGCATTGGCCTTTCCAGTGACCAGTTCTTTTGCAGATTGCACACTGGTTCCTGCCCAGCCGAGGTAGTCCTTGTCTCGGCGGTCCCTGGTTGTATTTCCTCTGCCTTTCCTCCTGTACCACTGCTACCAACCTTTTCATTCCTTGTTTATATCCTTCCTCCCGGTTACTAAACACTCTCCAGGCTTCCTCTAACAAGGCTTCGAGATTCCTCCCATCTGGTCCCAGAATTTTCTGAAGTTTACGCCTGATATCTCCAGCAGACTGCCCCAAAAATGAATTAACTAGTTGATTTGTCCCTATCTCAGACTCCAGATCTAATGATGTATGACAACGCATAGTATCCCTTAAACACTCTAGAAATTCAGATGGAGTCTCGGAAGGCCCCTGCTTAAGGGAATATAAGGCAGACCAGTTTATGGTTTTTGGAATAGCTCTTTCTACCCCTGTTGCTATCCACTCTTGATACTCTGCTAATTTCTTTACCTCTGCCAACACATAAGGATCCCATTCTGGGTCTTGGAGGGGGAAATGTTCTTTTACATCCAGCTGTGTGGCCTTACAGTAATCCTCTGCCAAATTCCCTGCTGTCTTTAAGATCAGCTGTTTCTCTGTTTCAGTGAAAGCATCTAGTAGTAGCTGGATGTCAGCCCAGTCTGGATTGTGTTGTTTGATAACATATTGTAGGCGTTTGGCAGTGAGTATCAGGTCAACACGATAATTCTTCGCAATCCTTTCCCATGCTTCTAAATCAAGGGTGGTAAATGGCTCTTTAATCATCAATTTGGTCCCTTCTGGTCCCACTGCCTGTCGCAGAGGGGCCTGTAGTACTACTTGCCTCCTAGTTCTCGATGCAACTGGACTCCCATGGGTGGGGTGGGTTCTAGTAGATGTGCCTTCCCCACCTGAGTCCTCCTCCTTTTTTGGGAAGTTCCCTTCCTCCTCATCCTCAGTTTCAGCCTCAACCTCCCTAAACTCCTCACCTCGGGGAGGAGCTGGAGGAGCTTTCACCCACTCAAATGTGTCCCGTTCTTGCTCCTCAGAACGATAGACCTTATCTGATCTCATACACCGTTGTCCTATACTGCATACTGAACAACAGCGTTTGATTTGCCCTCTCTTTGCCTTGTTATCTTTTTCAAGGACCAAGACTAGTGGGTCTGAGGGTGATTTAATCCCACAGTCCTTTTGCCACTCTTGGTGATTTCTTAAAACAAAAAACATATCAGCATACGAGACCTCATCCCGTTTACCTTCCCGTCTTAAAAACAACATTAACTGCAGTAAAGTATTATAGTCTAGGGTTCCAGTGGGTGGCCACCTTGCTCCGTCCTCTAACCTGTATAAGGGCCCCAGCATGTGCAATACTGGATTAGATCCTTTTTATTCTCAGAGCCCCCCTGGCTATGGACTTCTTTCCAGTGGGCCAAGATGCACCCTAAGGGGCTGGCCCGTGGAACTTCTTTGCTCTGGTTAGTTCCCATTATTTCCTTCTTGCCCTATCTCGCTTCCACCCAAACCTCTTTTCGCAGGACTTCACAGTAGCTTCCCAGTCCTCCTCCCACACACTCCAAGTGGCAGGTATCAGATGTGATTTCCCACACACAAGTTTTAAGATCTGAGACTCTGAATCAGCTTGATCAGAAACCTCTAATCTACACTTGGGGCACGTGCCCTGTCGCTTGTTAGAACAGCAATACCAGCATTTCCCACAAACTATGCACTGTAATAATACTCATGAAGCGTGCCAGCCTCTTGATGCACCAAAGGCTACTCGAAATTTCCCGCAAAGGCAAGCTATTTCATTTATTACAGGGAGCTCTAAATCTCTACGGCAAGCTGTTCCCAGTCCAGACTTACAAGAGTGCCAGCTGAAGTCTGGTAGAGCCCCTCTAAATGAACTCGTTCGTCTCCCCTATCTATCCAATAATCCACCGGATTCACAAACTCCCAAGGGTCGAGTCCAAACCACTGAGGCAGAGGAACCCCTCGGGTTCGTCTAGCCACGGTGAAAGCATGCACAACCTACACCACAATTTACCCCCTTTACTCAATAAACGTCCTCACCCACGCTTTTCCACTGTTTACTCTATTTTATCTGTCGGGAGTTCCCCACCCCCACAGCCTACCCCAGCCGGTGCTTACTCAGCCTCTCCAGCAGCGGGTAGGAACTCCCCCCCATGCACAATAGAGCGCTATGGATCTACTCTCTTTTATATACCATACACTTTATACACTTGCACGATTACAAACACAGCGCGCTGATCACGCAATGCAACATACAGCAACACAGTGTCCAGACACCACTCACACACACAAACAAAGAAAACACACACGGGTTCAGCTCTGCCCTATCAGAACAATGAACCCCAATACACGCATACACGGGTTCACCCAGCTCACCCCCAGAGCCACTAGCGGTTCCGCTCTATCAGAAAGATGAACCCTGTCTCTAATACAGCTGCTCTATCAGCTGAACCCAGACGTCTCTGGGTGTTTTACTCCCTTGCTCTCCTTTCCCCCACCCCGGGGGCCCCTCAGTACATACCGTATCTTCCTCCGCAGGCCAGCAGGTCCTTGTCTGTCCCAGCAGGAGGCAAGTCGAGACGAGCGGAGCCTCCTCCAGGAAAATCCTGGGGCGTGCCTAGGAGTCCGTTGGTTCCCCCCCCGCCCCTGTGGGGACAGAGGGGGAGACAGAAGGTATCTCTCTCTCCTGGCTGGCTCACCAAGAATGTTTTGCGGAGAAAAGAAGAAACCTCACAGCTTTATAAAAGTTGTAAAGCCTGGTATGCTTTCATTAAGACGCGCGCCGGACGCAAGCCTCCCCAAAAGGCATGTGTACCCCTGAAGACCTCAGGTCTCCTTTTATCCCCCTTCCAAATGCATATGCATACAGTTTCACAATAAGTTCATACAGATTCATTCCGCGTGACATTTATCGCCAGTTCTTCTTTATCAAAGGAGTTCTTAGGTCGGGGGCAAATTGGCCTTGTGGTCATTTCTGTTTTTCTTTCTCTGTCTCCTTGTTGTCTCTGGAATGCGGCTTTTCCTTCAGCTTTGGCTTCACAGACTTTTCACCTCTCCTAGACACTTCACCTAATTCAGAATGGATCTCTACTCTGTCTCATTCAGTTGCCCTGAACATTCTCGTAGTCATTGCCAGGCACTCCCAGTTACCTCAGTGGGGTTCAGCTGCCCCCAGTTTTATCCTAGTCACTGCCAGGACATCCCAGTTGTCACTAGCATGCATCCTGTCATTCCTAGTTGCTCCCAGTATGTGCGCAGTTGTCTCCCAGCACGGGCCTGGTAGCTCCCAATAACACCCAGTCAGGGTCTACTGACACTCACTATAATCCCAGTATGATCCCAGTCACTGCCAGTATGATCCCAGTGACCCCCAGTGTGATCCCAGTTGCTCCCTGTCAATGCCAGCAGGACCCCAGTAGCCTCCAGTATGATCCCTGTGACTCCCAGCCTCTTCCTGTTACCTCCAGCATGTTCCCAGTCACTCCCACTTCCTCCCAGTTGCTTTCAGCATGATTCCAGTTGCTCACAGCCACTCCCAGTGAATCCCAGTAGGATTCCAGTCACCCTCAGTGTGATCCCAGTCAATGCCAGCATGGACTCAGCTGCTCCCACTGTGATCCCAGTATGATCCCAGTTGCTGCCAGAATTGTTCCAGTTGTTCCCAGTTCCTGCCAGTATGATCCCAGTTGTCTCTAGAATAGCCCCAGTCCCTCTCAGCATGGTCCCACTCACTCCCAGTTGCTGCCTGTGTGGTCCCAGTCCCCCCAGTATGGTCACGGACACTCTCAGTATGTCCCAGTGTGCCCAGAAAGGCTCTGGTTCCCTCAGAATGGTCCTAGTCTTTCCCGGTGATTTCCAGTTGCCTCCAGCATGATTCCAGTAATCCCTCTTCCACCCAGTGTGATTCCAGTTGCCTCCAGTATTGTCCTAGTCACTCCTAGTCACTCCCATTAGCCTCCAGCATGCTCCCAGTTGTTTCCAGTCACCCCAGTAATGTCAAAGGCATTCCCAGTATATCCCACTTGCCCTCAGCATGTCCCAATCCTCAGCCCTTCCCAATCACTCCCAGTGGTCCCAGTAAGGTTCCAGTTACCCCAGTACAGCCCAGTCCCTCCCAGGGATGCCACTCCTGGGATCCCCCAGCCCTCTCTGCATTTCCCCCTCCCGAATCTCCCGAGAGGAGCCCCAAGGGCTGGCAGCGGCTAGGCAGGGTCCCCAGCAAGGCCCAGTTGGGATGTGCAGCCCCCAGTTTGGCCAGTTTGCCTCTCCTTTGGCCCGGGCCAGGTTCTCCCCACCTGCAGTGGCTGGGAGCAGCCGAGAGCCCCGCGCTGCCCATCCCGACCTGTCCTGGCTCCATCCCCGCTCCTGCCGCAGGCTGCGAGGGCTGCGGGAACGGGCACCGAGGGTGTGGCTGCTGCTGGGGGAGAAGGAGGAGGGAGGGAAGGGCAGGGATGAAGGAGGAGGAGGAGGTGGGGTTAGGAGGGAGGAGGAGGAGAAGGGATGGAAGAGGAGGGATGGAAGAGGAGAAGGAGGTGGAGAAAACACAGAGGAGTGGGAGGGGGGATGGAAGAGGAGAAGGAGGTGGAGAAAACACAGAGGAGTGGGAGGGGGGATAGAAGAGGAGGAGCGGGAGAAAGAGGAGGGACAAAGGTGGATGAAGGCTGAGCTGAGGGAACCACGTGGTCGCTCCGAACCCGGCCTGAATTCGCAGCCCCCACCTGTGGGATAATCGCCCCCCCCCCCCCATCGCGCAGGTGGGGGGGGGGGAGGGAGTTTGGCCCAGATATCCCGGGGGGTCCCTGGGTTGGGTTTTTGGGGGGATGTTTGGAGAATGAAGCAGTCCAAGGCTGAGTGGAAAAGGCCCCTCGGGAGGACATCAGGGGGTGCCAGTGGTGGCTGCCGGCAGAGGCAGCCTGGAGGAGCAGAGCCCTGTGTCCCCCAGGAGCCCAAAGTGGGGAGCCCAGAGAGGGGGGAGCGCTGCCATTGGTGGGAGCCTCAAGAGCCTGGAGAAGGGCAGGGGGGACTCCTTTGAGCCGCTGCAGCCCCGAGCAGAGAATGAGGGGAGAAGAGAGCCCAGGAGCCCAAACAGCCCCGGCATCCCGAAATGGGGAGAGCCAAGAGGGGGGAGCTTTTGGGATTGCTGGGACTGCCAGCAGCCTGGGCTGGGCGGGCACCAAGGAGAAGGGGGACCCCCAATCCCAGCGACACCCCAGCAGCTGGGACAGGGGGGTACCTCTGAACACCAAAGGGTAGGGACCAGGGACAGGGAACTCCTGGGAGGCTTTTTCAGGGCTGAATCCTGGTGTTTGGGAGGTTTTCTGGAGCCCAGATGTCCAGTGACTTGTAGAGATGGACTCGGGCAGAGGGACCTTCAAACTCATTGTGTCTTGGGGAAGAAGAAACAGGAAAGCCTTATAAATATGATTGTCTGGCAAAAGATTTTGAGAATATAGAAACTATAAGCAAGATTGAGATGAAAGCAAGCTTTTAGATACCTTAGTTACTGAACAACTGGAAAACAATGGTGTGGCCTAACTGAAGGTAATCCCCTTTTGATGATACAATTCCCTCTGCTTGCAGATGGGTCCAGGGGTCAGAGCAGACCCTACTAGCTCAGCAGAAGGTGTCCAAAGAGTAGTTTTTAGGGTTTAAATTGTAACACAGTATGGTGATGTCATGATTTTTATAGGCTGTATGAAATGCTCTAGGATTTGTATCTTGTACTAGATTGGTTAGTGAGAAATAGAATATTCAACTCAGAAGAAGATTTATTGTATTGCAACAGGAACCTCACTCTCTTATGCTCTTCCCCTCTTACTCTCTTACCCTCTCGTCCTCTCTACCCCTCTCTTCTCTTGGTCCTGCTCTGAGCTGTGGCTGCAGCTCCAAGCAGAGCCCTGAACCCAGGCCCTTTGCAATAAACCTCAAGTTCTAGTTCCACGACCTGGCTTCAGAGATCTCTCTGTCCGTCCTGACTGTCCTACCCCCCGATGCTCCTACAAACGTGCTCATCCCTTGTTTTCCCCAATCCACAATTTCCCATTGCGAGGAAGGCTGTGAGGAAGAGGAAGATGCCCCAGGACACTGAGGCATGTGAGGAGGAAGTCAGTGCCCCTTTCCCCTCTCCCAGCCCAGCAAGGCCCCGGCTGCAGCACAGCCCTAGGGGGATCTCCTTGCCCTTGCCTGTGGCACGGAGGTAAATCCCATCCTGTCCTTGTCCTTCCTCCCCCAGAGCAGGAGCTGAGCATGGAGAGCAGGGAGGACAAATGCCCACGGCAGAACCTGGTGGAAGAGGCCATTTTGAGCGGCTCCACAGCGCAGGAAGACAACGGGGAGGAAAAGGCCCGGAGATGCCACACGAGGAGGAGCTGCATACGCAGCTGGCGGGGATCTGAGGGGGAAAGAGCCAGCCTGGGCCAGGAAGGCAGCTGGAGATGGAGCCAGAGCTCGGAGCTGGTGCTCCATGAGCAGCTCCATGATGGGGAGAAGCCCCACATGTGCATGGAGTGTGGGAAGAGCTTCAGCCTGAGGTCCAACCTGATCAGGCACCAGAGGACCCAAAATGGGGAGAGGCCCTACGAGTGTGGGGAGTGTGGGAAGAGCTTCAGCCTGAGCTCTCACCTGATCCACAACCAAAAGCTCCACACTGGGGAGAGGCCCTACGAGTGTTCCAAGTGTGGGAAGGCGTTTCGGATCAAGTCAGATCTCCTCCAGCACTATCGGATTCACACAGAGGAGAGGCCCTTCCAATGTCCCAACTGCGGGAAGGGATTCAAGTACAACTCTGCCCTCGTCACCCACCGGCGCATCCACACAGGGGAGAGGCCCTACGAGTGTCCCCAGTGTGGGAAGAGTTTCTCCAGCAGCTCTAACTTGACCCAACACCAACGGAGGCACCGGTAAGGGAAGGCCAGAAAGTGCCCCGAGTGTGGGAAGAGCTTCATGCGCTGCTCCAGCTCCATCCCCCGCTGGAGGAGGCACTTTGGGCACAGCCCGGGTCACTCACATTCCCTGTGATCCATGTTGGGAACACACCTGGATCCTTCTCCTTTTGGTTTGGCTTAAATTTTTTTTTCTCTTCTCCACGTCTTTGCACTGCAAAATCCAAGAGGGATCAATCTGTCACCTCCAAACCACTCAAATCCCACTGAAAATAACTGAGTTTTAACCCAATAGGGCTCAATCCCACCTCAAATTGCTTGTTCCCGCCTCACAAAAACTCAGTCCCATGCCAAACTCGCTCCCTTCCACAGCCACCAGGGTGAGTTGGGGTTGGGAGGTGGTTGGTAGAAGTGGGATCCCAATGTGGAGCAGTGGGATGGGGATTGTGTGAGGTGGCTGGGTGGGATGTATTTGACAGCAAATAAAACTTTCTTAGTTACTGATTTCTGTTCCCTTAATTTTCAGGCAGTTCTGTTTGCAGAGTGCTGCCTTCTCAGCTGATTCAATTCCTATAAAAATCTTATTTTTTAAATAATCTAACCAAAACAATCCAAAACCCAATATCCAAATAAAACCGCGCATCCGAAATTAGAATTTTGAAATAAAAATTTAATTTTTTAGAGTACTTAAGGATGTTAATAAAGTTTAATTGTTTGGTTCAAATGTGTGAGAAATTATAGTGTTGTTTGGTTTTGTGTTTAGTATATTTTTAATATGAAATTTTTTACTAAGGTGTGCTAGATTGTATGTTAGTGTTTTAGATATTTTTTATCTAAAGTATATTAGTTATGGAGTTAAACTTTCAAAAGGTATTTCTTGGTATATAATTTGTTTATTTGTATTTATTGGTAATATTATAGTAATAGTTGTTGGTTTGGGTTGAATCATTGTTGGAATATTGTAAAGAAGACTTGAGATTTTTATATTGCATTTTTATTATAACTTATTTAATTTCAATTTTAATTTTTTTGATGTTGTAGTGCATTTTGTTAGTTTGTTTGATTGCTCCCCCATTTTCTGTATTATCCCCCTATTTTATATAATGGTTCTGCCCTCACCAGCTTTCCCGCCTTAGCCCTGCCACTCATTTTGTTACTATAGTTATTCCCACCATTGGTTTTGTCAATCCCCTAAGTTATGTAATTCCCCCTCCCCCTCATTCCCTTATATGTATATTTGCTCTTCTCCCTGGGCCCAGTCAATCAACCCCCACTCCTCCCAGGTTACCAGAATCTTCTCCTCTGTGGGGGTTATGATTGACTATGGTCCTGGGGCCCCTCCCTTACTTTATATTGATTGGGTTTTCCCTAATGCCCGTTATGTCGTGTTCACTCCCTAGTTCTCCCTTATTGGTTCATTGTAAACCCCTCCCTTATACACCTCCTCCCTTTATAACCTTGTTTCACCCCCAATTCTTGGTCACTCCCTGGTTGACATCTTGGGTTTCTACAATAAACCTGACTTCGTCCCCATCAAGTGTCCAGCTCCTTATTCCCGTCGTGGTGGCAGCGAGACCAGTCCGCGGTGAGCACAGCCCGAGGCCATCCGACGCCAAGGGGTGCTCGCATTGGATTGCAGCTGGGTGTTGGCCGCCCTCTGCTAGCCAGACATCTGACCCTTAAGGCCGGACACCTCGTCGCATTTTGTTTATAATTTTATTGCATTTTTTGAGAGGATAGGAAGGAAGTTCAAGGGCAGGAACATTTTTTCCTGGCTGGGAACTGGAATTCCAGACCTTGGTCATGTGTGCAGATCCACACAGTCACGGATCAAATATGGACTGGGATCAAATATGGATTGGGATCCTTTGCACTGGAGCTGCAGAGACTGGGACCATATGGATCAGGACCACACAGACTGGGATCAACTGGATAAGGATCAAATATGGACTTGGACCATATGGAATGGGAACATACAGATCAGGACAATACAGACTGGGATAAACTGGGTTGAGATTATATGGAATGGGATTGCACAGACTAGGATTGCACAGACTGGGATCACACAGACTGGGAAAAAGCTTTGGCTACCTTTGGCTGCCATCAACGTCTGAAGGTGGCCACATTAGGTTGGTCTGATCCTTTTTGGGGGTCCCATCCCCCTCTTTTCCCCGTTCTCGTCCCTTCCCCATCGTTCCCCCAATCCCCTCCCCCATGCTTGGTTTTGGGGGTTCCAGGCCCCTCCTGCTCCCTTTGAGGGTCCCAACCCCCCTTTGGTTTAATTTGGGGCCCTGCACCCTTCTCCCCCAGCCCCCCGCTCCCCCTGCGGCCGGGGGGGGCTCCCAGCACCCCCAGTGCCACCAGTGCGGCCCCGGCTGCCCCCGCACGCCCCATCCCCATCCCTGGGGTCACCTCCCCCTGCCCCAAATTCCGCTCCTGGCAACTGATGAGTCAGCAGCAACAAACACTCTGATTGGCTGGAAATGGCCCCTGGAGCAGCGGGATAGGAACCTCTGCAGCCTTAGCTGCCCTTGTTCCCCAATGCCCGTGTCCGGAACGGCAGCAGGGCCCTGCATGTCCCCGGGCTCAGGATTTGCGTCGCTTCAGCTCCACGGAGATGCAGGTCAAGTGAAAAACCCAAACTGTTTATAGAGGGAAAGCGAAGGTAAGGGGTGAGCTGGGAGGCAGAAAAGGGGATGGGCAGGGCCTGAGGGCTGCAGGGAGGGAGCTGCCAACAGGGGAATGGCAGGAGCTGCTGGAGCTTCCCACAGGCTCAGCTGTGAGCAGCCAGAGCTGTGCCTGGAGCTCCAGCTGGTCCATCCTGCTCTGCAGGTGCTCCCATCTTCAATGGGCACTGGAAATTGCCGATGGATGCTGGTACATCTGATCCAGCAGACAAACAAAGTCCTGCACATCTTCTTTCAAAGGTCATCTGAAGCACTTTGCTCATGCACGATGGGCTCTCATCTTCCTTCAGTGCTTGAAGAGCTGGAAGAGAGAGGAACAGAGCCAAGGTCAGAGGCCAGATTGAGGGAATCCAAGGAAAGCCTCCTGCCAGGACCATCCCAGCTGGCTCTTGCCATGGCCAGGAGGGAGCGGGAGACAAGGGCCTCGGCCGGAAGGTGCTGGCCACGGATCGCCCACATGTCCCTGGCAGCTCTCCAGGCTGTGCCCTGGCCGCCCCTGGTCCGCACAGGGAGCAGAGCCCTCTGCAGCCAGGGCATGGATTGTAGCTGCGGGACCGGGATGTGCAGCTGCCCCCGGCAGTGCTCGCTGTCACGCGGCTGCCCTGACTCACCCTCAGTGAGGACCTGGAGCTCCTCCTTCTGCCCCATCATGAGCACTCCGGCCACCCCTGCCAAGACAGAGCTTGTGGCGGCGCCAGGCAGCACAGCTGCCCGACACGGGCACTGCCAGCCCTGCAGCCACACGCCCTCCTGGCAGGCAGGGCTCCTGCCGGGCCCCTGCTGCACACTGCCGCCCCAGGGCATGGCTCCGGGAGGGCGGTGGCAGCGCCCAGGGCAGGCGGGGCTGCAGCGGCCCGGGCGCGGCTCTCACTGTAGCCGGGGCAGCAGCCGGGCTGGGGGCAGGGAGGGGCGCGGGGCTGCTGGCTCACCGATGAACCTGACAGGCGCCTCTCGCAGGGGCCTCTGTGGGCTCTGCAGGTGCGGCAGGGCCCAGCGCAGGTGCTCGGCCACTCGGCTCTCATCCTGCAGCACTGCGGGGAGCACCAACAGGCAAGGCTCGGCGCGGGCTCTGCCCCTCGGCCGGGCGCTCCCTGCGCGCAGCACCGGCTGAGCCGGCCCGCACGGGCCAGGGCAGGGAGCAGCGGGGGGGGCGCAGGCTGGCGGGCCCGGCTGTGGTGCTGGGCAGGGGCACAGCTGCCAGGCCCCCACACCGAGCTCCAGGGGCAGGGCTCGGGCTCCTGGGCTGTCCTTACCAGGCTCTCAGCGAACTTCATCCGTCGCTCCTCCGTCAGCAGTTCCTCAAGGTTGCTTCTCCTCAGAAAGCGTGCCGCACAAAGCAGGGCTTGGAAAGAGGCCTGGAGAGCAGCAGAGAGCCGCAGGTGGCACCAGAGCCCAGGGCACGGGACCTGTGTCCCTGTGCCATGGCCAGGGGAGGCTGGAGCCCGTGAGGTGCTGGGGCAGGAAGTGGCCGAGCCCACTGCCAGGGATGGGGCAGCGTCCGCAAAACCTCACCTTGGCCACCTGCAGGTTGTCATCGTGGCAGCGCAAGAATAGAGGGAGCAGGCTCTGGTTCACGATTGTCATGAGAAGCTCTTCCCCCTCTTCCACTACCAGCTCCATCACCTTGCAGAGGAGCTGAATGGAAAGCAGCTGCACGTGGCTGTTGTCCTGGAAGGAAAGAAAAAATCCTAAGCACCAACTACTCTGGGCCGATTGGAGCAAAGGCCCAGAACTGCACAGAGCACAAAGTTTCCAGGTAGCATTTAGTTCCCTTGCCTGGGGGCACAGAGCCTTACGTTCTCAAAGTGTGGCAGGAGGGGTTCAGCCAGCTTCAGGGCGGTGAAGGGTAGCAGGCGGTCTTTGTCCTGGAGCATATATGTGAGCACACAGAGGCTCATCTGGAGCACCTCGGTGGCTGGATCAGCCAGCTGCTCCACCAGGTGTTGATACAGGCCGCGTATTCCTCCGGCCTGTGTGCAAGACCAGGCTGTGCTGTGAAAATGTGACTGGCTGCAGCACCAACAGCTGCTTGGGGCACTGGGGCAGCTGAAGCAGGAGGCAGGAGAGCTGGAAGCAGCTGCCTCTGCTGCCAAAGCCCAGCCAAGCCCAGAAGTCTGCATTGCCCAGCCCCATGCTGCCAGCGTGGCTTCAGCCACTGCCCCCTTCTCACCAGCGAGGGCTCCTGGCTGAGCACCACGAGGCCTCTGAGCGCCAGGCGCAGCCTGTCCCTGCACTGGCTCGGCAGGTGCCAGGATACCACCAGCAGGGCACTGGGACCGTGTTTGCTCAGGTCCAGGCACTCCAGGAGCTGAAATGCACAGGAGGGCAGTGCCAGGGGTGCCGGCCGGCAGGAGCCCGGAGCCGCACAGGGCCAGGCCCAGGCAGCAGCACAGGGCGTGGGCGGCGGCCCAGGCGGCTGCAGCTACGAGAGGCCCGAGAGCTGGGAGGCAGCTCAGCCAGGCAGCGCTGGCCATCAGGCTCACCTCCACAAGGAACGCCAGGGCAGGCAGATGCCAGCGGCGCTGCTTCCCGACGAGAAAGCTGAGCAGGTGTGAGGCCATGAAGGGACACAAGGGGCTCAAGCCACAGCACATCTCCCTGCCAGGGGAAAAAGGCACCAAGGCCTCCCAGGGTGGGCAAACCTCTCCCAGCAATGACTCACAGAGGTCTGATCTTTCCCCAGCACTCTGCAGGGGCACATGGGCCCCTTGGGAGGTGGCTGCTGCTGGGCATCCTCCTCTCCCAGCCTTTCCCAGTCTGCTCGGCCCTCCCTCGGTGACAAGGCCATCTCGCTTACAGCCCCAGGGACTGTGTGGGGCACTCTGGGCAGGGGGCACAAATGCTGGCAGTGGTGGCAGGAGTAGGGGATCTCACCTGGCCAGCAGACCCGCTGCATAGTGCTGGGTGGCAGCACAGAGCAGACTGTCCCAGAGCTGCTTGTGCTCCGAAGCCAGCAGATTCTTGCCAAAGCCCAGTCGAGAGAGCAGAGCCTTCATGGTCTGCGCTGCAAACCTGTGTGCCGAGCAAAGGCCAGGTCACTGTGAGAGTGCTGGCCCTGGCCATGAGGGCATGGGAAGAACAGGGCGACTTGCACCTGTTGGGCTCACTGGGAAGGCCATGCTCCTCCTGGCACGCTCTCCAGAAGCTCCGGGTCTCAACATCCCCTGGCATCTGCTCTGTGGCGGTGACAATTTGCAAGAACAGAGCCACAAACAGTTGGGGAGAATGAAGCAGAATGGCACAGTGCCACTCGCACATGTGGGCAATCCTCCACAGCACCAGAGTTGCCTGCAAGAGACAAAGCAGCCCGAGGCAGTGCTCAGTGTGAGGGTGTCCATGAGGCAGGGCCTGAGGGGAGATGCAGGGGGATCATGCGGCCTGCTGCCCCTAAGCCTGCCCCTAGGCCAGCTTTCAGCCCAGGCTGGGGAGAGCAGAGAGAGCTGCTGGAGAGGTGACCGAGAGGACGAGCAAACGCCAGCTCTAGAAACTCACAGCCAGGGCAAGGACGGCCTTGTTGTCCCCGCAGGAGAAGCTGCCGTAGGGCGGCTGCTCCTCCATGGCAGAGAGCAGCGCTGGAAGCACCTCCTGGGCGGCCACTCTGGACGTGCCCATGGCTCTCCACATCAGCGTGGTGGCTCTGTGGGACCAGAGCTGTGCATCAGCACCATGCCCCGTGCAGCTGTGTGGGGCTGGGGGACAGAGCCCCGGTGCCCTGAGGGGCAGGGGGGGACCACGGCAGAGCCTCAATAAACAGAGGGGCCCGAGGCTCCCACAGCTCTCCGCCTGTCTGGCAGAGCCCACTGGACAGGCTGTATAGGGCGAGGGGCCCTAGGGGCTGGTGAGCACCGAGCTCTCGAGGCAGTTGTGCTCTGTACCTGTCACACGTTGGGGCACAGCGCAGGAGGCTCATCACCACTTGAGCAGGGTGTTCCTCTGTCAGGCTCAGAATCTCCATGTGCAGCCCGCCGTCCACGGTGACACAGGACGCCAGTCTCCGGAGAATGTCTCTGACCGTGGCTTGCACCTGGAGGAGGCGGCATGGGGAAGACTTGGAGTGCTGTCCAAGGGAGCAACTTGCCCAGCTTCCCCCAAGAAGTGCTTGCCTTCCCACCCCACTATGATGACCTCAAAGGCTAAGGGGGTCCAGCAGACATAGATTGAGGGGTCACATGATCCTGGGAGGCCTTCAGCCCCGGCCCCAGGCTGCTTACCTGCTTTGGGGAAGCAGCAACCTTCTGGAGAACCTCCATAGTGGGCGCTGGAGTCCCGGTCAGTGTGGGCATGGCCTGAGTGTCTGGCATGCCCTGAGCCTGAGTGTGGGTGGTGGCCGTGCCCTCAGTCAGGGCCATGCCAGCCTCCGCCCTGCCCTGGGCCGTGTCCTGCTCAGAGGCTGCTGCGAGCTCCAAGGATGCTGAGCTGGCAGCAGGCTCTGCCCGCAACTGGCCAGGCCTGGAGTCGGGCTGGGCCGTGCCCTCGGTGCCAGCGCTGCTGGTCTTTGTGCGGCCAAGGTGCAGGAGCTTCCGCAGTGCCTGCAGTAGAAGGAAGGGTGGGAAGAGAGGGACGTTCCATGGCCTGCTCCAAGCATGGGACTTGGCTGAGCAGTGCCAGCAGGCCTGGCCCAGGGGGGATGGCCACAGGTACCTGCACTGCTCTGCAGAAGAGGCCACGGCTGGATTCCTGCTCTTGAGTCTGGTCCTTCGCTGCATCTGGCAAAGAGCGAGCGCAGCCAGAGCTGAGGGGCTGCGGGAGAGGCCGGAGAACATGGCCCAGCCCTGCACTCCCCAGGGAGGGAGAGCCCCGGGATGCTCCAGGGGGATGGAGCACGGCCACTGTGGGATGTCTGCCCTGCCCCTGTCCTGTCCGTGGGCATTTCCCCAGAGGATGGCATGGCATGGCATGGCATGGCATGGCATGGCATGGCATGGCATGGCATGGGACGGGATGGGGCCAAGTTGGCTGCAGGCTCCAGCCCTGCAGCCCAGCTCTGCCACTCACCCTCCTGTGGTGGACTGAATGGCACCGCCTCTTCCGTGTCCTGTGCTGGGGCAGCTCCAAGGCCTTCTTCCTCCTCGTCCTCCACGCAGACCAGCTTGGGCACTCTCGGGGCTCTCTGCTCCATGGCTGTGCCTGGAGCGCGCCCCAGCAGCGAGCCCAGCCGGTGCCGCTCCTGCAGGGCCTCCTGCGCCTCACCTGCGGGCGGGACGCGGCGGTCAGCGCTCGGCCCGGGGCCAGCAACGGCCCCCGAGAGCCCCTCACCCGCCCCGGGCCAGCCATGCCCCGGCGTTCGCTCCTCGGAACGCGGCACGGGAGGCTCGGGGCCGGCGGCCGCGCTGCCGAGCGGCGGAGCTTGGGCCGGGGAAGCCGCAGCGGAGGGCGGGGGAGCAGCCGCGCCGCGTGTGTGCTCTGCGGGCCCCGGGAGGAGCTGGGGCCGGGACCGGGGGGGGGCCGGGGGCATGGCCCCGCCCGGCAAGGGGAGAGGGAGGCGGGGAGAGGAGAGGGGTGCCGGGCAAGGGACCCCGAGAGAAGGGTGCCCGACAGCGGGAAAGGGAGAGAGAGGGAGAAAGAAAGAGTGAAAGAGAAAGAGTGCTGTAGAATATCTCTTTTTGCTGCTGATGTCGCCGCTGCTGCTGCCGCCGCTGCTGCTGCCGCTGCTGCTGCCGCCGCTGCTGCTGCCGCCGCTGCAACTGAGGCACCGGGGCCGTTCGTCCCCGTGTCCGTTCCCTTCGAGCCCCACGAGCCCCACGTTCGAGCCCCGCGGGCCCCGGGGACAGCCCCTCTGTCTGCCCAAACACGGGAACTTTGCAGCCTTGAGCCCGAATGCAGAGCCCTGACTACTGCACACTGTTTCCATGTCCTGAAACATCAGGTCTTCTGTTTGACAACTCAGGTTGGGTTTGTCTCAAGGAATTTCCCTCAGAAATACTGGGTATGTCTTCCTCTGTGCCTTCCCCTCAGCAGCCTTGGGGATGCTCCTGTGTGAAGCCATCTGTCTCACACAGTTTGAGACAACTTCAAACAGGATATTGTGCAATAAGTCGTCTCCTCTAAAGTGTTCCAACAACCTATTTCCAGCAATGGAAAATTATTCCTAATAGATGAAAGTGGAAAACCCCCAACAGTTTATTAACAAACAGAATCCCCCCATGACACGCGTTACAAGAAGGCACCGGGGTCTCTCTTGGGAAGAACAGGAGCTGTCACGGAGCAGTTCCAGCAGCTGATGGAAGCTCGGTGGCTCGTCCGGGGTCGGCTTTCTCCCATGGCAGAGCTCCATGGAGCGGGCAGGGCAGTGAAGCAGCTGGGCTGAAGCCCCTCCCTGCCTTTTCTCCCCGGTGTGGCTCAGCTCACAGACTCTCGGGCTGGGAGCGGGGCCGCTCCGCTCCTGCCGGCACCGTGTCCCTGGGCTTGGACAAACAGTTTCCTGCCAGGAGAGCCCTGCACACTGCTCCACAGATCTTTCATAAAGGCCCAAACCAACTCCAAACACTCTGTCTGCAGCAGCTTTTCACAAAGGGGCTGCAGCAATCCAGGACAGCTGCAGGTGAGTGTCAGAAGGCTCTTTTCTTGTTCCTGACAGCAAAATTCTTGATGATCTGATTCAGTTTTATTCAGATGTAACATGAGAGCTGATTTTTTTTTTAAATATTTCATGATAAGTAACAAGCCTTGGGAGCATGAGGTGCAGGACTGACATGCGAAAGCATGAGCATATCCTCCAAAGTGGCCAGTTGAATTGTCCATTTTATTTACTCTTGTATTTACTCCACACTAATAAGGAAAACCCAGCTTTGCTTGGAGGCAAAACAGGCATGGGATACACTACAGTCCCTCGCAGGCTAACCAGGGCTGGCAGTGACACAGCAGGCAGTCTGCTTCATTGTGAACCACTTCAGAGATACATCCCAATCTGGTTTAAGTAGCGTGGTTTTATTAAGAGCTCCTTTTCTGCATGAGACAGAAAAGGGAGATCCCAAATGATCCTCATGCAAGCCTGCAGTAAAGAACTGGTCCTGCTATCCCAACGAAGCGTTTGCTTTGGCAATTACACTCTTCTCATTCATCTTTTGATGCAGACACTTCAGGTTTTCCCCCACACCCCTGCAAGGCTGGCAGTCGCTGTTTCCCATTTCCTGTTCTTCCCTAGAGATGATGCAGTGGCTTCTTTGAAACAAAAAGCCCTGAGATCTGGACAGCTTGAAGGAGCATGAAATGCTGATTAAGTGCTCAGATTGGTAACACCCAGGTCTGCACTGCCCAGTGCTCTGCAGCAGCAGCAGCAGGACCATGCATCATTCCTGTTGGTGGATGTTCATGTTTCTGATGTGCAAGAGCAATGACTTTGAGGAGGGACAAAAATGCCCCTCTTCAAACAGTGAGTGTGCAAGGAGATGTGAAGTTTCACAGCCTTTTCTAGGATATTTCAGAAAGATATAAGAGAATATTGTGGCATAGAGCAGGTCTCTAATTTTGTCTCCAGAGGAATCCCCACAGGGCACATTCACTCTGCTGCTGATGGCAACCCCATAAGCTCATGGACCAGTTTTCCCTGCAACGTGCCTCCCTGCCTGGGCTTTACTAGGCCGGGACTAGACCCAGAGCTAAGCAAACACATGCAGCCAGGTGACATTGTGTAACATCAGAAGCTGGCAACCATTAGGATTTTGCTGTCAAAAGGTTCCAGCTTGCACTGGGCCCAGAAGTGTTTTTCCCTAAGGCAAAGCAAATTGAAATGTGAAGTTTCAAAGCTTCAAATGACTATGAAAGGAAACTACAGAATAATTTCTGGAAGAGCATCATTGTCAATGATCATGCATCCCACCAACAGCTGGAGCTGAATCCAGAATTGCTTCTTCAAGCTGTGCAGGAATTCATTCCAGTGACAAGCACTGGTCCATGGGAACAAATGATCCCCTAGCTCTGGGCTGAATGGCACCCAGGCTGCAGTGCAGATTGGAGGAACCCTTGTCACTTGTTATTGTCCTCCCAGTGCACTCATCCTCCTGCAAACAAGGTGCAAACAACACAGCTGCACTGCTGTCCCCGGAAAATACACATACAGGTGACTTTGCCAAAGCAGTGCATCTTTTCCCAGTGAAATACATGACCTCTTCTTACCTATGGAATTGTGATTGAGGACACCTGTGAGCCAGATCTGTGGGAGATTGCAAAGGAGCAAAGCTTTGGGATTTGGACACACTTCTCTTGGTTTCTTTGCTCAGGCCTTTGGTGAGCACAGAACACACCTAGGTAGAAAACCTTTGACTAGACAGGATCTTTTGGATCCATTGTCCCCCAAACAGGTCAATGTGTCGCCTCATTGTAATGCCAAGTAACAAAGAGCAGCACAAATGACACAAAGAAAACATGGCCAAAGAGGAAGAGGAGAGACACAATGAGGAAAGGATGTGGTGAGACACTGGCACATTGAGTGAGCTGCATCCCATAATCTCTAGGCTAGCAGGTCCTGGTCTCACATTCTCCTCTTGGTTTATTTAAATTTTATTTATTTATTTACTTTTTTTCATCATCAAAATAAATTATATACAATTAAAAATATGTCATCAAAATTGAAAGACAGAATCAAAGCACAATAATTCAAAACTACATCTAAAGATCAGAACATATGTACAGCTGTAACTATGAAGCCTAATGCATCAATCCGGTTCTGCAAACACTTCATACAGGCGGCAGCTTCTTCCTGAGCTTGGAGGCAAGAGAGCTCTTCTGGACAGGAGGCGAGGACTTTGTGGGTGAGGGAACATGGGAAGTGTCCGGAGAAAACTTCTCGGTAGGAATGTAACCAGCCAGATCTGCAAAATGGAGACACAAAGTTTAACAGAGAGGCAAAGTTTAACAGAGGCCACCATGTAAACCTAAAGCATCTGAAGCTCCATAATTCCTGGGACACATTTCCTGGAAATGTCCAAACAGCTGCACAGGGAAACATGCTCCTGCTGGCAGACACTGAGGCAGGCCAGGGCAAACCCTGAGCCACTTGCCCAGAGCTGGCACAGGCCCAGCCTGGCCTCTGGGCTGCCCTGGGACAGCAGGGAGCCCAGAGCCCTGTGCTCCCCAGGAATGGCTCAGCTGCACATGCACCCTCCTGCTCCTCTGCCTGCCCCACAGCTCAGCAGCCCCACAGCTCTAGGGGCACTGGCAGCAGCACAGCTCATTGCAGGGGCACATGCAGGGCACAGCTGTTCCCTGGCAATGTGCACAGCCTCTCTGGGCTGCCACAAGACCCTTCCTCCCAGCAGAGATTGGCCCAGCTCCCCTCTCACCTCTGCGTGCGGCTGAGCCATGACTGCCCTTCATCTTGTCCTCCATCTGGAGTTGCTCCAGGCCCCCATGCCATGACTAGGAAATGTGATGGAGAGAGTGGGGGCAGATGCACACGCTTCCTCAGGATTCTGTCATTTTTGGCACAGCTCAAAAGGCAAATCCAGAGGTGTCCAACTCAGCGCTTCCTCCGCCTTCTGGAGAACATCTCACCTTCACCAGCCCAGCATTCTGGAGAGGTTTTCCCGCACATGTGGAGGCTTGCTGGCAGCACATTCCTTCAGCGGGGTGCCCATCACCGTGCAGAGGGCAGAGGCGAGCTTGGTGGCCACGGTGCGGACGTTGGCGCTCCGCACAGGCAGCGCCTTGTTCCCCAGGCAGGGCCAGAGCACGGGCAGGGCATCGCGCTGGGCGACTTCAGGGCTCCTGGCATGAACCCCCTGCACAAGCACTGCCGGGACAGAGACACAGCTCCTTACCCATCAGCCTCCCTGCAACAAGGATCTGCCTCTGCTTCTGCTTCTTGCCAGCCTCTCTGGCCAAGAGCAGCAAAATAGCACCCAGAGCCCCTTGGTCCAGAAACGGGCAAAGCAGCTGATCATCCTGGAAACAGAACCACCCACCCCTCAGCACTAATTGCTCCAACCAGAGCCTTGTCCCTGTGGCAGACTTCCTACCTTTACTAAATTATTTCACAATCTCTGCATGAACAATGAATGAAATGTCCAATTGCCTTTGATTTCCATTAAGAAGTTGTCTAAACCCACACTGAAGATTTGGAAATGTACCATAGGGAGGAAATGGAGAGATTTCTAATAAAAGGGATGATTCCATTTTTGTAACTTTGATGTCAAGTGCCAGATGCCTAATCTGGCTCTTCCCTTTGCTCAATGGGACACAGCAAAGGACAGGGTTAGAACACACCTCAAAACTCCAGCCCACCAGAGATGGCTGCTGCCTGACAGCTGGATGAGAAACATCAATGACCAGCTGGGGTCTTTGGCAGAATGCTTTAGGGGCTTCCAACAAAGAGCTGTTTCAAACCTCAGGGCATCTCTAGAGAATTACCCAGACCCCATTGCCTTGGCATTTGTGCATCTCCACATTTTAATGCCACTTGCCCTCCCAATGGTAAGGGCACTTTTTCTTACATGTCCACTGAAATAGGGGCATGGAGAAAGAAAAATGCTACACAGGGGACTGAAATGTAACCAAAACACGAGTGTTTTCTCATATTGTCTCTGAAATCTCTCTGCCCATTTTCTGAACTGAACTGTATCAAACATGGACAAATGTTTACTAGCAACAGGCTCCTTGCAACAGGCAGATTTGGCTAAGAGATGAAAACCTGAAATGCTCTGGAGACCATTCTTATTTTCTGATCGGACAAAATGTTATTCAGCAGCAATTTAATATTCTGCGGCGGAAGAGACTTGATTTTCTCTACGCTGTTAATCCACCAGCAGACATCAACATTGAAAGAGCTCCTGCAAGTACCCAAAACCAATTCTGCTAAGCAAGAAAGGGTTATGGTACCCATTTTAAAATGGGAATTCATTTGAATTTAAATGCAATTAAAGACATCAGTGACTACTGAATGTGAGGAACAGCTGTCCGGTTCTGCTAAATCTCAGAGAGAACATCTGCTTTATCTAAAGTAGTCCTAATTTATGGTTAATTCCTTTATTTGAAAAAGAGATCAAAAGAAGTGCTAAACTAAATGCCCTATTGCTGGATATCTATATTTTTCAAATGGTCTTTAAAGGGCCTTTGACATTCCCAATCGCTGAACATGCCCTTTTGAGATTCCTAATGAAGATACAAAGTGTATTAAACCTTGCATTTAAAGATGTTGGCATAATTAGCAGTGGATTTAGCCCCAGTTGAAGCATGGCTATCAATCATCTTCTCTGCTATATATTGAGATTATCCTTTTTCCATTCCTTGGCTCTTGCTGACACAGCAAGCTCCTCTGAGGAATCAATTATCAGCTGCATGTGTAGCATTTTGGGCAGCGCTGACACAGGCAGACACTGTTTGCACCCCCTGAAAGGCTCAGTCCAAGGCCCCTCTGACAGCACAGGCAGGGAGCCTCAGCACTCTGCTTCTGTCCCTGTGCCCCAGAGGCTGCCTTGCACTAAACCCGTGCCTCTGATACCTCTGTTGAGTTCTGGCCTAAGCTGTGACCCCCCAGGCTCTGCACGGTTCAGCCTCAAAACATTCCAAGAGAAAAACAAGAATTCTGTGAGGACAAAACAAACTGATGCCCTGAAACAGCATTTGCCACCATTTCCCCTCAAAGATCACAGATGTCCCTGAGCTCCCCAGAGAGGAGCCAGCTGGGGCATTTTTAGCCCTCCCTTTGCTGGAGGTGGTTCTGAGATGCCCCAGTGAGAGCTCAGCCCCAGGCCGAGCGCCGCCCCCATCTCAGGTGCTGCCCAGCTCTGCAGCAGCCAGGGAAAACCTGCCAAACCCACCTGCCTTGGCTATGGGGCAGCAGGGACAAGCTCAGCACCTCCTGGTTTGGAGGAGCTGCTCTGCTGTCTGCTCACAGGCATTCCCTCTAAATGCTCCCTGGGAAGAGCTCTTGGCTCAGAAGGGGAGGCCATGCCTGTGATACGCTCGGTGACATCCAGCAGGGCTTGGCCACTCAGGTGATTCCATTGGTAGCTGAACTCTTTCAGCAGGGACACTTTATCTACAAGGGAAACACACGTTTCTGCTCACTTTTCTCAGGTCATAGGAGAAAGGGCAGGGCCAACCCCATTTTATAAAATCAAGCACATTTCTGCAGATGTTTGAATCCTATTCTTCTTTCCTTCCAGCATACTTGGCAGGGTTTTAAATTCCAAAAGAAAAGCTCTCCTTTCACATTTGTAAATCCAAACTTGTCTGCTGTAGCAGGAGCTGTGTTAAAACATTTCACATCAGGGACCTTGAGAGTTCAGTCACATGGAAGCAGTGAAAAGGTTTTGCATCCCAGAGCAAAAAGGAAGAGCCCCATACTTGGGACACAGAAAGGCACTGAGCCAGTGTGAGAGTCTGTCCGAATTTTCCCTCATCTCCGAATTTTCCTCAATTTTAAGAAAATTCAGTATTTTTAGTTCAAATTCACCCAAAACCCCAAAAAAACACCCAAAAATCACCCAAAACAGCCCAAAAATCCCCCAAAACTCCCCCAAAACGGGGTCCCGGCACTGGTGGATACCCTTGGGGCAGCCCGATGCCAGGCTGGGGTGAAAAACGGTGATTTTGGGAAAATTCAGTATTTATAGTTCAAATTCACCCCAAAACCCCAAAAAAACACCCAAAAATCACCCAAAACAGCCCCAAAATCCCCCAAAACTCCTCCTTAATGGCGTCCCGGCACTCCTGCAGCCCCTCGGAGCAGCCTGAGGCCAGGCTGGGGTGAAAAATGGTGATTTTGGGAAAATTCAGTATTTATAGTTCAAATTCACCCAAAACCCCCCAAAAAACTGCCCCAAAATCACCCAAAACAGCCCAAAAATCCCCCAAAACTCCCCCAAAATGGGGTCCCGGCGCTTGCGGAGCCCCTCGGTGCAGCCCGATGCCAGGCTCGGGTGAAAAACAGTGATTTTGGGAAAATTCAGTATTTATAGTACAAAATAACCCAAAAATCCCCCAAAAAACTGCCCCAAAAATCACCCAAAACAGCCCAAAAATCACCCCAAAATCCCCTCAAAACCTTCCCCAAAATTCCCTCCAAAATCACCCAAAACTCCCCCAAAAATCTGCCCCAAAAAACACCCAAAAATGACCCAAAAAAATCACCCAAAAATCCCCCAAAAATGCCCAAAAATCACCTGAAAATTTCCCAAAATCTGCCCCAAAACCCACCCAATAAACCACCAAAAATCCCCCAGAAATTGCCCAAAATTCACCCAAAACCTCCCCAAACCATCACAAGACCCCCAAAATTTCGGGATTTCCCCCTGAATTTTGGGGTTTTTTATTGGATTTTTTGGATTTTTGGGGTTTTTGTTAATTTGGGGAGGGGTCCCCACCCCCTCCCCTTTTTTCCCCCTAAATTTTGATGTTTTTCCCCAGAATTTTTTTGTATTTTCCCCCCAAATTTTGATGCTTTTTCTCCAGGATTTTGGGATTTTTTTCCCCAAATTTCAGTTTCTTTGGGATTTTCTGATTTTTATGGTTTTTGGTAATTAGGACAGGGGTCTCCGCCCTCCTTTACTGCCCCTATCTGCTCCCCTTTCCTGAGTGTTTCCCCTCCATTTTTGATATTTTTCTTCAGAATTTTTTTATTTTCTCCGGGTTTTTCCCCCAAATTTCTGTTTTTTGGGTTTGGGGTTTTTAGGGTTTTTGTTAATTTGGGGAGGGGTCTCTCCCCCCCTTTTACCTGCAGAGGACCCCCAGGCCGTGCTCGTGGGCCCCGTCGTGCTCGAAGCGCAGCAGCGCCGCCGCCCGCGGCACTAGGCCCTGCTGCACCAGGGAGGCTGCAGAAATTGGGGTGAAAAACGGGAAAATTGGGCAAATCCTGGAAACTGGGGGGAAATCTGGGGAGATTGGGGGGAAATTAAGGGGGCTTTGGGGTGAAACCCGGGAAAATTGGGGTGAAATGTGGGGAACCCCGCGGCACCGGGCCCTGCTGCACCAGGGGGCTGTGGGAAAATTGGGGTGAAAAACGGGAAAATTGGGAAGTTCTGGGGAATTGGGGTGAAATTCGGGGATTTTGGGGCCATTTTGGGGGATTTTGGGGTAAAATTTGGGATGATTTTTTTGGGAATTTATGGGATCTTTGGGGTTTCCCTGCTGGGCTGGTGCTAAGGGGATTCCAGGGCTGGTTTTCGGGTGAGTTTTGGGCTTTTGGGGCTGGCTTTGGGGTGAATTTGGGGGTTTTTGGGGCTCTCACTGCTGGGCTGGTACCGAGGGCATTCCATGGCATTTTTTGGGGTGAATTTGGGGTTTTCTGGGGGGGATTTTGGGGTTATATTGGGTATTTTTGGGGTCTCACTGCTGTGCTGGTACTGAGGGGATCCCAGGGCATTTTTTGGGGTGAATCTGGGCGATTCTGGGGGGATTTTTGTGGGAACTTTGGGGTTATTTCGGGGATTTTTGGGGTTTCCCTGCCGGGGTGTTACCGAGGGGGTCCCAGGGCAGTTTTTGGGGTGAATCTGAGTGATTTTGGGAGGATTTTTTGTGGGAATATCAGGGATTTTTGGGGTCTCACTGCTGTGCTGGTACTGAGGGGATCCCATGGCATTTTTTGGGGTGAATCTGGGTGATTTTGGGGATTTTTGGGGTTTCCCTGCCGGGGTGTTACTGAGGGGGTTCCAGGGCATTTTTTGGGGTGAATCTGGGCGATTTTGGGGGGATTTTTGTGGGAATTTCAGGGATTTTTGGGGTTTCCCTGCCGGGGTGTTACCGAGGGGGTCCCAGCACAGTTTTTGGGGTGAATCTGGGCGGTTTTGGGCTGACCTTTGAGGTGGGGGTGCTCCCTGAGCAGGCAGTGCAGCAGGAAGGCGGCACGGGCCCTCGGGGGGGTGGGGGCTCTGCAGGGCCCCCGCCAGCACCTCCAGCCCCCCCCAGGGCCTTGAGCTGCTGCAAACCCTCGGGCTGGGCCCGCACCAGGCCTGGGGAGGGGAAAAAACGGCGTTAAAAAAGCCAAAAACGGGAAAAATAGCACCAAAATTGACAAAAAACCACCCCAAAAGCCCCTAAAAACTTCCCAAACCTCCCCCCAAAAACATCCCAAAAAACCTCCAAAAAATGCCCCAAAAATCCCCTAAAATTTCCCCCAAAAAAACCCAAAATCCCCCAAAAATCCCTAAAAAATCCAAAAACTAAAAAAAAAAAAAAAATCTAAAAAAGTCTCCCAAAAAATTCCTTACAAAAATCTCCCCTCAAAAAAATCCCAAAATCCCCTAAAAATCCCCCAAAATCTCAAAAAATCTCTAAAAAATCCCTAAAAAGTCCCCCCAAAATCCCAAATAAATCTTCCTAAAATCCCTAAAGAATAATAAAAAAGTCCCTAAAAAATGAAAAAGATCCCCCAAAAAATCTCAAAAAAACACATAAGAAATCACAAAAAATTCACAAGAAAACCTGAAACAACCCTAAAAAAATGGCAAAAAATCAGAAAAAAAAATTTTAAAAATCACAGAAAAACCCTAAAAAATCAGAAAAATTCCCTAAAAAAATGCCTAAAAGATTCCAAAAATACCCAAAAAACCCCTTTAAAAATCCCCCAAAAAATCTTTAAACCCCCCCCCCCAAAAAAACCCCTTAAAATCCTCCCTTAAAAACCCCAAAAATACACAAAAAATCACAAAAAAGTCACAAAAATTCACAAAAATATCACAAAAAAAGGCAAAAAAACCTGAAAAATATCCGAAAAAAAATCCCCAAATCCCTAAAAGATCCCAAAAAACCCCAAAATGCCCAAATTCTCCCCAGACTCACAGGAGATGGCGAAGAGCGTGGCGGGGGCCAAGCGCGGGTCAGGGTTCCCCCGGAGCGCCCCCAGCAGGGCAGGCAGAGCCCCCAGCGCCAGCACCTGGCCCTGTGCTGCCGGAAGGTTCTGGGCACATGAGCCCAGGAGCCGCGCGGCCCTGGCGCGGAGAGGGGGCCAGCGGTGACCCAGCAGGTCCAGGACAACCTCCAGGCCCCCTAAAGAGCAGAATTCTGGGGAGAAACACCGAGAATTTGGGTTAAAATGGGAAAAAATGGGCTTCAAATGGCCCCAAACTCAGCCCCAGCCCAGCGGCCCTGGCTCAGAGGGGCCAGCGGTGACCCAGGAGATCCAGGACCACCTCCAGGCCCCCTAAAGAGCAGAATTCTGGGGAGAAATGGGACAGAAATGGGAAAAAACAGGGTTAAAACAGGAAAACGTGGGGCTAAATGGGGAAAAAATGGCACAAAATCCATCCCCAAACCAGCTATGAGTGACCCCAATGACCCCTGAGTGACCCTGAGTGACCAAAATGACCCCTGAGTGACCCCTGAGTGACCAAAATGACCCCTGAGTGACCCCAGAGTGACCCCTGAGTGACCCTGAGTGACCAAAATGACCCCTGAGTGACCCCAGAGTGACCACTGAGTGACCCCAGTGACCCTGAGTGACCCAAATCACCTCTCAATGACCCCAGTGACCCTGATTGCCCATCCCAGACCCTGAATGACCCCTGAGTGACCCCAGAGTGACCCCAATGACCTTTAACCTCACCATTGGCATTGTCCAGGCTCTCGCAGAGGTCGCAGAGCTCCTCCAGGGCCCCCTCGTGTTCCCCGGTGTCCCCCAGGCCCCGCTCGGGCGCCGCCTCCCCGGGACAGGGCCCGGCCAGGAGCCGCAGGCAGCTCTGGAGCTGAAACCCCCAGCCCGGGGAAGGTGTGTGGGGGAGGCAAGCCGACCAAAGCGAGATGTTTGCCTGCAGGTTGTGACCACTGGAGAAAGAAAACAATGGCTCTCACTTACTGCTGAGAACATGGACTACCTGTTACATCTGTTCCCTATTGTACCTGTTCCCCCCCCCTCACAATTTTCAGTAATAAAATCCTCTGAGTTAGCTAGAGCCTTTGAGATCTCCCCAGCGTAGCAGGCGGATCCTCGGCTGGACTGCACCAAAGGACTTCGTCTCTGCGTTGGTAGCTATATCCCCTCTCTCTCTCTCTCTCTCACCCCCTCTTTCTTTCTCTATCTTTTCCTCTGCCTTAATCCCTCTATCGCATTTTTGCTGTGGTTATTTCAATAAAACTGCATTTGATTTGATTATCACTGCAAACCCTCTTGTACCGTGTTGGTTTTTGCACTCTGAGATCATTCCTACGAACCATCAGGTCATCTGTCTACTAGGACAGACCCTGACATTGGAGAGACATTTCTATGAGCTTTTTCGATGGGCAAAGTTCTTTGGGTTTTTCACGAATGTGCTCTTTGCCCTTGTTATGTTCGTATGGGAATGCATGGAACCCATTTTCCAAGCCATTTTGAACCTTGGATTCGGGTACCCCCGCATTTATCCAGTGTTCAGGGCACTCTTTCCGGTTTTGAAAGAGAGAGCGGCTGCCTTTCCCTGGATTGCTGACTGCAGGAGGCAAGCCCTATTCCCCCGAATTCTCATGGGAGAAGTTCCTTTTGGGGGAGATGATCTGCTGCTTCCCAGCCTCCCTGGCTCGCAGCAGAGGGGGGAAGTCTTGCCCGCAGCCAAAGAAGTTTTTCGCCTGCATTTTCGGAGCATGCTCAGATGGAGCCACTTTTTCCCTCCTCCCTTGCTCTCAGAGGGGTTTGAGTGGGCTGAGCCGCCCCTGGGAGCTCTGCAGGCATCGCCCCGTCCGGCCTCTTGGACCCCGCATCGCTCAGACCTGGGGGTGGCATCGGTGCCCGAGGTCCCGCCTCCCGAGTTTGTGGGGCTTCCCCAACCCTCCCCACGGGTGCGGGTGCTTCCCCACGTGGCCTCTCCCACGGCCGTCCCTCCTGCAGAGCCTGTGGGTGCAGCGGCCCCGCCTGGGCTTGCGAGCTCAGAAACACCGCTTCCCGCGGCTGCACCGGTGTTGCAAGGCAACAGCGCTCAGGCACCGCTTCCGCCGCTTCCCGCAGCTGCGCCGGTGTTGCCAGGCGATGCACTCAGTGACAATGGCAGTCGCCGCCAGCGTGTGTCCGAGGCTGCGCCGCCTGTGGATGCACCAAGAGCTGACCCCATGTGGGTCCCTGTAGCCCCGCTCGCGGTGGCCCTGCTTTCACCCTCAGCGCCGATGCCGGAGGTGTCAGTTGAGACCAGCGACCCAGTGCTGCCGCCGTCACCCCCGCCCGCCTGCTGTGACTGCACTCTCTCTGGCCTCGCCCGCCCCACCAGCCACCCCAGCAGTTCTGCCGCCTTCGGGGACTCCGTCCTCCATGTCTGCGTCAGAGGCTGCCCGGGAACTGGCAGCATATCCGAGCTCAGACCGTCCCATACCGTTTGCCCTTGCAACAGCGGTTTCAGCAGCTGGCCTCTCCTTCCGTGGAGGAGGCATGGCTCAACAGCTGAGTGCGTGTGCATCCCGGCCGCCTTCTTTCAAGCTCAGTGTTCTTGGCGGGTTGGGGGGTGTTTGGTGGGTTGTTTCCCCTTGGGGGGTGCGAATCTCCCTGCCGTCCCTCATGCGCCCCAGCCGCAAGCGGGAGGTGGGTCCTGAAAGTTCTGCCTTTGGTCCCCAGCCCAGAGGGGGTGGGAGTGGTACTGGGAGGCAGATGGGGGGAACACCTTTTGCATTTGCACTGCAGAGGCGGAGGGAATGGCGGAAAGCCATCATCGCTTGTTTTTTGTGGGGAACAAACATTCCCAGACCCGAGATGGAGATTCTCAGGACAGCTTCTGTCCCCCCACTGCCAGCATGCATCGGTGATTTTGGGGGGAAGGAAGCGTTTGGTCACTTGTTCTGTCATTGCACTGGCAGTGTGGTGCTGGGCTGTGACAACACAGAGCCCGCCTCGCAGACCGGGCCTGGGCTGTTTGGCTCGGTTCCCTGGCCCAGGGCCACTGCCCGGCCGGCTGCTGGGTTTGGGGGCTTTGCTTCCCCCGTCGGGACCTGGACCACTGTTCTGTGGGACAGGTCTGGGGTTCTTGATCCTTCCACGTGGGCCAGGGCCCACTCAGGGCCTCTCAGGCTCCTCTCTGCTGCTGCTGCTCATTCCGGAAAAAAAAAAAAAAAAAAAAAAAAGTTGAAAGAGCTAGTAGCACCTCAAAAGCATTGAAGAGCCAAAAATTACAAGTAGTTCAATAAAGGAGTGTGGCCGAAGCATTAAAAAAATTTTCTCAAAATTGTTTGGTAACTGTCAATGGATTTTTGATAATTATTGATGATTTTTCTTTAGCAATTTGTTGTTTCAGGATTCTGCAAGCCTGTTTCAGGACCCAAAGGGACTTTCAGAAATGTCAAAGAGGAACATCTTCAGTCGATGGACTTTCTCCTGTAACTCAGCTGTTTGGAGTTGAAGCAATGAATTTCTTTGCATTGTTTAAGCATTTTCTTATGTTGTAAGATTGTTTTAGTGATATGATAGAATTTTATGTTCTACAAGTGAAGAATTTCCCTGATCATTCCACATCATCCACATTCCACTTGATTGAGGTTTTTCATTGGCAACAGATAACCCGTCAAGTGTTTGTTCTTTCTTCTGCATGGGTGCAGCAGACAAAATGACAAACACTTTTCTTTTTAAATTAACTAAAATAAAAAGGGTGATATGTCACAGACATCTTTTATGAAAAATCCTTTCCTTAGGATTTTTCCTCCTGAGAAGCTGAGAGGCCTCAGGAACAAAATGTAAACAATGGTTATCTGCTGCTGTGGAATGCAACAGGTGGATCTTTGATTGGCCCATGTTGGTTGTTTCTAATTAATGGCCAATCACAGTGAGCTGGCTTGGACAGAGAGTTTGAGCCACAAGCCTTGGTTATCATTCTTTGCTATTCTATTCTTAGCTAACCTTCTGATGAAATCCTTTCTTTTATTCTTTCAGTATAGTTTTAATATAATAAATATAATTAAATAATAAATCAAGCCTTCTGAAACATGGAGTCAGATCCTCGTCTATTCCCTCATGCTAAGACCCCTGTGAACACGGCCACGGTGACAGGCTGCCAGGGAGACAGGGTGACCGGAGCTCCACCACCCCCACATCCCGGGCACAGTCGAATCGGGGGCATTTCCGTGGCACCCCTGCCACACTTCCCCTTTCCCCTGCCGAACCCCCTTTGTCACTCCCTCAGCGTGGGGGACTTGGTGGCACTGCAGGACCCCTCTCTGTGCCATCCCTGAGGTGGCACCTGTGCTTTTTGTCACCACCACCTGCCAATTTGTCACCAGTGCCCCAAAACAGGGGGTGGCCCACATCCTATGGTGGGGGAGAAGGGACAGCAACATTTTTGGTGTCTCCCTAACCACTTCCATCCCCTCAAGGATGCTCTGTGACTCTGCACTGCCCCCCCCGCCCCTACGTCCTCCTCCTCCTTCACCTGTGCCTCAGGAGGTGATGCCGCTGCTCCCACTGGGGACGTGCCAGTGACACCGAGGGGACACCATGGACCGTGACACTGAGGGGACCCCTCAAAGGGGCTGCAGGGTCACAGTGGCTCCTGGAGTGACAGCTGGTGGCTCCTGCAGTGACAGCTGGAGGTCCCACCATGCTGTGGTGACAATTTGGGGGGTGGGTGCTCTTTTTGGGGTTCTCCAGGGTCGGTCCCAAAATCCCCTCCCATCACCTCCCCAGGCCTCGCCTCAGTTTCCCTCTCGCTCTGCAGGGACCATGTGGAGCTGATGTGATAGCATTGGGTTTATTTGGGGGATTTTGGGTTGGGGGCTACTGGGATGGACTGGTGGGACAGTGGGATGGGCCAGGCTGTGGGCAGGCTGGTGGTCGTCTGGGCTGGGGGCAGGCCAGGCTGCAAGGCTGCAGGGCCAGGGGCTGTCCAGATCAGAATCCAGCTTGGATCCATGGCTCGGATGTCCATCTGGACCAGTGTCCATCCAGAGTGGGATCCAAGGTCTGGTGTCCATCTGGACCAGGGTCCAACCTCTCCTGCCCCCATCCATCCCATACTCTCCAGCCATGGCCACTTCTCACTGCAGAGTGGACAAGACCCTCGGTCAGTGCCAAGATGACCCCAAACCCCATCCCAGCAACCCTGCCACGCCACCCACCCCGAGCCCCAGTGCCACTGGTGTTCCCTGGAAGCCAGGCCAGATCCAGAATTCCTGGCAAAGGAGATCCAGAGTCCTGGGCTGGGGACTCAAGGGCATCCAGGATAGCGAGCACTGAGTCCATGTGGCATGGGGGGACAATTAGGAACACAGCTGGGGACATGCCTGGGTGGACGGGGGTGGGGGGTGAAGGGGGTTTAGTGGTGGGGAGAGGGTTGGAGGGCGGGATGCACCCAAAACTTCACCAAGTCAAAGGGGAGGATGTTCAAAACTAGAGGGGGAAGGATGGAAAATAGGGAAAGGAGCCAAAAAGGGGGAAAAGAACCCCAAATAGGGGAAGAGTGACCCAAAATGGGGGGAGGACCCAAATGACAGAGAAAGGATCCAAAGTAGGGAGGAAAACACACAAAATAGGGAGAAGGGACGCAAAAGACAGGAAAAGGATCCAATCTGGGGGAAACGTCTCAAAGGGGGAGGAAAGGACCCAAAATCAGAGGACAAAGGGTGTCACGGGAACAAAGCTCTTCCTGCACTTGGGGCACTCCAAGGGCTGCCCTTAGTGGTGGCTCTGTTGGTGTCTGGTCAAGATAGAGCTCTGAGAGAAGCTCTTCCTACACTCAGAACACTCGTAGGGCCTCTCCCCGGTGTGGATGCACCAGTGGCTGATGAGAGCCGCGCTCTGCTTGAAGCCCTTCCCGCAGTCAGGGCAGTTGAAGGGCCTCTCATCTGTATGAAGCTGCTGGTGCAGGAGGAGAAAGGAGCTGGTCTGAAACCTCTTCTTGCATTTAATACACTCATAGGGCCTCTCTCCAGTGTGGATCCTCTGGTGGCCAATCAGGTGGGACTTTGACATGAAGCTCTTCCCACACTGCCCACATTTGTAGGGCTCTTCCAGACCTGTGTGGACTTCCATGTGGTGGGTCAGGTGGCTTCTCCTCTGGTAGCTATTCCCACATTCCCCACACTCAAAAGGCCATTCCCCAGCGTGGTTTCTTTGGTGGATGGTCAGTTCAGAGCTCGACCTGAAGCTCTTCCCACCCTCTGCATACTCATAGCTTTGTTCCTCCGTGTGGATCCTCAGGTGGGCAGTCAGGGTGGAGTTCTGGGTCAAGCTCTTTCCAAACTCAGGACACTCGTAGGGCCTCTCCCCGCTGTGGACACGCAGGTAGTGATGAGGCCGGAGTTGTACCTGAAGCCTTTTGCACAATGGTGGCAGCAGAAGAGCCTCTCGCCTTTGTGACTCTGCTGATGCCTGATGAGACAGGAACTCATCTGAAACCTCTTCCTGCATTTATCACACTCGTCAGGACGTTCTTCTGTGTGGATTCTCATGTGGCGGATCAGGGAGGATCTCAGGGAGAAGCTCTTCCCACATTCTGAGGACTTGTGGGACTCCTCCCCATCCTGGAGCTGCTCATGGATCCCCAGCTCTGAGCTGCAGCTCCATCCCTGGCCCAGGGTGGGCCTTTCCCCCTCAGATCCCCGTGATCGGCGTTTGCAGCCCCTCCTCGTAAGGGATCTCTGGGGCTTTTCTTTCCCCTTTGATTCCTGTGCTGTGGAGCTGCACAAAACAGCCTCTTCTACAAGGTTCTCCTGTGGGGATTTGACCTCCCTGGTCTCTGGCCTAAGCTTCTTGTCTGGGGGAGGAAGGACAAGGAGAAGATGGGATTTGCCTCCGTGCCACAGGGAAGGACAAGGAGATCCTCCCAGTGCGTCCCCAGCAGGACAGCTTTGGCACCAGGGTTGTCCTGCAGCCGGGGGCCGTGCTGGGGTGGGAGAGGGAGCAGGAGAGAGGGGGAAAGGGGCACTGACTTCCTCCTCACCTGCCTGGGGCTCCTGGGCCATCTCCTTCCTCACGGCGTCCTCCTTCTTCATCGGGCCAAGGTTTGGAAAAAGAAAATCCTGGTTTGGGGTAAAACAAGGGCTGAACGTGTTGGGTTTGATAGTCCTGTTGCCCAAGTGCAGCTGGAGAAGTAAATGCCCCTTTCAGCCTCGAGGGGCCTGGAGCCCGCTCATCCCCAGCCTCCCCCACCCCTCCAGGCAGCCAGCTTGTCTCCCAGCTCCGGGATCGCCCCTCTGCGCTCTTCCCCACTCCAGGGCTCCCGAGCTCCCGTTTGCTCTCCTGGGCATCCCCCAGCCCGAGATCGCCCCTGTGCCCATCGGTACCAGGCGAACGTGAGGCTGTTCCCTCCACGGGAAATTCACAGTTCGGGTTTGAGGTCCTGCAAGAGTCAAAGATCCCCTGCCCCATGAAAAAACCCTCCCAGAGACCCCCCGATGGATCTGGTGCAAGCTCCCCCTCCCCACTCACCTGCGGAATCTGGAGGGGGCAATGCAGCAGGAGTCAGGGGAGCTTCAGCCTGAGCGGCAGGGGAAGGCGGCGGGGAAACCAACGTGGTTGTGCTGCTCCTCTTCCTTCTGCTCCTCCACTTACTCCTCGTCTGTTCCTCCTCTTCCTTCCACTTTTCTTTCACTCCTAGACCGGCCCAGGCAATACTGACACCTAAAAGCAGCCGCGCTCTGCCCTGGGTGGGTTCCGAAACAGCATGGCAGTAAAACTGGGGAGTGAAACTGGGAGCATTGGGAAAGATCATGAGAGCAGCAGAAAGGAATTGGGAGCGCTTTCCCTGCCAGTCCCGCTTTTACTGGGAGAACTGAGAGGGAACTGGGAGCAAAGAGCACTCGGAGGCGGCTGCAGCCGGCAGCTAGTGGGGCCACGATAGAAGGCCTGGTTATGAGAATAAGAGAGCGATCGCGCGCTGGGATTGGTGGGCGGGAGCAGCGCGGGTTTGCTCGGTTATGTGAGGGCCGGGAGGGGTCGGAGCAATGGCGGCGGCGGCCGGTGAGAGGGGACAGGGAGCGGGAATGGGGACTGGGAGCGGGAATGGGGACGGCAATGAGGACAGGGAGTGGGTATGGGGACAGGGAAGAGGCATGGGAATGGGGACATGATAGGAAATGGCACCCAGAACTGGAATGGCACAGAGAATGGGGACAGGGACCGGGAATTGGAATATGGGTATGGGACAGGGAATATTGAAATGGAAATACGGGAACAGGAGCGGGACCATTAATAACAGAAGGGGAACAGAGACTTGGAATATGGGAGACGGATAGGGAATGAGACTGGAATGAGATTCAGGCTGGGATGGCAGCGGAACGGTACCAGGGTAACATGGGAATGGGTGGGTGAGTGGGGGTGACAGCAGGGAGAGGGGGATCCTGGACAGGGACACTGGCAACCAGGACAGAGGGACATGGAGACAGTTCCAGGGCAGGGGGGCCTTGATCAGACACACCACAACTTTCACCAGGGTCCCCAAGCACTTTTGCAGCTACTGGGCCTGTTCTGCCCAAAGCCCTGAGCAACCCCCAAGTTTCTCCCCGGAACCCCCACCTCCCTCAAACCCAACATGTCCCCCCTTTCCCTGGAAGATCCCCCCATGTCCCCATCAATGGCTTATTCCAAAGTCTTTGTTTTTACCCTGGTTTTGTGTGTTTTGAAGGGACCAACAAAAATGAAAGGAAAATCCAGGCCACGGGGTGCAAGGAAGATGTGAAGCAGCTGGACAGGTGGTTTCTAACATGGATAACCGGCAACAGGAATGGCCTGGGCTCTGCTTACCGGGGTTCCCTGGGGAGTACCCAGGGTGGATCCCTCTGTGGCGGCTGGAGCTGGAGCAGCGCAGGAAGGTCTTCCTGCACTTGGGGCACTCACTGGGCTGCCCTTAGTGCTGGCTCTGTTGGTGTCTGCTCAAGATAGAGCTCTGAGAGAAGCTCTTCCCACACTCAGGACACTCATAGGGCCTCTCCCCACTGTGGATGCGCCGGTGGGTCACGAGGGTGGAGTTGTCCCTGAAGCCCTTCCCGCAGTCAGGGCAGCGAAAGGGCCGCTCCTCCGTGTGAATCCTCTGGTGCCTGACAAGATGAGAGCTGGTCTGAAACCTCTTCCTGCATTTATCACACTCATAGGGCTTCTCCCCAGTGTGGCTCCTCAGGTGGTAGATCAGGTGGGAGCGCTGGCAGAAGCTCTTCCCACACTCCCCACACTCGTAAGACCTCTCGCCAGTGTGGATCCTCTTGTGGACAATCAGATTCGACTTGTGGGTGAATCTCTTCCCACACTCCTGACACTCATAGGGCCTCTCCTGGGTGTGCATGTGCTGGTGGCTGACAAGGGAGGAGTTGTACTTGAAGCCTTTCCCACAGTCGGGGCAGAGGAAGGGCCTCTCCTCTGTGTGAGTGCGCTGGTGCTTGAGGAGATCAGAGCTGGTCTGAAACCCCTTTCTGCATTTATCACACTCGTAGGGTTTCTCCCCGGTGTGCCTCCTCATGTGGACAGTCAGGTGGGAGATCCGGCTGAAACTCTTCCCACACTCCTCACACTTGTAACACCTCTCCTCGGTGTGCTTCCTCAGGTGGACAATCAGGCAGGAGATCCAGCTGAAGCTCTTCCCACACTCCTCACACTTGTAAGACCTCTCCTCGGTGTGGCTCCTCAAGTGGACAGTCAAGTTGGATCTCCGGCTGAAGCTTTTCCCACACTCCTCACATATATAGGGCCTCTCCCCCGTGTGGATTTTCATGTGGCAGATCAGGTTGGATTTCTGGCTGAAGCTCTTCCCACATTTCAAGCACTTCTGGGGCTTCTCCTTACCCTGAAGCTGCTCGTGGACCACGAGCTCTGAGCTCCAGGCGCCTCCCCGGTCCAGGGTGGGCCTTTCCCCCTCAGATGCCTGAGATCTGCATTTGCAGCCCCTCCTCGTGCGGGATCTCTGGGGTTTTTCCTCCCTGTTGGATTCCTGTGCTGTGGAGCTTCTCAAAACAGCCTCTTCCAAAAGGTTCTGCTGTGGGGATTTGTCCGCCCTGGTCTCCATCCTCAGCTCCTGGTCTGGGGGAGGAAGGACAAGGAAAGGATGGGATTTGCCTCTGTGCCACAGGGAAGGACAAGGAGATCCCCCCAGTGCATTCCCAGCAGGACGGCTTTGGCAGCAGGGTTGTCCTGCAGCCGGGGGCCATGCTGGGGCAGGAGATGGAGCAGGAGAGAGGGGGAAAGGGGCACGGAATTCCTCCTCACCTGCTTGGGGCTGCTGGGCCAACTTCCTCTTCCTCACAACCTCGTCCTCTTCCATCGGGCCAAGGTTTAGAAACAGGAAATCCTGGCTTGGGGGAAAACAAGGGCTGGGCACGTTGGGTTTGATGGTCCCGCTGCCTGTCTTGGTGTCTGCTAAGGAAGGCAGAGCCTCCCTTAAAATTGAAAATGTAAACCCCCTCCCTCCAAAGTACTATAATTTTGAAATTAAGGGGCTCTCAGGGAAAGACATGGAAATAGGAATAACGGTTCTTTGCTAGGAAAAATAAAATGAAAAATGTAATAGTAGAAAGAAAACCACTGACAGAGTCAGAATCCAAGCTGACACCCTGTTAGTCAGGGTGTTTGTTGCACTCCAATTAAATGGTGGCTGCAGTCCTCCTGGAGGGACAGATGTGGTTCTGTTGAAGCAGTGGTTCCTGCAGAAGGGTGTAGTTTTCCTCCAAAGGTCCAGTGGTGGTGTAGATAGGTCTGGTCTTCCTCGGCGAATCCAGTGGAGAAGAAACACTGCTCCTCTGGGAATCCAGTGGGAAAAGCCTGACTGTGGTGTTCCAAATCTCTGATTATATCCAGGTAGGAATGCCTGGCTCCTCCCCATGGGTGGAACATCTACCAATGGGGTGAGGTAATTTTATCAGTCCTGCAGTGAGGCTCAATGGCCCATTAACAGAAGATATCTCCCTGGAGGGCTTGTGGAAGAGATAAAGAAAACTGCCCAATTAACAGAAGATAACTGCCCCACCTCTAACAGATGGCAATAGAATACATACCCCCACTCACATCTTGCATTTCCAACCTCAGACACTCTCCGTTGCTCTCAGTAGCCCAAAGTGTGATCCCAGTTGCTCCCTTTTAACAGCAGTATGATCCCAGTAACTTCCAATATGATCCAAGTCATGTACCACCATTCCCAGTATGGTCCTAGTATAATCCTAGCTGCTTCCAATCCATCCCAGTATGGTCCAAGCTGCCTCCAACTACATCAACACAATCAGTCCCAGTATGATGCCATTTGCTACCAGCGTGCTCCCAGTTGCTCACAGCATCTCCCACTCACTCTCAGAATGATCCCAGTCATTCCCAGTATATCACATTAGCCCCTAACATGGTCTCAATTGGCCCGGCAGGTTCCTACTCACTTCCAAAATGATCCCAGGATGATCCCAGTACAGCCCAGTCCCTCCCAGCGATGCCACTCCTGGCATCCCCCAGCCCTGTCTGTGTTCCCCCCTCCCAGACTGCCTGATAGGAGCCCCAGGGGCTGGAAGGCCTCAACCAACATCCCCAGCAAGCCCCAGTGTGGATGTGCAGCCTCCAGTTTTCCCAGTTTGCCTCTCCTTCTCCCCAGGCAGGGTTCTCCTCCTCCTGCTCCTCCCGGCCCCAGCGGGTGGGAGCAGCTGAGAGCCCCGCACTGCCCATCCCGACCTGTCCCGGCTCCATCCCTGTTCCTGCCGCGGGCTGCGAGGGCTGCAGGACCGGGACAGGAGGAATGGGATGGTGGAGCAGGGAGGGACAAGCAGCAGGACAAGTGCTGGAGGGAACAAGAGAAGGAGGAGGAGGAGGAGGAAGAGGAGGAGGACGGGTGGGAGGAAGAGCTGGGTGAGAGGAGGAGGAGTGGGAAGTGGAAGCGGGGGGAACACACGCTCCAGCCCTCGCTTTCTCCACAGCACTCCCGGACCCTGGGGCATTTCCCCTCCATATCTCAGGTGATCACAGAGGGGGAGCTCAACCAAATATCCTGGGTGCTCCATAGGTGGGTATTTTTTGGGGATGGGGGGATTTTTGGAGCTCAAAGGACTCCAAAGCTAAGCTGCAAATGCCCATTGGGGAGATTTTGGCGGTGTCCCGGGAGGTTGTTTCTTCGCGGGGAAGGACACGAGAGGGGAGAACACTGGGACACCGAAGTGTGTAGCCCAGAGAGAGGAGACCGCCAGGATTCAGCCCGGAGAGGGGAACACCCTTGCGAAGGGGAAGCCCTGGAGCTCCCCACAGCCTGGAGCAGAGTCAGGGGAAACGGGAGCGCTGAGACACCAAGAGCCCCGGCATTGCTAAGAGGGAGCCCAGAGAGGGGGATCTGGGGAACCCCTGGGGGCTGCAGGGAACCCCCAGCAGCACAGAGAAAAGGGGAGCCTCAGAAGCCCAAGGTCAGAAGAGCAGAGAGGGGGGACCCTGGGGATTCCCATGGCAGCCTGGACAGGGTATGGACCCCTGGAGAGGAGAACGCTCAATAGATGCAAGGCTCCAAGAAGTCCAAAGTGGAGAGACCAGAGAAGGGCAATTCATGGGGAGCTCTTTTTTGGAATAATCATGAGACATTCAAGTCTTGGCAGGCTTAAGGATGGTATTTCTCAGGGTTTTTCCAACTAATTTTTTTTGGTCTGGAGATTTTTATGGACACAAAATGTCTGGAGACTTCTAGAGATGGGTTGGGGCAGGAGGAATGCCCAACAAAATGCTCTCATGTATTCTATTGCCATCTGTTAGAGGTGGGGCAGTTATCTTCTGTTAATTGGGCAGTTTTCTTTATCTCTTCCACAAGCCCTCCAGGGAGATATCTTCTGTTAATGGGCCATTGAGCCTCACTGCAGGACTGATAAAATTACCTCACCCCATTGGTAGATGTTCCACCCATGGGGAGGAGCCAGGCATTCCTACCTGGATATAATCAGAGATTTGGAACACCACAGTCAGGCTTTTCCCACTGGATTCCCAGAGGAGCAGTGTTTCTTCTCCACTGGATTCCCAGAGGAGCAGCTTTTCTTCTCCCCTGGATTCGCCGAGGAAGACCAGACCTATCTACACCACCACTGGACCTTTGGAGGAAAACTACACCCTTCTGCAGGAACCACTGCTTCAACAGAACCACATCTGTCCCTCCAGGAGGACTGCAGCCACCATTTAATTGGAGTGCAACAAACACCCTGACTAACAAGGTGTCAACTTGGATTCTGACTCTGTCAGTGGTTTTCTTTCTACTATTACATTTTTCATTTTATTTTTCCTAGCAAAGAACTGTTATTCCTATTTCCATATCTTTCCCTGAGAGCCCCTTAATTTCAAAATTATAGAACTTTGGAGGGAGGGGGTTTACATTTTCAATTTTAAGGGAGGCTCTGCCTTCCTTAGCAGACACCAAGACAGGCAGCGGGACCATCAAACCAACGCGCCCAGCCCTTGTTTTCCCCCAAGCCAGGATTTCCTGTTTCTAAACCTTGGCCCGATGCAAGAGGAGGAGGTCGTGAGGAAGAGGAAGATGGCCCAGCAGCCCCAAGCAGGTGAGGAGGAAGTCAGTGCCCCTTTCCCCCTCTCTCCTGCTCCATCTCCCGCCCCAGCATGGCCCCTGGCTGCAGGACAACCCTGCTGCCAAAGCCGTCCTGCTGGGAACGCACTGGGGGGATCTCCTTGTCCTTCCCTGTGGCACGGAGGCAAATCCCATCCTCTCCTTGTCCTTCCTCCCCCAGACCAGGAGCTGAGGATGGAGACCAGGGCGGACAAATCCCCACAGCAGAACCTTGTGGAAGAGGCTGTTTTGAGCAGCTCCACAGCACAGGAATCCAACGGGGAGGAAAAGCCCAGAGATCCCGCACGAGGAGGGGCTGCAAACGCAGATCTCAGGCATCTGAGGGGGAAAGGCCCACCCTGGACCGGGGAGGTGCCTGGAGCTCAGAGCTCGTGGTCCACGAGCAGCTTCAGGGTAAGGAGAAGCCCCAGAAGTGCTTGAAATGTGGGAAGAGCTTCAGCCAGAAATCCAACCTGATCTGCCACATGAAAATCCACACGGGGGAGAGGCCCTATATATGTGAGGAGTGTGGGAAGAGCTTCAGCCGGAGATCCAACTTGACTGTCCACTTGAGGAGCCACACCGAGGAGAGGTCTTACAAGTGTGAGGAGTGTGGGAAGAGCTTCAGCTGGATCTCCTGCCTGATTGTCCACCTGAGGAAGCACACCGAGGAGAGGTGTTACAAGTGTGAGGAGTGTGGGAAGAGTTTCAGCCGGATCTCCCACCTGACTGTCCACATGAGGAGGCACACCGGGGAGAAACCCTACGAGTGTGATAAATGCAGAAAGGGGTTTCAGACCAGCTCTGATCTCCTCAGGCACCAGCGCACTCACACAGAGGAGAGGCCCTTCCTCTGCCCCGACTGCGGGAAAGGCTTCAAGTACAACTCCTCCCTTGTCAGCCACCAGCACATGCACACCCAGGAGAGGCCCTATGAGTGTCAGGAGTGTGGGAAGAGATTCACCCACAAGTCGAACCTGATTGTCCACAAGAGGATCCACACTGGCGAGAGGTCTTACGAGTGTGGGGAGTGTGGGAAGAGCTTCTGCCAGCGCTCCCACCTGATCTACCACCTGAGGAGCCACACTGGGGAGAAGCCCTATGAGTGTGATAAATGCAGGAAGAGGTTTCAGACCAGCTCTCATCTTGTCAGGCACCAGAGGATTCACACGGAGGAGCGGCCCTTTCGCTGCCCTGACTGCGGGAAGGGCTTCAGGGACAACTCCACCCTCGTGACCCACCGGCGCATCCACAGTGGGGAGAGGCCCTATGAGTGTCCTGAGTGTGGGAAGAGCTTCTCTCAGAGCTCTATCTTGAGCAGACACCAACAGAGCCAGCACTAAGGGCAGCCCAGTGAGTGCCCCAAGTGCAGGAAGACCTTCCTGCGCTGCTCCAGCTCCAGCCGCCACAGAGGGATCCACCCTGGGTAATCCCCAGGGAACCCCGGTAAGCAGAGCCCAGGCCATCCCTGTTGCTGGTTATCCATGTTAGAAACCACCTGTCCAGCTGCTTCCCATCTTCCTTGCACCCCGTGGCCTGGATTTTCCTTTCATTTCTGTTGGTCCCTTCAAAACACACAAAACCAGGGTAAAAACAAAGACTTTGGAATAAGCCATTGATGGGGACATGGGGGGATCTGCCAGGGAAGGGGGGACATGTTGGGTTTGAGGGAGGTGGGGGTTCCTGGGAGGAACTTGGGGGTTGCTCAGGGCTTTGGGCAGAACAGGCCCAGTAGCTGCAAAAGTGCTTGGGAACTCTTGTGAAAGTTGTGGCGTGGCTGATCAAGGCCCCCCTGCCCTGGAACTGTCTCCATGTCCCTCTGTCCTGGTTGCCAGTGTCCCTGTCCAGGATCCCCCTCTCCCTGCTGTCACCCCCACTCACCCACCCATTCCCATGTCACCCTTGTACCGTTCCGCTGCCATCCCAGCCTGAATCTCATTCCAGTCTCATTCCCTATCCGTCTCCCATATTCCAAGTCTCTGTTCCCCTTCTATTATTCACGGTCCCGCTCCTGTTCCCGTATTTCCATTTCAATATTCCCAGTCCCATACCCATGTTCCAATTCCCGGTCCCTGTCCCCATTCTCTGTGCCATTCCAGTTCCGGGTGCCATTTCCTATCATGTCCCCATTCCCATGCCTCTTCCCTGTCCCCATACCCACTCCCTGTCCTCATTGCCGTCCCCATTCCCGCTCCCGGTCCCCATTCCCGCTCCCTGTCCCCTCTCACCGGACGCCGCTGCCATTGCTCCGGCCCCTCCCGGCCCTCACATAACCGAGCAAACCCTGCGCTGCTCCCGCCCACCAATCCCAGCGAGTGATCGCTCTCTTATTCTCATAACCAGGCCTTCTATCGTGGCCCCACTAGCTGCCGGCTGCAGCCGCCTCCGAGTGCTCTTTGCTCCCAGTTCCCTCTCAGTTCTCCCAGTAAAAGCGGGACTGGCAGGGAAAGCGCTCCCAATTCCTTTCCGCTGCTCTCATGATCTTTCCCAATGCTCCCAGTTTCACTCCCCAGTTTTACTGCCATGCTGTTTCGGAACCTGCCCAGGGCAGAGCGCGGCTGCTTTTGGGTGTCAGCATTGCCTGGGCCGGTCTAGGAGTGAAAGAAAAGTGGGAGGAAGAGGAGGAACAGACGAGGAGTAAGTGGAGGAGCAGAAGGAAGAGGAGCAGCACAACCACGTTGGTTTCCCCGCCGCCTTCCCCTGCCGCTCAGGCTGAAGCTCCCCTGACTCCTGCTGCATTGCCCCCTCCAGATTCCGCAGGTGAGTGGGGAGGGGGAGCTTGCACCAGATCCATTGGGGGGTCTCTGGGAGGGTTTTTTCATGGGGCAGGGGATCTTTGACTCTTGCAGGACCTCAAACCCGAACTGTGAATTTCCCGTGGAGGGAACAGCCTCACGTTCGCCTGGCACCGATGGGCACCGGGGCGATCTCGGGCTGGGGGATGCCCAGGAGAGCAAACGGGAGCTCGGGAGCCCTGGAGTGGGGAAGAGCGCAGAGGGGCGATCCCGGAGCTGGGAGACAAACTGGCTGCCTGGAGGGGTGGGGGAGGCTGGGGATGAGCGGGCTCCAGGCCCCTCGAGGCTGAAAGGGGCATTGACTTCTCCAGCTGCACTTGGGCAACAGGACTATCAAACCCAACACGTTCAGCCCTTGTTTTACCCCAAACCAGGATTTTCTTTTTCCAAACCTTGGCCCGATGAAGAAGGAGGACGCCGTGAGGAAGGAGATGGCCCAGGAGCCCCAGGCAGGTGAGGAGGAAGTCAGTGCCCCTTTCCCCCTCTCTCCTGCTACCTCTCCCACCCCAGCACGGCCCCCGGCTGCAGGACAACCCTGGTGCCAAAGCTGTCCTGCTGGGGACGCACTGGGAGGATCTCCTTGTCCTTCCCTGTGGCACAGAGGCAAATCCCATCTTCTCCTTGTCCTTCCTTCCCCAGACAAGAAGCTTAGGCCAGAGACCAGGGAGGTCAAATCCCCACAGGAGAACCTTGTAGAAGAGGCTGTTTTGTGCAGCTCCACAGCACAGGAATCGAAGGGGAAAGAAAAGCCCCAGAGATCCCTTACGAGGAGGGGCTGCAAACGCCGATCACGGGGATCTGAGGGGGAAAGGCCCACCCTGGGCCAGGGATGGAGCTGCAGCTCAGAGCTGGGGATCCATGAGCAGCTCCAGGATGGGGAGGAGTCCCACAAGTCCTCAGAATGTGGGAAGAGCTTCTCCCTGAGATCCTCCCTGATCCGCCACATGAGAATCCACACAGAAGAACGTCCCGACGAGTGTGATAAATGCAGGAAGAGGTTTCAGATGAGTTCCTGTCTCATCAGACATCAACAGAGTCACAAAGGCGAGAGGCTCTTCTGCTGCCACCATTGTGCAAAAGGCTTCAGGTACAACTCCGGCCTCATCACTACCTGTGTGTCCACAGCGGGGAGAGGCCCTACGAGTGTCCTGAGTTTGGAAAGAGCTTGACCCAGAACTCCACCCTGACTGCCCACCTGAGGATCCACATGGAGGAACAAAGCTATGAGTATGCAGAGGGTGGGAAGAGCTTCAGGACAACATCTGAACTGACCATCCACCAGAGAAACCACACCGGGGAATGGCCTTTTGAGTGTGGGGAATGTGGGAATAGCTACCAGAGGAGAAGCCACCTGACCCACCACATGGAAGTCCACACAGGTCTGGAAGAGCCCTACAAATGTGGGCAGTGTGGGAAGAGCTTCATGTCAAAGTCCCACCTGATTGGCCACCAGAGGATCCACACTGGAGAGATGTTGTATTCACATTGCTGTACAATTATATTTCCTGAGTCTCATAGCTTCTCTCGATGGTCTTCTCACGGCAGATCTTCACAGCAGTGGTGTTGTTGCTTCTCGGTCAGGGCTCCTCTCCCTCAGGCTCTCCCTGACCACCCCGCCCCTTTTATCTCAGCTACCTCCATGGGCTACAGCTGCTGCCCAATCAAGGACATCACAGCTGCAGCCCATTTACAATAACTAGAACCAGGGCGGGGTCACTAATACAATAGAGAGATCTTCAACTGCCATACATACAATACATAAGTTAACTCAGGCCCCCAGATACACATTCACTCAGCCCCCTACATTTCCCCCTTTACTTTTACTTACTTTACAATTACAATATGTATATCTGTCCCAGCTCCCAGGCTGCCACAGCTCGCAGCTGTCTTTTCTTCTGTTCCAGCTCTCAGGCTGCCAGCTCTCAGCTGTCCTATCTTCTGTTCCAGCTCTCAGGCTGCCACAGCTCGCAGCTGTCTAGTCCCAGCTCTCTGGCTGCTACAGCTCATACATAGAATATATACATATTCCCCTTTTTTTTTCCTTTTTTTTCTTTTTTTTTTTTTTTTTTTTTTTTTTTTTTTTTTTCTTTTTTTTTTTCTCTTTACTTCTAGCAACTTTATAACTACAATACACATATTTATTTTAGCTCTCAAGCTGCTACAGCTCGCAGCTGTCTTTAAACACACACACAAATCCCTAGATGTTCTATATTTTAGAGTCCCAGCTCTCAGCTGTCCTGAATACATACTTTACAGTCCCAGCTCTCGGCTGTCCTTTCTTCTGGAGTCTCAGCTCTCGGCTGTCCTTTCTTCTGTCCCAGCTCTCTGGCTGCCACAGCTCGCAGCTGTCTTTACTTCTCGAGTCCCCGCTCTCTGCTGTCCTTTCTTCTGTCCCAGCTCTCTGGCTGCCACAGCTCGCAGCTGTCCTATCTTCTGTCCCAGCTCTCTGGCTGCCACAGCTTGCAGCTGTCCGGGGGATTCCATACCTTCTTTCCTTGGCTGCATGTTCGAATCACGTCGGGGTCACCAGAATGTTGTATTCATATTGTTGCATAATTATATTTCCTGAGTCTCATACCTTCTTGGTGGTTTTCTCACGGCAGATCTTCACAGCAGTGGTGTTGCTGCTTCTCGGTCAGGGTTCTTCTCCCGGCTCTCCCTGACCACCCCGCCCCCTTTTATCTCAGTTACCTGCATGGGCTACAGCTGCTGCCCAATCAAGGACATCACAGCTGCAGCCCATTTACAATGACTAGAACTAGGGCGGGGTCACTAATACAATAGAGAGATCTTTAACTGCTATACATATACTTACAATACATAAGTTAACTCAGGCCCCCAGATACACATTCACTCAGCCCCCTACATTTCCCCCTTTACTTTTACTTACTTTACAATTACAATATGTATATCTGTCCCAGCTCCCAGGCTGCCACAGCTCGCAGCTGTCTTTTCTTCTGTTCCAGCTCTCAGGCTGCCAGCTCTCAGCTGTCCTATCTTCTGTTCCAGCTCTCAGGCTGCCACAGCTCGCAGCTGTCTAGTCCCAGCTCTCTGGCTGCTACAGCTCATACATAGAATATATACATATTCCCCTTTTTTTTTCCTTTTTTTTCTTTTTTTTTTTTTTCTTTTTTTTTTTTTTTTTTTTTTTTTTTTCTTTTTTTTACTTTTTTTTTTTTTTTTTTTTTTTTTTTTTTTTCTTTTTTTTTTTCTCTTTACTTCTAGCAACTTTATAACTACAATACACATATTTATTTTAGCTCTCAAGCTGCTACAGCTCGCAGCTGTCTTTACTTCTGTAGTCCCAGCTCTCAGGCTGCCACAGCTCTCAGCTGTCTTGAATACATACATAGAATATATACATATCCTCCTCTTTTTTTCTTTTTTTTTCTTTTTTTCTTTTTTTTTCTTTTTTTTTCTCTTTTTTTTTTTCTTTTTCTCTTTCTTTTTCTTTTTTTTTCCTTTTTTTTTCTTTTTTTTCTCTTTTTTTTTTCTTTTTTTTTTTTCTTTTTTACTTCTAGCAACTTTATAACTACAATACACATATTTATTTTAGCTCTCAAGCTGCTACAGCTCGCAGCTGTCTTTAAACACACACACAAATCCCTAGATGTTCTATATTTTAGAGTCCCAGCTCTCAGCTGTCCTGAATACATACTTTACAGTCCCAGCTCTCGGCTGTCCTTTCTTCTGGAGTCTCAGCTCTCGGCTGTCCTTTCTTCTGTCCCAGCTCTCTGGCTGCCACAGCTCGCAGCTGTCTTTACTTCTCGAGTCCCAGCTCTCTGCTGTCCTTTCTTCTGTCCCAGCTCTCTGGCTGCCACAGCTCGCAGCTGTCCTATCTTCTGTCCCAGCTCTCTGGCTGCCACAGCTTGCAGCTGTCCGGGGGATTCCATACCTTCTTTCCTTGGCTGCATGTTCGAATCACGTCGGGGTCACCAGAATGTTGTATTCATATTGTTGCATAATTATATTTCCTGAGTCTCATACCTTCTTGGTGGTTTTCTCACGGCAGATCTTCACAGCAGTGGTGTTGCTGCTTCTCGGTCAGGGTTCTTCTCCCGGCTCTCCCTGACCACCCCGCCCCCTTTTATCTCAGTTACCTGCATGGGCTACAGCTGCTGCCCAATCAAGGACATCACAGCTGCAGCCCATTTACAATGACTAGAACTAGGGCGGGGTCACTAATACAATAGAGAGATCTTTAACTGCTATACATATACTTACAATACATAAGTTAACTCAGGCCCCCAGATACACATTCACTCAGCCCCCTACATTTCCCCCTTTACTTTTACCAATTTTACAGTTACAATATACATATCTGTCCCAGCTCTCAGGCTGCCACAGCTCGCAGCTGTCTTTACTTCTGTAGTCCCAGCTCTCAGGCTGCCACAGCTCTCAGCTGTCTTGAATACATACATAGAATATATACATATCCTCCTCTTTTTTTCTTTTTTTTTCTTTTTTTCTTTTTTTTTCTTTTTTTTTCTCTTTTTTTTTTCTTTTTCTCTTTCTTTTTCTTTTTTTTTCCTTTTTTTTCTTTTTTTTCTCTTTTTTTTTTCTTTTTTTTTTTCTTTTTTACTTCTAGCAACTTTATAACTACAATACACATATTTATTTTAGCTCTCAAGCTGCTACAGCTCGCAGCTGTCTTTAAACACACACACAAATCCCTAGATGTTCTATATTTTAGAGTCCCAGCTCTCAGCTGTCCTGAATACATACTTTACAGTCCCAGCTCTCGGCTGTCCTTTCTTCTGGAGTCTCAGCTCTCGGCTGTCCTTTCTTCTGTCCCAGCTCTCTGGCTGCCACAGCTCGCAGCTGTCTTTACTTCTCGAGTCCCAGCTCTCTGCTGTCCTTTCTTCTGTCCCAGCTCTCTGGCTGCCACAGCTCGCAGCTGTCCTATCTTCTGTCCCAGCTCTCTGGCTGCCACAGCTTGCAGCTGTCCGGGGGATTCCATACCTTCTTTCCTTGGCTGCATGTTCGAATCACGTCGGGGTCACCAGAATGTTGTATTCATATTGTTGCATAATTATATTTCCTGAGTCTCATACCTTCTTGGTGGTTTTCTCACGGCAGATCTTCACAGCAGTGGTGTTGCTGCTTCTCGGTCAGGGTTCTTCTCCCGGCTCTCCCTGACCACCCCGCCCCCTTTTATCTCAGTTACCTGCATGGGCTACAGCTGCTGCCCAATCAAGGACATCACAGCTGCAGCCCATTTACAATGACTAGAACTAGGGCGGGGTCACTAATACAATAGAGAGATCTTTAACTGCTATACATATACTTACAATACATAAGTTAACTCAGGCCCCCAGATACACATTCACTCAGCCCCCTACATTTCCCCCTTTACTTTTACCAATTTTACAGTTACAATATACATATCTGTCCCAGCTCTCAGGCTGCCACAGCTCGCAGCTGTCTTTACTTCTGTAGTCCCAGCTCTCAGGCTGCCACAGCTCTCAGCTGTCTTGAATACATACATAGAATATATACATATCCTCCTCTTTTTTTCTTTTTTTTTCTTTTTTTCTTTTTTTTTCTTTTTTTTTCTCTTTTTTTTTTCTTTTTCTCTTTCTTTTTCTTTTTTTTTCCTTTTTTTTCTTTTTTTTCTCTTTTTTTTTTCTTTTTTTTTTTTCTTTTTTACTTCTAGCAACTTTATAACTACAATACACATATTTATTTTAGCTCTCAAGCTGCTACAGCTCGCAGCTGTCTTTAAACACACACACAAATCCCTAGATGTTCTATATTTTAGAGTCCCAGCTCTCAGCTGTCCTGAATACATACTTTACAGTCCCAGCTCTCGGCTGTCCTTTCTTCTGGAGTCTCAGCTCTCGGCTGTCCTTTCTTCTGTCCCAGCTCTCTGGCTGCCACAGCTCGCAGCTGTCTTTACTTCTCGAGTCCCAGCTCTCTGCTGTCCTTTCTTCTGTCCCAGCTCTCTGGCTGCCACAGCTCGCAGCTGTCCTATCTTCTGTCCCAGCTCTCTGGCTGCCACAGCTTGCAGCTGTCCGGGGGATTCCATACCTTCTTTCCTTGGCTGCATGTTCGAATCACGTCGGGGTCACCAGAATGTTGTATTCATATTGTTGCATAATTATATTTCCTGAGTCTCATACCTTCTTGGTGGTTTTCTCACGGCAGATCTTCACAGCAGTGGTGTTGCTGCTTCTCGGTCAGGGTTCTTCTCCCGGCTCTCCCTGACCACCCCGCCCCCTTTTATCTCAGCTACCTCCATGGGCTACAGCTGCTGCCCAATCAAGGACATCACAGCTGCAGCCCATTTACAATAACTAGAACCAGGGCGGGGTCACTAATACAATAGAGAGATCTTCAACTGCCATACATACAATACATAAGTTAACTCAGGCCCCCAGATACACATTCACTCAGCCCCCTACAGAGAGAGGCCCTATGAGTGTATTAAATGCAAGAAGAGGTTTCAGACCAGCTCCTTTCTCCTCCTGCACCAGCAGCTTCATACAGATGAGAGGCCCTTCAACTGCCCTGACTGCGGGAAGGGCTTCAAGCAGAGCGCTGCTCTCATCAGCCACTGGTGCATCCACACCGGGGAGAGGCCCTACGAGTGTTCTGAGTGTAGGAAGAGCTTCTCTCAGAGCTCTATCTTGACCAGACACCAACAGAGCCACCACTAAGGGCAGCCCTGGGAGTGCCCCAAGTGCAGGAAGAGCTTTGTTCCTGTGACACCCTTTGTCCTCTGATTTTGGGTCCTTTCCTCCCCCTTTGAGACGTTTCCCCCAGATTGGATCCTTTCCCTGTCTTTTGCGTCCCTTCTCCCTATTTTGTGTCTTTTCCTCCCTACTTTGGATCCTTTCCCTGTCATTTGGGTCCTCCCCCCATTTTGGGTCACTCTTCCCCTATTTGGGGTTCTTTTCCCCCTTTTTGGCTCCTTTCCCTATTTTCCATCCTTCCCCCCTCTAGTTTTGAACATCCTCCCCTTTGACTTGGTGAAGTTTTGGGTGCATCCCGCCCTCCAACCCTCTCCCCACCCCTAAACCCCCTTCACCCCCCACCACCATCCACCCAGGCATGTCCCCAGCTGTGTTCCTAATTGTCCCCCCATGCCACATGGACTCAGTGCTCGCTATCCTGGATGCCCTTGAGTCCCCAGCCCAGGACTCTGGATCTCCTTTGCCAGGAATTCTGGATCTGGCCTGGCTTCCAGGGAACACCAGTGGCACTGGGGCTCGGGGTGGGTGGCCTGGTGGGATTGCTGGGACAGGGTTTGGGGTCATCTTGGCACTGACCGAGGGTCTTGTCCACTCTGCAGTGAGAAGTGGCCCTGGCTGGAGAGTATGGGATGGATGGGGGCAGGAGAGGTTGGACCCTGGTCCAGATGGACACCAGACCTTGGATCCCACTCTGGATGGACACTGGTCCAGATGGACATCCGAGCCAAGGATCCAAGCTGGATTCTGATCTGGACAGTCCCTGGCCCTGCAGCCTTGCAGCCTGGCCTGCCCCCAGCCCAGATGACCACCAGCCTGGCCACAGCCTGACCCATCCCACTGTCCCACCAGTCCATCCCAGTAGCCCCCAACCCAAAATCCCCCAAATAAACCCAATGCTATCACATCAGCTCCACATGGTCCCTGCAGAGCGAGAGGAAAACTGAGGCAAGGCCTGGGGAGGTGACTTTGTGGTGATGGGAGGGGATTTTGGGACCGACCCTGGAGAACCCCAAAAAGAGCACCCACCCCCCAAATTGTCACCACAGCATGGTGGGACCTCCAGCTGTCACTGCAGGAGCCACCAGCTGTCACTCCAGGAGCCACTGTGACCCTGCAGTCCCTTTGAGGGGTCCCCTCGGTGTCACTGGCACGTCCCCAGTGGGAGCAGCGGCATCACCTCCTGGGGCACAGGTGAAGGAGGAGGAGGAGGTAGGGGCGGGGGGGGGGGCGGCAGTGCAGAGTCACAGAGCATCCTTGGGGGGATGGAAGTGGTTAGGGAGACACCAAAAATGTTGCTGTCCCTTCTCCCCCACCATAGGATGTGGGCCACCCCCTGTTTTGGGGCACTGGTGACAAATTGGCGGGTGGTGGTGACAAAAAGCACAGGTGCCACCTCAGTGATGGCACAGAGAGGGGTCCTGCAGTGGCACCAAGTCCCCCACGCTGAGGGAGTGACAAAGGGGGGGTCGGCAGGGGGGATGGGGAAGTGTGGCAGGGGTGCCACGGAAATGCCCCCGATTCGCCTGTGCCCGGGATGTAGGGGTGGTGGAGCTCCGGTCACCCTGTCTCCCTGGCAGCCTGTCACCGTGGCCGTGTTCACAGGGGTCTTAGCATGAGGGAATAGACGAGGATCTGACTCCATGTTTCAGAAGGCTTGATTTATTATTTATTTATATTTATTATATTAAAACTATACTGAAAGAATAAAAGAAAGGATTTCATCAGAAGGTTAGCTAAGAATAGAATAGCAAAGAATGATAACCAAGGCTTGTGGCTCAAACTCTCTGTCCAAGCCAGCTCACTGTGATTGGCCATTAATTAGAAACAACCAACATGGGCCAATCAAAGATCCACCTGTTGCATTCCACAGCAGCAGATAACCATTGTTTACATTTTGTTCCTGAGGCCTCTCAGCTTCTCAGGAGGAAAAATCCTAAGGAAAGGATTTTTCATAAAAGATGTCTGTGACATATCACCCTTTTTATTTTAGTTAAATTTAAAAGAAAAGTGTTTGTCATTTTGTCTGCTGTACCCATGCAGAAGAAAGAACAAACACTTGACGGGTTATCTGTTGCCAATGAAAAACCTCAATCAAGTGCTGATGTGGAATGATCAGGGAAATTCTTCACTTGTAGAACATAAAATTCTATCATATCACTAAAACAATCTTACAACATAAGAAAATGCGTAAACAATGCAAAGAAATTCATTGCTTCAACTCCAAACAGCTGAGTTACAGGAGAAAGTCCATCGACTGAAGATGTTCCTCTCTGACATTTCTGAAAGTCCCTTTGGGTCCTGAAACAGGCTTGCAGAATCCTGAAACAACAAATTGCTAAAGAAAAATCATCAATAATTATCAAAAATCCATTGACAGTTACCAAACAATCTTGAGAAAAAATTTTTTAATGCTTCGGCCACACTCCTTTATTGAACTACTTGTAATTTTTGGCTCTTCAATGCTTTTGAGGTGCTACTAGCTCTTTCAACTTTTTTTTTTTTTTTTTTTTTTTTTTCCGGAATGAGCAGCAGCAGCAGAGAGGAGCCTGAGAGGCCCTGAGTGGGCCCTGGCCCACGTGGAAGGATCAAGAACCCCAGACCTGTCCCACAGAACAGTGGTCCAGGTCCCGACGGGGGAAGCAAAGCCCCCAAACCCAGCAGCCGGCCGGGCAGTGGCCCTGGGCCAGGGAACCGAGCCAAACAGCCCAGGCCCGGTCTGCGAGGCAGGCTCTGTGTTGTCACAGCCCAGCACCACACTGCCAGTGCAATGGCAGAACAAGTGACCAAACGCATCCTTCCCCCCAAAATCACTGATGCATGTTGGTAGTGAGGGGACAGAAGCTGTCCTGAGAATCTCCTTCTCGGGTCTGGGAATGTTTGTTCCCCACAGAAAACAAGCGATGATGGCTTTCCGCCATTCCCTCTGCCTCTGCAATGCAAATGCAAAAGGTGTTCCCCCCATCTGCCTCCCAGTACCACCCCCACCCCCTCTGGGCTGGGTACCAAAGGCAGAACTTTCAGGACCCCCCTCCCCCTTGCGGCTGGGGCGCATGAGGGACGGCAGGGAGATTCGCACCCCCCAACCCACCAAACACCCCCCAACCCGCCAAGAACGCTGAGCTTGAAAGATGGCGGCCGGGCTGCTCCCGCACTCAGCTGTTGAGCCATGCCTCCTCCACGGAAGGAGAGGCCAGCTGCTGAAACCACTGTTGCAAGGGCAAACGGCATGGGACGGTCTGAGCTCGGATATGCTTTCAGTTCTAGGGCAGCCTCTGACGCAGTCATGGAGGACGGAGTCCCCGAAGGCGGCAGAACTGCTGGGGTGGCTGGTGGCGGGGGCGAGGCCAGAGAGAATGCAGTTGCAGCAGGCTGCAGGGGGGTTGACAGCGGCAGCACTGGGTCGCTGGTCTCAACTGACACCTCCGGCATCGGCGCTGAGGGTGAAAGCAGGGCCACCGCGAGCGGAGCTACAGGGACCCACATGGGGCCGGCTCTTGGTGCATCCACAGGCGGCGCAGCCTCGGACACACGCTGGCGGCAACCGCCATTGTCACTGAGTGCATCGCCTGGCAACACCAGCGCAGCTGCGGGAAGCGGCGGAAGCGGTGTCTGATCGCTGTTGCCTTGCAACACCGGTGCAGCCGCGGGAAGCGGTGTTTCTGAGCTCGCAAGCCCAGGCGGGGCCGCTGCACCCACAGGCTCTGCAGGAGGGACGGCCGTGGGAGAGGCCACGTGGGGAAGCACCCGCACCCGTGGGGAGGGTTGGGGAAGCCCCACAAACTCGGGAGGCGGGACCTCGGGCACCGATGCCACCCCCAGGTCTGAGCGATGCGGGGTCCAAGAGGCCGGACGGGGCGATGCCTGCAGAGCTTCCAGGGACAGCTCAGCCCACTCAAACCCCCTCTGAGAGCAAGGGAGGAGGGAAAAAGTGGCTCCATCTGAGCATGCTCCGAAAATGCAGGCGAAAAACTTCTTTGGCTGCGGGCAAGACTTCACCCCTCTGCTGCGAGCCAGGGAGGCTGGGAAGCAGCAGATCATCTCCCCCAAAAGGAACTTCTCCCATGAGAATTCGGGGGAATAGGGCTTGCCTCCTGCAGTCAACAATCCAGGGAAAGGCAGCCGCTCTGTCTTTCAAAACCGGAAAGAGTGCCCTGAACACTGGATAAATGCGGGGGTACCCGAATCCAAGGTTCAAAATGGCTTGGAAAATGGGTTCCATGCTTTCCCATACGAACATATCAAGGGCAAAGAGCACATTCGTGAAAAACCCAAAGAACTTTGCCCATCGAAAAAGCTCATAGAAATGTCTCTCCAATGTCAGGGTCTGTCCTAGTAGACAGATGACCTGATGGTTCGTAGGAATGATCTCAGAGTGCAAAAACCAACACGGTACAAGAGGGTTTGCAGTGATAATCAAATCAAATGCAGTTTTATTGAAATAACCACAGCAAAAATGCGATAGAGGGATTAAGGCAGAGGAAAAGATAGAGAAAGAGAGAAAGAGGAGGGGAGAGGGGATATAGCTACCAACGCAGAGACGAAGTCCTTTGGTGCAGTCCAGCCGAGGATCCGCCTGCTACGCTGGGGAGATCTCAAAGGCTCTAGCTAACTCAGAGGATTTTATTACTGAAAATTGTGAGGGGGGGGAACAGATACAATAGGGAACAGATGTAACAGGTAGTCCATGTTCTCAGCAGTAAATGAGAGCCATTGTTTTCTTTCTCCAGTGGTCACAATCTGCAGGCAAACATCTCGCTTTGGTCAGCTTGCCTCCCCCACACACCTCCCCGGGCTGGGGGTTTCAGCTCCAGAGCTGCCCGCGGCTCCTGGCCGGGCCCTGTCCCGGGGAGGCGGCGCCCGAGCGGGGCCTGGGGGACACCGGGGAACACGAGGGGGCCCTGGAGGAGCTCTGCGACCTCTGCGAGAGCCTGGACAATGCCAATGGTGAGGTTAAAGGTCATTGGGGTCACTCTGGGGTCACTCAGGGGTCATTCAGGGTCTGGGATGGGCAATCAGGGTCACTGGGGTCATTGAGAGGTGATTTGGGTCACTCAGGGTCACTGGGGTCACTCAGTGGTCACTCTGGGGTCACTCAGGGGTCATTTTGGTCACTCAGGGTCACTCAGGGGTCACTCTGGGGTCACTCAGGGGTCATTTTGGTCACTCAGGGGTCACTCAGGGGTCATTAGGGTCACTCAGTGGTCACTCAGGGGTCACTCAGGGGTCACTCAGGGGTCATTTTGGTCACTCAGGGTCACTCAGGGGTCATTGAGGTCACTCAGTGGTCACTCAGTGGTCACTCAGGGGTCACTCTGGGGTCACTCAGGGGTCATTTTGGTCACTCAGGGTCACTCAGGGGTCATTGGGGTCACTCAGTGGTCACTCAGGGGTCACTCTGGGGTCACTCGGGGTCATTTTGGTCACTCAGGGTCACTCAGGGGTCATTGGGGTCACTCATAGCTGGTTTGGGGATGGATTTTGTGCCATTTTTTCCCCATTTAGCCCCACATTTTCCTGTTTTAACCCTGTTTTTTCCCATTTCTGTCCCATTTCTCCCCAGAATTCTGCTCTTTAGGGAGCCTGGAGGTGGTCCTGGACCTGCTGGGTCACCGTTGGCCCCTTCTCCGTGCTGGGGGTGCCAGGGGCTGAGTTTGGGGCCATTTGGGCCATTTGAACCCCGTTTTCTCCCACTTTCGCCCATTTTAACCCATTATTTCCCATTTTAACCCAAAGTTTCCATTTTTCTCCCCAGAATTCTGCTCTTTAGGGGGCCTGGAGGTGGTCCTGGATCTCCTGGGTCACCGCTGGCCCCTCTGAGCCAGGGCCGCTGGGCTGGGGCTGAGTTTGGGGCCATTTGAAGCCCATTTTTTCCCATTTTAACCCAAATTCTCGGTGTTTCTCCCCAGAATTCTGCTCTTTAGGGGGCCTGGAGGTTGTCCTGGACCTGCTGGGTCACCACTGGCCCCCTCTCCGCACCAGGGCCGCGCGGCTCCTGGGCTCGTGTGCCCAGAACCTTCCGGCAGCACAGGGCCGGGCGCTGGCGCTGGGGGCTCTGCCCGCCCTGCTGGGGGCGCTCCGGGGGGACCCTGACCCGCGCTTGGCCCCCGCTGCGCTCTTCGCCGTCTCCTGTGAGTCTGGGGAGAATTTGGGCATTTTGGGGTTTTTTTGGGATCTTTTAGGGATTTGGGGATTTTTTTCGGATTTTTTTCAGGTTTTTTTTGCCTTTTTTGTGATATTTTTGTGAATTTTTGTCACTTTTTTGTGATTTTTTGTGTATTTTTGGGGTTTTTTAGGGGAGGATTTTAAGGGGTTTTTTTGGGGGGGGGGTTTAAAGATTTTTTGGGGGATTTTTAAAGGGGTTTTTTTGGGGTATTTTGGAATCTTTTAGGCATTTTTTAGGGAATTTTTCTGATTTTTTAGGGTTTTTCTGGGATTTTTAAAATTTTTTTTTCTGATTTTTTGCCGTTTTTTAGGGTTGTTTCAGGTTTTCTTGTGAATTTTTTGTGATTTCTTATGTGTTTTTTTGAGATTTTTTGGGGGATCTTTTTCATTTTTTAGGGACTTTTTTATTATTCTTTAGGGATTTTAGGAAGATTTATTTGGGATTTTGGGGGGACTTTTTAGGGATTTTTTAGGGATTTTTTGAGATTTTGGGGGATTTTTAGGGGATTTTGGGATTTTTTTGAGGGGAGATTTTTGTAAGGAATTTTTTGGGAGACTTTTTTAGATTTTTTTTTTTTTTTTTTTTTTTTAGTTTTTGGATTTTTAAGGGATTTTTGGGGGATTTTGGGTTTTTTGGGGGGAAATTTTAGGGGATTTTTGGGGCATTTTTTGGAGGTTTTTTGGGATGTTTTTGGGGGGAGGTTTGGGAAGTTTTTAGGGGCTTTTGGGGTGGTTTTTTGTCAATTTTGGTGCTATTTTTCCCGTTTTTGGCTGTTTTAACGCCGTTTTTTCCCCTCCCCAGGCCTGGTGCGGGCCCAGCCCGAGGGTTTGCAGCAGCTCGAGGCCCTGGGGAGGCTGGAGGTGCTGGGGGGAGCCCTGCAGAGCCCCCACCCCCCCGAGGGCCCGCGCCGCCTTCCTGCTGCACTGCCTGCTCAGGGAGCACCCCCGCCTCAAAGGTCAGCCCAAAACCGCCCAGATTCACCCCAAAAACTGCGCTGGGACCCCCTCGGTAACACCCCGGCAGGGAAAACACAAAAATACCCCCAAAATCACCCAGATTCACCCCAAAAAATGCCCTGGGATCCCCTCAGTACCAGCACAGCAGTGAGACCACAAAAATCCCTGAAATTCCCACAAAAAATCCTCCCAAAATCACTCAGATTCACCCCAAAAACTGCCCTGGGACCCCCTCAGTAACACCCCGGCAGGGAAACCCCAAAAATCCCCGAAATAACCCCAAAGTTCCCACAAAAATCCCCCCAGAATCGCCCAGATTCACCCCAAAAAATGCCCTGGGATCCCCTCAGTACCAGCACAGCAGTGAGACCCCAAAAATACCCAAAATAACCCCAAAATCCCCCCCAGAAAACCCCAAATTCACCCCAAAAAATGCCATGGAATGCCCTCGGTACCAGCCCAGCAGTGAGAGCCCCAAAAACCCCCAAATTCACCCCAAAACCAGCCCCAAAAGCCCAAAACTCACCCGAAAACCAGCCCTGGAATCCCCTTAGCACCAGCCCAGCAGGGAAACCCCAAAGATCCCATAAATTCCCAAAAAGCTCATCCCAAATTTTACCCCAAAATCCCCCAAAATGGCCCCAAAATCCCCGAATTTCACCCCAATTCCCCAGAACTTCCCAATTTTCCCGTTTTTCACCCCAATTTTCCCACAGCCCCCTGGTGCAGCAGGGCCTGGTGCCGCGGGGTTCCCCACATTTCACCCCAATTTTCCCGGGTTTCACCCCAAAGCCCCCTTAATTTCCCCCCAATCTCCCCAGATTTCCCCCCAGTTTCCAGGATTTGCCCAATTTTCCTGTTTTTCACCCCAATTTCTGCCTCCCTGGTGCAGCAGGGCCTGGTGCCGCGGGCGGCGGCGCTGCTGCGCTTCGAGCACAACGGGGCCCACGAGCACGGCCTGGGGGTCCTCTGCAGGTAAAAGGAGGGGAGAGACCCCTCCCCAAATTAACAAAAACCCAAAAAACCCAAAAATACCAAAAAACTCTAATTTGGGGAAAAGAAACCAAAATCAAACCAGGGAAAAATCATCAAAATTTGGGTGGAGAATGAACAGGAAAGGGGCAAAGGGGAGGGGCCCACGAGCACGGCCTGGGGGTCCTCTGCAGGTAAAAGCGGGGGAGAGACCCCTCCCCAAATTAACAAAAACCCTAAAAACCCCAAACCCAAAAAACGGAAATTTGGGGGAAAAACCCGGAGAAAATAAAAAAATTCTGAAGAAAAATATCAAAAATGGAGGGGAAACACTCAGGAAAGGGGAGCAGATAGGGGCAGTAAAGGAGGGCGGAGACCCCTCTCCTAATTACCAAAAACCATAAAAATCAGAAAATCCCAAAGAAACTGAAATTTGGGGAAAAAAATCCCAAAATCCTGGAGAAAAAGCATCAAAATTTGGGGGGAAAATACAAAAAAATTCTGGGGAAAAACATCAAAATTTAGGGGGAAAAAAGGGGAGGGGGTGGGGACCCCTCCCCAAATTAACAAAAACCCCAAAAATCCAAAAAATCCAATAAAAAACCCCAAAATTCAGGGGGAAATCCCAAAATTTTGGGGGTCTTGGGATGGTTTGGGGAGGTTTTGGGTGAATTTTGGGCAATTTCTGGGGGATTTTTGGTGGTTTATTGGGTGGGTTTTGGGGCAGATTTTGGGAAATTTTCAGGTGATTTTTGGGCATTTTGGGGGGATTTTTGGGTGATTTTTTTGGGTCATTTTTGGGTGTTTTTTGGGGCAGATTTTTGGGGGAGTTTTGGGTGATTTTGGAGGGAATTTTGGGAAGGTTTTGAGGGGATTTTGGGGTGATTTTTGGGCTGTTTTAGGTGATTTTTGGGGCAGTTTTTTGGGGGATTTTTGGGTTATTTTGTACTATAAATACTGAATTTTCCCAAAATCACTGTTTTTCACCCGAGCCTGGCATCGGGCTGCCCCGAGGGGCTCCGCAAGCGCCGGGACCCCATTTTGGGGGAGTTTTGGGGGATTTTTGGGCTGTTTTGGGTGATTTTGGGGCAGTTTTTTGGGGGGTTTTGGGTGAATTTGAACTATAAATACTGAATTTTCCCAAAATCACCATTTTTCACCCCAGCCTGGCCTCAGGCTGCTCCGAGGGGCTGCAGGAGTGCCGGGACGCCATTAAGGAGAAGTTTTGGGGGATTTTGGGGCTGTTTTGGGTGATTTTTGGGTGTTTTTTGGGGGTTTTGGGGTGAATTTGAACTATAAATACTGAATTTTCCCAAAATCACCGTTTTTCACCCCAGCCTGGCATCGGGCTGCCCCAAGGGGCTCCACAAGTGCCGGGACCCCGTTTTGGGGGAGTTTGGGGGGATTTTTGGGCTGTTTTGGGTGATTTTTGGGTGTTTTTTTGGGGTTTTGGGTGAATTTGAACTAAAAATACTGAATTTTCTTAAAATTGAGGAAAATTCGGAGATGAGGGAAAATTCGGACAGACTCTCACACTGGCTCAGTGCCTTTCTGTGTCCCAAGTATGGGGCTCTTCCTTTTTGCTCTGGGATGCAAAACCTTTTCACTGCTTCCATGTGACTGAACTCTCAAGGTCCCTGATGTGAAATGTTTTAACACAGCTCCTGCTACAGCAGACAAGTTTGGATTTACAAATGTGAAAGGAGAGCTTTTCTTTTGGAATTTAAAACCCTGCCAAGTATGCTGGAAGGAAAGAAGAATAGGATTCAAACGTCTGCAGAAATGTGCTTGATTTTATAAAATGGGGTTGGCCCTGCCCTTTCTCCTATGACCTGAGCAAAGTGAGCAGAAACGTGTGTTTCCCTTGTAGATAAAGTGTCACTGCTGAAGGGTTCAGCTACCAATGGAATCACCTGAGTGGCCAAGCCCTGCTGGATGTCACCGAGCGTATCACAGGCATGGCCTCCCCTTCTGAGCCCAGAGCTCTTCCCAGGGAGCATTTACAGGGAATGCCTGTGAGCAGACAGCAGAGCAGCTCCTCCAAACCAGGAGGTGCTGAGCATGTCCCTGCTGCCCCATAGCCAAGGCAGGTGGGTTTGGCAGGTTTTCCCTGGCTGCTGCAGAGCTGGGCAGCACCTGAGATGGGGGCAGCGCTCGGCCTGGGGCTGAGCTCTCACTGGGGCATCTCAGAACCACCTCCAGCAAAGGGAGGGCTAAAAATGCCCCAGCTGGCTCCTCTCTGGGGAGCTCGGTGACATCTGTGATCTTTGAGGGGAAATGGTGGCAAATGCTGTTTCAGGGCATCAGTTTGTTTTGTCTTCACAGAATTCTTGTTTTTCTCTTGGAAAGTTTTGAGGCTGAACTGTGCAGAGCCTGGGGGTCACAGCTTAGGCCAGAACTCAACAGAGGTACCAGAGGCACGGGTTCAGTGCAAGGCAGCCTCTGGGGCACAGGGACAGAAGCAGAGTGCTGAGGCTCCCTGCCTGTGCTGTCAGAGGGGCCTTGGACTGAGCCTTTCAGGGTGTGCAAACAGTGTCTGCCTGTGTCAGCGCTGCCCAAAATGCTACACATGCAGCTGATAATTGATTCCTCAGAGGAGCTTGCTGTGTCAGCAAGAGCCAAAGAACGGAAAAAGGATAATCTCAATATATAGCAGAGAAAATGATAGATAGCCTTGCTTCAACTGGGGCTAAATCCACTGCTAATTATGCCAACATCTTTGAATGCAAGGTTTAATACACTTTGTGTCTTCATTAGGAATCTCAAAAGGGCATGTTCAGTGATTGGGAATGTCAAAGGCCCTTAAAGAGCATTTGAATAAAGTAGATCTCCAGCAATAGGGCATTTAGCTTAGCAGTTCTTTTGATCTCTTTTTCAAATAAAGGAATTAACCATAAATTAGGACTACTTTAGTAAAAGCAGATGTTCTCTCTGAGATTTAGTAGGAACAGACAGCTGTTCCTCACGTTCAGTAGTCACCGATGTCTTTAATTGCATTTAAATTCAAATTCATTCCCATTTTAAAATACGTACCATAACCCTTTCTTGCTTAGCAGAATTGGTTTTGGGTACTTGCAGGAGCTCTTTCAATGTTGATGACTGCTGGTGGAATAACAGCGTAGAGAAAATGAAGTCTCTTCCGCCACAGAATATTAAATTGCTGCTGAATAACATTTTGTCTGATCAGAAAATAAGAATGGTCTCCAGAGCATTTCAGGTTTTCATCTCTTAGCCAAATCTGCCAAGCAAGGATCATGTTGGTAGTAAACATTTGTCTATGTTTGATACAGTTCAGTTAAGAAAATGGGCAGAGACATTTCAGAGACAATATGAAAAAACACTCGTGTTTAGGTTACATTCCAGTCCCCTGTGTAGCATTTTTCTTTCTCTATGCCCCTATTTGAGTGGACATTATAGGAAAAAATGCCATTAACATTGGGAGGGGAAATGGCATTAAAATGTGGAGATGCCCAAATGCCAAGGCAATGGGGTCTGGGTAATTCTCTAGAGATGCCCTGAGGTTTGAAACAGCTCTTTGTTAGAAGCCCCAAAAGCATTCTGCCAAAGACCCCAGCTGGCCACTGATGTTTCTCATCCAGCTGTCAGGCAGCAGCCATCTCTGGTGGGCTGGAGTTTTGAGGTGTGTTCTAATCCTGCCCTTTGCTGTGTGCCGCTGAGAACAGGGAAGAGCCAGATTAGACATTTGGTACTTGACATCAAAGTTACAAAAATGGAATCATCCCTTTTATTAGAAATCTCTCCATTTCCTCTCTATGGTGCATTTCCAAATCTTCAGTGTGGGTTTAGACAACTTCTTAATGGAAATCAAAGGCAATTGGACATTTTATTCATTGTTCATGCAGAAAGAGATTGTGAAGTAATTTAGTAAAGGTAGGAAGTCTGCTGCAGGGACAAGGCTCTGGTTGGAGCAATTAGTGCTGAGGGGTGGGTGGTTCTGTTTCCAGGATGATCAGCTGCTTTGCCCGTTTCTGGACCAAGGGGCTCTGGGTGCTGTTTTGCTGCTCTTGGCCAGAGAGGCTGGCAAGAAGCAGAAGCAGAGGCAGATCCTTGTTGCAGTGAGGCTGGTGGGTAAGGAGCTGTGTCTCTGTCCCGGCAGTGCTTGTGCAGGGGGTTCATGCCAGGAGCCCTGAAGTCGTCCAGCGCGACGCCCTGCCCGTGCTCTGGTCCTGCCTGGGTGTGGAGGATTTTGTTAACAGTTGGTTAGCTGAGAAAGGCCATGTTGACATAATGCCGCTGGTTAAGCTTGAAAGGGAAGTCAGCAGTCAGTGACCAATGATAGGTAAGGACATGATGCCCTTGCCACAACATGAGGATAGGGAAGAGAGATTCTTGCTGAAAATATGCAGAAAGTATCAAAAGAATAACCACAAAAATGCACAAGTAGGCGTAGTTGCTGATATGTAACTAACCAATCCTGAGCTCAGCTTTTGCAATATGTATGAAGCTTATTATGAACTGTATTTAACCCGCTGTATTGATCAATAAATCGGACCTGCAATGAACCAATTGGTGTCCAGGTCTCCTTCCATCGACACAGGAGGGTGCATGTGCAGCTGAGCCATTCCTGGAGAGCACAGGGCTCTGGGCTCCCTGCTGTCCCAGGGCAGCCCAGAGGCCAGGCTGTGCCTGTGCCAGCTCTGGGCAAGTGGCTCAGGGTTTGCCCTGGCCTGCCTCAGTGTCTGCCAGCAGGAGCATGTTTCCCTGTGCAGCTGTTTGGACATTTCCAGGAAATGTGTCCCAGGAATTATGGAGCTTCAGATGCTTTAGGTTTACATGGTGGCCTCTGTTAAACTTTGCCTCTCTGTTAAACTTTGTGTCTCCATTTTGCATATCTGGCTGGTTACAGTCTTACCAAGAAGTTTTCTCCGGACACTTCCGATGTTCCCTCACCCACAAAGTCCTCGCCTCCCATCCAGAAGAGCTCTCTTTCCTCCAAGCTCAGGAAGAAGCTGCCGCCTGTGTGAAGAGTGTTTGAAGAATAGGATTGATGTGTTAGGCTTGATAGTTACAGCTGTACATATATTCTGATCTTTAGATGTAGTTTTGAATTAATGTCTTTTGATTCTGTCTTTAAGTTTTGATGACATATTTTTAATCGTATATATTTTATTTTGATGATGAAAAACAAAAATAAATAAATAACATTTAAATAAATCAGGAGGAGAATGTGAGACCATGACCTGCTAGCCTAGAGATTATGGGATTGCAGCTCACTCCATGTGCCAGTGTCTCACCACATCCTTTCCTCATTGGGCCTCTCCTCTTCCTCTTTGGCCATGGTTTCTTTGTGTCATTTGTGCTGCTGTTTTCAACTTGTCATTGTAACAGGGCCACACATTGACATGTTTGGGGGACAATAGATCCAAAAGATTCTGTCTAGTCAAAGGTTTTCTACCTAGGTGTGTTCTGTGCTCACCAAAGGCCTGAGCAAAGAAACCAAGAGAAGTGTGCCCAAATCCCAAAGCTTTGCTCCTTTGCAATCTCCCACAGATCTGGCTCACAGGTGTCTTCAATCACAATTCCATAGGTAAGACGAGGTCATGGATTTCACTGGGAAATGATGCACTGCTTTGGCAACGTCACCTGTATGTATATTTACCCAGGACAGCACTCCAGCTGCGTTGTTTGCACCTTGTTTGCAGAAGGATGAGTGCACTGGGAGGCCAATAACAAGTGACAAGGGTTCCTCAGATCTGCACTGCAGCCTGGCTGCCATTCAGCTCAGAGCTAGGGGATCATTTGTTCCCATGGACCAGTGCTTGCCAGTGGAATGAATTCCTGCACAGCTGGAAGAAGCAATTCTGGATTCAGCTCCAGCTCTTGGTGGGCTGCATGATCATTGACAATGATGCCCTTCCAGAAATTATTCTGCAGTTTCCTTTCATAGTCATTTGAAGCTTTGAAACTTCACATTTCAATTTGCTTTGCCTTAGGGAAAAACACTTCTGGGCCCAGTGCAAACTGTCACCTTTTGGCAGCCGAGTCCTCAGGGTTACCAGCTTCTGATGTTACACAATGTCACCTGGCTGAATGAGTTTGCTTAGCTCTGGGTCTAGTCCTGGCCTAGTAAAACAGTTGGTAGCTCTATACCTTCCTTTCTCTTCCTCCCTCTTTTTCCTTATTTTTCCTTTTTCCCCCAGTTCCTCCTCAATGCATTTTGCTGTGGTTATTCAATAAAGGTACATTTGTTTTGGTTATAGCAGCAACTCTCTCTACCGTGTTGGTGTTTTTTGCACTCTGAGATCAACCCACAAACTACCACAAAACCCGTTCGTAAGAACGGATCGTGACACTTGTATACATACTATAGAAACCTTCTATCAAACCTTAAAAATTCTCTACAAATTCATTTCCAACATTACTGGGCCTGGCACCGCCCAGCTCTGGTGTTTGCTGCCACCACCAGTGCCCAGATCTGGAAATTCCCTTGTTCTGGCAGAGCCAAGTCCAGCAATTTTCTGGTAAAGAAAGCCAAAATCTGGCAATTTCTGCTGCCGGCACCGGCAATGCCAAGATCTGGTGTGTGCTGCCACTGCCCGTACCCCAGTCTGGACATTTCTTATTCCAACACAGCCCAAGTGCAGCAATTTTTTGGAAAAAGAAGACAAAAGGCAGCAATTTCCTGGTGCCAAGACTGTCACCACCCAGACCTGGTGTTTGATGGCACCGCCCATGCCCAGATCTGGACATTTCCCTGTGCCGCCACAGCCCAAGTGCAGCAATTTGCTGGCAAAGAAAGCAAAACCAGGCAAATACCTGGTGCCTACACTACTCCGATCTTGTGTTTGCTGGCACCGTCAGTGCCCAGATCCGGAATTTTTCAAATGCCTGCACAGCATAATTCCAGCAATTTCCTGGCACAGAAAGTTAATATTTGGCAATTTCTCAGTGCCAGCACAACCCAATTGCAGCAATTTTCTGGCAAAGAAAGCCAGAACCCAGCAGCTTCCCAGTGCTGCCACCAGCACCACCCAGATCTGGTGTTTGCTGTGCAAGTGCCCAGATCTGGAAATTTCCCAGTGCTGGGAAATTGCCCAAGTGCAGCAATTTGCTGGCACAGAAAGCCAAAACCCGGCAACTTTCTGCTACTGGCTCTGGCACCGACCACATCTTGTGTTTGCTGCCCCAGTACCCAGATTTGGAAAATACCTGGTGCCAGCACAGCCCAAGTCCAGTGATTTGCTGGCACAGAAAGCCATAATTTTGAAATTTGCAGGTTCTGGCTCCAGCACCATCCAGCTCTGGTGTTTGCTGGGACCGCCAGTGCCCAGATTTTGAAATTTCCCGATGCCTTCACAGCCCAGGTCTAGCAATTTGGTTTTAGCTAGCTTAGGCAGAGAAGTTCCTTTGGACTGTGACTTTCCTTTTTCTTGAAATTGTTTAAACTTTCTCTGGACTGAAAACCCAGAAAACCACCGGCAGCAGCTCACACCTGTGGCCCCCCGAGATCTGGGACACTGCATTCCAGCACCAGAGGGACTCAGGAGAGACCGAGTGAGCCAACTAAAACCCACAAAAAAGACTTTCTGAATTGGCCATCTCTTCAGCATTGTCCGAAGTTTGATTTAATATTATTCATTTTTCATGCTTGTGAATAGTTTACTTGTGAAATAAACTGGGGATTTTTCACTTTTCTCAAGGGAAGTCTTTTCCTGAACTAGTAGGGGGAGAGGCCGCTTGAACTTGCTTTCTAGACGGACCCCTTTTGGAGGTTTCCTCCCAAAATTTGCCCTAAGCCAGCACAAACAGTCACAATGAAAATTTCACCAGTGGCATAATTTCCTGATGGAAAGTCTTGTGACCGAAGCTCGACCTTGCTCTCCATGAGAGATTCTTGGGAAGAGCAGACAGGAGAAGATTCCTGGAAAGCTTTCCAGAAGGGAAATGAAAATGAAACAAACAATCCAAGATGTTTTCCTCTATTAATTTCTATGCTCCCCTTTTCCATGTTGCACTACTTCTCCATCCCAGTAATTCCAGATGCATAGCACCTGTAAGATCTGTGACTTAGTGATTTTTAGATGCTCTAAAATACCATGAGCCACACACAGTTTTCCTTCCCCTGTTTTTACTGGAAAGCAACACTGGAGATGTAAGTGCAGTGCTGGGGTCAGGTAGGAATCCTACCCCAAGGGAAGGTGGCCCGGCAGTGTTTGACCCTCAGCAATGACAATGCCCAGCAGCAAGCGAGGGGATCGCTGTGCCAGTGTGCAGGAGTCAGGGCTCTGCATCTGGGCTCAGCGCTGCAAAGTTCCCGTGTTTGGGCAGACGGAGGGGCTGTCCCCGGGGCGCGCGGGGCTCGAACGTGGGGCTCGTGGGGCGAGCGGGGAACGGACACGGGGACGAACGGCCCCGGTGCTTCAGTTGCAGCGGCAGCAGCGGCGGCAGCAGCAGCGGCGGTAGCAGCAGCGGCGGCAGCAGCAGCGGAAGAAGCAGCAAAACCAGATTCGTTTTCTCTCTTTCTTTCTCTTATTCTCTTTCTTTCTCTTTCTTTCCCTTTGCCTCTGTCGGGCACCCTTCTCTCGGGGTCCCTTGCCCGGCGTCCCTCCCCTCTCCCCGCCTCCCTCTCCCCTGCCGGGCCGGGCCATGCCCCCGGCCCGCCCCCGGCCCCGGGCGGGGCTGCCCCGTGCCCGGCCCCGGCCGTCCCGCCGCGGTCTCGCCTCCGCCCGGCTCTGGCCGTGCGGGCGGTGGCGCTGCCGGGCGGGCATCGGTGCCGGGGGCCGGGGCAGCACCGCCGCCCTTCGGCTCCGCCTGGCCCGAGCCCGGCCCCGGCCCCGAGGCAGGCTCCAGGCCCGGCCCCGGTCCCGGCCCCGGCTCCTCCCGGGGCCCACGGAGGACACACGCGGCGCGGCCGCTCCCGCCGCCTCCGCTGCGGCTTCCCCGGCCCGAGCTCCGCCCCTCGGCAGCGCGGCCGCCGGCCCCGAGCCTCCCGTGCCGCGTTCCGAAGATGGAACGCCGGGGCATGGCCGGCCCGGGGCGGGTGAGGGGCGCTCGGGGGCCGTTGCTGGCCCCGGGCCGAGCGCTGACCGCCGCGTCCCGCCCGCAGGTGAGGCGCAGGAGGCCCTGCAGGAGCGGCACCGGCTGGGCTCGCTGCTGGGGCGCGCTCCAGGCACAGCCATGGAGCAGCGACCCCCGAGAGTGCCCAAGCTGGCCTGGGTGGAGGAGGAGGAGGAAGAAGGCCCTGGAGCTGCCCCAGTAGAGGAGACTGAAGAGGTGGTGCCGTTCCAACCACCGCAGGAGGGTGAGTGGCAGAGCTGGGCTGCAGGGCTGGAGCCTGCAGCCAACTTGGGCCCATCCCATCCCCTGGGGAAATGCCCGTGGACAGGACGGAAGAGGGGCCAGGCAGACACCCCGCAGTGGCCGTGCTCCATCCCCTGGCACATCCCGGCGCTCTCCCTGCCTGGGCAGCGCAGGGCTGGGCCGTGCTCTCCGGCCTCTCCCGCAGCCCCTCAGCTCTGGCTGCGCTCGCTCTTTGCCAGATGCAGCGCTGGAGTGCACACAAGAGCAGGAGTCCAGCCGTGGCCTCTTCCGCAGCACAGCGCAGGTACCTGCAGCCACCCCCACCTGGGCTGGGCCTGCTGTCCCTGCTCAGCCCAGCACCGTGTGTGCAGCACTGCATGCAACATCCCCGGCTTCCTGCCCTTCTGCTACAGATGGCTGGCAAATTCATGGAGAGGATTCAAGAGGAAGAGACCAGCGTTATGGGCACTGTGATCAGAGCATACCCTCCCATCTTCAAAACCAAGAGCAGTGCTGCCCTGCTGGATATGCTTGTGGAGGAGGGTCCTTCCAGTCCAAAGCAAGTAAGCAGCCTGTGGCCTGGCATCCATCCTCCCAGCAATTGCTTGGCCTCCGAAACCACGCCTGCTGCTCACTGTAAGCCTTGAGGCCATGGCAGTGTGGTGGCAAGGGAAGCACTTTTCTGGGGCAGCTGGGCACATGACTCCCTCTGGCAGCTTTCCAAGTCTCCTCTCCCTTCTCCAGGTGCCTGCCATTGTCAGGTACATCCACCAGTGGCTTGTGGCCAGTGAGTTTCCTGAGTACAACCTGCACAGGCCCCTTCTGGATCTGACAGAGGCACAGCCCGCTGATGTGGTGATGGCTCTCCTGCGTGTGGCCCCATCATGTGACAGGTACAGGGCCCATGTGCCCACAAGGCTCAGGGCTCAGCAGCCCATCACCCTGTACAGCCTGTCCCAGTGGTCTGACACACAGAGAATTCCAGGGCCCTCTGGCTCCCCCCTTTGCCAGCCCCCAGCATGCTGCCATAGTCCCTCCCTGCTTCTCAGGGGCCAGTCTCCACGGGGCTTGGCTGCCTGCGTGCTGAGGGCCAGTGGGCAGAGGCAGAGCTGGCAGTCAGCTCAGTTCCCCACTGCAGCCCAGGCCATAGTGCTGTGTCTGAGACCCCCCTGAGACAGAGCTCTAACCCCACAGAGCTGCTTTGACCATGTGGAAGAGCATCATGTGCTCGCCCCGGACTGCAGAGCCAGTGCAGCTGATACTCCTGGATGTGCTGGGGAGCTGGCCAAAGCACAGCACGTGCACCTCTGATGGGGACAGAACGGGTGTCTTTGGCCTGACTGTGAGTTTCTGCAACTGGCGTTTGCTGGCCCCAAGGCCGGCCGCCTCTCCAGTAGCTCTCCATCCTCCTTCCCCCAGTGCATCTCCCTACCTCAGGTGCTGGCCTGAAACCTGGCCCAGGGGCAGCTTCAGGCCCACCAGGCCCCGTGCTCTCCCTGCCACGGTCTCTCCGGGCCTCTCCCTGCCACACTTGGGCCCAGCCACACGCACACCTCGGCACTGAGCGCTGTCTCGGGGGGCTTTGTCCTTTGCAGGCAACTGTGGTGATGTGGAAGATCCTCCAGGTACCCTGTGTCCCACGTGTAGTGAGGCTGTATTTCCCTCGCCTATTTGTGCATCTGCTCTTCCAAGTGTTCTTCAGCACAGAAGAGATGGCAGAGGAGGTGGATACCTTCTGGAAGGGATGCCAGGAAGAGCACGGCCTTGCCACCAGCCCCAACAGGTGCTCCTTCCCACTCCTCCTGTCCCTGCCACGTCCCTGGGCAGGAGCCAGTGTTCCCAGCATGACCTGGGCTTTGCTGTGCACGCAGGTTTGCAGTGCGGACTCTGAAGTCCCTGCTCTGCCGAATGCAGCACGAGGATGTGGTGGTGTCAATGGAAGGCAAGCGTGCCTGGGACACGCTGCTGTGTGCTGACACCCACCACTATGCCGTGGGTCTGCTGGCCAGGTGAGACCCTCTTCTCCCCACTGCCTCTGACATTTGTGCTCTGTGCCCAGGGAGCACCACACGGTCCCCGAGGTCGTGAGCCAGAGGGCCTTGTCACTGAGGGATGGCCAAGCAGATTGGAAAAGGCTGGGAGAGGAGGGTGCCCACCAGGAGCTGCCTCCCAAATAGCCCAGGGCCCCTTGCAGGATGCTGGGGAAAGACCAGACCTGTGTGTGTAAGTCCTGGCAGAGGTTGGTCCCCCTGTCCCACAGTCTTGGTTACTTTATCTCCTGCCAGGAAGATGTGCTGTGTCTCCATCCCCTTGTGTTCCCGGATCGCTCGCTACCTGCTCCGGCTGCTCAGAACACAGGAGCCACGCTGGGAGCTGCCCGCCCTGGTGTTCCTTGTGGAGGTGAGCCTGATGGCCAGCGCTGCCTGGCTGAGCTGCCTCCCAGCTCTCTGCCCTCTCGGAGCCGCAGCTGCCTGGCACGGTGCCCGCACCCTGTGCTGCTGCCTGGGCCCAGCCCCGTGCGGCTCCAGGCTCCTGCCGGCCGGCTCCCTGTCACTGCCCTGTGCCTTTCAGGTCCTCAAGTGCCTGGACTTGAGTGAACGCGGTGCTAAAAGAGTCCTGAAAATCTTGTCAAGGCAGCTGCAGAGCGAGTGCAGGGAGAGGCGTCGCCTGGCGCTCAGGGGCCTTCTCAAGCTCACTGATGATCCCTGCATGGTGAGAAGGGGTCAGCAGCTGAGGCTGAGCTGGGGAATGTGGTCACTTGGGCTTGGCAGGGCTTTGGGTGCTGGGGCAGCTGCTCCCAGCTCTCCTGCCTCCTGGTTCAGCTGCCCAAGTGCTTTAGGACAGGCCTTTGGCCTCCAGGCCCTGCGGCAGCAGGATGGCATTTCATAAACTTGTGTTCTGCACAGACCAAAAACATGCAGAGCCTGACTGAAAGTCTTGTGGAGCTCCTGTGGGATGGAGAGATAGTTATCATGACAGTCATGCTACTCAACTCTATCATCTTGGACAGTGACAGGCTGCTGCCCAGCCCCATCACACTGCAGCTCCTTGAGGCGCTGCTGCCACTCTTTGACCACGTAAGGCTCACTGCTCCCAGTCACAGCCACTGGGTGCTGCCCAGACACTTTATGCCCTGTGGATTTACAGGCTTGCGCCAAGCTGAGCTCCGTGCAGCCAATGCTGAGGTCTTTTTTTCTTCCTTTCATACAGGACAATAGCCAGGTGCAGCTGATCTCCATACTGCTCTTCCAAACATTGGTGACTCATCCAGAGGAAAAGGCAGACCTGAAGACACCCCTGCGCAAGAGCCTGCTGCCACTGTTCTTCCACTGCCATGATGAGAATCAGCGTGTGGCAGAGGTGAGGACTCGTGGGCTGCTGCTGTCCCCCTGGCAGGGGACTCGGCTGCCTCCTGCCCTGTGCCTGCTGGACTGCAGCCTCCTCAAGGCCTTGGCACAGGGACACGGGTGCTGTGTCCTGCACTGTGGAGCTATCTCCATGTCTCTACTGCTCTCCAGGCTTCTCAGGAAACGCTGCTTTGTGTGGCTGAGTTCCTGAAGAGGAGGGATCTTGAAAGACTGCTGAAGAACAAGAAGGTGTGGAAGTTCGCGGAGTTCCTGGTAAGGAGGGCCTGCAAGCCCCAGCCTCAGCCTGGAGAAGGCCCCTGAGGGAGGTGCTCTCAGGGGTGTGCGGGGCTGGCAGCTGTGCCCGCAGCTGCACCCAGAGGCCGCGCGGGCTCTTCTCCAGGCTCCCGTGGGCCTGAGTCAGGTGCCCATGGAGCCCTGGCCCGGCGGGGCTGTAGGGCGGCACCGCGGCTCCCTGGGCAGCAGCCGGCCCTCTGCCCCCTCCCCTCGGGAGCCCTTGGCCAGCGGCTGCTGGCCGCGCCTCAGGGCTGTGCGGGCAGGGAAGGCCGGGGATGGGCGCAGGCAGCGCCCGGCCCAGGGGCTGAGCCCGCGCCAACCCTTCCCTCCTGTCGCTCTCTGCAGCTGGCAGAGGAGAGGAGCCGAGCGGCCGAGCACCTGCGCCGGGCCATGCCCTACCTGGAGAGCCCACAGGAGTCCCTGCGAGAGGCGGCCATCAGGTTCATGGGTGAGCCACGTGCCCGAGCTGCCCTTCCCCTTCCCGGCCCAGCCCGCTGCAGTTCGGCCCCAGCCCCGCCTGCTGCCCCGGCAGCGCCAGCCATGCCCTGGGGCGCCGTGCAGCCCCGCCTGGCCTGGGCATTGCTGGTGCCGCCCTCTGGCAGCCGTGCCCTGGGCCGGCAGCGTGCGGCAAGGGCCGGGCTGAGCCCTGCCGGGCCAGCAGCCCGTGTGGCCACAGCGCCGGCAGCGCCGCTGGCAGGGAGCTGTGCCGCTGGGGCCGTGACAGGCTCTGTGTTCACAGGCATGGCCGGGCAGCGCCTGAGGGGGCAGCAGCAAGAGCTGCAGCTGATCTGCACTGGTGAGTGAGGGCAGCGGGCTGACAGCGGGGGCTGGAGGGGGCAGCTGCAAGCCCTGCCCCGGCTGCGGAGGGCTCTGCTCCCATGGGCAGAGCATGCGGAGCTTTCAGGGCCACGTGGGCCATTGGTGGCCAGCAGCTTCGGGCTGATCCCCTTGCTCCCTGCTCCCTCCTGGCCATGGCAAGAGCCGGCTGGGATGGCCCTTGCAAGGGGCTCTCCTGGTGTCCCCGCAGATCTGGCTCTGACCGTGCCTCTGTTCCTCTCTCTTGCAGCCCTGGAATGCCTGACGGAGGACAGGAGCATTGCCGTGTCACAGCTGGCACTTGAAACACTGCATGTCCTCCGGGCATTACAGCGTGGGCGATATTCCACCATCCAGAGGCTGCACGATCAGCTGCGCAGGGCATGGCGGACTCGGCCTCGCCTGTCGGGGCTCGGCTGCTGCACTGCCAGATGACTGAGGAGGAGAGCTGATCTGGGAGGCTGTCTTTGCTGGGGCAACCTGAGCCAGGGGTAATTTTCCTTTTCTTTAAGATTTTTCTTTTCTTCCTTTCCATTTTTTATCTGTATTGTAAATAAATAAATTCTAGAGTATATTATAATTATATATATTGCTATATATTATAGATTACTATAAATAATTTTAGAATGTGTTATGATACACAGACTGCCAGGAGCTTTTCTTTGCTGTTCAGGGTCTGCAGGGCAAGAGGCAGGAAAGGGGGAAAAGGGAGCTTGTGCTCAGCAGCACAGCAGGCTGAGGGGTGGTGAGGCCCTGAAGGGGGAGAAGGGTGCTTGTGCTCAGGCAGCTGCCCAGGCGTGCAGTGGGCAAGGGGAAATGGCCAGAAGCCCCTTGGCCTTTGGTGGTTCTGCTGAAGCCTTTGTGCTGCCCACAGAGCGGGTGGGCAGTGCCCGGGGCTGCGGGGATCCCTGCCAGAGCGGTGCCTGGAGATGGCCACAAGCCCTGTGCCAGGCAGGAAGCACCATCCGTGTCCTCCTGCCCGTGTGCTGCTGGCTGCCTTGCTGAGGGCTCCCAGGTGCCTCTGGATGGGGCTCCTCTGGAGCTGCTGTGGGGCTGCGGCGCTGCTGCCGGGCAGCTTGGCCGGGCTGGGGCAGCCCCTGAGGGGCTGGGGCGCTGGCAAGCCCTGAGCAATGGGCTGGCAGAGGCCACAAGCAGCCCCCTGGCAGCCGCCTTGTTCCTGCCAGAGCTGACTTGCAAGAGGGATCCTGGGCACTCAGGAACTAAAAGCATCAGTGTTGTTGGAAACCCAAATGCGGGGAAATCTCAGACCTTTGGTCTTGTCAGCAAAGCTTAGAATTAAACACAGGATTTGATCGGAGACCTTGGAAAGGGCTTCCAAACTTAGGTGCTAGAAGGGAGAACAAGGATTTCTAGTTTATTATAGCAGAGACACGGGGAGGAAAGTTTAGAGTTTTAGAGTCCAAGATCTAGAAAAACTAAAAGTAGTTACAATTGTAAACAAGAAGTTTAGGATGCAGTGCTGTGAGTTTGTGTGTCATAACATGATTGGCTAAGGAAGCTTACACTGTAGCATGAGTCCATAAGATGAAATATTGAAGGGTAGGCTCCAAAACACAAGTATCCTTGTTGGCCGTGTCTTCTTGGCCAAGAAATCCTTCAAAGCTCTTTTAACTACAAGTCTTGTGGCCTTATGAGCCATGCGGTGGAGATGTGAGCCAAAATCACCCTTCCTGTCTTTGTAGAAGAGAAGAAAAAGCAATGGCATCATCTAAAAAACTCAGAGGTCCGCTTTCTATCTCATTCCAAAGTCCTTCGACTCCCCCAAAGTAGGATTTAGCTACAAATAGATGACAAGGACTCTTAGTGCTGGCTCTTTGACTCCAGAGCAGCTGCTTTAGAATCTTTCCCATAACCCTGTGCAGTTATGTGCCAGAAATGGATCATTGGAAGAAACTTTCCCAAGTGACTTGCATGTAGGTTTGTCTGAAGGGTATTTGAGGAGAAAGGCTCCCAGCAGAGGTCTGGGCTTTGGCCTAGCTGTGTCCCCTGCTGACTGTGAAGTGTGCCATCAGCTGCAGGGCTTTCTGGGCTAAAAATATCATCAAGACACTTGGACTTGCTCTTTTTGGCCTCTAAAAGCTGGACCCAATTTTGGGGCAATTTTGGAGACCTCATCTATGGGTGTATGGAGCACCTAGGATTTTCCCAATTGCTGGGAATGGTTCTCCAGGTCCCTGGAGTATCCAGGGCCCTGGTAAGTTCCTGCTCCACACATGCCTTGGCAATGAGAAGCAAAGGAACTCAGAGCTTTTTGTGCTGCCTGTGTCACTGCACCGGGGTCATGGGATGGGAACACGCAGCCCTTGTGCTGGAGCTGAGCTGCTCTGCCCAGCACTGGTGGCCGCCATCCAAGCTGGTTTTGCTTGTTCTGGTTCCCTGACAGCTGGGGCCCTGGGCAGAGCCCTGAGAGCCTGGTCTGCCCCCAGGGAAGGAGAAGGAGCCCCTGGAGAAGCTGTACCAGGTGGGGATGCTGCTGCTGCTGCTGCTGCTGCTGCTGCTGCTGCTGCTGCTGCTGCTGCTGCTGCTGGAGAGAGTGAGGATGACACCAAGGATTAGAAGCTCTTCCTCAGCCTGGCCACTGGAGGCTGAAGGTGATGGACTTTGATTCTGGCACCTTCTTCAAAGCCAAACTCCACAGGGAATTTGCAGATGAGTCCCCACCTGGGGAAATTCTGCCAGATTTGGGCATGGCCCAGCCTGGCTGGGAACCAAAGGCTCCCCCTTTGCTGGTGCAGATGCAACTCATTCTTCAGTGGCTGCCCAGCTGCTTTTGGCAGGGCTGGGAGGATGGGCTGGGGTGGGTACAAAATGGGATTGGGCTCCTGGCCCTGCCAACAGCCCCCAGCACCCACCGTGCCCCAAGCTGGGGCTGGGGCTGGGGCAGCCAGCCTGACACAAACCAACCCCCATGGTGGGAGCAGAGGTGGGGCTCCAGAACCTGTGCACAGCTGCTTTGCTGTGCAGGCAAGGAAGGGCTTGGGCTGCTCCACTGCCCTTGTTTGCTTTGGGATCACCGTGATTTTGGGGGACAGTGCAGGGGGGAAGAGAGAAAGTGTGGGCTTCCCTCACCCAAGAGGGAGCCTTCCTCAAGGCTCTGACAGAGATAAGACTTTTTACTATTTTTTTTGTTTTCCCTTTTTGTCTCTAATCTCTTTTCAAGAATGTGTTGTTTATTTTTCCAGAGGAAATGTTCCAGGTGGTCCAGTGTGAATGGGGAAGTGCTGGGGAACAGCTGTGGCGTGGATGGGCCGTGCCCTTGGAGAAGGCTGAGGCCATGGTTTGGGAGCAGCTTTTCTTGCAGCCGTGGCTGGCGTGAGGTGGGTCCCTGTGTGCTTGGCAGGGTGGGATCAGAGCTTTTGGGAGCTGGCAGCGAGCACAGGAGCATCCTGCTCTGGGCAGCTGCTGAGGGCTGGATGTGCCGTGGCTGGCTGCAGGCTGGGCACATGTGCTGCCCTCCTGCTCTGCTGCCAAAGGCAGCAGGGATGGGCAGCTCTGGGCACAGCTCTGGGCACAGTCAGCATGGCCTGGGCACCACAGGCCTTGGCACAAGGGCACAGGAGCCCTCAGCTGACAGGCACTTTCTGCTTTCTCTCCTTGCAGCTGGGCTCTGCAGGTGCTGAGGCTGCTCTGGGCTCTGCCAGGGCTCTGCTGGGCTCAGCCCTGGGCCCAGCTGGGCTGGCTCTGCCCTCACATTGCTCTGACAGCTCTGCATCAGACGAGCCCATTGCGAGCACAGCGCCTGAGCTTTCTGCTTTGGCAGGTGAGTGAGACTCTGCTGCAGGCCCAGAGATTGCAGCTGGGGACACACATCCAACTGTCAAGGACCCAAACTCTCCACAGTCCCAGCTGAATTCCTGGATCTGTACAGGGTGTTTTGTGTGTCCCATTCTTCCTTCTTGATTGGCTGGAATTGTGCAACAGCACTTTCTTCCTCCTCTAGAAGTGCCACGAGTGGGCCAAAGCTGGCGAGTGGGCCGTGCTCCTGAGGCAGTGCAGTCTGGAGCTGGTGGATGGAGAATTGCTCTTCTGCACTTCCAAACCAGAGCAAAAAGCTGTCAGTGGGACTTTGTGTCTCTAAGAAATCCATGACAGTTTCAAAAGGAATGTGTAGCTCATTCAAAGGCTGAGAAGGAAGATCATCTTGGAAAGGATTTGGGCTTCGACACAGTTTCCATTCCCAGTCCTGCTTGGAGCTGGAATGGCACAAAGCAATTTCCTCTTTCTTCGACCACAATTTAAAATAACAATATTGGAAACAATCCCCAAAAACTTTTTATAAAGATTGCTGAGGTAAGTAAGATGGATCCATGCCATCAGCACATTTACAAAATAAATAACTGAGTACTGTTTCAAAAGATCAGTTACCTCTTAAATCAAAGTTAGAGAAGATTTTCCACTGCAGACTTGGGTTTTGTTGTTATCTTTCACATTTTATAAAGTTTTTTATTGCTTTTTATTTTTTTTCCTTTCAATAGAAAACATGTCCTACAAAAGGAATGTTCTTTGCTCCTGGTTCCTGTGTGGAGCAGCTCCCTTCCTGCTGGCTGAGCTGCTCAGGCAGAGCCCGGCAGCTCCTGGCCCTGCAGGGCTGAGGCTTTTCCCCGTTGCTGGGCACAGACTGATGGAGCAGCACTGCTGAACTCGGGCACACAGAGGCACCAGCAGCAGCTGCCTTTGGCCACCTGAGGCTCCCAGGCCCAAACTCTGAGCAGCCAGGGCTGGAAGAGACTGGCAGGATCTGATCCCTGACTCTGGGCCAGGGCTGCACAAATGACCCCACGGCGGCGGCGGCGGCGGCAGCAGCAGCAGCAGCATCAGCAGCAGCAGCAGATGGAGCTGACTGTCAGCACAGCCCCTGCCCCTCTTGCCTCCTGTGTGCAGTGGTGTCACAGCAGCCTGAGGCACCTGGGAGCCCCCAGTGCCAGCAGGGACTGGAGATGGCAGCCCTGGGCTCCTGGAGGCTGTGCAAGGAATGGAGCTGGGCACTCCCTGTGCATGGGGAGCTTCCAGATGGAAAAGGCTGCTGTGCCCAGGCAGCTGCAAGGGCACAGAAAGGAGGCTCTGGAGCACTGGATCTGTGCCAGTGCCACAGTCCTGGGCAGCAGCCAGCGAGCCCTGGGGGAACAGAGGGCACAGCAAGAGGGACAGAACCAGGCAAGGGCAGAGACTGGAGAGAGCCAGGCCTGGGAGCAGGAGCAGCTGCTTCATTGCACTCTTGGAGAAAGCTCTTGGCTGGTTCAAAGCGCTGAAAGGCATGAAGGGCAGAGAGGAGCCCACAGCAAACAATGCTCCTGTTTGCACAGCCTCCCCTCTCTGTGTCCCAGAAGGAATTGCATGGACTGTGTTCTTCTCTCCGAGTCGTCTCGTTCAGCATGAGCAGCTCAGCACCAGGAGCTGAAGGAGCTGAAGCCTCAGGCCACAGGAGCTGGGCAAGAGGGAACTTTTGGAGCAAAGGAATTCTGCTAAAATAGCCCCAGCTGAATGCAGTGGATAGAATCATGGAATCACAGAATCCTTTCTGTTGGAAAAGCCCTCTGAGCTCACCCAGTGCAGCCGCTCACCCAGCAGTGCCAAGCCCAGCACTAAACCACGTCCCTGAAGTGCCAAGGCCTGGACACCAGCCCTGAGTGAGGCCTGGACAGCAGGCCCTGAGCCCAAGGTGGCCTCTGGATGAACCTTCCAAGCAAAGGTTATCTTTGTATCTGCTCCCTGATGAAATATGCATGGTCATTAGCACTGTAATAGATGTAGCCACTCCTTAGTGAAACATGTATTGACCTTTGTGTATTTAGAAGCCAGACAAGGCCATGAAATCTGACATCTGACCTTATTTGAGGCTGTATGGTCAAAGTCACCTCCCTTGGTTCCACCTTGAGCCCTGGCCAGGCTTTGGGAGGGACCCAAGAGGAGGATGAAAGCAGATGCTGCCACACTAGCAGTGCTGTCAGTTTTTTCATTCAGCACTGTCAGAGCTGGGCCCTCTCCCAGCGGGGTTGGAGCCTCACCTGGGGCTGGAGGCACCTGCAGGAATTCCCAGTGCCCAGGAGTGGCTCTGCAGCCCTTGGCTGTGACAGCTTCCCCAGCTGCTGTGTGGGTCTGGGGGATGGTAAAGGCTGAGGGTAAATGCTGCTGGATCTTTCTTAATCACTGCAGGCAATCTTTGGTGGGGATGGTTGGGTGCATTGCTGAGCTGCTCCTTTTGTGATTCTTTGCTTCCCTGAACTGCAGCAAATGACACTGATTCTTTCAGTTGCAGTCTGTGTCTTTGGTGCAGACTTTGCCCACTGGCAAAACAAAACTGGCACAGTCTGGCTAGATGCCAACAAAATGTCACTTGTTCAGTGTCAATGTGAGGAATCAGTCCCATCAGAAATTCCCAGCTGGGAAGCCCTTCCCTGGAGTTCCCTGGCTCTGGAGTGGGCTGAGGTCGCAGCCCTATGGGAGCAGTGGGGCAGTCGGGTAAAAGAAGCTGCACCCCTGGATGGCTTCAAATGCATCCAAAAATTGCAAATGGAAAAGGAAAAGACCTTGTGGGTTTGGGCAGACAAAGCTGAATTTGCTGAGAGCACATAGGAAACAGCACCTTCAGGAGGAGCAATTATTGTTGGAATGCTCCCACATGGAGCAACAGAAGAAGGTTTTAATCTTGAGCTCAGATGCTCTTGTGCAAGTGAAATATCAATATAATAAATAAGTATATACGTATTTATAGGATAATAAGACCTTCATGTTTATATTTATAGATTTTTATAGATATATTTCTATATCTGCGTGTCTGTATCTATATTTCTATATCAATATGTACATGTAAAATAAGAATAATGTAAAATATTGACAATAATAATGTGAAATGCTGACAGTAGTAATTTGGTATCTTTGGCTGCTCAGGGATGTAACACTAAATACCCTACAGAACAGGATTGGCCAGGACCCTAATGTCAGTGGTCAACTTTGTGAGATTGTATACAATGGAAAAAGGAGAAAGAGATGAAATTGGCTATTTTTGCAGGGTGTGCTGATACTGTGATGCAGAGTGCTTTGTCTCTTCCTGTGAAAAATACAGTGATTAGGCCTGCAGGGTTTTTCATGTACCAGACTATGCACAAGCTGCAGGATTGGTTGAAAGGGTGAAGGGGTTGTTAAAAGAGCAGTTGGAAAGATGAGGAGATGGGAACCTTTGCCCATGGAGAGCCCATGTCCCAGATGTGCTCCATGCCCTTCACAATGGCCCACTGGGGAAATGGAACCCCCTGGCTGTGCACGGCTGCCCCCAGTTTGCAAATCCAGCCATGGGCAGTGAGACTTGGGCTGCCTGGGAAATTGTTCTGGCTGTGATGGCCCCTGGCAGGGCCAGCCCAGAGGCTGCAGGGCTGGGCCTTCGTGCATTGGAATTAATGAGGAGAAATTCAAAGCAAATGAGAGCTATCAATACCGAAACAGGAATTCAGATTCCTCCAGGACACTTTGCTTTGGTAACTGCTCCCTTGGAGCTTGGCCTTGCGAAGTGTTCCTGTCATGGCAGGAGGAATTGATGCAGAATATCCAGGAGAAATTACAGTAATTCTGTTAAACAATAATGAACAAGATTGGATTATTCAACCCCATGACAGGGTAGCACAATTATTGATCTTGGAATTTTAAGAACTATTGTGAAAAAAGGAGATCCAGCTCCAATCACCACCATTTGTGGAGATAAAGGGTTTGGATCCAGCAGCCCTAATAATGGAGCCAGAGTGTGGGTCCAGAGGCCAAAAGGCCCTTCCGAGGCAGCTGAAGGAGCAGCTCCTAGGAAAGACAACTCTGAGTCCTGAACCCTGGGCAGGAACAATGGGAATGTGTCCCTGCAGCCAAGGATTCTGTGTGAGAACAAGTAGATCTGACAGGAGATTGTTTTACACATCCTGCCAGACCAAATCTCCCTGTTTGCCCCATGGGCCCCTTTGGGAAATGCTCTGATCCACGGGTCTCCATGTGAAGGCTGCTGTGACACTGAGGGACTTGCACAGGAATTCCATCCAGGAGCCTGGGTGCCCCTCAGGCACTGGGACCCGACCCCTTACAGCCAGAGGGGAAAGGGCCCCCCCCAAGCCTTGTTAGCCACAGACAGCATGGTAAAGCTGAACAGCAAAGGGCCTGGGGGCATTATTCTGGAATTAAAAAGGTGCCAGCTCCATGGACAACAGAATTCTTGTTCCTAATTCGAATGAGATTGAGAAAAAAGAATGAAGAACGGTGTCACTAAAGTACTGCTGATGTCTGTAAGGTGTACCTAGATAGTCAGCCAGAATCTTTGTCTGCCACAAACACCTCTGGTGTTTCACCAAGGGGTTAGTCATCAAAATGTAATGATGAGTTATGATGGATTTCTGAGCTTCTTTTGTAATTCTTTGCTAATGATGATGTGCTTTGCTGAGCTTATCCTTTTGTAACTCTTTGCAGCTGTGCATGATATAAATGACACAATTCCTTCAGTTGGTGTCTGTGTTTTTGGTAGTGACCCTGCCCACTGGAGAAACAGGGCCCCCTCTTGCCTAAGTGTTCCCTGGCAAGGCAAAAGCCCTCCCTCCAAAATTCCCCCCTTCCTCCCTGTTCCCCCCTTCACACCCTGAGCATGATGTGCTCTGGTCTGGGCTATGCCTGGGCTCAGTTGGGGTCCCCTGTCCTGGCTGTGTCCCCTGCCCAGCTCCCCCGCAGCCCCAGCCCCTCCCCAGCGTGGCTGACGAGGGGAAGGACAGGCCTTGGCTGTGCTGCAGCTCAGCAAGAACAAAACCATCTCTGTGTGCTCAGCCCTGTGCCCAGCACCCGGCCCAGCAGTGTCTCAGTGCCAGGGGCTGTGCCCTCAGTCCCTGCCAGGGGTTTCCATGGCAACTGCCAGGCCAGGTGACCCAGGTGTCCCCCCCGGTGCCGGTTGCCATGGAAACAGTGCCCAGCCCTGCCCCTTTCTGTCTGGCTGACCTGGCCTTTGGCCCTGGCAGTGCCGGTGGCTGCTGGTTCCTGGTGCATGAGCGGCCAGCGCGGCACAGGGCAGGTGGCCATGGCACAGCCCCCAGCAAGGGATCCCCTCTGGCTCTGGGCACTGACACCAGCCCTGAGCACGGGGCCAGGGCAGCTTTCCATGGCCACCAACCATCACAAGGGGGCCGGGCATTGGTTGCCATGGCACCAAACCAAGGAACGGGTCCCCGTGGCCGTTGCCATGGCACCTGGTGGCACCAATGAGTGTCACTGCAATTGTACCTGGAACAGCCCTGGCACCACTTTGTCCTCAGGGTTGCCATGGCAGCCGAGGGCAGCAATAGCTCTGCAGGCAAGTGTCCATGGAACCTGGCTGCAGAAATGATTTCTTGGGCTGGTTTCCAGGGAAACCTGAACTGATGGGGGTTGCCATGGCACCCAGACGCGGCATTGGGGTCCCTGCAGTGACCATGGCAACAGTCCCTTGCAATGGCACCACTGCATGTTGGGATGATGATCCACCCTCACAGCTGGCCCAGGGCAGGTCTGGAGTGCTCCTGGTGGCAGCTTGGGCTTGGCACACACTTGAGGAGGATGTCTGTTTGCAGTGGGGAAACTCAGGAGTTTTAGATTGCTTCAAAAACAAATGAAGGAAAATCCCTCTTTGGCTGTGTGCAGCCACTTCTCCAAGCAAAGCAGGTCCCAGGGGAGTGAGGACAGACAAAATGGGCTTGGGGAATGTGGAGCGAGGTTGTCCACACTGGCTCAGAGCTCAAGGCACAGCTTCTGTGAGCAGGCCAGACCTCCTTAGGAGAGTCCCTGCATCCATATCAGTCACTGAATGCTGCAATCATCTCTTGTGTAATAGGAACAGCAATAAAAAAAAAAACCCTTTAAAATAGGACTACATATTTCCTGGAAGCTCTTTGAACTATTTCTTCATAACTGTCAAAGGAAGACCTCCTAATCAACTACACTGGAGCAGAGGGAAATCAAGGCAGAGCCAGGGTTTGTCAGGACGTGCTTGATCCTCATGAGCCTCACTGTGCATTTGGAGCTGAGCCCTTGAACATCAGGGCCTGGGAGGAGATTGCACAAACCTTGCCAGGAGTCAAAGGCAGAGGAAACACCCAAAGTGTCTCCAGGCATTCATGGCTCCCACTGAGGTCCCTCTCCAACACAGGCTCCTCATGGACTCCTTGGAGGAGAGAATTGGTGGCTAGGATGGTACAGAAACCTCTCAGACACTCAGTGTGGGAAGGAAAATCCAAAGTACCTTCAACACATTGAGTGTCTCAAAGCATTAATTGAGGCCCCTGGGATGTGGGCTAGGGGAGGATGCTGAGGGCAGGACAAGGGGCTGACAGTGCCCAGCCTGGCTGGGGCTGTGCCAGGAGGCCCCAGTCCCTCAGGACAAGGTGTCTACTCACAGCCCTCAGTGGCACAGACCCTGCTGTGCCCCAGGGCACCAAGACTTGGCTTCTCTTTGTCCCCACCTGTCATCACTGCCTCCAGTTCTCTGCTCTGCCTGGGGCCTGGGGACACTTTCTCAGTCGTGTCCCTGACAGGGATCTCTTCAAAGTACAAGAAACTTCAGTGTTTCAATGGAACTCAGTTCTTGAGGGTTCTTGAGGGTTCTGTGACACCACAGAGCTGGTGGTGACATCACAGAGCTGGCTGTGATATCACAGACCAGGATGTGAGGCCATAGAGCAGAGTCTGCCATCATAGAGGGTGGCTCTGAGGGATCAGAGAGTGGGTTGTGACATCACCTGGTGGCTGTGTAACATCATAGAGGAGGCTATGACATCACAGAACAGATTGTGACATCACAGGGTGACTTTGTGACATCAGTCTTCTGTGATGTCACAGCATTGCTGTATGAAATCACAGGGTGACATAGAGTTGGCCCTGTGACATCACAGGGTCAGTGTGACATCACAGGGGTTGTGTGGCATCACAGAGATGGCTGTGTGATATCAAAGGGGCAGTGTGACATCACAGGGGCTGTGTGACATCACAGGGGCTGTGTGAGGTCACTGGGGAGGTCACTCTGCCCCAGCCCCCCTCACAGCTCCCCCCAGAGCAGTCCAACCCTGCTCGTGCACAGCGGGGTCTTCTGTCCCCCCGGGTCCCCCCGCCCCCGGCGCTGCAGCCTCCCCCAGAGGATGTTCCACGAGATCGACCCCAGAGCCTGACATGGGGACGGGGGGCCGGGGCCCTGGGGGTGGCACAGGGGGACAGGGACCCCCCGGCAGCATCCCTGTGACCCCCAGGGCCAGAGCCTGGGCCAGGGCTCCTTCACCCTGCTACCAACGAGGGCTTGGGAGCGCTGAAAGAATCCCCGGCAAGGGATCAACAAAAAACAGATTTAATATTAAGGGACAGCAGCACAAAGTTCCTTGGCAAGAGCCACTCTGCTCCTGACTGGACACTTCAGGCACACCAGGGAAACAAAGCAACAACAAAAACAAACAGAATCCAGGCAATCAAACCAGAAATGAACTGAGAAATATCCCTGTGTGTGTGTGTGTGACACAAGTGAGGGTAAGGATAAAAGGAATATGGCCTAAAGGCTTAACAGGCCTCACACGTAACAGGACTTAAATTACACCTTAAATGTGACCAATACCTTAAACATCAAAGTTTAGCAAAACAACAGTACTTAACACTTTTTAACCTTACTTATAACCTATGACTTAGCAATTTAAAAGAGGAATAACACTTAACAATATTTAATTTAACCAATAACTTAAATAAAATGTAACAATTTAGCAAAAGAACAACTCTTAGCAGCATTTAATTTAGCTTAGACCTTGTGACTTAACCTTACTTACTGATATCTGGATATCTGACTGACTCAGCTATCCAAGGCACTCAGACCCCTCAGAAAGCAGCATTTCTGCCACATTTCCCCAGCACAGGCACTCCTGTGTGCACACAGACACAAGGAGTCAGTGCAAGGCACCTGTGAGCAATTCCCCTGAGGGCAGGGAATGCTCCCTGTTGATCCTTTGGCATCTCCCCAGCGGGTGAAGGGTTGAGCCTGGAGGAGTAGGGGGATCGGCCCAGGCTCTCTGGTTGTTCAGGATCCCCGGGTGCAGCAAACGGGAGAGTTCCCAGCTGGGAGAGGCCCCACTCAGAGGGAGTCGCTGGCCCAGGAGAGCTCCAAGGGCTCCTTTTGGAGCGCTGTGTGCAGGGCCCCAAGAGAGGGGCTTCAGTCCCAGCAATGGCTCATCCTGGCCACACTTGGCATCAACAGCTTTCTTTGGCAGTGTGAGAACAGGGATCTTGTGTCACCGAGGGAGCAAAAACAGTTCCCAGTGCTGCTTTTAAAGGAACCAGGAGCTGGCTGGGCAGCAGCAGTGCCTGGAGCAGACAGTGTTTGTGATGAGCTGCAGAGGAGCTGAGCCCAGGGGCTGTTGGCCAAGGCACAGGCCCAAGGAGCATTTCTCAGCTGGCGGGGCGGCCTGAGAAGGGGAGGGGGGAAGGCAGGGGCCATGGAACCAAGGGACCATAGTGACACTGTGGGGCCTCATGGAATCATGGAGACCACTGTGACATTGCTGGGCCTCATGGAACCAAGGGGACTGTACTGACACTGTGTAGCTCCATGGAGTGTAGAGATCATTGTGACACTCTGTGACCCCATCAAACCAAGGGTCCATTGTGACACTGCGGGGCCTCATGGCACCATGGAGACCATTGTGACACTTTGGGGTGTCATGGGACCAAGGGGCCATTGTGACACTGCGAGACTCCATGGAGCCAAAGGTCCATTATGACATTGCAAGGCCTCATGAAACCATGGGGAGACCATTAAGACACTTCACACCCTCATGGAACCAGAGAGCCATTGTGACACTGAGGGGACTCATGGAATCATGGAGACCATTGTGATACTGCAGGGCCTTATGAAACCTAGGGACCATTGTGACACTGCTGGACCCCTTGGAAACAAGTCACCATTATGGCACTGTGGGGCCCCATAAAAGCAAGGGAACACAGAACAGCTCTGGCTGGTTTGGCCTCCCAGGGACCATCTGACTGGTCCAACTGACCTTGGCATGTTGAGGGTCTCTTCTCTTCTGCTGCTGAAACACTGGGGCTCCATCTTTTCCTTCCTATGGAAATGATCTCTCCTTTTCCAAGCAACCATGACCAGAATTGGGATTTCACCTCCTAATTTCCTTATATCCAGTGATTGTTCCAATAGGAATATTGCCAGGAGAAGTCTGGCTTGCAGTGGTTTCACAAGGGTCACTTCCCATCTCTCCTCAAACCACTGGGGAAGGCTCCATGCTTTCGTTCCCATGGAAAAGAACTGTCCTGCTTCTCCAGGTGCCTATGGCCAAGATTTGGCTTCCACCTCCAAAATTCCCATAATCCAAAGACTGCTCCCAGTCAAAATCTGCCATTCCTGACAAGTCTGGCTGGCCTTGGCCTAGTCAGTCTCTCACCTGCTTTTCAAACATTAGGCTCTGTGCTTTCCTTCCTATGGAAAAGAACTGTCCTTCACCTCTAGGCAACCATGGCCAGAATTGGGATTTCACCTCCAACATTCCCTATTCTGATAGACGGGAGGAGATTGTTGGCTTGAAACATTTCATGTGTAGGGGAGGAAGGGGCAGGTCCAGCCTTGCCCTGCCCTGGAACCCCAAATTCCCCCAGAGCCTCTATGCCAGCCCAGCAGTGTCTGCCAGTCCCTGGCACAGCACAGGCAATGCTCCACAGCCACGTCTGCAGCCCCAGCCCAGCTCCTGAGGGACCAAATGAGCCCAAGTCCCACTGGGGGAAGGGCCCAGGGAGACCAAGGGGTATTGAAGGCTGACCACAAGGCAAGCACACATCTTGGCCCAACCTCCTCTTGGAATTTCCATCTGAACACTGCTGGAATCCAGGAGCTGGTACCTGTGTTTGTGCTACTCTGGATCTTTTTTGCCTTTCTCTCTTTCTGTGTCTTCTTCTGTTTCTGTGCTCCTGCAAATGTTGAGTAACTTAAAATTGAGCAGGCTTAGAGTTTGTGAAGTTGAATGGGTCAAGTCAATGCTTTCAGAAGTGTTTTTTGTTGACTGATTATCTGTCATAGTTTGACATGAGAAAAATTTTAAAAAGTAATACAAAACTTTTTGTGTAACTGACAATCTGTTAAACCACTAAGATACTGAACACGTCTCTGTTCAACACAAATGTTAAAGACAAAAAATCCCAGGAACCTCATCTTTCTTTTCCAGTCAACAAAGAAGCAGCAAGCCCTGGCCCTGGCCCCCATCTCAACCAAACCAAACCAAACCAAACCAAACCAAACCAAACCAAACCAAACCAAACCAAACCAAACCAAACCAAACCAAACCAAACCAAACCAAACCAAACCAAACCAAACCAAACCAAACCAAGTAACCCTGCTGTGGGCTGAGCACCTTCCCCCCTCCCCAGGCTGCCCCCCTCCATTGGCCCCATTCTGACCAAACCAAACCCCAACAACTACCAAACAGGAAAACAAAAGAGGCTGCAAAACCCAACCAGAACAAAGCCAGTCATACAACATTAAAATCTTACAATCAAGTCCCCTCCCCCCAACACAACTAACACCAAAACCACTACAACCTACAACCCATACAAAATAACCCTACAACTAAAAACTTAAACACAAAAAACTACAAAAAGGAGCCAGAAAACCAGTCCTAATACAATCCAACCCCAACTTCCGCTGCAAGTTACCAGCAGATCAGGTGTAAACCCTTTCAAAACTTCAATCCTCTCTCAAGTAAAAGAAAAAAAACAAAATACAAACATTTAAAAGAAACCATTACACCATCAAAGTCAGCAAAGAACAAATTAAATACCCAATCAAAAAGAAGAAAAAATACCTTAATGTTAAAACTAAAATCCTCTTATAAACTATAATCAAAAACACTCCTTGACTCTGTAACACATAAAACTTAAAAAAATTATTCCAAATAATATCAAACAAAAACCTCCATATTAAAATGAACAAATGATAAAATAACTGTGATTTCATAAAAAGTTCGGGCTGAAAAAAAAAGTAATCCAGTACCCCCAGGAGAAGATCGCTATTCCCAGAGATAAAAATAATTTAATAAGGAAATAATAAAAACTTTTACCTTTGAAGAACTCATCTTTAAAACAATACCCCATAAGTTTACATGGCCCATCAACAAGCTGTAAAAAAGCTTGTAGCAATAAAAACAACTACACAATAACAAAGTTACCCAGAAAACTGTTAACCATGACAAAAATAAGAACAACAAAAAAATCTATTTTTTCCTCTTGTAAAAAAATCTCCATAACCTTAACAAGCTGAAAAAAGACTTTTCTAGAAATAGCAAACTAACTAGAAATTTTAAGTTTTGTTTCTTTACATTGTCAGTAAAAAGAAAAAGTTGTAAAGAAAAAAAAGGACTCTACAATGTTTATTTTAATACTTACCACATTTTTTCTTTTAGTTACTTTTAATAAAATTTTCTTTATACCCTTTTAAAATTTTAGACCTACGTTACTGTTCTCCTAATCCTATCTCTCAACAAAATAAATTAATAAATTATTAATTGACACTAAAATCCACCCTCATAAATATATTAATTAAAAAATGTCAAAATTAGAAAAATCCTAAATTAAAAAACCAAAACCCCTACAATGCCATATTAAACATTTTGCCAAAGTTTCTCTGATTTTGTAAAGATGCCAAAAATGACTGTTTGATTGTTTTGAGCACCTGAGAATCTCTTGGTGGTATTTCTCCAGTACATCCAACTCAGAGTACACAAATAATTGTAATTCCTTTTAAATGTCTCCTTGAGAGAGTTTTTTGGGGAATGGGGGTCAGGGCTGGTCTGTCCTGCTGGGCACAGCCCAGGCAGGACTTTCCCAGCCCCATTCCACACTCCATTTCCCAGCTGGAGCCGCTGGTGCCTCTGAGTTGTGCTGCCCCAGCCCCAGGGACGCTCTCCTTGTCTGCCCATTCCCCCACGGTCTCTGGGCAGGGATGGCCTCAGTGGGGGCTGCTGACATCCTCAGCACCTTGGAGGCTGCTGCTGAATTTTCCTGCTCCAGAGGCTTGTTCAGCCTTCAGCTCTTCAGTGCAGGAATTCAGTCTCCCAGGGCTCATTAACATTCAGAACGCCTTAACAAGCCAAGCCTCTGGGAATAATTTAGGTGTTCAAATAATTTGTGGTTAATCAGGCAGATTTCAAAAGTGTATTCAAACTGATTAGATTCTATTTAAAAAGACAGTGAGAAAAGATTTTTAGGTCTTGTTTCATTTTTCCCCTGTTCATAAATTAATATGTGCAATTTCCAGTTGACACGGAATCCAGGTACCTCCTCATTCAGTTTGAATAGATATGAAAATCAATACCCTTCATGGCTGACAATCAATCAGACTCTGTCCCTACCCCCACCCCACCATTTCCCCCATCCAAGCCCTGGCACTCAGAGCAGCCTTGTGCAAATCTGAGCTCCCTCCAGCCCAGGCTGCACCTGCAGCTTTCAGCTCCTTGGCTCCAACTCCCACCTGCTTTCCTTGGAGAAGGAGCTGCCCGAGACACAGAGGGATGTTCATTTCTTGTCAGCCAACAAAGCCAAGGGAAGGCACAGCTCCATCAACGCAACAGTCATTCCTCTGCTGGATATTAAATCCACTTTCCAGAGCAGACAGTCTCAGAGCAATGGAAAACACATTCTGTGCCCAGCACAGATCCAAAGGTCCCCCCAAACCCTCCCTGCCCCGATTCTGCCCAGATTTACTCTTTGCACACACGAGTCACACACTGAAGTCAGGGGCCCTCTACATTCCCAGATGGAGGAAAAGAGAGAAAGGGGACGAAGAGCTCTCCTGTGCAGAGCCAAGGTCCTCTCAGTTGAAAGGCACTTGAATGATCAGAGAGCACCTGGAGAAAGAAACCTGGGAGCAGTGGGAAGGACAAAGATCCAGCTGGTCTAGTGAAGATATATACTCAGATATGGCCATTTAAACAGGAGAGCTGAAAACATCTGAAGGCAAAGGGAGATGATAAACAAAATATTGGTGATGCAAGTAGAAGGGAAGATCAGCATTTCCTTTCCTGCCATCAGTAAACTTCGAGGAAGTTGCTGCTCCTGGTGGGAAAATTTTGTCATGTCTTAAAAGTACTCAAATGACGCAGATAACAAAAATGTGCTTCTATATTATAAAATAAATAGGGATTAACACCTGTGCCCCTTTTCAGGCAGGCATCAGTTGTGTGCCCATGAACAGGCAGAGCCACTTGTGCCCTGATGTGCCCAGATGGGATTGGAACTCTCAGAGAGCACCGAGGGAGAGCAGAGCACCTTGCAGGTCCCTGAAAGCCCCGCAGGGCTCCTGTCCCATGAACATCTGCCCTGCTCCAATCTGAAATAGGGCCCAGCATGGTGCTGGGATCATCAGAGAGCTGAGGTGTGTGCTGGAATTCAATGCCCTCCCCATCCCGCAGCAGCCCTGCATTTCCCTCCTGCAGCCTTGGTTTCTAGCACAGCCATGGAGGCTCTTTGGGCTCTGGACTGTTGCTGCAGCCCCCAAGGGCAGCTGAGCTCTGCCTTTGGCACAGTCAGGCCTGGCCAGTGCAGGCCATGCTCAGCAATTGCTTGTGTGTGCCTGGCCTTGCTGTCAGCCCTGGCAGCGGCTGTGTGGCCCCTTTGTGGCCCTGTGCTGGCCCAGCCATGGTGGCCCAGCCCCTGTGCAGGCCCAGCCCAGGCCAGGAGCATTGTGGCTGGGAATGGCCCCTGTGCCGTGGTGCCCACAGCAGCCTTGGGGCTCTGTGCCCCATGGCCTCCCTGCTGGGCAGCCTCTGCCAGCTCCTGCAGAGCCCCTGGCACCTGTGAGGCTGCACAGACAGCCCTGCCCCGGGCTCTGCCGGCCTCTGGGCCAGCAGAGAGGCTGGCCAGGGCTGGCCATGGCCAGGAACAGGCCCTGAGCCCCGCAGGAGGATGGAGCTGGGCCACAGCCAAACTCAGCCCAGGCCAAAGCTGGGCTCAGCAGCCAGGGCTGCCAACACACGGGCACAGAGGCTGGTGCTGACAAATGTCCTGGGCACCCTCCCTGCTCTGTCCATGCACCAAAGGGCACAGAGCAGCCTCCTCTCTGGGCCACTTGCCTGTTTGCAATGCCTTGCACAGGCGCTGGCCCTGCCCCACAAGGCCTGGCCTGAGTCCTGCCCCTGCACGCTCAGCCAGGCTGAGATGGATACTGATGGTTTCTGGGCGCGGCTCTCTGAGCCCAGCCCAGCTCCCTGCAAGCTCTGCCAGCTGCCCTGAGCTCTGGGCAGCACCAAGGGCCTCTCCCCAGCCCAGCCCAGCTGGCTCTGGCCCCACAGCTCTGCTCAGGCCAGGCTGCTCTGGGCACTGCCCCACGGCCTCAACCCCTGGCCAAGGGCACAGCAGCAGCTGCAGCTGCCACAGGACTCAGCCCGAGCCATGGGGGAAGGATTTTGGCCAAGGCCAAAGGAGGCTCCCTGGCTGCCCTGCTCCCCTTGGACTGAGGTGCTGAGAGCTCTGCAGCCCCTGCTGCCATCCCATCTGCCCAGGGCTGTTGGAGAATTTTGCTCAGAAATGGCTTATAGAGTTTTGTTCAGACATGCCATAATCATATACAGCTGATGGAAAAGTAAAAGGCAGCTGTAAGCAGCAATTCTCAAGCCTGTTTCTGTAAACAACAAAGTTCTCAGGCACATTTCTGTAAACAGCAGAGTTCTCAGGCTGATTTTAATAACAAGTAAATATTCTGTCCTTGGCTGGTATGGGAAAGCAAAAGTGACAAACATGGAGGCCTTGAGAATGGTTCATAACAGGATGAGAAAACAAGTCTTGGTCTCAATAACAAACCACGGGTATTGAAAACAAAAGGAGGGGTTGATGTGTAATCGGTAATGAATGATGAGCTCGGGTTTTGCAATATGTATGAACTTAATTAACACTGTTATAAAATGTGCATGGTGGATCAATAAATCAGAGTTCGATGCTGATCAAAGGATGGGTCGTCTCCCTTCGCTTCTACAAATGGTGACACCCGATCCTGATACGGCAACGCACCACAAAGGAGCAAAGACACGGGTCAGGTCCGAGCAGCCCTGCCGGCAGTAAACGCAACAAAAGAAAAAGGGGTAAAAAAGAAGCTGAGACGCGTTGTGCCTTGGGTGTTGTACAGGCGAGCCTGACTGCTACATGCTGCATGGACCTTGAAGAGGCTGCAATCAGCGCTGACGATTTTAGGTATGGAAAGGCAAGAAGCATATGAGTTATTTACTGCCTTTTTACAAAAACAGCAGGTTAAGGGGATAGATTTGCAGAAGGGTTTACCAGGGCTTTTGGCTGATGGATATGCTAGGGGAGTTTTTATTAACCCCCACACGGTTCATGAGTTAACGGAATGGCGTAAATTCAGTGATTTATTATGGGAGGCTACTTTAGATGGTGATAAAATTGCCAAGAAGTTAGGTAAATTATGGTGGGTCGTTCACAATGAATTACTGCAGTTTCAGGCCGAAAAAAAGGCTGCCCAGCAGGCTAACGCCGCTCATGGGTGTAATAAAGGATACGATCCGGACAGGGGATTACCATTAACCCCTGCAATGAGGACGGTTTTATTACCTGCTTCGCCACCCTCTTCAGCAAGCCAGGCTACACAGAGCACTTCTGAGGCTCCCGCACCCTCTGAGCAACAGCAGCCATGGCCGAGACCCCCCGATGAGCTCCCGAAAATCAATCAGCCGATCCCTGGGCCAGAAAACGACCTAGTGAGGGCTATTGCGAGGGAGCGACGGGAAGCTTGAGCTGCTCTGGCAAGAGAGGCAATGGAAAAGGGAGATCAGGAGATAATAAGCGTTGCTACTGAACTGGCTTGCCCAGTTATCTTCAGTCCTCAGGATGGGGGGGGCATGCAGGCGACTATTACCGCTATTGATTGGAAATTGTTGTCTCAACTATGATCTACTGTTAGTCAGTTTGGAGTTAAAAGTTTGGAGCCAGCCAAACAAATGTTAGATTATATTTTTGACACTAGCCTCCTTCTCGTTAATGATTGTCGTGGATTAGCTAAATTGATTTTTACTCAACATCAGCAGCTGTTATTTAATGCTCATTGGCAAGGGCTTGTTAATATGTGTGGCAGTTCAGAGGCAGCCAGGTGACCCCCTCCATGGCATCACTGTTAATGAGCTTATGGGCCTGGGACCTTTTCTTCGTACCGAGGCACAAGCTCTATTGGGCCAGGAGAAGTGCCGGGAGGCTGTGAGGTTAGTTAGACTTGCTATAGAGAGGGTAAAGGAACCAGGAGGGGTACCCATGTAAATGGGAATTAAGCAAGGGGCAGAAGAGTCATTTGGGTCATTTATTGATAAGGCTGCTGCCGCAATTGAAAGAGCTGGGGTGCCAGAATATCTTAGGGGGGCATTACTCAAGGAGTGTGCTCTCCAAAATTGTAACTCTACTACTAGGAGAGTGCTTAATACTCTGGGTGCCAATTGGACTATAGAGGAGGCATTAGAGAGGATGGCTTTGGTGCCAACAGGAGCAGAAGCCTTTGTAGTAGATGCAATCAAACAATTAGGGCTAGACTTACAAGAACAGGCAAAATCCTCTCAAAGTCAGGTGTTAGCTGCTCTTGCACCTCTTCAAACGTCAGCAGCACTGCCTCCGATGGCTAACTGGGGCCAAAAATGCCACTCGGACACCTACAATACGAGTGCCTGCAAGCAGAGACCGGGAAGTACGAACTGCAGGGACCACTCACCGGCTCAAATTGTCGCTGCAGCATCAGCACCCTCTCCTGTCTCCAACCTGACACCACAGGGAGCCACCACGGGGGGGGGAGCGGAGCCGCCGCAGGGGGAGTGACCCGCGCCGCCACGGCTTCAGCGCAGATGGAGCGCACGCCTCACCCAGCGTGGGGGGGTCGCCCCCTCCGACACAAGCGGCGGGGGACCAGAGCGCTTTTCCAGCGCTTCTCTCTCCGCCCCGCAGCTGGCAAAAAGCTTCAGTGTTAGACCTAACAGCCGTAATAAATGTGACTCTTGTCAACAAAAAGAAAAGATCCCTACTGCAATTAAGAAACCAGTGATAATAAACAAGCGACACCAAGGAGCATTACTATCCAGACGTTCCTTGCCTAAGTTAAAAAGACCTTTTGTTCTCCTGGCAGAGACTGTGAAACAGAAATCAGCCTACTGAATGCGTGGGTCAAATTTTGGCCCATTTGGCTTAGCATCCGTTACGCTGTCAGAATCACTCGCATTAACATGGCTCGGTCGGTGGAACATCAAACTCTGAAATTGTATTTCGAAAAATTTAAAAATGTTAAAAATGTGTTGAAGCGATTGTATGGGTGAGATGTAGTGACTGTGCTTTTTATGTTCTTTGAGATTTGCTTGGATGTGATAGATGCAAAGGCAAGCACTGAATGCAAAAGAATTTTTCCACAGGTGTACCTTAAACAAACTCCTTATGTAAAAATGCTATAGCAAACAAATGAAGAAAGTTGTTTCATCTTAGTATTTTAGAATCAGGCCTGTAAGTAAGTTATAGTAAATGCTATATTCTATTTCTACAGTAAGTTTTATCCGTTGCTAAGTAGTTTAAGTTAAATTATCTATTAAGTGCTGTTAAATGTTAAATACTGTTAAGGTTAAGTTTTGTTAAGTTTATCTTCTGTTAGGTTTAAGTGCTGTTCAGTTTAATTTCTGTTAAGTTCAAGTGTTATTAAGTTTAAGTGAAGTTAGATTCTGTTAAGATTAAATTATATTAGGTTTAAGTTATGTAGAATTTAAAGTCAGTTAAGTTCTGTTAAAGTTAAGTTCTGTTAAATTTAGGTGATTTTACATGTAAGTTCTGTTGAGTTTAATTTCTGTTAAGTTTAAGTGATGTTAAGTTCTGTTAAGTTTAAATATTTTAAGTGCTTTAAGTTTAAGTGCATACCCCTTTTCCACCACTCCAAATTAACAAAGGACTGAGAATTGCTCAGCTGGTGCCACATGAGCCAAATGACTAAGGGATTACAGACTGTAAAAGGACAAGAGAGGGGGGAAATGGTTTTGAATTCACCGGAGGACTTACCTTACTGACTTTGAACATTTCTGAGAAACCCAAGAAAAGGGTGGAAGTGGAATTTAAAGGACAGAAAGGATAATTTTCAGGCTTGTTGGACACTGGGGTCAATTCCAGCATTATTAGCCCTAGCTGTTCGCCTCCTCTCCCAGTTCGCATGAATGACAACAACTAACAGCCTTCTTTTCTTAGTCCAATTACCAGCTACTGTACAATGCCTGATAAGGCAGGACATTATGGCTCAGCTGGGGAACCTTATAGAGATACTAAGTGTGCTTATAATGCTTTTACTTAGTTTGCCTTGTATTTTTTTATTGTATTCAAGATATGGTCAGTAGAATAATAGAAAAACCCTAGCAGACTAACCTCCTTGTGCATAAAAGAAAAAAGGGGGAATTTGTTGGAGAATTTTGCTCAGACATGGCTTATACAGTTTTGTTCAGACATGCCATAATCATATACAGCTGATGGAAAAGTAAAAGGCAGCTGTAAGCAGCAATTCTCAAGCCTGTTTCTGTAAACAACAAAGTTCTCAGGCACATTTCTGTAAACAGCAGAGTTCTCAGGCTGATTTTAATAACAAGTAAATATTCTGTCCTTGGCTGGTATGGGAAAGCAAAAGTGACAAACATGGAGGCCTTGAGAATGGTTCATAACAGGATGAGAAAACAAGTCTTGGTCTCAATAACAAACCACGGGTATTGAAAACAAAAGGAGGGGTTGATGTGTAATCGGTAATGAATGATGAGCTCGGGTTTTGCAATATGTATGAACTTAATTAACACTGTTATAAAATGTGCATGGTGGATCAATAAATCAGAGTTCGATGCTGATCAAAGGATGGGTCGTCTCCCTTCGCTTCTACACAGGGCAGCACAAGAGCCCCGGCCTTGGGGCCGTCAAGAGGTGCTCCTGCTCCGGGCCCAGGGCCCATTCCAGAGCTGGGGCAGCCGCAAAGCTGTGCCCATTTCTGTTCATTGCTGCTCTGATGGGGATGGATCCTCAGCCACTTTGAGGTTGCTGATGAATTTTCCTCTTCCAGGGGTCTCTTCTTTCTTGAGATCTTCAGTTCAGGAATTCAGTGAGAAAAGCATAAAATATTTTTTCTAGACATCTGAACAAGACAAGCCACTGGGAATAATTTAAATTTTCAATTTTTCTGTTGTTAATTCGACAGACGTCAAAAGTTAATTCAAAGTGAATATAGTGCATTGAAAACAATGCAAAGTGAACAGCTTTTCCCTGTTTTCTATTCCTCTTTATAGATTGATATCAGCAATGGCACTTGATATTAGCCCCCAACACCTTCTAATGCATTCTGAGCAGATGTGAAAACCAAGACCCTTCATGGCGGACAATCAATAATACATTGTCATCACCCTCTCCCCACCATTTCCCTCAGAAAACCACTGGCACTCCTATGGATCAGGAATGGTGTGGCCAGCAGGAGCAGGGCAGGGATTCTTCCCCTGTGCTCAGCACTGCTTGGGCAGCACCTCGAGTGCTGTGTCCAGTTCTGGGCGCCCCAATTTAGGAAGGCCATGGAGGGGCTGGAACATGTCCAGAGAAGGGCATCAAGGCTGGGGAGGGGTCGGTAGAACAAGTCCTGTGAGGAGTGGCTGAGGGAGCTGGGATTGTTTATCCTGGAGAAGAGGAGTCTGAGGGGAGGCAAGGTGGTGTCAGGGCACAGATTGGACTTGATGATCTCCAAGGTCTATTCCACCCTTGCTGATTCTGGGATTCTCTGGAACCACCCTTGGAGCAGTTGCAGGAGGAGACCTGGGCCTCCTCTTCAGAAGCTGCAGCAGCCCAGGTCCCTCAGCTTCTCCTGCCAGCCCCAAAGCCCATCCTGTCAGTCCTGCAGAGCCTCTGCAGCTCCTCCTCACTGCCCAGAACAGGGAGCCCCAGAGGCAGACACAGCAGCCCAGATGTGCCCCCCTGGCCTGGGGTGCCTCTGGCAAGGGAGCAGCACCAGGCACTGCAGGAGGCTGAAGACAATTCCTGCAGCACTTGCAGGATGATCCCGCTGCCCAAGGGACGTTCCCATGGGGCCAAGTCAGGAACTGCAATGGGGAGTGGGGCCAGAGAGGAAAGGGCAAACAGGGATGGGCTGTTTGCAGGGGAGGGAACAGGGGTGGGCAATAGGAAGACATTTGTATCAGGAAGAGGAAAGAAAGCAAAGGTGGAGCCAAGGAAATGCTGAGGGCAGTTTGGGGGTGGCTGCCAGGCAGCCCTGGCTCTGAGCAACAGCGTCTGCAGTGGGACAGGAAACTCCCAGCTGATGGGAACAAACTTTCTGGCTGAGTGCAGAGGCCAGGACAAAGCTGAGTGGTTTCCCTGGTGTCCCCCAGCCCTTGCTGGCCCCAGGGGCTGATGGCATTTGTGCTCCCTCAGGTTCATGTCCCCACAGCTACAGCATGGGGGTGCTCCCCCTGCTCTGTGCAATGCAAACAGGGGCTGCTGAGCCAGTGCTGCCGTGTCTGTGCCTGCAAGGTTGGGGCACCTCTGTGAGCTGGGGGAGAGGCCAGGGCTGCAGAGGGGGGATGTTGTTGGCAGCTCCATGATGACGCTCTGGGACGCTGCCATGGGCTGTGCAGCGCACTGGGGATGGATCAGCCCCTGCTCTGCTGCTCCTTCCCGTCTGCCCCACGGCCCTTGCAGAGCCCCAGCCATGCTGTTTGCCCCCAGCCTGCCCATGGCCAGCCTGGGTCTGCTCACGGGGGTTTTCTGTGCTGAGCATTGGCCTGGGCGTGTTCTTGAGAGAGCCTGGGCAAGGAGCCTGGAGCCCCCAGGCCCTGGGCTGAGGCGTCAGTGCTGCCCCAGCAGTGCCCATGGCCTGTCCCTGCTGCAGCCCCAGCACTGCCACCCCCAGGGCTGTGCCCGGCCCCGAGAGCACTCAGGCCCTACAGCAACACCAGGGCCACCAGGGCAGCGGGACAGGGCCACGGCAGCAGCACTGGAAACACCAAGTGCTGCTGCTGCTGGGCACAGCTGCTGTGCCAGCACTGATCTGCCCCCAGCTCTGCACACAGACATTGCTGCTGCAGCTCCAGAGAAGGCAACAAAAGGGCATCTCTGCAGAAAACTCTGCTGGGACATCCTTTAGTTCATTTAAAGCCACTGAGAGCACAGCCCCTCATTGACACAGTCTGTGGGCACAGGGAAGGTGGAAAGAAACAAAATGAGAAATATCAGAAGAAATGAAATTTTTTGTGGTCAGTATAAAAAAAGTAAAAATACAAACACAACCAAACCCAAAATAACTTTTAAAGAATAATTTGATTATAAGTTATTTGCAGAAATTAATCATCAGTTTAATGTTCCTGAAAGCATCCAGTCATCAGTCTGCACACTGCAGCCTTGAGCTCCTGGTTCCTCAGGCTGTAGATGAGGAGGTTCAGGGCTGGAGGCACCACCGAGTACAGAACTGACAGGGTCAGATCCAGGGATGGGGAGGACATGGAGGGAGGTTTCATGTTAGCAAATGATCCAGTGCTGAGGAACAGTGAGACCACGGCCAAGTGAGGGAGGCAGGTGGAAAAGGCTTTGTGCCGTCCCTGCTCAGAGGGGATCCTCAGCACGGCCCTGAAGATCTGCACATAGGAGAAAACAATGAATACAAAGCAACCAAATACTAAAGAAACACTAACAGCAAGAAATCCCAGTTCCCTGAGGTAGGATTTGGCACAGGAGAGCTTGAGGATCTGTGGGATTTCACAGAAGAACTGGCCCAGGGCGTTGCCATGGCACAGGGGCAGCGAAAATGTATTGGCTGTGTGCAGCAGTGAAAAGAGAAAACCACTGGCCCAGGCAGCTGCTGCCATGTGGGCACAAGCTCTGCTGCCCAGGAGGGTCCTGTAGTGCAGGGGTTTGCAGATGGACACGTAGCGGTCGTAGCACATGATGGTCAGGAGGGAGAAATCTGCTCCAGTGAAGAACAGAAAGAAAAAGAGCTGAGCAGCACATCCTGTGTCAGAGATGTTCCTGGTGTCCCAGAGGGAACTGTGCATGGCTTTGGGGACAGTGGTGCAGATGGAGCCCAGGTCGCTGAGGGCCAGGTTGAGCAGGAAGAAGAACATGGGCGTGTGCAGCTGGTGGCTGCAGGCTACGGCACTGATGATGAGGCCGTTGCCCAGGAGGGCAGCCAGGGAGATGCCCAGCAAGAGGCAGAAGTGCAGGAGCTGCAGCTGCCACGTGTCTGCCAATGCCAGCAGGAGGAAGTGCCTGATGGAGCTGCTGTTGGACATTCCTTCACTCTGGGCATAGTGAACTGTTGAAAGAAGACTTTGACAAGCTTGGACAGATTTCCTTGAGTCCATCCTATGCTCTTTCATTAGGAATCCCCTCAAAATATTTATCTTGTTTTGAAGGAAATTTTCTTTAATTTCTTTATTTTTGATTTTGGATTTCTGCTCCTTCTGAGTTACTGCTTTATCTTCAGCATTGCTCTCAGGCTGAACACTGGGGAGCCCAGAGGGAAAACAGGTTCGCTGTGCCCCAGTGCAGTCAGACCTGCTGGTCCCACACAGGTGCCCTTTGTTCATTTAACCTCTCTCTATTTCAGCATGATCACGCTTAAATCTTTCTTGAAAAATACAGTGGACTCTTGGAATTCTCCAGTTTAAAAATAACTTTATCCAAACCCTTCTCTCTTTCCCTATGCACATGAACAGGAAAGGATACCAAGGCTGGTCTGGCTCTCTGCTGCCTGGAGTTGTGCCTACTGGGAGCTGTTTCTCTCTATCCAAGCCTTGTCCCTGCCAGTGCTGCCAGAGCCCAGCCCAGCCCTGGGGGCTCAGCTCTGTCCTGCAGACTCCTCCCAGCACAGGGCACTGCCCAGGGGCATCTCCCTGGCAGCGGGGCCTTAAGGGTAGGGCAGACAAACAGAGATGCTGCAAGCCAATGTGCTGCTGCTGCTGTCTGTAGGGAGAGGAGGCTGAGGAGCCACTGTCTGAGGGAGATCTGAGGCCCATCTGCTGATGCCCAGGGTTACAGTACAGGAGTCTCAGTGACACAGCCAAAGCTGACAGCCCCTTTCCCTTCCCTTAAGGAGAAAGCTGAGAGCAGCCCTGGCCATGCAGCACCATCTCAACAGCAGGAGGAATCTGCCCTGATGGGGGTGGCTCCTTCCACCTCCAGCTTCTCCCCTGCAGCGTCCATGGGGAGCTGCCAGGCAGGCTGAGAGCTGCCCCTGGCAGGTGGCACTGGGCTGGCCAAGAGCCCTGAGGGCTGCAGGAGCTGCTCTGCAGGACAGCCCTGAGCAGCCCTGGCTGCAGCCCCAGCTTCACCCCCTGCAGCTGTCCCTGGCAGCAGGAGCCGTCCTGCCCTGTCCCTCTGACGGTGCCCAGGGCAGCCCCGCTCTGCAGCACATCCTCCTCCTCCTCCTCCTCCTCCTGCTCCTGTGCCACAGAGAAACTGGGAGAGTCCTCCTGACACATCCCCCAGGCTGTGGGGTGCGCTGGCTTCAGGGGATCCCTCCAGGAGCACGGGGGACATTGCCCTGCACCCACACACTCACCATGCACAGGGCTGTGAAGATCTTTCCCCAAGTGAAGTCTCAGCTCAATGTCTTCCCAATCCTGATTGCCTTCAGCCTGTCTCTGCCTGGCTCCTGTCCCCTCAGTGCCTGCAGGCAGAGCCCTCAGCCCTGCTGGGCTGGGAGAGGAGCTGGTCCTGGGAAGAGCTGTTCCTTTAAAGCTCAGCAGTACAGACACAGCACAAGGACTGAAATCAGACTCTTGGGGATTCGGTGTTATTTACATCAAACTGAGTCCCTGAGAGAGTGTTAAGAAAACTTCTCAACAACTCAAAATTAAATTGAAACTCCAAAGTTTTCCAAGTTTTAATGGGTACCTCTGAGAGACACAAATGAGAAATTTTCCCCTGGTTTCAGTTAGAGCAGAACACTGGAGGCAGTGATGACAGCTGGGGACAAACAAGGCAAATGTGTCTCTGGTGCTGAGCAAACCTGGATGTGTTTGAGGAATGCAAAGAGCCCAGGCCTGAGCCCCAGCCTCTGGCCAGGCAGATCCTGTCCCTCCCTCCTTGCTCAGGGCTCTTCCTGGGATGGGCACTGGCATGTGGGAATGTGCAATGCCAAGGGCAGGAGCATGGGGTGCCCCCTGCCAGACTGCTGAGCAGGGACAAGGAGGCAATGAGGCCCCAGCCCTGCAAGGGTCACTTGTCCCCTCACGGCCTCAGGCCCAGGGCCAGCAGCCATGGCCAAAGTGCTGCCCAAGTTGGCTCTGGCAGGGCTGTCTTGCAGCTGCTGCCCATCCCTGTGCCCTGTGCAGCCCAGGCTGTCCCACGGTGTCCCTGCCCTGCGCCTCTGTCCCTGCAGGCTGTCGGCATCCCCCGGCTGCCCCACCTGGCTGGGCCCTTCCTTTGCTGACAGCTCTGCCTCCTGCCTGCCTCTGCCTGCCCACACAGAGCCTGGGGCTGACCCAGACTCCTTCTGGGAGATGTGTTGTGCCACAGCCCTGCCCTGGGAGGGAAATTAATCTCTCCTTGTTTCCATTCTGTGTCTTCACAGCTGCACTTGGTGACATTATTTCTATCTCAGGTTCATTTCCACTATGAAGAAGAGGTCCAATATATTTGAATCCACCTTTGTCATCCTCACAGGCTGTTCTTGTTCTGCCCTCAGTCTCCACTGAACCCAGGACTTCCAGTTCCCAGACAGTGATCATGTTCTTGGGGCCTCCAAATCCCATCCTGGGAGATCTCTGGGCCTACTCAAAGGTGCTCAGCCCTGGAGATGTGATTTAAGTCCAGGAATTGCTGAGTACATTTTTGCCCAAGATTGTATTGGGGAATATAATACAGAATAATACACTGTATCTTTTAAGTGACTGAGGGCAGATTTAGATTTTCTGTAAGGATGAAATATTTTTTGATGATGGTGGCAGGACACTGGCAAAGGCTGCCCTCAGAATTGAAACCCCATCACTGGATGTGTTTAAGGTCAGGGACTTTGTACAACCTGAACAAGTGAAGGTGTTCCTGGGTAATGGGAGTTTTACCAGAGACTCTTTTTGGTCTCTTCAAACTCAAACCATTTTACACTTCTTTGGTTCTTATATCCCAACTGCTTCTCCACAGGGCTGCAAATACCTATGCACACCCTGCCAGCATTTTAATGTGGCCTAATTGCCAACACTTCCCTAAAAAGGAAAGAATTGCCATATTAGGGACATGAATTGCCATGTTTATGGAGGAATCATTAAAAGCCCCAAAAGTAAAGAAACTGAAAGGAAGGACCAAAATCTCAGTGTGAAAGATTCACCAAGTGGGATATTGGCAGAGACTCTGATGGTGACCTCCCAGCTGAGGATGGGGGTTTCTGCCTTGGGGTCTGAGTATCAGGATGGAAGGTCGCTCCCAGGAGGAGTCCCTGTGCATTTTCCTCCCCCATGGCTCTGCCCTTCCTGATCCAGCAGCTGTGGGGCAGCAGAGCGGGGGCAGTGCAGGGACAGGCCTGGTTCTGACAGGGCTGTTGTGGTTTAGGAATGGTGCTCCCAATTTACTACACCTACTACCAAGACCACATGTCGCCCCAGATTTATATTCCCACCATTGCCCCCCCACACCACAGGGGCTTTGCCTGGCCTGGCCCTGATTGATCTCAGCCCATGTTTCACAGTCAGGGATAACCTGGAGATGGTGTCCAGGGTTCACCCTTGTGTGGCCAGTCCAGACCCCCCTGAGGCACTTTAATCCTGGCCGCCCCATCCTCCTGTCTGTTGTTGTGATGCTCTTCAGTGCCCAACTCTTGGGCACGTGAGCATCCACAGGAGGGAGTTTCACAGCCAACTTCTTCCCCAGACAGAGATGTCTTACCCCAGTCCAGCAGCCCAGCTGGGTTTCCCTTTGTGCTCCCAACTGTCCTTTTTCCATGGTTCCAGCCACCCCAGAGAGCATCTCCTACCATCCCTGAGTCAGTGCAGAGGTGCAGCACTGGCCATTTCTCTCGCTCAGAGCTCCAGGGATGGTCCCAGTGCTGCAGTGACTGCAGGAAAGGGGACCCCACAATGGGACATTTCTTGGTCAGATACAGTCAGGAAGAGTGACAAACTGTCTGTGACTCGGGTTTTGGCCTGGCAGCCCCCGCCGTGGTTTGCTGGTAGCTGCAGTGTGGCCCGGCCCTGGCTGTACCCGGCAGTGCTGGCCTGGGAGAAGGTGTTGGTGCCAGCTGGCCCAGGGAGCTGCAGCGTGTGGGGAACAAATCCCTCCTGGCCTCCTGCCCCAGGGTGGCACTGCAGGGCCTCATGGAGCCAAGGGGCCATTGTAGCTCTTCAGGACCCCAAGGAATTAAGGGGACTCTTTGGACATTGTGGGGCCTTGTGGGACTGAGGCCATTGTGACACTTTAGAACCAAGGGGCCACTGTGAAACTACAGGGCCTTGTGGAACTGACACTGAAATCACCCAAAAAGAAACTTTCTAACACAGTTTGAGTATCAAAAAGCATTCATTTTTATTGCAGCACTGATCACTTGGAGGATCCTTCCTCCATTCGAGTGCTCCAAACATCATGCGAACAGAGGTTTTATGACACACACAAGTTCCATATTTATGAGCTATAGAGGTTTTATGACACACACAAGTTCCATATTTATGAGCTATTCCTCTGTGATGCTCTACATCTGGCCTGTAGGCCACACAGTATAAATAATTCCAGCTTCATAAGTGATTTATTATATAATTACCTTGCTTATGTAATTCGACCAGTAAGAGCAGGCCCAGACCACTGGAGACTCAGGCTGCTATTGGCTGGTTAGCTGAGTAGTAACTGGCTCAGCCAATGAGGATTACCTTCATGGGCCTTCTTATCTATATAAATAAGTTAGCTCTCAATAAAGCGGCCCGTTGCTGCATGAGCATGTACAGTCTAGTCACTTGTCTCCACGGGCAGGAGTTACTCCACTCTCAGGCATGCAGAGTGCTGCCAAAACCTGGCACCACTGAGCACCAGGACGGCCTCGCTGGTGCCAGGAAAGCTCAGCAGCACCTTTCTCTCCCAGCAGCATAACACTGGCACAGGCACTGAGCAGCCACGGGCAGCTGACTACTGCTGGGAGACAAAAACCCCAAAACTGGGAGGTTTAGAGGGCAGAAAAAACGTGGAGGCACTTTTCTGATGATGCCTACTCTCATCAAGGCTTCATCCAGCAAGAGGAATAGATAAGCTAAACTTATTTCTGGATAAACCATGCTATTTCCACCCTGAGGACCTGAGGCTAGCACAGGAGCCAGCAGAGGCCTTTTAGACAGCAAAACATTTTTGCCCATTTTCCCAGGCTGGCTCACGGTCACACTTCACCCATGTGGCTCCAGAGCTCTTGCTGTGTCCCACGGGCAAGTTATCCCTTCACATCTGCTCTCGCAGGCTCCAGTGCCCTCCCGGAGCGCCTCCCCGGCTGTCCCAGCACAGTTCAGCTCGGGGTTCCACACGCGACGGGGCCGGGGCACCTCAGAGCTGCTCCTTCGGGCGGGTCACCACCATCAGTCATCGACTGAAGGCCTAAAGAGAGGACAGCAGAAACATCACAAATAAGCCATTATTCCATCTGTATTCACAAAGCTCAACAGCAGCGGCCTGGCTTGTGGCAGAGGACAAAAGCCAGCACACCGAGCGAAAGGCTGAGGAATTAATGCTGAACCGCACAGCCGAGCAACATCCCCAGTCGCCCGGCCGAACAGCTAAATAGGAGACAGTGAGTATTTCAGGTGGCGCCTTCCTGCCCCGGAGCCCCGGTCTCCAGCCCCGCTGCCGCCGCCACCCGCGCCCTGTACCCTGCCCCCCCTCACCTCATGGCGGCTGTGGCCCCTCATGGCGAGGGAGCTCGGCCCGCCAGAGCTGCTCCTTGCCCTCATGGCGGCGAGCTGAAGGAGCCCGGCCCGCCAGAGCTGCTCCTTGCTCTCATGGCGGCGAGCTGAAGAAGCCCAGCCCGCCAGAGCTGCTCCTTGCCCTCATGGCGAGGGAGCCCGGCCCGCCAGAGCCGCTCCTGGCCCTTATGGCGGCGAGCTGAAGAAGCCCAGCCCCCCAGAACTGCTTCATCTCCACATGGCGGCGGGGGCAGAAAAGGAGCAGGTCAGGCCACGCTGCCGAGGTGATTCCACAGTCACCGCCCCGCTCGCTTCGGCCGCTCCCCCCGGGGCGGGGAAAAACCTCGGTAATCAGGCACTGGGAGGGACTTTAAGATGGTCTCGTCCCACTCCCTGCCATGGGCAGGTACACCTTCCACTGTCCCAGGTTGCTCCAGTCCCTGTCTGACCTGGCCTTGGACACTTCCAGCATCCCTGACAGAGCCGGAGCAGGAACACGATCTGTGGAGCTGGGAGAACTGAACTCTAGCACCGGCTCATGGGAAGCAGAGGGCTGGTGAGCTGACGTGTCCCACTTCGGGCACAGGAGGTAGAAGTGTCAGCTCAGAAACAGCTGCCAGCAACAAAAATCCAGCCCTGAAATAAGCAGAGAAAAAGCTGTGGTGCTGCCAAGTGCCTTGCTGGGAGAAGCACAATTCCACACCTTCCCTGGCCTCCACTCGATGCTGTAACATCAGCCCAGTGCTCTGTGTATCCATGTCTGGGCACAGCAGTGTAACTGTAACTCCCTCGCTGGGGATCCATTCAAAGGAAGTTTTTCTCTGGGCTTTGTGCTCCATTGAGACACTTGAAGGCCTTTCCAGAAAGCCTGGCATCCCTCCCCCATGCTCCTCATGTGCTTATGCTCTCAGAGCTCAGCAGTGAACTCAGCTGGAGCTGTGCCTTGCCTCAGGCAATCATCCACTCCAGCTCTGTCTTCTTCAAATGTTTCATGGTCTATTTTCAGCCCAAGCAGGCAGATATTCTTCCTGGATGTGGGGTGCTCCTCTCCAGCTCAGCCTGATCCTGCCTTGTCCTGGGAAGCTCTGGGCTTGTTGTGCCCAGGACACTGCTGTGTGCAGGGACAAAGGCTGGTGCTGAGCAGAAGGAGCTCGGTGCTTCCCCTGTCACTGATGAACCTGGTGAGGAACAGGTTTCCCAGCTATGCCCAGTGCAGCACAGCAAAACCTGTCTGGGGGAGAGATAGGTAAGAGCAGACACAGAACACTTCATGCTCTTGTTCCTGGGGGTCTCGCTGCCCATGGCCAAGGGCACGTGCCCACACAGGCATGGATGATGACTCTGCCAAGACCCTAAGCCACAGCTTCAGTTTAGAACTGTTTAATTCATTAGCCCAGCATGGGGCCCAAATTAATATGCTTTGTCTCTTTAATAAGACATTTTCAGCAGGATTGGGGAGATACTTCAAAAGCTTCCTGAATGCCAAATACCAGAACTCAGCAACTCTCAGTGCCAGGACCAGTCTCTCACTTCCCAGTACAGATTCCCTCTGTGTGCACAGCTTTTTCTCTGCTTGCTGGCCTTGGAGGGGGGCTCAAACAAAGGCCTGCACATCATTTGTGAACTTTGGGTGAAAAGCATCAAACCAGATGAAACACAGCAGAGCCGCTCTGCCATGGGGGTGAAGCCCTTTTCTGTCACAGGAATGTGCTCTCTGCATTAGCTGCAGCCAGTCCCTGTTGTTCATCTTGGCTTGCTGACAACTAAACAGAGCCTCCTTTTCTCCTGCAAGTGTCGTGGCAAGGCCTGAAAGGACTGAGAAGCTTTGTTCCAAGCCAGATTAGAGATATGAGTTACTACAAAACAAAAGCCCAGCAAGCCTCCTGGAGAGTTCCTCTAGTCTAGACACAGCCTCCCCTGAGCTCCCTGCATCCCAGCACAGCCCTGCAGCTTGTGTTCAGAGCAACTCAACTGGCTCCAGAAGCCTGGTTAACCTCTGCCGAGTGAATGTTCAGTTGCAGCATAAAGGAGGAATCACATCTGAGTGATTTTGCTCCCATAAATTAGCAGGATGGGTTAAACCAGGACATGAGCACTGTCTGCTGGCACAGTGCATCCACTCAAGAGATCTGCACTGGCATGGAGCTGTAGTGCTTCAAAAGACGTGTGCTCCAAGCCTGGGGTGGGACATCCCCCATGTAGCTGATGTCTGCAGCTCCTGTGGCAGCAAGGGAGATCCTTTACTGTCACCTCAGCCCTGAACACACCCGTGCCCAGGGCTCACTGCCTGCCCCCTGTCACTGCTCAGCTCTGGCACTGCAGGGCTGCTACTGTGATCCTTCTTACCAATCTGATTTTGGCTCAACGCCATTTGGCCACACTGTCAGTCACTGGAGAAAAAGACAGAGTAGTACTGTGGGAAGAGGAAGAAAATTCAGTAAACCTATGGAAGAAAAGATCTGTGGATGTACATCATCATTTACCATGGTGGTCACCTCCAGCCCCACAGCCAAGCACGTTCAGGCTTTGGTGAGAAGAATTTTTATCCCCCTGGTGTCTGTCATGGCTGGGGCCCGTGATGATGACACCTCATGGGTGTTGGTGCTTGCACTGCCCTGTGAGTGACACCAGCCTTGCTTGGCTCCCACACAGCAGAAGGCAGGGCAGCCATGGCCTCGATGGTGCCTTTTCCTCTTTGAGGTGCTGCACCCAGGTCAGGGATACCCCACACATGAGCACAGACTGGGAGAAGAGCTCATTGACCAGCAAAGAAGGACTTGGAGGACATAATGGATGAAAAGCTGGACATGAGCCAACAGTGGCAGCCCAGAAACTCCCCTGTGCTGGGCTGCACCCACAGAGGAGTGGGCAGCAGGTGAGGGGGGGATGGTCCCCCTCTATTCTGCCCTTGTGAGATCCCCCTGCAGAGCTGCTCCAGCATCAGAAGGACCTGGAGCTGTTGGAGCAAGTCCAGAGAGGCCATGGAGATGCTCCCAGGATTGGAGCCCCTCTGCCGTGGAGCCAGGCTGGGAGAGCTGGGGGTGCTCACCTGGACAAAAGAAGGCTCCAGGGAGAGCTCAGAGCCCCTTCCAGGGTCTAAAGGGCTCCAGGAGAGCTGGAGAGGGACTGGGGACAAGGGATGGAGGGACAGGACACAGGGAATGGCTCCCACTGCCAGAGGGCAGGGATGGATGGGATATTGGGAATCAGGAATTGTTCCCTGTGAGGGTGGGCAGGCCCCGGCAGGGTGCCCAGAGCAGCTGCGGCTGCCCCTGGATCCCTGGCAGTGCCCATGGCCAGGCTGGACATTGGGGCTGGGAGCAGCCTGGGACAGTGGGAGGTGTCCCTGCCATGGCAGGGGGAGGAATAAAATTATTTTTATGGTCTCTTCTGACCCAACCCATTCTGTAATTCCATCATCTCCTCTGCCTCCACAGAGGGGCCATTTCCACTTCCCCACTGCCATCACAAGGTGGCATTCCATACCTAAAAGCTGAGCTGGCTCAGCTGATACTTGGAGATCTTTTCCAGGCCCTGGGGTGTCCAACCCCAGGAGAAGCTGTGGATTTAACCCTGCCTGCTGAGCTCTTCTGCCAGGTCTCAGCCCTGACACTGCCTTTTAATCGCATCCTTTAACGCCAGGGCTGTGCTTTATTCAGCTGCACTGAAACACTGCTGCCGTTACTGTGTAACCCTGAGCCATCTAATTGCACTGAGTTAAGCCAGTTACAGCTTTGACAGTGAATGTCATGCAGAGCACTTTAATCTTGACCTGCAATACCTCGGGCTCTTGCAGGGCCTCCTCTGCCTCCGAGGACAGGCTGCTAATCAGACCGAGCCAGGATGTAGTTTAAGACATGGACAAAGGGAGCCAAGGGCAAATGATGAGCAAAATGAATCTGACTCATTTTGTTACAAAGCAGTGTTGAAGGTAGAGCTGCCTTTTCTTTGCCTGAGAATGATTTGGGAGAGCAGTGAGAATAATTTGTTTCAATAATTTATAACTTCAAAATAATAACAAAAAAAAAAAAAGAGAGAGAGAAAAATCATTCTTCTTAGATATGTTTTTTAAAAAGAAAGCTTATTTTGAGTTAGGTGCATAAAGCACTGGTCCAGTGTCTTATCCCCTGTGTCTGCTCCCACGTGTGAGTGGGTGCTCCAGGCTTCACCCACCACTTGCTTCCTGCAGGAAGAACCCATGATCCAACCATCTCCTTCCCTGGCCAAGGGCCTGCAGCCTCCCACGGGGGCTTGGTGCCATGTCCTGGGTGCCAGCTCTGCCAGCACAGCTCCCCGGGGGTGGCGGTGGGGCAGGATCTGCTGCTCAGCTGCCTCGGAGGCTGGGGCTGGCTGTGTCCCTCTGGGCAGCTCAGGAAAGGCTGCTCCGGCTGCTCCTTGCAGGGAGCTGGAGCAGCAACCTCACTTGATCGGGGGAAAGAGCAGTCAGGAAAGGTTACATAACCCCGATCAGGCTGCCAGAGGGGTGGTGCAGCAGCAGCAAGGGCGGTGCCACTCTGGATGTGGCTGGGCAGGAGCGTGCCCTGCCTGTGGGACCCTGCCTGTGGGACCCTGCAGCCCCTCTGTCCATTCACTCTTGCCTGGGTCTCCTGGCCCTGTCAGAGCTTGCTGGTTTTGTTGTTCAAAATGCCCTCGGGCAGCTTGAGAAGCCCGTGCAGTTCCCTCTGTTCTGGGCTGAAACTGCTGCACAGCAATTCCTTTTTCCATTTCATCTCTGGCGGAGCCCTTGAGCTTTGCTCCCTTCCTCTTCCACCCTCCTCTCCTCCTTCTGAGCTTCTCCTTGGTCCAGTCTCCTTCCCTGGTGTCCCCTTCTGCTCCCAGCTCCCATTTAACCCCCATCTTTTCTGTCCTCTCCTTCAGTGCTCCTAGCCAGAGGACAGATCACAAACCACAAGCTCTGCTATTCATCTACCAGATCCCAAGCCACTGTCTCAGTGTGATAAAGGTGATCTGCTAATCGTGTGGAGAGGATCCCCCAGGACGCAAACCCCTGCTGGGATCTGTGACAATTCCATGGAATCAGCCACAGGGTCAAACGTACAAGGAGGGGTTGCAGCTGCCTTGCCCGAGTGTGGGCACCACAATCAGCCTGCCTCAGGAACTGAGACCTGCACAAGGCCCACCAAACACACCTGTGTCCTTCCAGTGCCCCACCAGGTCTCCTGGCAGCAAGGAATTTGCTTTAGTTCTGTGAGTTTTATAAAGCCTGACTCAAATCCCAGGGATTTCAGGCAGTGCTGACATGCAGAGTGGGGTGGTGTGAGCACAGCCCTGGGGTCAGGTGCTGGGGCAGATGGGTGGGCACGTCAACATCAACCCAATGTTTTAGAGCAGAGCTAACTAGGAACAGCTTATTCCATTAAGAAAAAAAGAAAAACAATAATCATTCTTAATTAGGACAGAAACCTCCAGATAGGCTTTTTAAAAGAAAATGCCTAAAAATACCATTTTTGCTTTGATTTGAAAACTATTTTTTGCTCTTCAGACTGTAAGATAAAACAATTTGAATTGATGATGCATTTCACAGCAAAAATGCATCCCTTTTCATCTTGAAAATGCTGAAATGAGTTGTTACAAAATTTTCAACGTTTACCCCCTTTCTTAAAAAACAAAATTTTTAATTTAGATGAAATGTCTTTTTTTTTTATTTTTTCCTAATGGAAACTCTTGATTACATTTTTACCCAACAGTTCTAATTAGAATTAACAATTACAGCTGATTCTTGGTGGGGTGATAAACAGCTGGACTGCACAGCCCTCTCCACTCTGGGACTTCCAAACAAGCCCCAGCCCTGGCAGTTTAGCCTTCTGCAACATTTTAGACTTGTCTAGTCACTGGAATTTATTTTTCTTTCTTTTTCCCACCCTTTCTCCTCTGAGGATTAGATTTTACCAGTGCAGCATCTCTAACAGTCAGGGAACTTCACAGTGAGTTGAGATCGCATTGATTTCTCGAGGAAGAAGCCGCATACTAATTTTTCCTGTTTTCCTCCCTTGAGGAACACAGGTAACAGCTCCAGGAAGGCAGCTGGGTTTGTAGATATTATGTTTACCCACTGGCTGACAGGGAATTCTGAGGTCTGTGGGACCATCATGGGACACAAGGAGACTTTAGCTGGTCTGGTGCAAGGCTGGATTTGCTGAGAAAGAATGTGGGATTAAAGCAGAACAGGTTAAACCTGAGAGAAGCATCAGGTGAAGATCAGGGGATGGATCAGTCCATGCTGTGCTGCCAGAGCTTCCCCCTGCCTCCAGGATGATCCTCACAATCCAGCTCTGCAGGGCGAGGAAAGGAACACTGGAGCAGCGAATGAAGAGGAAATGACTGTGGTGGAGGGGAAGGGAAGATGTCAGAGTCTGCTCTTAAACCCCCAAACCCTCTATTCCAGGCACCGAGGCAAGTTTGTCCAGCCTTTGCAGGCAACCTCCAGAGAGCCAAGAGGCACTGGGACATCCTCTTTCAGGGGACTGGTGTCCCCAGTGCCACTGTGACTCCTGGACTGCCATGTCCAGTGCTTTTCATGCCTGCTCATCCCTGGGCTGGCTCCACGCTGTTAATGGCTGATCTCTCCCTGGAAACAAGCCCATGGCCTTTGCCTGTCCCACCTCGCCCCTCCCACTCCCCTGCCAAACAGTTATGACCTTCTTGGACAAACCTGAGATAGTATTAAATGAGAGGGAGGTTTTCATACACAAATGTCCCTGTGATTGATGGATTAAGAGATTCTGTGCAAATTAAAGCCTTTCTTCATACTTTGCACATCCAGCTCTTCAGCTGTTGCTCTTTCCCTTCTAGTCCTTTACAGAAGTCCCTGTGGGCCTTGCTTGCCCCATTCCTTTTGCTGCAGTTTTCTCCCCACAGTGACCCAGGGATTTCTCCCAAATCCTTGTGCCCACTGAGTCCTGGGCAGACCCTGTTGCTCCTGAATCAGCACTGTGGAGAGGAGGATGCTGTGAGCACAGCTTGTTTATACACAGAATCAGTCCAAGAGAGGGGCTGTAAATGCCTCTTTATTTCCATATTTATCATTGCTGCTCAGATGGATAAGGAACCCAATGGAAAGTTTAGATGAAACAGAGAAGAAATGAAAAACTGTTGGCAAGCGGCAGCTCAGCTGAGACTGGCAGCCTCAAGGGCTTCCAGAAGGAAAAAGGCTTTCAATTTCTGCACTGCTGCTCCCTAACAACCCAATTCCCCTGCCAGGCCAGGAGGAGTGGGGCAGCTGAGGAACCCTGCCCTCCTATGATCCCACCCCAGGGAGATGGACCTGAGACCCCAAAGCAGCACGTTTGGTCTTGCTGATGTTTGGCAGGGCTGATTTCTTCCCAGAGCAGCAGCAGAGTGTGGGTGTGGAGGCTCCGTGAGGATCTCCAGGTGATGGGCACTGTGGTCACCCATGCCATGGTGGAAAGGAGCCACAAAGGCTTTGCTGGACACCTTTGGAACATCCAGTGCTGGGTGCTGGTGATGGATGATGAATTTAAAGCCCATTTGTGCAGGGAATATTGGCTCATAACCATCCCCTCTCCTTTAGTGGTGTGACACTGCTGAGATGGGTGGCCTCATTTCCACCTTAGGGGAGGCGTTTTATTAATTGTCCCTGGCCTTGCTCCTGAGCCCGTGTGTGCTGTGATGTGGACGTGCTTCAAATGCAGTGACAAGGAGGTGGCAGCCAGGATGTGGCTCCTGGGGGAGGCAGCCAGAGAGGCAGGGATGGTGCTGCCCACAGCTGTCCAGTGATCTGAAACCTTCAGCCCTGGGAGGGAGTGACTGCTCCAGGCCAAGGGAGTCTGACTTTGCTGGGGGATAACCAGGACTGTGTGTCTGTGACCGGGCTCTGTTCCATGGGGAGGAGGCAGGGGATTGAACTGTCCCCTTGCTGCCTGCATGGCCCTCTGTGCTGGCCAATTTTTCACCTAAATCCTGGCTTGAGCACCCATAAAGGCCCCTGCCCAGATCATCTGGCATGATGGCTTCTAGAAAAGCGTCCCTAGGCTCGCTGTCCCTGCCTAGTCACAGCTGAGCTGGTGGCACTGAAAACTTGAGTTTCCATTCACATCCCTCCTGTACCTGCAGGTCCCTGTGCCCTCACTCCGGGCTTTATTCTCCTCCCTGCTTTCCCCTCATTTGTGCCCGGCTCCGGAGGAGAGCACTGGGAATTGATCACTGTGTTGGCTTCGCTGATTTAATCCAAATTTAACCAGGCGGGAGCGAGCGAGGGCAGCCCGGGGGCCCGGCATGCTGTGAAGAACCCGTCGGTGCCGAGCGGCGCCGTTAATAATGGGGGTGAAAGGCGGCAGCCCCCCGGCATCGCCCCTCTCACCCTGGCACAGCTCCCACGGGGACAGAGCTGTCCTGGGGACACTGCACGGGCACTGTCAGGGGCTGTCACCCGGTGGGCGCTGAGCCCTTAGTGCCAGGACAGAGCTGTCCTGGGGACACAGCACAGGGGCCCTCGGGGGCTGTCACCTGGTGGGTGCTGAGCCCGAGCTGTGCCAGGACAGAGCTGTCCTGGGGGACACAGCACAGGGACCGTCAGGAGGGGTGGGAAATGCTTTGGCATGATTTTAATCAGCAGAGTGCTTTGAGTGAATGAGGTGAGGGGACCAGTGAGCTCCCTGTGCCTTCTCTGACTTTCTCACCTCATTTCAGCATCAACCAGGGGTGCCAAGACTGAGAATTTACACCCTTGTATTTACCTGAAACCTCACTACTTTCCTCAAAACCTGTGAAAAATAAAGGGGGTGCTGAAGTAGCCTGTGGCAGGGATGATGTGATGTGTAAAGCCAATATCTCCAGATCATTGCAAATATTCCCTCCTGATCCCAGACATCCATCCCAGATATTCCCACCTTGTCACTAGCCCAGAGCACTGGGCGCCACCTCCAGCCCTTCCTTGGACATGTGCAGGGCAGGAGACTCCAACACCTCCCTGGGCAGCCCCTGCCAAGGCCGGACCACCCTTTCCACGGAGAAATTCCTCCATTAGTCCAACCTAACACGATGCACAGAGGCGCACCAAAGCAGGCGTTCACTCCCGAGGGACAGATCCTCCAGGATGGGGTTGCTGCCCGGGACACGCCGTTCCCACAGCCAGGGAGGCTCCCGCAGCCCAGGGCAGCGGGCACGGCTCAGCCCGGCTAACCCAGCCCGGGACACGGCTCAGGCTCAGCTCGGGACACAGCTCAGGCTCAGGCTCAGCCCTGGACACGGCTCAGGCTCAGGCTCAGGCTCAGGCTCAGGCTCAGGCCGGGACATGGCTCAGATCGGCCCGGGACACGGCTCAGGCTCAGGCTCAGCCCGGGACATGGCTCAGATCGGCCCGGGACACGGCTCAGGCTCAGGCTCAGGCCGGCGAATCCAGTCCGGGACACGGCGGGGCCAAGACAGCGCCGCCACTGCCGCCTCACAGGGCACAGGCGGGGCCAGGATCAGGGGGCGGGGCCAGGATCAGGGGGTGGGACCAAGAGCGGTGGTGACAGACAGGCACTGGTCAGGGGGTGTGGCCAAGAGTGGGGCCGTGCTGAGGGAGTAGGGCGGGGCCAGGGGCGGGGCCAATGGCAGGAGCTCGTGCAGGGACGGCGCTGATTGGCTAGAGCGGGGCCGGGCCGGGCCGGGGTGGCTGGGCCCGGGCGGCGCGTGCGCAGTGCGGAGCGGTGAGTCGGGGTGGGGGGGTAGCAGGGGGCGGTGGTGCTGGCGGCCCGTGAGGGCCGGGGCGCAGCTCCGGGTCGGGGATCTGCGATCCGGGACGGAGCCCTGGTCCCGGTCCGGGGGTACCCACTGCTGCCTCCCTGCTTTGCCCTCGCGCGAGCGGACCCGGCGGTAAGGCCTTGCCGGGTGGAGGCTGCCCGCCGGCCCAGTTCCCCTCATTGGCTGTGGCCGGGCCGTTGGGGACGTTGCGTGGGCCCTGGAGGCTCGGCAGCCCCGGCAGGACGGGCAGCCTGTGCGGCTGGAGTGCTGCAGCAAACACGTGCCCTGTGAGGGGCACTTAGGCACACAGTCGGAGCAGGGCAGGGGTCCCTTACACTCAGGGCTTTTAAACAAAAATCTTACACGTGAGTTTCCCCCAACGGGCACAGTTTGGATCCTGCCTGGAGCACGAGGCTGCCTGGGCTACTGTGTGCCCAGGCTGCTGTGGAATAAAAACGTGCTGGAAAAATTGAAGTAGCTCTGGGATATTAAAATGGATGTTTCTTCAGGGTGTGCGCTCTGTAACACGAGGTCTGAATTTTAAAACTGGTTTAATTGTTTTGGTACAAGCCCGCATGTGGTTTTCTGGCAGGAGAACTGGTGAAACGATGCATTCCACAAGGCCAGGAAGGAGAACGCTGAGCAAATGGGATTTTGTATATCAACACTGTTTGGAATGTTGCCTTAAAATGTTTAAGTTCAGTGGTTGACTAACACTTGCATTAGGAGTGAGCTTTGACAGAGCTCTGATGCTGCCCACCTTCAGGAGGGTCTGGGTTTACACCAAGCTCTATAGACACAATTTCTTAAGTTAGTTATTCTGCAGTGTTTCTTTGCTAGAACTAACCCTGAGTGCAGTGCAGAGGCAGAGCTGCCTGCGCTGGTGCTGCTCAGTGTGCCTGCCAAAGGAGGGTGATCAGCAGAGGCATTTCTGTGGTGGAGCTGTCTGTGGAAGAGGCTGGTCCGTGCACAGCCTGGCAGGAGCCTTTTAAGTGCAGATAAGTGTCCAGAGGATGTTAGAAGATGGTGACATGCCCTGTCATTTACCCAACGGGCTGCCGCAGTGCTCCTGCTCCCTGTGATCATTTGAATTCATTTGTTCTCAGGGAGTAGCACTGTTAAGGGATGCACTTCTAAGCTTCTGTCTTTTCTTTCTCCCAGTCCTGCCTTAAAGTGACCCAGCCTGACCCACTTAGTTTTTCAGCAGCCTCTAGGGTATTTCTGTGGTTGAAGTATCCAAAATGCTGTCCCAGAAACTTCAGTGTAGGAGTCCAGCTAGCAGAGGTGGGAGAGCAGTGTTGCGAGTTCCTGGAGGCTGCTGTCTGTGTGACCATGTATTTACTAAATTTGAAAGGATACAAATATGATTCTTGGTAAGAAATCAGCTGGAAACAATTCCTGGTGAACTGTCAGAACAGCCTTTGAACCCACAGTGTTGTCCCTGTGTCCTGAAGCAGCACAAGAGCAGGGCTGGTGCTACTGCCACCACCTTATTCATTTTTACAGTGGAGAATTCCTTTAGCCTGAGCAATAAAACACCTGGCAAACTCCAGCACCCCCACACCTGTCTCTGCTTCTGCTTGGGTTGAGCAGATGGGGTTGAATGCACAGCAGCCATACCTTGAGAATTTGTGAGGCAGTGGATAATTTGGATAAATTTAGGGATAATAGTCAGCCTTTCTGTGGAGAGCATTATTAATAATTGGTTAGCTGAGAAAGGCCACACTGATATAATGCCACTGGTTAAACTGAAGGAGAAAAGTCAGCAGTCAGCAAGCTAAAAGGAAGAGTCAGCAGCGACCTTGCTGCAACATGAGGATAGGGAGTTGAGATTAGTCCTGAATATATCCTAAGAATATGTAGAAAGTATCAAAAGTAGAACCATAGGAATGTAGAAGTAGGCGTAGGTGCTGATATGTAAGCTGACCAATCCTGAGCTCAACTTTTGCAATATGTATGAAGCTCATTATTAACTGTATTTAACCCGCCGTACTGATCAATAAAATCGAGCCTGTGATGATCAAACTGATGTCCTGGTTCCCTTCCGTCGACAAATGGTGGAGAATGCGGGCATAACCGAATCTCTGCCCTTTTTCTCGGATTAAAAGAAAAAGGGATTACGCCACGGTCGGGGAAGTTGGGTTTGGGTCCCAGCAGCCGGGACGGTGCCAGAATTTGAAGCACCCTTAAGGTTCACAACTGGGACTTAAGCCAATACGTGTCCGCCGGAGCCTGGAGAGCTGCAACAGCGCGCGCTGATTAATAGGTATGGATAGGCAAGCGGCATATGATTTATTTACCGCCTATTTAGAGCGGCGTGGGATAAAAGGGATAGATTTAAAAAAGGAGTTACCAGGGTTATTAGCTTATGGCCATGCTAAGGGTATCTTTTCTAATCCTCATACAGTTCATGAGTTATCAGAGTGGAGAAAGTTTGGGGAAATATTGTGGGATACAGTACTAGACGATGATAAGTCAGCAAAGAAATTCGGGAAGTTATGGCGGGTGGTGTATAACACGTTACTTCAGCAGGTCTCTGAGAGAAAGGCAGCAGAAAGGGCAACAGAAGCTCATAAGAGGAATATAGGGTATGGTCGTGAAGATGATCCCCTGGCACCCTCTGTAACTAAAGTACTTATGCCTAAGAGTCCCCAGCAAAGTGGTGTGGAGGATTTCTCTATAGGCGCAGTGGAACCGTCTGCACCTTTCCTGTCAGAGGGGGAGGGCGAGTCGGATGGTGGGGGTAGGAGCAAGCCAGCTTTGCCTCCGCCACCAGCTTCAGGCGGGTCGGATGGTGGGAGTAGGGGCAAGCCAGCTTCGCCTCCGCCGCCAGCCTTGCCTCCGCCGCTACCCCTCAGTGAGCCGGCTCCGGTTACAGCTTCGGTGGGGGGGTCACCTTCCCCGCCCGAGCCAGCTCCAGCGGGGGGGCTGGTTCCCCCTCGCAGGCTGGCTCCGTGTGAGCTGGCTCCGGTTTCACTGTCAGCTCCAGCGGGGGAGGGGGGGCTCCCGCTTCCCCCGCACGAGCCAGCCTCTGCTTCACTGCCCCCCCCGCGCCAAACCTCGGTGTCTGCACCGAAGCGCCGGCAGCATAGCACCCTTAAAGGGCCAGATCCCATCCCAGGGGCACACCGTGATCCATGGCGGGAGATGGCTAAACAGAGGAGGGAAGCTTGGGCTGCTTTGGCGAAAGAAGTAATGCAAATGGGGGATGGTGAGGCGGTGGAAATAGCTTCTAGTCTTGCATGTCCAGTTACATACACACCACAGTATGATGCACAGGGGAATCTTACGCATAATATAGCAGAATATACTCCCTTAGATTGGAAGCTGTTAACTCAGCTACGTTCTATGGTTAGTCAGTTTGGAGTAAAAAGTGAACCTGTTAAGCAAATGTTAGATTATCTTTTTAATACTCAGGTTTTATGTCCTAATGATTTAAGAGGAATAGTTCGGTTGATATTCACTCAGCATCAGCAGTTATTGTTTAATGCACATGACGCATTACATGGAGTAACAGTAAAGGAGCTGATGGGCTTAGAGGCATATTTACGTACAGAGGCACAGATGATATCGGGAGCAGATAAACTTACAGAGTCTATGTGGTTAGTGCGTGCTGCAATAGATATGGTTAAAGAGCCAGGAGGGTTACCGGCTTATATGGGTATTAAGCAAGGAAGGGAAGAATCATTTGGAAATTTTATCGATAGAACAGCTACTGCTATAGATCGGGCTGGTGTTGCAGGGCGCTATTGAAGCAGATGTGCTTTGCAAAATAGCAATCCAGCAACCCAAAGAGTGTTAGCTACTTTAGGGGCAAATTGGACTATTGAGGAAGCATTAGAGGGAATGGCATTAATGCCAACAGCTTCACAGGCATTTATAGCAGAAGCCTTAAAGGAATTAGGATTAGGGTTGCAAAAGCATAGTCTACTCAAAATCAGGTGTTAGCTGCTCTTGCTCCTCTCCAAAGCGGCTCACTGGCATTCACGTAAAGAGGCTCGAGACCATTCATCAAGTGTTACCGATGCGGCAATGAGGGACAGACACAAGTTACTGCCGTGACATCGGAGACACCAGCTGCTGCCGTGACATCGCTGCTACCTCCTGTCTGCAACCCGCAACAACCGGGAGCCTCGGCTTGGACTTATCAGCAGCAGTAGACGTCACACTAATGACGAACCGGCCTGAGAGGATACCCACTGGAGTAAAGGGTCCTCTTATACTAAATGGACAAACATGTGGAGCATTATTGCTGGGACGTTCCTCTATAACTATGTTAGGATTATTTGTTTTGCCTGGTGTTATCGATGCGGACTTTACAGGGGAAATACAAATTATGGCTTACACCCTTTATCCTCCGATTAAAATTACAAAAGGACAACGCATTGCACAATTGGTACCACTGTCACAAATGACATCGGGAATACAATCATTTACTGGGCAAGCACGGGATGAAAAAGGTTTTGGCTCTACTGGTGTTACACTTTTAACTGTGGATTTACAAAATAGACCAAAACAAAATGTTGAAATTACCTATGGGCATCAAAGCATAACCCTTTATGGATTATTGGATACAGGAGCAGATACTAGCATCATTTCTCCAGAAGCATGGCCACAACATTGGCCTCTATTTCCCTCATCAAACATGCTCACAGGAGTGGGAGGATTGGCAAGCAGGTCGCCGTCTTTGTCTGTGTGCATTGAAAATCAACAAATATCTGCTGTGTTTTCAATTGTTCAACTGCCTCCTACAGTTTCCTGCTTAATTGGAAGGGACATTTTAACACAATTGGGAGTGGTGTTAACTAATCAGCACCCTTTGGGGTAATTGCCATTGCTTGGACTTTCCCCATTCCACTCACCTGGAAAACGGATACACCGGTGATGGTTAAGCAATGGCCATTAAAAGGGGAGAGTCTTATGCATGCCCATGAATTGGTACAGGAACAATATACAAAGGGACACCTGCGACTGTCCACAAGCCCTTGGAATACACCTATTTTTGTAATCAAAAAGAAATCAGGGAAATATCGTTTGATACATGATTTGAGGGCTGTAAATGACCAAATGGAACCAATGGGGGCCTTACAGCCTGGTCTTCCAAATCCAGCTATGATTCCAGAACACTGGCCACTTTTAATTATTGACCTAAAGGATTGTTTTTTCACTATTGGCCTGCATCCTGATGACATGAAGAGATTTGCTTTTACTTTACCAGCAATAAACCGTGGGGAACCAGATAAAAGATTTGAATGGACATCTCTTCCGCAGGGCATGCGCAACTCTCCCACTTTATGTCAGCTTTATGTTGATGCAGCATTACAGCCACTACGTCGTAAATGGCCAGCAACTATAATATATCATTACATGGACGATATTTTGTTTGCACAGCAACAGCCATTCTCCTCTTTACAGATTAACACCATTATAAATACTCTTGCTGCATATTCACTTGTTATTGCTGCAGAGAAAATTCAGACTACAAAGCCCTGGAAATATTTGGGATGGACTTTGACGGATCAAATAGTCATACCACAAAAATTGGAATTACAATTGGACATTAAAACTCTACATGATGCACAGAAGTTGCTGGGAGACTTACAGTGGCTGAAGCCTATTGTGGGAATACCAAATCACTTATTAGAAGCCCTACGGCCTTTGTTAAAAGGTGTGGACCCTACTACTCCTGTACACCTGACAAAGGAGCATCATCTTGCCTTGCAGCAAATTAGTAACTGTGTACAGCAAGGGTATGTGTCTCGTCGACAACTCGACCACCCCATTGACCTTACTATTTGGAATAGCCCTTGCCACTTGCTTGGTGCTCTCTCTCAGTTGCAAAAGAAAACGGGGGAGATACGGGTGTTGGAATGGTTGTCACCACCACTACAGCATAAGAAAACAATATCTTCAAAAATTGAACAATTGGCTGCATTAATCAAAAAGGGGCGTCTCAGAATTCTTGAAGTGGATGGTAGAGAACCTGCTACTATTAGATTACCTATGGAAAAAGAAACCTTGGACTGGTACTTGATAAATTCAAAGAATTTACAAGAAGCATTATTGATGTCACCTGCTAAAGTAGAGACTAGTAAATTAGTGCCTAGAGTTTTGCAATGGATGACAGAATGGAACTGGATTACTCGACCTTTAAGAGAAGAAAACCCCATAGAAGGAGCTATTACAGTTTTTACAGATGCAGGAAAGAAATCAAGGCGTGCTGCTGTTACCTGGCAAGAAAAAGGACAATGGAAGCATCAACTCCTCACAGCAGACCCTGCAGATAGCTTACAAACTTTGGAATTGTTAGCAGTAGTATGGGCGGTGTCCAACTTACAGGAGCCTTTAAATGTGGTCACAGACTCTATGTATGTTGCAGGAGTAGTCAAACGAATAGAGGAAGCAGCAATTAAGGAAGTGAATAATAAACGATTGTATGAGTTACTGATACAGTTAAGGAAGGCTTTACGAGAAAGAAAGGCAGCATATTCTGTGATTCATATTAGGAGCCATAAGTAGTCTGAAGGTTTAGGAGAAGGGAATGAACGTGCAGATAAATTGGTTACCCTACCCTGTTGAAGTGAGGGGAGAACGACCATCCTGTGATGCATCGAACTCGATTTATTGATCGATCAGTCAGCTTAAATAATAGTGTTAACGAACTTCATGCATATTCTGTAATACAGGTTTATGATAGGCTAACAGAGAAAACTCTAACCACACCTTTTGTTTTACTACACTGTTGATTGTTTACACAAAACAAAACCAGTGTTCTCACTGTGATGCGAACGGTTCCCAAAACTTCCACATCTGTTCTCAGGGTGCCATCTTTTCCCAGAGAGAGTGTTACACTTGTTATGAGAAGACTGCCTGAGAACTTTATTGTTTATACAATGATGCCTGAAAGAGTCTAATTGTTTATAGAAGTCAGGCTGGGAACTGCTTCACAGCTACCTGTTACTTTTCTCTCAGTTTCATGGCTTCATGGCCTTTTTCTTCAAGCCATGCCTGAACTAAACTCTCCACACTTCCCCCGCTTTTTTCTTTAAGAGAAAGGAGGTTAGTTTGCCAGGTATTCTCTATCATCCTACTAACCATCTTCTGAATACAGCTACAGAAACAAGGTAATATAAGTAAAAGTAATAAGAGTACCCCTAATACCCCTATAGCATATGTTATAAGGTTTCTTAGCCAGGGTCCCAATCCGAAACTTTTCAGCCACTCATCAATACCCAATCCTTCTTCTTCCTTAAGTTTGTTAAAACCTAGCCGTAGCTCTTTTAACTTAGCATGAATAGATACAGAATGATCAGATAAGTTCATGCAACACATTCCTTCAAACTCTTCACACCCATGGCCTTGTGCTAATAATAAAAAATCTATAGCAGCTCTATTTTGTAGAACAGCGTGATTAACACTTTGTACATCTGAAGTTAACATATCTAATATCTGTGAAGTTTTATTCAGTTCACCCTTAGCCCAACACCCTATTTGCTTTGCTAGAGTCAATGCTTTGCTGGCAGCACCCCATGGTAGGAAAGCTGAAACCATCACTTGCTTAAATTTACTCCAGAACCACGGATCTCCTATTTGACTACAGTCTAAATTATGTAAGCTACGCTTTTGCCTGCTTATCTTATGGCTTAATTGCATTAGCACAGATATATTAGGGTGGAATAAAGATAACTTGCCTAAATAACAAGGTCCACCCTGAGGCTGGGCAGGTATACCATTCCAGGCTCTATCTCCGCAAATTAGAAATATACCCGTAGGTAGTTTCTTAGGTGTTATGATGCTAGAGCCTTTACAATGATTGTAGAGTTGTTTAGACACTATGTTTGGCTTTAGGGCTGAATCCAGGGTAGCCCACGTTTGTGTATGTGGATTCATCTTTTGAGGATTAGAATAATCAAAGCTAAACCACCCACCGTTGGAAGTGCTGGTCATGCTAGCATTTGCACTCCCGAAAAGCTCCAATTCCTCAGGTGGAGAATGCAAAGGAATATTAAGTGATTGAACTAACAGGCACTGACGGTAGCCGTCACTCTGACTGGCAGTATACCCTTTAGGCAATTTGATATTTACCATACTGCTCATACATAAGGCACGGTTATTAATAAAACTGCAGAATTCTTGAGGAGACCATACTGGAAGTCCTACCAAACATGTGCGAAAGGGGTTAGTAACTCCTCCAATGCTGAGACAAAGCGATGTCTGATTAATCTGCCTAGCAAGTGTTAACCATACATTATCTCTAGATTGACTAAAATGTGTTACCTTTAATTCTTCAGCTACCACTACACCAAGTAATATAATAAAAGGAAACCTCATTTTTCTGGTTTTACTTTGACCTTCTTCTTCTTATCAGTTTTTAACCTTACTGTTCCCGAGGCCCGAAGACCACACCTTTGTAACCTTCTAATGCAATTGTCTAATGCCTGATTGGGATCTCCTTTTATAGGCCCTACAACGGAATGTTGTGTTAAAGGCACCAGTTTTCTACACCTTACAGAGGTTATATATGATGCACTTTGAGCTTTAATCCTTTTCAAAATACACTGTACCTCCCACCGATAATAAGCCAAGATTTTCTGCTCATGTGACTCATAAAGAGCTAAAGCTGAGGCAGTGTTTAGCCCTGTTTCATTCCGTAGTGCCCACTCCCAATTATGTTCCCAGTTATGTTCATAATTACAGGTATTACACCATAAATGAAAAAGTGACAACTGGTCCACCCAAAAAGTCCTGTCACAACCCCCACAACACAGTGCAACCCAAGCAGCACAATGTGGGCTGTGACATTCAAGGCAGTTCTCTTTTGCCGGTCCTTTTATATGGAAAGATGATAATGATTCAATAATGTCAATCAGTTCCCTGGTTGTCCGGCAACTGCGTGTTATGGCCCTGTCGATCGCCTTCGAGTGTCCCTTCAGTTGAAGCAGTAGTGGTCTCAGGATCAGGAACAGCTTCTTCTCCAGACGGTCCTTGTCCTCTTCTGTGAGTTGATCCACCAGGCGCTGCATCAAGAACAGGTTTAGTCCACTTGGCAGGTACCCACAATGCTCCTGTAGGGGTGGAAATACAAACATATCCCCTTCCCCAGAACAGGACCTTAGCAGGATCCTTCCATAGCCCTGTTTTGGGGTCTCGGTATTTTACCCATACCTCTTTTTCCTGCTCACCAGTTTCTGGTGACTTATAGTGTAGTTCTGCTGGGGGCTGCCCTACATCACCAAACACACACAAATGATTGATCACAAATAAGCTTTTTAGTAATCTGGAGTGGGGGTCAGTTACCTCTTCCTGTTTGGCTAAATACTTCTTTAAGGTACCATGTGCCCTTTCAATGATGGCCTGCCCTGTTGGGGAATTAGGAATACCTGTAACATGTTCAATCCCCCAATTTCTAAAGAATTTCCCTATTCTATGACTAGTATAGGCAGAACCATTATCTGTTTTAATTCTTTTTGGTGTATCCATCACTGCAAAGCAACTGTACAGATGTCTTTCTACATGTATAGCTTTTTCTCCTGACTGAGCTGTTGCCCATATATATTTGCTATAAGTATCAACGGACACATGTACATACTTTAGGTTGCCAAAACTAGGGACATGTGTAATGTCCATTTGCCACAATTCATTTGTTTGCAGGCCTCGTGGATTTACTCCTAGGCCTAAACCACTTCCCCCATTATGGTGACTACAAATAGGGCAGGCCCTCGCAATGGCTTTAGCTTCTGAGAGTGTTAACTTAAATTCTCTGCTTAAGCCTTTTGCATTCTGGTGAAACATTGAATGAGCTTCTCGAGCCAATTGGTGACTTGACAGAGGTGTACTTTGGGTAATAGTAACCAATCTATCTGCCCTATCATTTCCTTCACCTAAACCAACCTTCCATTTATGACTTCTAATATGTATTACAGCATAAGCATGTTCCCTGGATCTTGTAGCTCTTTTTAGCTGCAATAGTAGTTCATATAGTCTCTGATTTTGCACCTCTCTTATGGAAGCATCTTCAATTCTTGCTACAACTCCTGCTACATACAGAGAGTCTGTAACAACATTCAAAGGTTCCTTAAATTGTACCATTGCCCATACCACTGCTAACAGTTCCATGGTTTGTAGGCTGTCCACTGCTTCTGCTTGCAGAATATGATGCTTCCATACTCCCTTTTCTTGCCAGGTTATTGCAGCAGTTCTTGATTTCCTGCCAGCATCTGTAAATGCAGTAATAGCACCTGAGATAGGAGAATTCTCTCGCTTTGGACGAGTTATCCAGTCCCAGTCCCCTATCCATTGAATAGATGCTGGTCGAAGCTGGTGTGTTTCAATAGGGCAACATGCACCCAAAAGGGCTTCCTGCATTTCCTCTGAATTAGTCAAATACCAGTCCAAGGTATCCTTCTTCATTGGAATCTTGATGGCAGCTGGTTCTGATCCAGCTACCTGCAACATCCTTTCTCTGCCCTTCTTTATCAAATTTGCTAACATTTCAATTTTTTGAAGAAGAGTCTTGCTTTGCTGTAGTGGGGGGGAGATCCATTCTAATATCCATGTTTCCCCTGTTTCTTTTTTACATTGTGTAAGTGCTCCCAAAAGATATTGTGGGCCTTTCCAGATGGTCAGATCTATGGGTACTTCTGGATCCCTTCGATGAACATGTCCATGCATAACGCAGTCCATAATTTGCTGAATGGCCTGCTGTTGCTTATCAGTGATGCACACCGGATGAGCTGGATCAGTTCCTTTTAACAGTGGACGCAGCTCATCAAGCAGTTCATTAGGTATCCCCACCATTGGTTTTAACCACTGTAAATCACCTAAGAATCTCTGAGCTTCATTTAAGGTAGTTATTTTTGTTTTTAATTGCAGCTTTTGAGGTTTAACAATTTGTTCTGTCATAGACCATCCCAGATATTTCCAGGGAGCAGTTGTTTGAATTTTCTCAGGAGCTACTACTAAAGAATATTGTGCCAGTGTTGTTCTTATTTCCTGGACTTGTTGTTGTGTGAAAGGCATCGGCTGAGCAAACAATACATCATCCATGTAGTGATATATCACTGTATTAGGCCATTGCTTCCTGAGAGGTTGCAAAGCTGCACTTACATAAAGCTGACACAAGGTGGGGCTGTTCCGCATGCCCTGCGGAAGAACGGTCCATTCAAACCTCTGATCGGGTGCTTCTTTGTTAATCGCAGGTAATGTGAATGCAAATCGTCGCATATCCTGCGGGTGAAGGGCAATAGTAAAAAAGCAGTCCTTGAGATCAATAATCAGCAAAGGCCAATCCATCGGGATCATGGCTGGGTTAGGTAGTCCAGGTTGCAATGAGCCCATAGGTTCCATCTGATCATTCACAGCACGCAAGTCATGGAGCAGTCTGTATTTCCCTGATTTCTTTTTGATTACAAAAATTGGAGTATTCCAGGGGCTGGTAGACAAACGCAAATGTCCCTGTTGAAACTGTTCTGAAACGAGCTGATGTGCGTGTTGTAAACTTTCCCCTTTCAAAGGCCATTGCTTAACCCATACCGGGGTGTCATCGATCCAGGTGATGGGAATTGGGAAAGTCCAAGCAATGGCTTTTATTCCAAAGGGTGTTCATTTGTTAGAACAACCCCTAGCTGAGCCATAATGTCCCGGCCTATAAGGCATTGAACAGTAGGTGGTAACTGCACCACTGAGAAAGTCGCCGTCAGCTGCTTGCCGTCGATGTGAACTTGAAGGGGGGGCGAACGGCTTGCCAAGGTAAATCCTCCTACCCCGGATACGGCAGTGGCTGCCGGCTGCAAGGGCCAGTGATGAGGCCAGCAGCTAGGACTAATAATGCTGGAATCTGCTCCAGTATCCAGCAGACCTGAAAATGACCTTTTCTGTCCGTTATATTCTATCTCAACTTTCTTCTTCGGTCTCTCGGTAAGATTCAAAGTTAACAAAGTAAGTCCTCCTGTAGAACCAAAAGCGCTCTCTCTCCTCTCTTGAGTTTTAATGGGTTGTATTCCTTTCGTCATTTGCTCAAGCGGTACCAGGTGAGCAATTCTTTGTCCTTTGTTAATTTGGAGAGGAGGAAAAGGAGTATAAACCATGACCATAATTTCTCCCGTGTAATCCGCGTCAATAACGCCAGGTAAAACAAACAGTCCTAACATAGATGCGGAAGATCTCCCAAATAGCAGCGCACCCATCGCTTTGTTTTGTATAATAATAGGTCCTTGAACCCCCGTAGGGACTTTTTGCGGGTGCGGAGTCAGCGTTACGTCTACTGCGGCTGCCAGGTCCATGCCGAGGCTCCCTGCGGTGGCGGGCTGGAGACTCCCTGCTGCGTCAGGTTGGAGGCTCCCTGCTGTGGAGGGTTGAAGGCGCGGGGGGGTGTTAACTCTGCAGCGGCAACTTGTGTCTGGGCGCGGCTGCTGCGGGAATACGCGCTCCTGGAGAAGTTTCCCGACCTCCGCTTACAAGCGCTTGTATGATGATTATCCATACGGCATTTCTGGCACCAGACTCCAGTAGCCTGGCACTCCTGGCGCGTGTGTCCAAAGCCTCCGCAGCGGAAACATTTTATACGGCCCTTTTTACTTGACGCTGCAAATGCGGCTGACGCTTGAAGAGGTGCAAGCGCGGCTAAAACCTGACTCTGAGAAGATTTTGCCTGTTCTTGCAACCCTACTCCTAGCTGTTTAATTGCGTCTACCACTAAAGCCTGCTGCCCAGTTGGCACAAGAGCCATCCTCTCCAATGCCTCCTCAATAGTCCAATTTGCTCCTAAGGTATTAAGTATGTTTCTAGTGGCAGAATTACAATTTTGGATCGCACACTGCTTGAGAAGGGCCCCGCGCATAAATTCAGCTACTCCAGCCCTCTCAATTGCAGCCGCAGCTCTATCAATAAAAGCGCCAAATGATTCCTCTCTACCTTGCTTAATTCCCATATATACTGGTATCCCTCCTGGTTCCTTTACCCTTTCTATTGCGAGTCTGACTAACCTCATTGCCTCCCGGCACTTCTCCTGACCTATTAAAGCTTGCGCCTCAGTGCGAAGGAAAGGTCCCAGACCCATAAGCTCATTAACAGTGACGCCATGGAGGGGGTCACCCTGCTGTCTTTGCACTGCCACGCACTCATTTACTAAAGCTTGCCAATGGGCGTTAAAAAGCAATTGCTGATGTTGGGTAAAGATTAATTTGACTATGCCACGACAATCATTAATAAGAAGAATACTGGTGTCAAAAATATAGTCCAGCATTTGCTTGGCTGGTTCGCTTTTAAAGCCAAACTGACTAACCGTGGCTCGCAACTGAGATAACATCTTCCAATCTAAAGCGCTAATTGTTGCTTGCATGCCTCCACCAGCCTGAGGGGTGAAAATAACCGGACAAGCCAGTTCGCTCGCTAAGCTAATCAACTCCTGGTCTCCTTTTTCCACTGCATCTTTGGCCAGAGCTGCCCACGCATCCCGTCTTTCCCGTGCAATCATCGCCGCTCGATCGTTTTCCAACCCAGGGCTCTGACTACTTTTTGAGAACGGAACACACGTTTTTGGCTCTGGCTGCTGCGATGCGAGCGATACGGGAGGCTCAGAAGTGCTACGAATAGCCTGCGGCAAAGCGGGCAATAAAGCACCCTGCGGAGCACCCTGCGAAGCACCCTGCGGAGCTTGGTTCGTTAAGGGGGGCTGGTTTGTTAAAGGAGGCGGTGGAAGCGGGCTGGAAGCGGCGCGGCTAAAGGAGGCGGTGGAAACGGCGCGGCGGGTAGTAAAGCGGCCTGTGGAGCTTGGCTCGGAACCTGGCTTGTAGCCGGGCTCACAGCCTGGCTCGGAACCTGGTTCGCAGGAACCTGGCTCGGAACCTGGCTCGCAGCCTGGCTCGCAGCCTGGCTCGGCGCCTGGCTCACAGCCTGGCTCGCAGCCTGGCTCGCAGCCGGGGTTGCCGAGGGAGGTGGCGAGGCTGGTAATAAAACCGTCCTCATTGCGGGGCCGAGAGGGGTCCCCGACTCTTTATCAAACTCCCTGTCTCGATCGTATTCTTTATTACGATCGTGAGCGGCAGTAGCCTGATGGGCAGCCCTCTTTTCCGCCTGAAACTGCAACAGTTCGGTGTTAATGACCCGCCATAATTTACCCATTTTCCTAGCAGTTTTATCATCGTCTAACGTAGCCTGCCATAATATATCACCAAATTTACGCCACTCAGACAACTCGTGAATCGTGTGGGGATTCACAAAGACTCCCCGTTCCAGACCATAAGCCAAAAGACCTTGCAATTCCTTCTGTAAATCTATTCCCTTAATTTGCCTTTTTTGCAAAAAAGTAATAAAAAGTTCATATGCGGCTTGCCTTTCCATACCTCTTTTTAAGTGCGCACTTTTACCTAGCAGCGATTTCCAGGCATCGGCCACACGTATCAGCTGGACCCATCTAATATGGTCGCCAGGGCACGGCGCGTATCGGCGGCTTTTTTTTCCTCCGCTTTGGTTTCGCGCTTATTTGCCGCTCCCGCTGCTTCGGAGCCTGAACCAGTCCTCACTTCTCGTGGTGTTCGCAATCCCCGTGGTGGTCGCGATCGTCGTGTCCGCTATCACGTCCGGGTGGTCACCATTTGTTGAAGTGAGGGGAGAACGACCATCCTGTGATGCATCGAACTCGATTTATTGATCGATCAGTCAGCTTAAATAATAGTGTTAACGAACTTCATGCATATTCTGTAATACAGGTTTATGATAGGCTAACAGAGAAAACTCTAACCACACCTTTTGTTTTACTACACCGTTGATTGTTTACACAAAACAAAACCAGTGTTCTCACTGTGATGCGAACGGTTCCCAAAACTTCCACATCTGTTCTCAGGGTGCCATCTTTTCCCAGAGAGAGTGTTACACTTGTTATGAGAAGACTGCCTGAGAACTTTATTGTTTATACAATGATGCCTGAAAGAGTCTAATTGTTTATAGAAGTCAGGCTGGGAACTGCTTCACAGCTACCTGTTACTTTTCTCTCAGTTTCATGGCTTCATGGCCTTTTTCTTCAAGCCATGCCTGAACTAAACTCTCCACACTACCCATTGATAATTCTTGTCCTATTGACAAGCACACATTGGCCAGAGAAGCACATAGTAGATATCATCAAAATGCAAGAGGTTTAGCAAAACACTTTGAGCTGAGTTTGTCAGAAGCCAAGGCCATTGTCAGAGCATGTCCAACATGTAGTTATCATAATGGTGGGATAGGTCTAGGCATTGGGGTTAATCCTCGAGGTTTAAAAATAAATGAGATATGGCAAATGGATGTTACACACGTAGCTAGATTCGGTAAAGTCAAGCATGTGCACGTCACCATAGACACATATAGTCATTACATATGGGCTACGGCTCAGGCAGGACAGAAAGCTATACAGGTTATCAGACATCTGTTAAGTTGTTTCGCTGTTATGGGAGTTCCAAAGAGTATCAAAACAGATAATAGTCGAGGTTATGTAAGTGCTAGGGTCCGGAAATTTTTGAATCAGTGGTCTGTTAAGCACGTGACAGGTATTCCACACTCTTCTACTGGACAGGCAATAGTGGAAAGAGCAAACGGCACCCTTAAGCAGTATGTTGAAAAACATCAAGATTTGACAGATCCACAAGCATGTTTGGCTAAGGTTTTGTATGTGATTAATCATTTATGCATTTTTGGGGAAGATGATACCCCCCCTGCAATGAAACATCATCCAAGGTCAGGTCAGGAAAATACTAAGGAAACAGAGGTCTGGGTTAAGTATAAGAACCCAAGTTCAGGATTATGGGAAAAACCTGCAAAGGTATTATATTGGGGTCGGGGGTATCTTTGTGTTTCCTCACCTACAGGGCCTTTGTGGGTGCCTGCTAAGTGGACTAAACCTGTTTTTGATGCAGCCTCTGGTGGATCGCCTTACAGAGGAGGACAAGGAGCGGCTGGGGAAGAAACTGCTTCTAGTCCTACAACCACTACTGTTACAATTGAAGGGGTACTCGGAAGCGGTGGACAGAGCACTGACACGTCACTATCGGATGGTCCAGGAGTTGATTTGTTTCATTGACTCATTATCAACTTTTCATTTAACAGATCCAGCGAAACTACATTGCCTTGACTGTCACAATTCACATTGTGCTGCCTGGATAGCTCTACGTTGTGGGGGTTGAAAAAGAACTTTTTGGATAGAACAATCATTATTACGGGATTTGTGGTGTCATACTTGTGAACACGAGCATACGTGGGGAAAAAGCTGGCAAGATGAATTACGGAGACAAACGGGGCAAAACGCATATGAAGCTTTAAATCTTTATGAGTCTCCTGAACAGAAGGTTCTTGCTTATTATCGATGGGAAATACAATGTATTGTAAATAGAATTAAGGTTCAAAGTAAATCACGTATAGTTTCTATAAGGTGTAGGAAATTAGTGCCTTTAACACAGCATTCAGTTGCAGGACCCTTCCAAGGGGATCCTGATAGAGCATTAGATTGCTGCATTGATAAGTTGAAAAAATTAAGTTTGAAAGTGGCAGGACCAGTGAAATTAGGAGCAGCAAGATTGAAGACAGATAAGAAAAAGAAGGCAAAAAAGGGAACGGTCTCATTTGAATAGGGGTATCAGTGATTGCTAATTAATATTCTATGATTAGAACAATTTTACTGTTGTGGGACCCTCGGGAGGATATAGTTGTTGAGGAGGATAACGAACAAGAACTACGATTACGAAATAAGATACACCTTGTGTTAAAGAAAGACCTTGAGCTGTTAGCCTCATATAGTAAAAAGGCTGAAGAGGCTTTGCGATCACCACCATTGAATTGGTTGCTTTGGGTTGAAGATACACAATTTTATACTGGTCCTTACTTACATTCGCTTCCTTGTTACGTTTGCAAAAAGGATAAAGATAAATGCTATGCATGGGTAGCTTTGCATTGTGCAGATTGTAATCAGGTTTATTGGTATTCACAGAAGTCATTGGGATATTTATGGTGTACATCTTGTTTTGGAAAGTGGATTCGAAATCATATCTGCGTTAGAGCTCTTGAACAAAGTACTGGCCTGCCAGGACGGACAGGATTACAGCTCTTTGAGAGTGCAGAACAAGTGGTTATAGCATATCTTAGGTGGAAGTTACAGGAAAACCTTAGAATATTTGAAATTACTAAAGCCTCACGCATCATAGCAGCTCGTTGCAAAGCTGATTTGCCTTCAAACTTACCTCATGCTATACCTGTGAGCAAGGATGCTGATTTAGAATTAGATCAGTATATTCAAAAATTGACTCAGCCTTACAATAGACAATCTAGCGAACCAGGGAAAAGACAGTGAAGAAAGAAAAAACAAAGTAAGCAGAAAGAAAAATGAGGTTTGTTTTTGTAATACTGCTCAATGCTGTAGCAAGTGAAGCAGTAGGAGTAACACACTTTAGTCAACCAAGGGAAAATTTATGGGTAACACTTGCTAATCAAACTAACCAATCATCACTTTGTCTTAGTCTTGGAGGAGTCACTAACCCATTTCGAACATGCCTGGTGGGACTTCTGGTGTGGTCTCCGGGAGAATTTTGCAGTTTGATAAACAATCAAACCTTATGTATGTCTAACATGTCAAACATCACATTGCCGGTGCAACAAGGGTATACTGCAGGTCAGAGTGATGGCTATCGTCAATGCTTACTAATCCAATCACTTAACACCTCTTTGCACTCTCCTCCTGAGGAATTGGATCTTTTTGGAAGTACAAATGCCAGCATATCTAACACTACAGCTGGTGGATGGTTTAGCTTCAAACTTTCGGGTGCTCAGAATTTAAACCAACCTAAAGAAACATGGGCCACCCTAGATTCATCCCTGAATGTGAGTGAATTCTCTCCACAGCATTACAGTCAATGTAACGGCACAAATATCACAGCACCAATGAAATTACCCACAGGAATATTTTTGATTTGTGGAGACAGGGCGTGGAATGGTATACCAGCTAAACCACAGGGTGGGCCCTGTTTTTTGGGAAAATTGTCATTGTTTCATCCTAATGTGTCCTTGCTAATGCAGCTGAGTCAAAATTCAAACAGGAGAAAACGTAGCATACATGATTTAGACTGCAGCAAGATAGGAGATCCACGATTTTGGGGCACATTCAAGCAGGTGGTGGTTTCAACTATCTTGCCAGGAGGATCTGCCAATAAAGCCATGAATTTAGCAAAACAATTAGGATGCTGGGCAAGGGATGAGCTGAACAAGACATCACAAATTCTAGACATGCTAACTGCAGATGTGCAAAGTGTTATCCATGCTGTTTTGCAAAATAGAGCTGCTGTAGATTTTTTGCTCTTAGCACAAGGGCATGGATGTGAAGAGTTCGAGGGAATGTGTTGCATGAATCTGTCTGATCATTCAGTGTCCATTCACACTAAGATAAAAGAGTTACAACAGGGACTTCACAAACTTAAGGAAGAAGACGGTTTAGGAATTGACGAATGGCTTAAAGGCCTGGGACTCGGACCGTGGCTGAGGAACCTTGTGATCTATGCTATAGGATTGCTGGGTGTAATTTTACTGGTTTTGCTTGTTTTGCCTTGTATCTTTAACTGTATCCAAAACATGGTCAGCCGTACAATAGCAAAAACATGGCAAACTAATCTCCTTGCACAAGAAGAAAACGGGGGAAATGTGGAGAGCATTATTAATAATTGGTTAGCTGAGAAAGGCCACACTGATATAATGCCACTGGTTAAACTGAAGGAGAAAAGTCAGCAGTCAGCAAGCTAAAAGGAAGAGTCAGCAGCGACCTTGCTGCAACATGAGGATAGGGAGTTGAGATTAGTCCTGAATATATCCTAAGAATATGTAGAAAGTATCAAAAGTAGAACCATAGGAATGTAGAAGTAGGCGTAGGTGCTGATATGTAAGCTGACCAATCCTGAGCTCAACTTTTGCAATATGTATGAAGCTCATTATTAACTGTATTTAACCCGCCGTACTGATCAATAAAATCGAGCCTGTGATGATCAAACTGATGTCCTGGTTCCCTTCTGTCGACACCTTTCCATGTGCTAATCCTCTGTGCTACTGACTCCCTCCGTGGCTTTTGTAACCCACCTCAGCTCTTACACGCAGCGTTCTCCTCTGAGAAATAACGCTCCACTCGGGCTCGTGAGGGAGGTGAATCAGCTTTAATTAAGATTTGTCGAGCACTTTGTTGATAAGTTCTCAATAGCTGGTTGCTATTTTTTATGAGCACTCAGATATTCTTAGCACCTGCAGTGGGAAGTGACGCAAGGCTGCGGATCTCTGGGAAGCAGCCCTGCCAAGGGAGACGGCGCCTGCTCACCGTGAGATCCATTCTGGCTGTGGTTCACGAGGCAGCTCAGCAAAACCCCAAATCCCTCTGAGTCTTTGGGAAATGTGAAACGTTCCTGAGAGCTAAGCCCTGCTTTTGCATGAGATTTGTACCTTTTGCCTCCTCGCTGGGTTTCTCCCAAGCTGCTGATTGGGTTTGGTGCAGCTGTGTTCTGGTGTCACCTGCTTTGTAACACCTTGTGGCAATGGCTTTTAACAACTGTCCCCTCAAATTAAGGTGTCTGGGGTGGGCAGGGCTGGGTGATGGCCCCTGTGGGCTTCAGGCATTGCAGAGGTCAGTGGGGTGGAAGGGGAGGAGGGAAGCTAGGAAACCATGCCCTCCCCCAGGGCAGCATCCCATTCCCTGCTGGCTTCTCTGCTGCAGCAGCAGGTGGCAAATGAAGCTTGATGAGCTCTGTTAGTGAGGGATAAGGAAGGCGTGAATGGAAACGGTCACAGCAGTGCTGGCTCTGTGTTGTGTGGGTGCCCCTCAGCAGGATGAGGAGCTCTGTTGTATTTTGGGGAAGAGAAGGCTGTTCATTTGGCTTTGTCACTGCTGTAGGAGTAGCCAGATGGAGGATGCTGAAAGGAAATACAGGGCTGGAACAGCCTCCTTGTCCGTGCCCCTGTCCTGAGCCAGGTGAGAGATGCTTGGCTCCAGGCTGGGCAGCGGTGGATGGTAGTGCAGATCTGGACAGGGCCCAGTTCCCTCTGGGCCTTGATGGAATCCCACTCTCAGAGCCTGACAGCCCATCTAACTTGTCCTTGCAGCAAACTGAGCAGCCAGTTTGTGTCTTGCCTTCATAGAGTGGGGAGTCCTGTGGCTGGTTTTCCTTGTGAGTAAACCCTGTTAAAATCTGAGAGCTGGGGCTGGCCCTGGAGGGAGCAGGGATGGAGAAACCCCTCCACAGCTGGTGTAGGGCAGCATGTTTTATACTGCTGACTGCTCTGCTGGCTGCCCAGACCCTCTGGTTTGTGTGTACCTCAGAGCTGATACCAGCACAGAGCCCAGAACTGGGTATTTTATGTTTCTGGATCCCAGAGGGGAGTTCAGCTCTTGGAGCTGTGGTGTCACAGTGCTGGCACATTTAGTCTGGTCCCCAGTTTTCCCCAGGTTCCCTCTGTCTGGAGAACTTTACCCTGGACTCTGTTGGTGTGCTTGATCTCTGTTTGTGCTGTTTCCAAGTACACTTCTTTGCATTGTTTTCTTAGCTTTTCTTTCTATTGATTTGTTGGTGTTTGGGGAACTTTTCTTCAGTTTATCAATTCCCATCATGACCTCCAGAGTGCCTCCAGCTCTTAACTCCTGGGCATCCTTTCAGGTTTTATAAAAGTGCTTTCTCTTCTTTGTTCAAACTATTAATGGAAAGGTTGAACAGAAGCAGACCTGGGCTGAGCTCCCAGGGCTCATACACAAGGATTTCTCTTGTGGTGACAGGGAATTGCTGATGGCTACCCCTCAAGTGTGTGGGGTTGAGTTGCTTTGGTTGGTCTTTTTTTTCTTATTAATGAGCACTGGGCCTCGTGAAGGTGAGCTTGCCCAGACCCAGCTCCTCTGGCTATTGAAAGCATCAGATGGATAGAGTGAAAAACCTGCTTTGTGCTGGTCAGAGGTGTGATGGGCAGGTCTCTGTAGGGGAGGATTGTGTTGTGCTCTCCTTCTGAAGACTGAGGTGATTTTTAAGAGCTTTCATGAACTTTGTTCACCTGGGGCTTCTTGCTGATGCTTGCTGGGGCTGTCCCAGCTCTGGGACAATCCTCAGCCCTGCTTCCCGTTCAGAGCTGCCTCCGCAGTGGGCTGTGCATGGGGGAAGTTGTGTCCAGCATCTCCTGCTCCCCTTTTCTCTCTATAAGTCTCTCCTCAGTGAGAGTTGGGCTTGTCTGTATGTGGCTAAGGTAGCAAAAATACATTTTTCTTCTCAAGCAATTCCAAGTTCCTTGTGGGGTTGCTCTTCTCTGGAAAAGATAAAACTGCCCGCTCTGGAGAAATTAATGACGCTCATTTTTATTCCTAAATAGTGTGTCATGGTGGGTGTGGTTGCAAAACACCTCACTGCACCAGGCCTCTGCTGTCACCTCAGTGCCAACTGCTTAAGGAAGAGCTGAAATAGATTTCACTGGAGCAAACATCTCTGCCTAGCTCTACCCTCCCTGAGTTCTGTGAGTACTGAGCTGCTGGGCTCAGCTGCCTGAGGTTCAAGAATTGGTCCTTTTCTGAAGTGCTGTTCCATCTTTCTTTGCACATGGGTGTAACTGTGGGGCGAAATTTGGGCCCCACTGAATTTAGGGACAACACAGGGTGTTCATGTCTTCCTCCTCTCCAGGCTGGTAACTTGTGGTACCAAGCTGTTCAATCCAGCTGTGCTTCAGGGACACCATCAACAGGATGGAGATGCTGTGCCCTCTTTCTGTTGGTCTGTGGCTGATGGTAGAGTCATGGAATCATGGAACATTCTGAGTTGGAAGGCACCTACAAGCATCATTTGTCCAACTTGGTGGATGCCCTGACCTAATTTCAGTTCCAGGGCAGAAAATTCAGTCTCCCTAAAACCTTCCTATGGCTTCTGTTGGATTCTTCCTCACTTTTCTCCAGGGGGCTGTGTGCTGTAGTTAAATATGGATGGAAAGGTTGTGTTCCACTCTGAATCTCAGTGGTGGATAAATTGCATCCCAAGTCTAGTTTGCAAAGCCCTTTGGGCTTCATGGGCTGCAGGAAGCTGTATTTTATTCTGGATGTGTGTTTGCTGATAATTCTATAGGATTTGCAGACAGCAGGTTGTAAGGGCCCTGATTATACTGGTTCCCTGTGCAGTCAGACTCTGCCCAAATAATTCAAGTGCCTGCTGCAGAGAGAGGAAAAGGAAGATGCAAGGATGATTTAGAAATCTCTGGAGTAGAAGGGAAAAAGATGCATATGTTGATCTGAAGGAGATACCAAGCCACATATATGTCTTCCAGCATCTAAATAAAAGTCAGGATTTTTTAAATGGTTGCCTACTTAAAGCCCAAATAATTCCTTTAACGGCAGGTTTTAAAGGTTTAACCTAGTTTTAGAATTTTTATTTCAAGTATCCTTCCATAAAATTAACTTTTTGAATGCAGAATGCTTTAACGTCTTCTGTGTTGGTGCTCATTTTCAAGAAATCTCTGCACAGTTATTTCTTATGTACCAGTTAAATCTATCAGCCAAGAGATGTCAAGTGTAGCAAAAATGCTATAATAATATTATGGTCTAATAATAGTTATAATGATTCTAATTACCTGGTGCAGCTTTAAAGAGAGGCAGATTCAGAGATGAGTGCAAAGGAGGTGTTTAACCTTGAACTGCAGAGGCAGGGCTCTTCCAGAGGTGCCTGTGCTGCGCCCTCTCCTCCCCATCAGACATCCCCCTCCCTCTATTTCCTCCAGCAGACTGGGAGCAGCACTCTGGTGTGTTTTTAATGTTCAGACCTCATTCTGGCTGTGCTCAAAGAGTGCTGGTGAGCTGAGGATGAGCACATTTCCTGCAGTACCTGGGAGTGTGAAGCCTGCTCGTTTTCAGCCTCTGTCTGCCCTGCTCCTGGCGTGCTCCCACAGCCTGATGATCGTGGCACTCGAGGATTGCTCCCACCCTCGGAAGCTGCAGAGCCTCAGCAATCTCCATCCTCTCTGCAAGCTGCTTGTGCTGCTCTTAACCATTAGGGGTGGCTTTGCCACAGCCTGGGAAGCACAAAGCCAGAGTCTCCTGATGGAGAGCATTGGGGGTGTGCAGGTGAGTGGCTGAGAGTTGTTGATCCCTACAGAGGCTTTGCTGTGGGGGTAGCAGAGCACTGGGCTGGTGCTTGAGTGCTGTGCTTGCCTTGCCTTCGACAGGCTGGCCCCACAGAGCCTTGTCAGAGTCTCCTTCCCCAGCTGCTCCATGTGCCAGCCCTGTTACATCACTCCCAATGCCCTTTCACCACTATTTTTCCTTTAGGAAGGATGCTGGGCTGCATTTGCTGTGTTCCTGTGGTTTTTGCCTGATGTTGCTGAGTGCTGTTAGTGCCTTGGGGTGCCCAAGCAGGGCTTTGCTGCTGCTGTGCTTTGCCTGCAGTGCCGGAGCTGTTACGAAACAGGAACGAGATGGGACAATGCAGAGCAGTTCCTGCTGCCACGCTTTTGTCCAGCAGCTAAAAGCCTGTTCAGAGGGTTTTGTGGAAGCCTTGTTTGCTTTGGTCTTTTTTTGCTCTTTCTTTAAGTACAGACTTAAAAGAGCTGGAGACTGGAGGCCACTGTAGTTATTGTTTCTTCCTGAATAGCACAATAAATGTGCCATTTGTCAGGGTCCTTGCCTCAGAAAACATGTGGCCTGTTCCCACTGCTGTTCCCCTGGACATATGAGGAACTGCCCCTGCCTGCCTCTGGGTGCGTGGAGATTTCTCACTCCCTCATTGGGGTCAGTGCTAAAACTTGTCTTGACGTGTGACGTGTGTGGTCACTGGAAGTCACTGTGGAGGCTGTCACTGAAACAGCCTGGATTCACAGAGCAGCTTCATTTAGATGGCAGCTGATGGAGGAGCTCTGCAGAACGGCTGGGTAGGAAACCTGTGTGCAGGAGGGGACAGCTGAGGGCTGCAGTTATCGTGGGAGAAGCTCAGACATGTACAGACGTGGTGTGGCAAACCTGTGGTGGATGTGCCATGTCCCACCTGCCATGGCACCACCAGGATGCACAGGCAGCTGCTCAGGATGTTCTGGTGTCTCACAGCAGGGAGAAAGGTGCTGCAGGTGCCTCTTGGATCAGAGCTGAGGGTGTGTGAGGGAACAGCCTGCTGCTCGCTCTGACAGCAGATTTCGAGCTCTTGGCTTTGCCAATCACCTCACAGCAAACACCAAGACATGGGAGTGAAAGTCCCTGTGTCCTTTGGCTGCTGCTTGGGTGTTTGCAGAGCCAGCAGGTACAGTGACAGCCAGGACTGTCAAAGGAAGAACCCTCTGTGGAGCAGTGCTGCTCAATACTGAGATATGCCAGTCCATGAAATGGCTCTTCATAGGGTGTCTCACCAAAAGGATTTTCCTTTTGAGTGTCTGGATCTCCTGCTGTTGGTCTGAGCTCCAGATGAGAAACGGTGCTTTCACTGGAAGGTACTGAGGTTGCAAACAGAGTAATTGTCCCTTAGAAGAGAAAATTGGGGAGGAAACCCACTCAGAACACGTCTCTGTTCTTCCTCAGAGCAGATTTAGGAGTGCTGTGGCTGAGGGGCAATGGGGATGGAGCTGAAGTTCTGCTGAGTGAACCCCACGGCTCTGAGGAGCAGGGACCCTGGTCATGGAGCCCAGGAGGGACCTGGGAGCTTTACTGGCTCTTTAGTTCTCTCTCCACAAGCCGTGAATGCAGATCTCCTGGGGCAGCAGAGCGTTCCTTGTGAGGGGAGCCCTTGGTGCTGCGGTTCCAGTGGCACGTGCAGGGTCCCATGGCACTGCAGGCAGTCACAGGAAAGCTGTTTCCTAACCTCTGCTGGGATTCATGAGATGTTCAGAGACAAGTTCTCCACTTAGTCAACGTTTTATAAGGATTTAAGGCTGAGAAGCTCTTTGAAGCACCGATGCAGCTTGTTCTGCCATGACAAGGTGGAGATGAACGCTGGCGTGACTTCCATTCCCAAGGAAAATGCTCTTTTGCACAGATCACAAGCTGTGGCTCTGCTGCTGTTTGAAGAGACCTGAGGAATCTCAGATCCAGGCACTCTGTACCACATCAAAGCCTTCCCATCTGAAGGTGAGGTGACGGGGAGCTCCAGCTGCATGTCCTTCGTGTTTGGGCAGCAGAAGGAAAGAAGGTCCCTGAACCAGGAGTTGCTTGGAGGATCAAAGCTCTGCTTAGCAGAGGCTGACAGGGCAAAAAGCCAGGATGGCAGCAGGAAGGACAAAGCCTGCAGAAGATCTGGGCCATCTGATAGCAGACCTCCAGAGGGGCCTGGGAGACCTTCTGCTGTGCTGGAGGAGGCAGACCTGCAGTGTCCTGGGCTTGACTGGAGCCATTCCGTGGTGCCTGAGGGATTGTTTAATTAAAAAGAATGCTGCACCATCACATTTCAACTGTTTTCTCCACACGTTGCTGCAAGTAACATCTAAAATAGCTCTAAAAGGCAACAAACCATTCCCCAAAGCAGGGGTGGCAGATGAACAACATGAGAGGGAAGGAATTATGTTCTCTTTCTGCTTTCTGTGTCTGTGCATTTGCTTCTGCATTTGCAGGCCTTGGGGCTTGTTTTAATTTAAATTTCCTTAGGAAAAACCCTGTTGAAGGAATGCTGCCTGCAGTGGCTGGCTGTTCTGCTTTGGCTTTGTCCTGGGGAAGCTTTGATGGTTGGGGAGCAAGAGTTGCTTTTCAGTCTTGGTGGGAAATGCCTGGATAGAGGAACGGCAATGACCACAAAGTCACTTCTGGATGGTGGGACTGGCAATCTCTCAGCTCTCCCTTCATGCTCATTCCCGTCCCAGGGCTTATTTAATTGCTGAACAAAGGCATCCTCTGCAACCACTGAGAAAGGCCCAGTGCAGGGATGGGAAAAAAGCAAACTTGCAACAAGCCTTTGATCCAAGCACAGGGAGCTACTGCCGCTGACCTCAGTGTTTGTAACCGTGGTGTCAGTGTTTGAATGGAGCAGCTGAGCCCCTGCGTGGGCACTGATGTGTCCAGATTGATGCAGGGACTGGGGACAAAGCCAGGACTGGTCCTGAGGGAGCCTGTGTGGCAGCAGGTTGTGTTCATCCCCAGAGAGCTCCTTCCTCCCCTTCAGGGGTGGGTTTGAGATTGGCTTGTTAGGGCTTTATCCCAGGTTTTGCTGCCAGTCTGGCAGCTCCTGACTGGGTTTGACCCATGAGGTGGATCCCAGTGGCCTCTGCCTTTTCATCTGGAGTTTGCCACAAAACTGGAAGCATGTGGGAGCCAAGCCAGGGCTGGACATCCAGCCAGGCATTCCATGAGCTCAGTCCGCAAGCTGCTATGCCATGTTATTCCTGTGCACATACCCAGGGCATGCAGCAGGTGAGCCCCACGTTTGCTGCCCGTGTGCCATCCTGCTCCCTGCTGCTCCCGGTCCCCTGGCTTGTCACAGGGAGTCAGAGCTGTCACCACCGACTGACGCTCTGTGTAGAGGTGAGAAAATGCATTTTTCATGAAGCTCACAGCTCGTGGCTCTTGGCAGATCAATAGGGCAGCTGGAGGAGTCCTTTGCGTGCCCACTGTTGGGGCAGCTCTGTGCCAGTGCTCTGCAGGGACTGGCAGGGGTTCCTTGGCTTGGCACTCCCCTTGGGAAGGAAACCTGCAGGCTGAGCTGGGGCTCCTGACTGAGATTCAGCCAGGGGCAGGGATGGTTGTGCTGGGCAGGCAGTGTGGTGTGGCTGCTGCTGTGGGAGTCGTGTGCTGGATCCATCGCCGCTGAATTTCTGTAACACTGAGCAGGAATTTTTTTTTTCATGGTTTCTTAACCTCTTAATTGAGTTTCTTTATAGGGAAGCTGTCATCTGACAGGGGAAGGAGGTTGTTATTCCCTATGAGAACCATGGGTGAACAGCAGGAACTTGGAAAATACAAAAAGCTGTTTCCAGAGAGGCTGGGAACAAGCCAGTTAAATCTTTGGCAATTCGTGGGCCCAGCTGCAGTGGGACATCGGGATTCTCTGGGACCTTGTTAGTGCAGCATGTGCTTTCTTTCCTGTTAGATTCTCCAAGCTTGGGAAAGCAGAGGGGATAAAAACACACGGAATGCTGGGAGACTCCTGGGATAGTGAGGCAACGTGTCACCTTGCAAATAGGAACTGGTGGAAAGGATAGATCTGAGGGGAGGAGAAAACATCACTTATTGTCTGTGCTGTGCATGGGAAATTGCAGCAAGGAGTGGGAGAAGGGAATAGGTATGGGTAGGATGAGAGGTGTTTTGGCTGGGATTCGGGGTGGTGGGGAGGCGAAGAGGAAGGGAAAAGCTGTTTCATGTGGTGGAGGTCAGGCAGTGTGACAGCTTTTAGAAAGATGTTTGTCCTGAAGGTCCCTGTGCACTCTCATCTCCAGGCAAGTCCTGAAGTCCTAAATTGGAGCAAATCAGCACCAGTGCTCTGGTGTGGGCCCAGAGGTCCCTGCCAACCCCAGAGCTCTGAGGAGTCAGTGTCATGTGGTGTGCAGGCAGAGCAGAGCCCTGTGAGAGCAGCTGCCAGAAATTCAGAGAGATGCACTGCTTATAAATAATAAATGATAAATTCAGCCTCTGATCTCCAAGGCACGCTCTGCTTCTGCACACTCCATGCTGGCAGAGAAGATTCCCCGTGCTGGACTCAGCAGTCTGTCTCTGGCGTGGAGGGTCTGGGGGAGGCAGCTCAAGGAATTGGGGTCGTGCTGAGCCCCGGTGGAGCGTGGCCCCTTCTGCCAGCAGCACTAATGAGCGTGGCCCCTGTGCCACGGCCGCTAACGAGGGTGAAGGCAGCCTTGCTCAGCCTTCACACCACCCCAGCTCAAAGCTGTGCTCCTGCCCTCTGGAGAGCAGCGTTTTGTGTGAATGCAGCTTGCTGAATGAATGAATGAATGAAGTCAATTTAAATGATAGACTAAACGATGCTTAGTGTTAAACTGTGCGAGCTGTATAAACAGCAGGGTCAGGGTTGCTGTGGCCGCGTAGAAGGGGCGGTTCTGGCTTTATCCAACACACAACAACCCCTCCCTTGCTCTTGGGGGAGCTGTGGCAGTGCTGGTGAAGCTGCTGGTGCCAGGAGCTGCCCCCACCGTGCCCAGGCACTGCTGGGCTGTCTCCTGCTGCTGGACACATCCCTGTCCTGCTCCTGGTATCTGGCAGGGCTGTCGGAGCTGTGTTGGGTGGTGCCATGGCCAAGCTGCTGCTCGAGGGGCTGATGTGAGCTGATGGCTGCACAGGTAGCCTGGAGGGGTTATTAATATTTATTGTTATTATTTGTTAGCAGCGGTTACAAAGGTTGCATGAGTGCTCAGTAGATGCCAAGCTCTGTAAACATGTGTTTGTGCCATGGTTATCCTGCCCCTGCTACCCTGTGCCCGTGTTACAATTCCCTCCTGTGGGCTGGTTCAAGTTTGGAGCAGGACCTGCTGCCCCTGCTCAGGCTGGGCCCAGCCAGCCCAGTTTATTCCTATCAGCCTCAAAGTGTGGCTTCCTTGCTGTGTGGGTTCTCTGTAGGCAGCAAGAAGGTGTTCCCACAACTTTTCCCTTTGTGTAGGAGTGTTTTTAACATGCCAGAGCAGAGTCCTAGTAGGAGTAAATGATGAGGAGCAGGCAAGAAGAATAAATGTTTTTTTAAAGCCATTTCATAAGCGACACGAATGGAATGGTCTGTGTGGCAGCTACACCCTCTCCACTGGGATCCTGGAGGTGTGAGGGGGCTGGAAAACAACTGCTGCTCCCTGGGCTGCCCTGCCTGGCTGGGGCTTTGTGCCCAGGTGGGACCCTCTGGCAGGGCTGGGGGCTCTCACTGCAGTGGGGCTGGGACACCCACTGCAGGCACAGGGGTGCTTTCCTGAGGACAGGATGCCTGGAGGAGCAGAGCTGCTGGGATCATCCTGGGCATTGACCTCGGGTGATGGTGTGTGCAGGTTGTCCTGTGTGAAAGCACAGGGTTGTGCACACCCAGCTAGTGGCTGGGGAAGGGCATTAGAGTGTGGCCTCCCAGTAATCCTCTGTGGCCTCCCAATAATCCTCTCTTTGCCGTCCAGCTGTTTCCTGTCCTAGGCATAGGCTGAATTTCAGCTCCAAGCCTCCTCTTTCTCCTGCTGCTGTAGCTGTGCGGTTGGCAAGCAGGAGGGACAGCTGGCCACAGAGTGCTCCCAAGGTGTCTGTAGCACACCAGCAAACATGAGTGCTCCTCACAGACCTGGGGACCCTCTTGCTCAGAGGAGGGAAATTGCAGGTCAGGTCAGCTGCATTTCCTTCTCTTTGTCTGTGGCACTGCACATCACTCAGCCTGTCACAGGGGCTCGGCCCTGGATGCCACCATTGGAAGGACATTGTGTGTGAAGGGGATCTCAGCTCGCTGTGAGTGCACTCTGTGTCCTGAGAGCCTCTCCAGTCCCACAGCCCCCGTGCACGGCTGGCTGGAGCTCATTCCCTGAGCTGCTGTTGCCCAGGAAACTTCTCCTTCAGCCTCAGAGGCTGTGAGTGCCGCCAGGGCTTTGTGCCCTGCTTCAGCTGGAGGTGCCTGGGGGTTCCCATCCCTGCCCTGCTCTCACCGAGGGAGCTCTGTTGGTGCTTTGTGCTGGATGGCACAGTGTGCTGCTGGTGCTCCCCTTGCCATCTCAGTGAGGCTGGCTGGACAGAAACCTGCCCTGAGTTAACCTGCAGACAGTTTGTAAGGCTGTAATACCAATCCTGCTCCCTCAGGTCATCCCTAGGTGAAAACAAGGATTAGCTTATTGGTATTGCTTATTCTTGGAGATAATTGGTGTTTTTGTATCAGCACTGGGGTGGCAGCAGGAGCAGGACAGTGCCTGTCCCCTGTGCTGGCACTGCTGAGGGACCTCCAGTCTTGTGTCCAGTTCTGAGCTCTCATGGCAAGAAAAACATGGAGGGGCTGGAGCATGTCCAGGGAAGGGAACAAAGCTGGGAAGGGGCTGGAGAGTCCCAGCAGTGTATGGAACTGTGAGGAGCAGCTGGGAAAGGGGCTCAGCCTGGAGAAAAGGAGGCTCAGGGGAACCTTCTCCAGGAGGGAGGAGCCAGGTTGGAGTCAGGCTCTGCTCCCAGGGAATGAGGGACAAGACAAGAGGAAATTGCCTACAGGCTCAGGGTGGGCACAGCAGGAATTTCCCCATGGAAAGGGGGCTCAGGGATTGGGAGGGGCTGCCCAGGGGGGTTTGGAGCTCCCATCCCTGGAGGTGCCCAGGAAGGGCTGGAGGTGGCACTGAGTGCTCTGGGCAGGGGACAAGGTGGGGATCAGGCACAACTTGGACTCAATGGTCCTGGCAGTCTCTTGCAAGCTCAGTGATTCTGGAATTCTGCTTCCAGCTGGCTGCAAAGCCAGAGGCTGATGTTGGGGCTGAGGGGCTCTGGGATGTCTGTGTGCTCTCCTGGAGCAGCATGTCAGGGCTCAGATGAGGCTCCTGGAGGATTTGTTGGAGTGGCACAGGACGGGCAGTGTGGGCTCTGTGCTGGGCTGTGAGGGCAGTGCTGCCAGCAGCAGGAGGCATCAATGACATGTGCTCCTCTCTCTGGCTGCCTTGGGGCTGTCACCTGTGGCTGTGGGAGCTGCATTCCCGGGGCTGTGCAGCCCCCTGTGCACAGCTCTGCCCTCGCTGGAATGTCCCTGCTAATGGGGAGCACAGCTCTGGGCTGTTTCTGCTGCTGTTGGTGCAGACCAGGATTTCTGGAGCTGTGGAGCAGAACCTCCCAGCCAGCAACATCCCCATCTCTGACAGGAGGGTTACTGCCAGCAGAGGAGACTTCTCAGAGTCTGACCCTTTGCTCTTTCCCTAGTGCCTGATTTTGTTTGACAAAAAGGATTATTGAGAAAAAAACAGCCCCTCCACTCTGCACAAGGGGAATTTGTGACCTTCCTAGTCCAGTTTTGCTGCTGCCTGGCTGCTGTACGTGCTGGATCCCCAAAGATGCCCTCAAATCCAAGCAAACATTCTGTGTACAGGTGGGGTCACCACGACCACCCTTTCTGCTTCACAGGCTGTGACAGTTGTTTCTGGAAATCCACTGTATCTATAGAACATTCTGTGTGGAAATCCTCTCCTGCTCTCATTGTGTCCACAGAACATTCTGTGTGGAAATCCTCTCCTGCTCTCTGTGTGTGTCTGTCTGTAAGGAGATGTCAGCCTGTGCAGAAGCTCCTCTCCAGGAGCTCCAGAGCCCCTGTTGCACATGTCGGCTCCTCCTGCCTACCTGGGACTGAAGCAAAGTGCTAATTGTTGTGCAGATGTCATCTGCCAGGCAGGGAGGAGGCTGGAGGCTTGGAAGAGGCTGTGCTGTCATTTGCTAGCAGCCTCCTCGGTACACGTGAGCTCTATTTTTATTGGGAGTGTGCGTTTGCTTTCAGCCACTGCTTTGTTGAATTTCTCTCTTTTTTTTTTTTTTTTTTTTTTATTTCCAGGCTTGCAGATAAAGTTTGAGGGATACATCTATTTTTCATTATTCCAGTTTTGCTGCTTGTTTTATAACTGAAAAAAACCTCAATCAAACCAAGAAACCTGTTCCTGTGTAAAAAGCTTTAGTTTGTTCTGAGGTGAGAGGGAATTAATTGTGTGTTGTGGTCACACTGGACTGAGGTCAGGACCGTGGGACTGTCCAGAAGGGCACAAGGATCATGATCTGGGAGCAGAGGGAGTTTGAGGCTGTGCATTGTGCTCTGGGTGTGCCAGCTCAGGAGCCTGGGTGTTGGTTGTAGCCTGGATTTGCTTGGCCATGTCCCAGGAGAGAGCTGGAGGCTCTGGCCACAGGTTGGCTTATGAAAACAGGGAGCTTTTCTTTTACTCCAGCTGTGGTTTAATAAGGGCTTGTGGGCCCTTGAGGTGATTCTTTGACCCTTTAGGAAAGAGGAGACACTGAAGTAGGAACTGGGAGGTGATGCTTTCCTGAACTGTGTGAGTTAAGCAGGGGGATGCTCATTGCTCAGGCATGCTGTGGGTGTCAGAAATCCAGATCTGTTCCAAAACCAATTAATGAGAAAAATCCAGTTGATGTGGTTGAGGTAGCTCAAAGGAAGAGGCTGCTGCTCAGAAAGACCCTGGCTTAGGAGTTTTTGGAGGCTGCAGAAGTACATCAGGTGCACTGTTACCTCTGCTCTGTCCCTCTCCTGGTTTCCTCTTCCTTTTCTGGCAAAAACCAAGCAGGGAGAGGAAGAAATAACAAAGTGGAGTGTAGGGACAAGGTACCAGTGAAAGGGTGGAAGGAGAGGAGGCTTCCCTCCACGTCCCTGAAGGCTTCTGGGGGCAGAGGCTCTTTGGTGCCAGGAGCTGGTGTTGGGTGCTGCTGAGAGCAGGTTTTCTGCTTTGTGAGACACAAAGTGGTTGCTTCAGTGAGGGAGAGCTCTGCTATCTGATGTGCCACCCTGATGGACAGCAAAGCAAGATATTTCAGACTGTGTGGAGGGGAGGAACTTCTTTAAAACCTGGATAGGAGTAGGAGCAGACTTGATGGAGGGATGGGTAATGAAGGAGTGTTTGAATGGAACTAATCAGTCCTATCTTCTTTCCAAAGACCTCATTTAGTTTAATTTAGCAGCGTGTAAATTTAGAGCAAATCAAAGGAAATACTTGTGCAGCCTGTGTGCTGGCAGGCTGCTGCACTCCCTAGCCCAGCAGAGAGCTGAAGGCTGCAGGTGGATCCCGAGCCTCATGTGAGGCACTGGGGGCACACGTGTGTGTGCTCACATGCAGGGTGGGCACAACTGCTCTGTGCCCGGGCACTGGCACCCACAGCAGCAGCAGCAGCAGCCTTCATTTCCCCGTGATGTGCTCTGTGCCCCATCAGGGTGGCTCTGTATCCATCAGGGTGGCTCTGTGCCCCATCAGGGTGGCTCTGTGCTCCATCAGGGTGGCTCTGTGCCCCATCAGGGTGGCTCTGTACCCATCAGGGTGGCTCTGTGCCCCATCAGGGTGGCTCTGTGCCCCTTCAGGGTGGCTCTGTACCCATCAGGGTGGCTCTGTACCCATCAGGGTGGCTCTGTGCCCCTTCAGGGTGGCTCTGTACCCATCAGGGTGGCTCTGTGCTCCATTAGGGTGGCTCTGTGCCATGGCTCTATACCCATCAGGGTGGCTCTGTACCCATCAGGGTGGCTCTGTGCTCCATCAGGGTGGCTCTGTACCCCATCAGGGTGGCTCTGTGCTCCATCAGGGTGGCTCTGTACCCATCAGGGTGGCTCTGTGCTCCATCAGGGTGGCTCTGTGCCCATCAGGGTGGCTCTGTGCTCCATCAGGGTGGCTCTGTACCCATCAGGGTGGCTCTGTACCCATCAGGGTGGCTCTGTGCTCCATCAGGGTGGCTCTGTACCCCATCAGGGTGGCTCTGTGCTCCATCAGGGTGGCTCTGTACCCATCAGGGTGGCTCTGTGCTCCATCAGGGTGGCTCTGTGCCCATCAGGGTGGCTCTGTGCTCCATCAGGGTGGCTCTGTACCCATCAGGGTGGCTCTGTACCCATCAGGGTGGCTCTGTGCTCCATCAGGGTGGCTCTGTGCCCCATCAGAGTGGGTCTGTGCCCCATCAGGGTGGCTCTGTACCCCATCAGGATGGCTCTGTACCCATCAGGGTGACTCTGTGCCCCATCAGGGTGGCTCTATACCCATCAGGGTGGCTCTGTCCTCCATCAGGGTGGCTCTGTGCTCCATCAGGGTGGCTCTGTGCCCCATCAGAGTGGGTCTGTGCCCCATCAGGGTGGCTCTGTACCCATCAGGGTGGCTCTGTGCCCCATCAGGGTGGCTCTGTGCCCCGTCAGGGTGGCTCTGTGCCCCATCATGGTGGCTCTGTACCCATCAGGGTGGCTCTGTGCTCCATCAGGGTGGCTCTGTGCCCCATCAGAGTGGGTCTGTGCCCCATCAGGGTGGCTCTGTACCCCATTAGGGTGGCTCTGTGCCCCATCAGGGTGGCTCTGTACCCCATCAGGATGACTCTGTGCTCCATCAGGGTGGCTCTGTGCCCCATCAGAGTGGGTCTGTGCCATGCCTCTGCTCCCTGGAACACCTGAGCATGGTCAGAGCCAGCTCCTGGCCCCATGGCTGGGCTGAGCCTCTGCTCTGAGCAGCAGGGAAAGCCTTGTGCTGTAGGAACCACTGAGTAAACCTTGCTGACCTCTGCAAAATGTGGTTTTCCTCAAGAAAAACCTACATATGGATTAGATGAACCCCTGCTCCTTGGACAGCTGGTCGTTTTGTTTAATTTGAATTAACGCAGCTACTTCAGTGCTTAAAATGAGGCACAGGCATAAAAAGCCTTCACGGGATTGCACGGCTTTTTATTTTTCCCTCCAGTTGTCATCCATGGCACTGACACAGAGATTTTAAACAAGTCTTGCAGGTCTCCTCATATTTTCCAGGAGAGATATCATCCCCTGTGGGGTCAGTATGAGTTCTTGGCATTTCCTGTCACAAACCCCATTAGCAGTGAGCCCCACGAGTCCCTGTGCTCACACCTCGAGGTGTTGTGCCTCCTGCCATGTCACACCCCTGATCCCACGCTGTGTGGCAAAGTGTTGTGTAAAGAGTCCTGAAACCTGCAAAAATGGAAAAAAAAAATACTGTTGGGTTTGTTTTGCTTTGCATTTCAGGCTGGTGGCAATGTCTCCTTGGGCCAGGCTCCTCTCCAGCACCTCCAGGGTCAGCCTGCTGCTGCTGCTGGGCTCTGTGCTCCTCTCCTGCTCCAGCCTGGGACAGAGAGTGCCTGTAAGTTTTGGCTGCTCCGCTTGACTTCAGACTGATAAAACACAGATGCTTTTTGCCTTTAAGGAAATGCCCATTATTCTTTAGGAAATGTCTTTCTCCTGCTTGAATTATGAAAACAAACCAGAAAGGGTTCTGCTGATTTCTGTGTAAATGAATAATCGCTTGTGTGTGCTGCCCGTTTTTGCTAGAAATGCTAATGAAAATGGGGTATTGCAAAGCAGCTGTGGCCAGGCAGTGCCAGCAGCACTTAAATGAGCCAAGTCACATCATTTTATCCTTACTGAGCGTTTAAACCCCACACTTTTCCTGAGCAGAGCTGGTAAACATCAGCTGTCTCCATTATGTGTTTGAACAGATCCAGCACTGGGAGGCCTGGTGGTAAATTTTCAATAGCCTGTATCACTAACTCCCTCTTGGATAATCACAGAGCTGTGGAAATCAGTTAAGTAATAACTGCTCCACTCACTCTTTTTTAGTCCTGTTGAGTCTTGGCTCAGAAAATGTTAACATTGATTTTCATCTGCAGAACCTGGGCTTTTATGGCTGTGATTGTTCCTGAGCTTTAACCATTTGTTATAATTTAAACAATTCCAAGCCCCTGATGCACTCAGCAAAAGCAGGAGTTAAGATCTGGTTCCTCGTGCATTTCTGAAATCGCAGTTGCTTTCCACAGCTGAAATAAAAACATTCTATAGGTTTGTCAGCCTTCCTTGTGTTTTACCACAATCATGGAATTGTGCAATTGTGTAGGTTGGGAGAGACCTTTGTGATCATTGAGTACAACATTTAACCCAGTGCTGCCGAGGCCACCACCAGCCCACGTCCCCAAGTGCCACATCCACACTGTTGTTGCTACTCTGCGTGTTTTGCTCAGGTTGACATTTCTGTTGCTCAGAAAGACTCTTCTAGGCTGGAAACGGATATTTATATGCAGAGCATCCAAATTCTGACAGAAAATGTGCATGCATTTTTTCCCAAAGAGTGGAAGAACTGAAGGCAGAATGTGTCCCAGAATTTCCCAGTTAACCTCTGAATTTACTTACATTTTTCCCTGTGAAAACATCCTAAGGATTAAGAACCAAACACTTTATGAAGTGAGCTGTAACTCCATCTTAATTGCCAACAATTAGGACTAATCATTCCCTGTAAGATGGTTAACTCAAATTCCTCAGTGGTGACTGAATTGGTGATCTCAGAAGCTGAAAATATTCCCTTCAGCAGGCACTGAGCTGTGGGGATGATGAGCCTGGACCAGTTCATCTGTTCCTGCTGGAACCAGAACAGCCCAGACCCAGAGTCAGTGCCAGGTGTGAGAGTACAGGTCATTTCTGTGCACTCTCCAGAGTTTTTTGTGACTCCCACCAGCTCCCTAGGGAGGCTTTCCATTGAACACCAAGGTTTCCCTCACAGCAAGGATTTTTTTCCCTGCTGTTCTTCCCTTGGTGTAACATCGAGCCGCTCGTGCTGGCTGCTCTCCCACACCTCTGCCAGCCTCGTGCTGCACTTGCCATGGAGGTGGTGATTAAATCCCTGCCTCATTGTTTTAAAAGCCTTGGAGAACACTGGAAGAGGGTGGAGAAGAGGATCCTCACATTTGTATCATGTGGGCAGCTCGGTGTGTTTTTTCCCGTGTCCTATTTTGGAAACAGCTGAACTATTTTAGGTGAAATCTTCTCCAAGCCTGAAATAAGTGCATTTAAGAAAAAGAAAAAAAAAAAAACAACACAACAAAACCCAAAAAAACTCACCAAACCCCAAACCAACCAACAAGCCTTGAGGCATTCCACTTGTGTGGAAAATTTCAGCTGAAAAATTTAAAAGTTTGACATATTTTTAGGCAAGGGAAAACGGGGTCTTACAATGTTATACAACCCTAATAATAGCCAGGGCTCCTGCCTCTGACTGAAATACAGGTAAGGCTCTGTGAGAGCTGGTTTGAAACCTGCAACCTGCTCTGGAATAGGAAATAAGCTGCGTTGCTTTGTTCAGCACAAATGTCATGCTAGTTATGCATGTTTAACCTTTAATATACTTTAAATCTAAATTTAACCATGTGGAAAGAATCTCAGATGTCAAAAAAAAAAAAAATCTGCTGGTGAGGGAAAAAATTTTGTATTCTCAGCCAGCACTAAATTACCCAGATGCAATTGCTAATGAGCTGAATCTCTTCTCTCCAAAAGGAGTTTGCCCTTACAAAAATAGAAGAGAGCGACATAAAAGATGACAGTGGGAAGGAGCTGGGGACAGAGGATGACGCTGATCCTGAAGTCCTGGAAGTGTTTTACCCCACGGGTCAGTGGCAAACCCTGCGTCCAGGTAACTGCTAATTATAGCATGCCTCTGGAACCCACCTGCCAGCACTGACAGGAGCCTTGCAGACGCTCCAAGAGCTGTTTGTGCCCATGACAATGTGTACTTTTGCTGGTGCTCACACAGAGAGGAGGACTCGGTGACCCAGTGCAGGGACTGGAGGTGGTGAGCAAAGCGTCCAAGGAGGGGAGAGGTCGCTCCAGGGCTTTCAGGTCACTGGAGCAGGAGGAGTGGGCTGCCAGCCCCCCGTGGGTGGGGGGCTGTCTCTGTCACTGGCTCCACAGCCCTTTCTCTCTTCATTTGTCAAGGGCCAGGTTTTATAACGTTTGTTGGCACGTGGATTCCCAGGTCTGCTGTGCTCCGGTGTGGCGCTGCTCAGTGGCAAGCTGATTAGGAGCTGTCTGGAGCACTGCACAGCCTTTTAACAATGGCTTTTCTGTTTCTCGCCTGTTTGAAAGCTAGCTTTTATTTCCATCTGTGCAACCACAAAAAATCTCTTCCCTTTCTTTGGGTTGGTGTCTTTCATTAGACATGCCTGGGACTCTGTGGTGAGAGGAGCCCAGCAGAGCAGCTTGGCCTCTGTGTGCTGAGAAGGCTCTGGAGGGGCCAAACCCATTCAAACACACACAGATGCACATGTGCATACATATTTCAACAATTAGCCTGTCTCTGGGATCCTGAACGAGCTGTTTAATGCACTTGTGCTTTGGTGTCCTCATGTATATGCATGTGTAATACCTTCCCACCTCACAAGGGTGAACTAAGTAGTAATTAATTTTTATAAAGTGCTCTGAATTTAAGAGCTTTATCTTGTGCTCAGTATTATCATTGAAAGAATAAGTATGGGTTCCTTTTGTCTTGAAATTTCTGCCAGATATAGAAGAATGACTTTTCCAAATGTAAATCTTTGTTTAACATAAATGGCTACAAAAGCCCCTGCGTTCCACAGAGCTGCAGTATATACTTATATTCCATTTCTGTACCATTATGTGTGGAAGGCGTGTGGTGTCCCTGCTCATTATTCAGCCTGGCAGATCCCCACCAGCTTTGTTGGAGCAGAACATGTACATACTTGCAATCATTAGAAACCTCATTGCAGGGTTTGTTCACAAGCACCTTCTCCACTGCTCGGGTGCCTTATTCCGCTTCATTTTTGTAGTTATTCCATGTTGGGCACATGCAGTGAAGGGCTTGTGGAAGTGGGGAGCTTGTCAGTATTCACAGAGGAGAGTAATTTTGGTTACTCTTGTAGAGACTTAAATGGTGTCCTGCCTTATGTTCTGACTGCTACAGACCCCAGCACTGGGGATGTGGCACAAAGAGGAGCCGGCCTTGGTCTCCTGCTGCCAGCCTGGGTTTCTGTCTCCTGGGGCTCTTCTGCAGTGAAATCCCTGTGAGGACTGGCACTGACACCTTCAGCACGTGTTAGCCAAGGCTGGGGCCCTGCTGCCAGCATGAGCCCATCCCTGTAGCCTCTGGCCACACTTTCCCAGTGTGAGTTCAGCTCTGGCTGGCAGGGAGCTGACTGGCACAGCTGCTGCTGTGGCTGCACAGGGATTCACCTTTTGGTGCTGCAGAAGAGCCACGCAACTTGGCAGCGTGTCCATCCCACTGGTTCTGCATCTTGCCATGTTTTCCATGTGGCTGCACTCACTGGCAGCTGAGCAGAGCCTGGCTGGGCTCAGGGTTTGCCTGCTGCTGCCCATGTCTCCAGGACACCCCCACTCCCTCTCCCGTTGAATCCCTGTGGCAAACTAGGCCAGTCTCTCTGGGGGAAGCAAATTCAAGTGTTTGAATTTAGAATTTGGATCTACAGTTCTGAGTACTGGGAGGGAGCTTGGAGCTGCGTTTCCCCCATCTCACTCCTGTTTCAACTTGTTCCTGTTCTGAGCTCATGCAGGATTTTGTGCTTCTCTACAATGGTGCAGCAGCTCATCTTTTATAGATGTGTTCCCAGTTTTCCTCTGCTGAGTTTCCAGTTCCCTGTTGCTAATTGCATCAATCCACATTTCCACCGGGACTGCAGCAGTGTCATCAACCTGTAACCTGTCAAATCCCTCCCCAAATTCGACTGTTGTTGTGTCTGTAATGCTTTGGGCGCTTGTTCCTCGCTGTCTACAGTGAGAGCTGGATTTTGATCAAGTGCTTCCTTGCACTTTGAGCACACTTCAAGCTGCTGGAGGTGGCTGGATGCAAACACAGAGAGAGAGTTGCCCTAAGAGCTGTGCTGCCTGTAATTTGGAAGCAAGATCAGTTGTCTTTTCTGCCAGGCAGCCAGAGCTGACGGCTCTGGAAAGGTTGGTGAAACTTCCCAAAGCCCTTTAACACTTGGTTAGGCATTGCTTCTTTCTCACTTGGCACTAAATAATGCACCAGGTGCAGGCTGAGACTGAAGGGAGGTGTGTGCCCCAGAGAGGCTTCCAGCACCTCTGCTCTTAGACTTTTGGGCATCATCTGTGGGGCTTTATTGGAATATGAATCCCAATATTACCAGTTAGATTGTGCCTGGGCCAGTCTGACCCTCGCTGCTGGGCCAAAGGCAGCAACTGCGGTGTATCACCCCAGAGATACCTTGGCTTGCTGGTGGTTGCATCTGGGCACTAAACAAGTCCAAGCTTGTTAGGAACTCCGTTCACCTCAGGAGAAAGGCTTCAGGCGATGGTGAAGAGAAAAAGGAGATGGATTCTGCTGGAGGGTTATATCCAGAGGTTTATTCCATGGTTACAGAGGTTGGAATATGGGCAATTGCTCCAACAGAATACCGACCGCATGGCCTGATTACCTATTTAAGCTCCCGGGGCAGGGGGAGGGGAGGGGACAGGTGAGCCACCAACCAGGTGAGAGGGGCACGGTCTCAGGGGGGGATGACACCCAGACAGGCCAATGACCTCTGGGCATAGGGGCATCCTTTGAAAGTGATGAACCACACGACGCCTTGCTGGAATGTTAAAACTGATTGACAGCCCAGGAGGGGGCGAGGGGGGAAGGGGAAGAGGGGTAGTGGCACACCTGGGGAAGGGACTCGGAAGTTTAAAACAGGCTATTACAACACACTACAACAGGGCTTTTCCTTCTGTCCATGGTTGGAGTCCACAGGAACCTGGAGGTTTTTTGGGGTTTAGTGAGTGGGATTGCTGTTTCCTCTGAATGAAGGTTCACATCCCTGCTGTGACTCCTCATGGTCAGGTAACAGAGTTTGTTTGAAGTTGTGCTTCCTCTGCAGTCTTTTTTCTTTCAGAATACACTTTCTCCATGTGACAGTACCCTTGGGAGCTGGAACATATTTTACTTTTGTTATTTGGGCACCAAATTTCCCAATATTTTGTTCAGCATTTCTGATGATGATTGGAAGTTGGATTTCTCTGGCCATCTAGTTGTATCACTGAGCAGCAGATTTTCCACCCAGCAGTGGTTGGAAATTTTCCACCCAGCAGTGGCTCCTCTGGGAAGAGTTTGCTGTGAAGATTCAGAGCAAGGATATTAGAGGCAGGGGTTTAATTGGGAAAGGAAAAGGGCATTAATCACCCCCCAGCAGTGATGAGTGGAGAGCTGGGGCTGCACAGGGCTCTGCTCTGCCCATCCCCGTGGCAGCAGTCCTTTGCTGCTCCCTAATGTGGCAGAAACCCTCTGGCAGCTTTTCCAGCTGACAGTTGGGAGTTAGTGAGTCCAGTTTCCAATCCAGATGGACAAGTGAGAACCTCCACTCCCAAATATCAAAATATTTACAGATTGCTCTGCAGAGAGGCAGCAGTGGGGCACAGAGGCTGCCTTTGCTGCAGAGCAGCTCCCTGCAGACTGGAGGGATGGAGCAGAGCCTGGCACTGTGACTGGCACGGTGCAGCGTGGATCTCTCTGGGCTTTGGATGGATGTCTCAGGGCAGAGCAGGGAGCTCAGCTGGCCTGCACCTGCAGCTGTGGTTAAAGCTCTGCCTTGCAGAGCTGAACCTGCAGTGGCTCCCCACTGTTTGTGCTGCCCAGAGTAATTTTCTGCAGTGCCCAATGATTTCCCAGTTAAAAACCAAGGAGCCACAGCTGCTGCTGCTGGTCAGGCTGCCAGTGAAGCTGATGTGAGCATGCTGTTGGTGCTGCTTCTGCAAAGATGAAACCATCTCATGTTCAGCAGGGAGCCAGTGATACATTGCTTGGCATTTAAATATCCATGGCTGCAGCTCCCAAGGATCCTCAACTGGTTACAAAAGACTTTTGCAGTGATGCTCCTTCTGCCAAAAACTAACTGTGCTTCTGAGCAGCCAGAATAAAATCTGAGCTTCTGTAACACAGAGCCGTGGGCTAGGCTGTGGGCACTGCCAAAACAAGGGTGCAGGGCTGTGTTTCCATGAGCCAAGCCATGACTCCTGCTAGTGGTTTGTGGAGTTCTGAGCCCTGCAGGCTATTCCAGGTGGTCATGAGTGGCCATAAACCAGGGGATGAGGTGCTGAGAGTCAAGCAGTGGTTTTAGTGCAACAGGAGGAGATTAAGCTGCAGCTTTCAGAATAATTTCAAACTTCACTTTAATGATGCTCAGGCTGCTGATGGTGTAATAGCAGCAGACATCAGCAGTGGAACCATTCCCATGGTTAAATGTACATTGTTTGGTGGGGGAAAAGTGCTTTGAAGGAAGAGAGACTGTTTCCCAGGGAAGACATCTCTCATTCCTTGCTTTTATCTCCTCCCTGCCAAGCTGGGGATGCTGTGAGCCTGTGAGCTGCTGAGGTGCTCAAATGTGTGCTGGGTGATGAGGAATACCTTGCTCTGGTTTTTATGTGCAAGTAGGCTGGATTTGCTGCAATAGCTCCAATAACCTTCGCGTGGCTGTTTAGAAGGAAGAACGTCATTAAAGAAGAGGTATTTAATAACAGGCCTATTTTTATCTCTGTCTTTATCTAACAGTCTGCACATTTATTTCAAGCTTGTAACAGTGCTTTGGAAAAAAAATGTTTTTCCTCCTCTGAAATGTTTTGGCAGTGCCTCCAGCCTTGGTTATCTTGAATTTCCAGTCTGGCTGGCATCTCTCCTCTTTCCAAAGCCAGCAAGCCACAGCAGGCCCAAAGCTCCAACATTTTCCTTGGGAAATGGGAAATTCCTGGGGGAATATGCTTTCAAAACATGGGACTTGGGTCCCAGGGTTACTGAGACAGTTATGAAGGTTTGATCAAACATAATCACAGCGACTCCCTCAGGCTTCAAATGCGTGATCTTGTGTGGGACAGGCACTGCAGTGTTTGGTGTTTGCTGCAGGATGTGACTGACCACACACTCTGGGAGAGGCTGGCAGCTCTGGGGTCAGGCATTCCTGCAGAGATTTTTTTGTCCTAAATTTGTCAACTTTATTCTGTAATGTCATAAATTAAACCCTGACCTATAGATATCTTGCAGACATTGTGTGTTCAGCCCACTCTCCTGTGTTTGCTGTCATTTGCTGGTGGTGAAGGAGGCAGCCCCAGCCCTGAGGGGTTGCACCATCTTTCCACCTCCTTCCACATCTGTCCCTTTGGCATTGCTGTCTCTGTACCCAGACCCTGCCCTGACTGAAGGTTTGCTGGGGCACAGGTGTCTGAGCCTGTGGCCAGGATGACCATTTCTGAGCCCTTTTCCCAGGATACATGTGGCCATATGCTCCAGGAGCTGCTGGATTTGGGCCCTGGGATGTGTGTGGCAGTTGTTACAAAAGAACTTGGCTCTAGGGGCTAATCCCTGGTTTTTCCTTGCTGTTCAGTCTGCATCATATACATCCCTTACCCACAGTTTTGCAGCATTATTTTTTTCCATAATTAGGGAGTGTTTTCCATGGTCTTGCTCAGGCCCTTCCTCCCTGCAGTTTCCCCCGTGGGTTAAGGCCTGACTTACTGAAACTTCCACAGAGCTGATTCTGGGCGGGCAGGGACAAGGCCAGAGGGTTTTCAGCAGTCAGCACAGTAAGATGGCTCCTGTGAGGAATATTTCACTTGCTCCTTCACAGCTCTTGCCTGCAAATTGTCCTCTTACTCAGATGGGGCTCCAGTTTCTTTTTTTTCTCCTTTTTCTTTTCTAAGTTATTCAGTTTTCCATACATTTATTTATAGGGTCACACAAGCAACAGGTCTGCTTTTTCCACAGATCCTTCCAGAGGCACGTGCTGTGCCTGCTCCATTCTGGTGCAAAAGCACCTTCTCCTCTGAGGAAAACTCAGAATATCCATCCAGCTGTCTTGACTGAGCGAGGCATTTTCTCTGAACCCTGCCCTTTGTTCATTTCAGAATCTGCAGGGAATTTGGGACATAAATTAAAAAGGTATTTGATGCTCCTTGAGGTCTAGAAGCTGGTTTTGCATTTGTTCTTACTTGAAAGCACACTGAGACAAATGGCTCTGCTTTAGTGAAGCTGCTTCCTTTGGCATCCTGAGGAAGCTTCCCAGTTAAAAAATAAATATGGCTCTGTTTTTCCAGCCCTGCTTTACCAGCAAAAGCTGGGGAAGGAAATGTAATCTCCTTGGGTCTGTCCTGATATTTTGTACAGCTAATTCCCATTTATTGAAAGAACTCTTCCACGCCAGATTAACGTTTAATTTTTTATTATGTGTTTACATTTTGGAAGGAGTAAGGGTGGTGGTGCTGGAAATTCTAATGAGGGACAACATTTCTGATTCAAAAGACTCAGGCTCCTCTCTCCTGATTTTTCTTCCTGATCCTTCAGACTGCAGGAAGTTTTGCTTGGGTCATTCACTTGCAACAGGATGTTATGTGAATACAGAATTAATGTGTGCATCTTGTCACTTGGAATTGCTGCTGTTCTGCTGCTGGAGAGCTCCCGGGGTTGCAGAGTCCTTGCAAGCAGCAATAACAGGAATGTGCCAGTGATCCTGCAAAGCCAGAGGAGGAGCAGGGAGCTGCAAGTCTCCCCCATCACTGCGGGGTGTGAATAAATACATCTAATCAACAATTTACATGTTAGCCCTGGACCAGGGTTTATTTTCAGGATGTGTCATTCAGCCCAAGCGAAACCTCTGCATCTCAGGCTGGTGGTGTTTCTAAAAGCACCTCTAAGTGATCACTGAGGCTGGATTTTGAGCTGCATTTACATTTTGATAGAATCTGCTGCTTTCCTTATCTGAAACAAAACCCACCTGATCTTCATTAATTACACTATCATTTCACCTAACCAGGGTGCTACTAATTACAGTTATCTGTCTGTTCTTCACCAGATAATACAAAATAATTGTTATCCCTGGCTGTATCTGGATTAGCTGGAGCTGTAAGGGGGGTGCACATGGTGATGGGTTTTACAGGTGGAGTGCAGGTATTTATAGACTGTCTGAGGAAATGCTGGATGAGTGGCTGCTGCCCCACTGGCTGTGCTGCCATCCCAGCAGAAAAACATACAGAAAACACTGCTTAAACACAGAAAAATGGTTACTGCAGGGTGGCTGGAGCAGGCCATCTCCACAAGAGAGGTGATGGAGTCCTGGGACATCCCAGACCCACCTGAGCCCAGCCCTAGGGCTGGAGGGGACACTGCTGGAGCAGGGGTTGATCCCAGAGGTGTTTCCAGGCTCAGCTATCAGGGACTGTCTGGCAGTGCCTTTTTTGAGACAGAAAATCTCACGGGGGCTTCACAGAGGGCTGCAAGCCCTGGTGGTGGTGCTGACTGCTGCCCCACTAACATCAGCTGCAGTCTGAGCGGGGCAAGCACAGAAAGGGCTCCTCTGAAAAGAGGCAGCAGGAAATGTCTGAGCTGCTGGGGAGCTGTGGGTCCAGAGGGCTGGAGCCAGGAGCCAGAGGCTGCAGGGAAGGGGGTCCATGAGGGCAGAGCCTTTGCTGGAAGAGAAGCCAAGGGGCTTTCACTTGACTCCTGTTTCATCATCCTTCCACACACTGATCTCTTCAGATGCTCTCCAAACCTTTGGTTTGCTTTCTGAAGGGGAAAGGACTTGTCCTGGAGGAGGAGCAGAGCCAGGCTGCTGAGGAGAGCTGGTGGCTGTCAGCTGGCAAGAGAGGAGGGACACGGAGGCCAGAGCGGGGCACACTGGGTGAGGAGATGTTCACACTCAGCTCCATCCGCTGCGAGTGTTCTCAGGCCAAACACACCTGCATTCCTGTTTGTACTGTTTGCTGTACTTGATAAACTGATAGATGTGAGTTTGGGGGTTTTTGTTACCATTTTGTGTTCTGAAGAGAACTGAAGATGGTTCACATGATTTTTTTTGTGCCTTCTGCAGTGCAGGTGATACAGGCAGGGATGGAACAGCAGCATCTTTATACTTGTCAAGTCTCCATCCACACCCAACGCACTGCCTGAAGCTCAAAGTGATTTTCTTGCAGGCTTAGAACACTACACCAGCAGGGAGAACAAGAAACTCAGTGGAGATTATGCTCCAGAAAAACTGTATTCGTGGCCCAAAAGCTAAATATGGAACCATGGAAGTGCACACTGCAGTGGTAGGGGAGGTGGGAATGCTGAATGGGGAGGTTTCCTGCCCTTCTGGCACCAGGAACCAGGAGTCCTCTGGTTCTTCATGGTCCTCCTTGAGGATCTCTGGTTCTCCATGGTCCTCCTTGAGGATCTCTGGTTCTCCATGGTCTTCCATGAGGATCTCTGGTTCCCCATGGTCTTCCATGAGGACCTCTGGTTCTCCATGAGGATCCCTGGTTCCCCATGGTTCCCCCCAGGGCTGTGCTGGTGCCTTGCCCGGAGCTTGCTGTGACAGCAGGCAGCAGTTTCAGGTGGGGCTGCTCTGCTGGCAGGGCCTTGGTGTTCCCAGCAGGGCAGGGCAGGGATGCTCCTGTCCCAGCAGGACACTGGGCATGCAGGTACCACCCCACAGCAGCTGCTCCTCCTCTGCATCACTTCCAGGGACAGAACTCCTGTCCTGCTGCGTGGCAGGGAGCCCTGCAGAGCCAGCACGGAGGGGACAGGCTGGACAGCAGCTGGGCAGCACTGGTTTAATCCTTTTTGCCTGTTCCTGCCATGGAAGCTGTGTACTGGGTGAGATGTGTGTGTTTGGGGAGGGCTGGCCCGACCATTAGCCTGTCAGGGTTTGCAGCACTGGCAGCTGGGGAGAAAACTGTTATTAAGTGTAACGTGGCACCTTGGAGACGGAAGCATGGGGAGACAATAAATACAGCCTTCCAAAATGCCATTTTATGGTGCCACTCTTCAGAATTTATTAAGACTTGGTTGCAGCCATGCCTGCAGCCTTCTGTGCTGGAATCCATAAATTGTGTTCATTATCTCCAGCACTTGCTCTGACCTGCTGTGTTTTACAAGGGGGAGACACTGGAGGCGTGGGGACACCCCAGCTGCTTTCTGCAGCCGTTCCCCTGGTGCCAATCCAGCTTTTCTGGGATTGCTGGGACACCCCAGGCAGTGCTTGGCTGCGTGGATGGACCCCAGGTGTGATGTGGTGGTCGAAGAGAACACTGAGGGACTGAGGAGCTGCCAAAATCACCACAGCTCCATGGGGAGCAGGGAAGCAGCTAGGTGAGGGGGGAGCCATGGGCATGTTGGAGCACACTGGCACATTGTCACTCCACTGTGAGACCACCCCAGCAGTCTTGGATGTGCTGAGGATGCTGGAGGTGGAAAAGGGTTCACAGGAGCTCCCTGAACTGCACACAGGGAGATGCTACACCCCTGCTTGGTGTCCTCTTGCACCAGTGTTCTCAAATGAAAACACAAATGAAATTGTGCTCCTTTCGCCCACTTTTTGTCATGACATATCCCTGCAGCAGCATGTTTGTGTACCTTCATCCTTATCCTCAACATTTAGGTCCAGGATGGAGGAAAACAAGTTCAAGCCCAACCTCCTGTTAATTTATTATGTTCCTTGTGCTTAAGGGCAAAATTTAAGTTGCCAAAGCAGATGTTTGCATGCTCTTTTTTTAGCTCTCAAAGTACTTTCTGTGTGCTTGATTGATGGACATCCCTGTTACATTAATAGCTGGGCTTTGCAGAAAGCTGTTATTACCAGGAGAATCTGGTGTGGGTTTCAGTTTTTCTTGCATTGAAAATCCATTATTAATGTCTTTCTGAGGGAAAAGAAAAAAAAGGTTTCAATTCAGGCATTTTGCTTTGCTTTCTCAGGCTTCTTCTCAACTGTCTTTACAGTGGTGCTTTTAAAATCAATATTACAATATTACAAAAATTGTTCTTTATATTTTACTGAGTGGTTGAGGATTTCTGCATCTTGCTATTGATTTCTGATTGTATTGCAGGACAAGTAGGTGCACACAGGTTGCTCTGTGATGGATAACTTTAAATGTGTCTTCCTAATCATCACTGAGTTGCCTTCTGCATGTTCCCTCTTGCTGGATGCAGCTGCTGAGCGTGGAAGGCACCAGGAGAGCTCTGAGTGCATTCCTGAGACACCAAACTTGTGACTTCTCATTTAATTCAGTTTGGTTTTCAATCAGACACAGGGGTCACATGAGGCTTGTGGGGTCTCCTCTTTTGTGTTGTCTTTGCAGAGTTCTTCTGCCCTGGCTTTTCAGGCAGCTTCATATTCTGTGTTGTAGGAGCAAAACAAGTCATTGTCCTGGCTTTGTGTGGGGTGGTCATAATGCACCTTTAGCTTCCAGCACTGACCTTGGCCCTTGGGGCAGCTCTGCAGGCAGATCTCAGCATTTCAGAGGTGCAGAGTCATTGGGTCCCAGAATGGTTTGGGTTGGAAGGGAGCCTTGAACTCATCCAATTCCAATCCCCTGCCATGGCAGGGACACCTCCCACTGTCCCAGGCTGCTCCAGCCCCAGTGTCCAGCCTGGCTCTGGGCACTGCCAGGGATCCAGGGGCAGCCCCAGCTGCTCTGGGCACCCTGTGCCAGGGCCTGCCCACCCTCCCAGGGAACAATTCCTGATTCCCAATATCCCATCCATCCCTGCCCTCTGGCAGTGGGAGCCATTCCCTGTGTCCTGGCACTCCAGGCCCCTGTAAATGTTCAAGTCTCAATGAAGCAATGCAGAAGCCCAGTGTGCATTGGTAACTGCTGTAAAGCTGGATTTGCAGACTGAGGCTCTTGGAGCACATCAGCTTTGATGGCACAATCTGTGGGAGAGCTTGTTGGCACCAGAGGAACCTGTGAGGAGTGACATGACTGTGGCCAGCACGGGTGCTCCAAAAATGCTTCCGTGGCTCCAGGTGGGCGTACAGGGGAAGAGCTCTGTGTGTGTGTGGGCACAGTCCTTCCCAGCTCTGCATGCCCTGGCACAGGCTCCACATCTGCCAGGGTCTGTGGCTGTGCCAACAGGCGCTCTGCAGAGGGCTGGCTGTGCACAAACCTCTGCTGGCTGGACTGGGCTGTTTGCTCCTCAGGCTTATCCTGGACAGGCTCCTGCACCTTCAGGCATGGAGGCTACACCTGGCTTCTGAGGAATTGGTTGTTGCAGTTTGTCTGTCCGTGCTGGGGACCAGGACAAGCACTGGCACAGGAGCTGGTCCTGTGTCCCTGGGATAGCAGGGCTCGGTGGTGACAGCACTGGCAGGGACACGGCAGCCCAGCCCTGCCTGGCCCTGCAGAGCCGGGGAGGGGACAGGGCTGGCACCCATAACAATGGGCAGGCTCTGACACTGCCGCTGCAACTCACTTAGCAATTCTGTTGATGTTCTGGAAATGAAAATATAATTCAGGCCACCTTCTCCTCCAAGCTGACCCTGAGAATCTGGGAGAAGAGCTACTGAATAATTAGGGGCTTTTTTTCTCCCCCCTTTTTGCTGGAGTTACTGCTCAGTGTTGAACTGTCCTCTACAGTGTCATCACTTCCCTTGAACTTACTGCTCCAAGTGTACTTAGCATTAATATAATTACGTAAATTGCAGTCTCATTAATCACTGGGGGCTGCGGCACATCCTTGTTGTGCTGTTTTGTGGGTGGCTTGGCTGGTGGGAACCCCTGGCCAGGGATGGGGGCTGTGGCTGGAGCACTCTCCCTCTGCTCCTGAGCCTGGTTTAGCTGAGTTTTGTGTGTCTCACCCTGCAGGATCTGGAGTGTTTGCCAGCACTGCCATGATTGCAGCCTTGCTGCTGCAGAGGAGAAAAGGGAAAGGTGGGTTTGTCCCAAGGTAGTTTGGCTGGACCACATCCCTGCTGCTGTCCCTGTGATTTGGGTCTGTGGGGTCCCAAAATGCAGAGCCCAGCCTCGTGGCTTGGCAGTGAACACCCAGAGCCCGTGCTCTGTGCAGGGTCTGCTGCAGGGCTGTTTGATGATGCTGTGCCTCTGTCTCTGTGGCAGAGCTCTCAGCCTTCCTGGCAATGTAAATTCTCCTGGCTGCATGCTAAAATTACACTGAGTTATTGATTTGTCTTTGAGAGGATTTCCTTCCCGAGGGACATTTCAGGCTGCTGTAGTGATTTAGTTCTCCTGCAAGTGCAGAATCCGTGGCAGAGCAGAGCCACCCTCCTGCCCTCGAGCCTGCAGCTCAGGTCGTGCTCCCTCAGGCTTCCTCTGCAAGCTGATTTCTTTTCCAAGGCTGGGACAAGGTTGCATGGCTGTTATTTCTGTGTAACAACTGCAAATAAAAGGGCATTTTCAACTTTCCACTGCAGAAGCTGCAAGTCTGGGACAAGCCTTTGTGCCGTGGCACCAGCATTCTCCTGGGCATGTCTCCAACCCAGCTCCAAGGCTGGCACGTGGGACATGTGGAGCCATGCCAGCCTTAATATACTTGGACTCCTGGGAATGTTTTAGTTCCTCAGAGTGGGGTATGATGGGAGCAGGAGCTTGCAACACTTTTCTCCTGAAGCTTCAGGGTACAGCCTCTCTTTTCTTTGCTTTCTATTGACTCACAATGGAGCATCTCTGAAAACCAGGCCAGGTGAGTTCCTGCTGCTGGTCCTGAGGAAGCCAAGACAGTTTTCTTCTATCACCAGTTTTCTCCCCTTGGCCCTGAAAGCCCCCCCACCAACTATGGCTCAGCTAGTGAGCACCATCAGTAGAAGGACCTGACCCTTCAGGACATGGCCCAATGTTTCAGATACTCTGTGGCTGGAAAATGCCCAGCTCTGTGTCCTTGGGTGCCCATTTGAAGCATGTCCCTGTGGGTTCCTGTATCTAATCCCACTTTCTAGTGGATTTGGCACCAATCTCAGCTGCACACTGATAAAATGGGAGGCTGCTCGTGCATGTGGTGTTATAAAACAGCATCCACGAATTAGGCCCAAGGAGAACATCAATTTATTTTCCTGTGAACCAAGTGTGGCACAGCTCCTTCCTTTCCCAGTGATCTATCTGTGAGATAAAACACATCTTTAGTGTCTATCTTAAATACTGCTATGTTGGCAAGTTCTCTTGACAGAAATTAGGCTAATGTCCCTTACGGCTGCGTTAGCTGTAGAAACAAGGCTTTAAATTGAAGCTTTGCAAAGCGCTATTCCAGCACCCTCTCCAAGGCATCTCCTTATTCCAGCTTTTATTATCCAAATTTGTTCTCACTCTGCCTTGGCAGCAGGGCTGGCAGGCAGCTCTGCCCATCCATCCTGCTGGTCTGGCAGCCAGGGGTGGGAGCAGCACCTCCAGGCTGGCCCGGGCAGTGCTGGCCAAGCCCTGCGGAGCCCTCGGCCCCGGGATGCTCCGGCTTGGGGGGCACCACTGCTGGGACGGGGCTGGGGCCTGGGGGAGGGGAGGCAGCTGACACCCATCGAGCACAGAGGGGATCCAAGGCAGTCAGCCGCACGCCCTGACAGCGGCACAGCGTGTCCTGAAACGCTCCCACTGCGAGCTGGAGCTGGGAGAAGGGAGTTTGTGCTGTGCGTGTCTCATCCTTGCAATTTCAGCGCTGAGTTACAGACTCAGAAGCTGAGGACAGGAACAGGGAGTGCTGAGGCCTGGTCATGAATCCCCTTCTTGAGCTTCCCAGCCCTCCCCTGGAAAATAGTTTCCTTTTTAGCTCCTTTACCCTCCTCAAGTTGAGCCCTTTTAGCCTTTAACTCCTTGTTTCCAACAACAGATTACCATGGCTGTTTTAAACCTCCTGATTCTCACACTGGTGTCGGTCCTGATGGATTATCCCTCCCTATTGTGTCCTTTATGTGCCTCCACATTGCCAGGTTCTTTGGTGGCCCTCTCCTGAGTCGCTGAGAGAGGAGGAGAGGCTGAGAGTGACACATGTGGGAGACATGATGGTTGATGATGTTCTGGAGGTGCTAACCTCCATCATAGTAAAGAAGCCTCTCTCAAAAGGTATTAAATGCCTAAAATCCCACAAAATTAATATCATCCTCAGTTCCTTTTGTCAGGTTCTCAATTCTCCTGGTCAGCTGCCTTGTTCTTCTCTGCCTACATCCTGTATTGATCTTCTCTGAACGTAGCCAAGCCTTCAGCATCCCAGATGGGCTTTCTGGAGTAACAAATAGACCTGAGGAATGACAATTATTGAATGGATTGTAGCATTGGCTTGGGGATAAATATTGTAGGGAGTTGGAAAGGGATTAAAACTGGCATTTGTAAGTAAGCTTCTCATGGATGTTGACTTGGGGACATGGTGAGACAAAGGTCACTGCAGTGTCTCTGCAGCCTGGTGTGCCATTTGAGAGATGAGATATCAGTGTGGCTGATATCTCACTGATGAGATATCAGTGTGGCAGTTTGGTCTCTCTGTTTCTTCTGCTCAGACCTTTGTGGGATTAAACTCTCTAAACTGCTGCAGTTCACAGACTTCAAGCCCAGTATCAGAAGAAAAAATAAATCAAGTGCCTTGTATTAAATCCTGAGCACATGGCTCCTGCTGCACCCGGGGCTGTGGTAACTCACTGCAGTGCCTGCCTTGAAGCTGGGGAGAAGGCTTTGCTGGCAAAGTGAAAACAGGTTGTGCCCACTCTACAAAAGGACACCCCTTCTTCTTCCTGCCCTGTGGTTATTTTTTCCTGGTGTGTTTGCTGCTGTTGCACTGAAGGCAGAGCAGCCCTCCCAGCAGGGAGGTGGAGAATGGAGCACTTGTTGGATGAGCTCTTTGCCACAGGAAGCATTTCCCTCCTGCAGCAGCAGCAGCAGCAGCAGCAGCAGCAGGTACATCAGCAGATGCTGCAGCAGTGCCCCCATCAGAGGCCCTGTATTTCCCCCTGGAGCCCTCCTGTCACCCCTCCTTCCCTGAGATCCCTCCTCCCCAGGCTCCTCGCTGGCTTTCACCTTCAATTCCATCACTTCCAGACTTCCCAGGGGGCCCAGGCACCTCATGGGAGGGCCACGCTGTGCCCTGTGTGTGACGGACACCCCTCCTGTCCTTGTGGCTCCCCTGCACGGGAGGGATGAGGTTTGGTGTGTGTTCAGCAGGCTCAGCTCTGGGCATGAGGCTGGGCCCCTGGTGTGCCACCACCATCATCATCGTCACCTTGGCTGCCATGGAGGGTGGGTGGCAGTCACAGGGACCTGCTCTGGCACTGCCAGGCCCTGCCTGTCCCCACGGCCCTGCCTGTCCCAGGGGCTCGCCTGCCCCTCCTTCCCCCTTGCTGCAGGAGCTGCAGGAGAAGCCAAGTGGATTGGGCAGGCGGTGTGAGGAGGGAGCCCAGCCCAGCCTCCCCCACAGGGTGCCTCTGTTTGAATAGCAGCGTTCAGAGCACTCAGCACCCACTGATCAGCTGGGAGAACATAAATCCCAGTGCCACAGGAGAGCCCTGGCTCAGGGAAAAGGGCCAGTTGTGAGCGCTGTCCAGCCCAGTATCCAAATGGAATGGTGCTTTCACATCTCTTATCAAGGGTTACTTAGTGGAGAGCCCCTTCCTTGTGAGGCTTTGTTCTCTGCTAGCTGTGGATTGAATCACGGGAGGAGGGATTGGATTCTGGCATCATTTTAAAAATGTTTTCATTCTATTTGCTGAGGGGAACAAATTACAGAGAAGACCTCTCAGCACTGTGACAAAAGAGTGGCTCTAAAACCCTTTATTTGAGCTGAAGGCCTGATGGATGGTGCTTAAAGATGTGGTTACTGCAGCAAGGTTGGCATTAAAAATCCCTGGGTGGCAAGAAAGTTCTCCCAAGATTACTGTGGGGGTGTGACTCCCTGTAATCCTGGTGTGAGGAGCCCTTAACACCCTGAGTCCACCAGTGAGCTCTGTGGCATCAGCCATGGGAGAGCAGCAGCACAGCAAGCACCAGTGGGGCACTTGTCTCTTGCTAAATGAGAAACTGCAACGGGATCAGCCCTTTTGGGGTGGCATCACTGTGGCAGGAGGCTGGAACTGGATGATCTTTAAGGTCCCTTCCAACCAAACCGTTCCACAGTTCTTTCCTGTCCCTGTCCAAGTGGGGTTCAAGCAGAAAGCAGTGCTGCTGCTTTGGGACCTGTGAGGAGCCTGGGCAGGAGCACACCTGCTGTTGGGATGTACCAGAACAGGGTGGCTTTGGGGCTTTCTCAGGAATGCCTTTGCTGCCAGCAGCTGTGCTGGATGTTGGACAGGGGACATATTCACCCTTGCAAGCTTGAAAGCATTTCAGATGGCTTCTGTCCCTGCTCCAGTGCAGCACAGAACAAAATCAGATGCTGGAGAGATGTCATACTTAGACATCACCATTCTGACAGGTCAATTTCCAGGATGTTTATTAACATAGCTTGGAATGTCACAGAAAGGTTTGTCAGATAAACTAGCCAACTGAAGTTCTTACATGAGACTTCCTTGGTTTTTGTTGAGGTGCTTTGAACTCTTCATTCAATCTCTCAACAATTCATTCCCTTCAGGCCTTTCTGGAAGAGCCTCTGCAAGGTCTGTGGCTGGGGGATCAGGCCCTGCTGCTCCCTGTGTGTCTGGGTGTGGAATCCTTTGAATCCCTCAGGGCAATCCCCAGGGCCTTGCCCTAAATTATGCTATAGAGTCTCCACCTATGCTGCAAGAGAAAACTTCCCCATGGAGCCTTGCACAACACTATGAACCACCCCAGTTCCTTTCCCCATATGTCCCAAATTCTGGTAGTTTCTCCTTTCCCTGTTCCCTCATTGGTTGTGGTATCCCTGGTGCTGGCTCTGTGTCTCCCCTGTAGGGCAGTGCCCTTTGCCTGCCCTTTGTGCCACCCGCAGTGCCTTTGGACCATTGGCCACTGACCCCTAATTAACCCTGTGCACACCACATGGCCAGCTCTTTTGTCTCTGATTCCCCTTTGGCGGGCTGGAATAAACCTTTGCTGGAATTTGTCATACAAAAGGCCCTTCTGCCTCTCGTGGCTGAACTGGCCATGGTGAGTGTGGTGTGTGGACTTGGCTGCTCTCCCTGAATGTTCACCCAAGCAGCTTTTCCAAGGAGATGCTTATTGGAAATAGGCAGCAGCATCCACCATCCAAACCCTGTGTTGCTCCATCGGGGTGCCCTGGGAGGCAGAAGGAAGCAGCAATGCAATTGTTTGCTCATGCTGTAAGGACAGAACTCCTCTCTTAGGGTTTCCTCTGCAACCCCAGGAAGAGAAGGACATCTCTGTCCTTGTCAGCCCTCTGGGCAATGATCAGACAGAACAGTGCTGAAACCAGGCTGGCAGCACCAGGGCTGGTCGCTCGCAGGCAGAGGCAGCCCAGCTCCTCCAGCCCGAGCTGGGCAGCGCCTGGGAGAGGTGGCACCGTGGCACTGGGCATGGTGCATCACCCAGGGGTTCCTCCTGCATCCCATCCCCTGCAGAGCCCCTGCTGTTCCTGGTTACCTGAGCAGTGGAGAGGCAGTGCCCAGGCTGGTGCTGCTCTGAGGAGATGCTGCACTCAGCAGGCAGCTCTGGCTCCCCGGCAGTACCGTGGGAGGAGGAGCTGCCCAGGGAGTGCATTTGTAAAGCATTTCTTCCCCAGGAAGAGGAGTTTGTCACAGGAGTTTGTACTTGGGATGTGCACACAGGTGTCTGAGCTTCCTCCCTGCCTGAGGTGGGGAATGCTGGGGTGCTGGGCAGCTGCTGGGAGAGCTTCCAGGCCTGGTGCTGTGAAACCTCCCCACCAGCTATCAGGAGGAGGTGACACAGAGCATATTAATGACATTTTCCAGTGGCACTTAATTGGGAGGAGCAGTGAGTATCAGACAGTGAACTAATGCAAAAGGCTATAGCTGAGTGAAGAAGGGAAAGAAAAAGAAAGGAAAGAAAGAAAAGATAGAAAGAAAGGGAAGAAAGGAAGAAAGGAAGAAGGAAGAAAGGAAGAAAGATAAGAAAAGAGAGAAAAGAAAGAGGAAAGAGAGAAGAAGAAAGAAGAAGAAAGAAAGAAAGAAAGAAGAAAGAAAGAAAGAAAGAAAGAAGAAAGAAAGAAAGAAAGAAAGAAAGAAAGAAGAAAGAAAGAAAGAAAGAAAAAGAAAGAAAGAAAGAAAGAAGAAAGAAAGAAAGAAAGAAAGAGAAAGAAAGAAAGAAAGAAAGAAGAAGAAAGAAAGAAAGAAAGAAAGAGAAAAGAAAGAAAGAAAGAAAGAAGAAGAAAGAAAGAAAAGAAAAAGAAAGAAAAGATAAGAAAGAAAGAAAGAAAGAAAGAAAGAAAGAAAGAGAAAGAGAAGAAAGAAGAAAGAAAGAAAGAAAGAAAAGAAGAAAGAAAGAAAAGAAGAGAAAGAAAGAAAGAAAGAGAAAGAAAGAAAGAAGAAAAGACCAGAAAGAAAGAAAGAAATATTAATGAGATTCAGGCTCTGGGTCTCATCTTCCCATGAGTAATCCATCTCATCCTTACCTGTGTCTGTTATATGTCTTCTTTTGTGTGTAAAAATGTTCTGTTTTGAGAAGTAACAAACAATCTGGAGAGTGGTAGACTTGCCTTTGTAGGAAGAAAGGAAAGAAAAACTGAGGCAGGCTTTGCTGTTTCCTTGCTCAGCAGCTCTAACCAGAGTCTGGGGTCAGGGTGTGAGGCTGAGCCCCCAGACTGGGTCTGGCTCCTCTGCTTCCTCTGAGCATGCTGGTGTGGGACATCCCATCCACCCAGGCACAGCTGGAGTCAAGCACAGTGTCCCTGTGTGCCACCAGCACAGGATGCCCCAGCCTCAGCCGGGTCCCCAGCCCTGGCACTGGTGGCTCCTGGAGCTGGGGACGCAGCTCTGGGGAGCTCA